>NC_039359.1:209270522-209953088 GCF_003573695.1 Papaver somniferum | reverse complement strand
AAAAAAAAAAAAAAAAAAAAAAAAACATCTACTAGAAACCGATCACAAGCTGAATCAAGTTTCACGTTCGCCAGCTTCACGAGTTTCGAGGCCTTTGAGCTTGTGATTCATAATATCAACTGCGTCTTCGGAGAAGATATCCTTGTTGAGAAGTTCTTTAGCTTGTGACTTTATGAGACCAAGGTCAGTAGTATCCCTTTTCAACTCTACTCTAACCACATCAAGATCCTTAATTGTATCAACAAGTTGCAGTTTTGCTTCCTCAAAGTATTTAAGAAAGTCATGAACCACTTCAACATAAATCATATCCTCATTCTCAACATCTTGGTGTGAGTAGGCATATTAGCATGAGGCATTATGTGCACCATCTTATACAAGAGTTGGCATTAGGTGCACCATCTTCTACAAGAGTTCTTTTCTTCCTCCATTTTGATTCTAAACCGAAACCTTTCTCCGGAAATCCCTTTGCAAAATCACCATAGTGAGATGAAGAATACGACATTCTTGATAACCCAAACCTAGAGTATGCGTACGTGATTTACATAACTCAATAGGTTGGGTACTTAAAGGTTTCTTATGGAAGGAGTTTTTAGGGTTTCCTTAGTTGATCCGTGCCAGACATACGGGTATCCCATACGAGATCAAACTTGACCCAAACGAGAGGCAAGAGTTGTTTGCACATGACCTTGCAGAGAACTCTTTGCACAAGAGGAAATCATAATGACTCCAAAAATCTATGTCTCATAAAAGAAACATATTTTATAGTATATGAGTAGCACCTTGTTTAACCAAAAATAAAACAGAAAAAGAAATTTCAAACAAATACCTGTGCGAGTATTTTTGCAAAGATACTCATGCTAAAAACGACAAGAAGATAGCTTGAGAGTCTAAGAATACCATTTCTCACAAGTATACCTGAACATATCTCTCAACCAGGATTTTTTTTTTGTGTGAGAGATTTCAACCTTGTGATCAAGTAGCACAAGTATGAGCTTTTAGCTCATCAAATGAATATTGTTTTTGGTTAAACCCCTTTCTTTTGTACTTTGGAAGAAAACTGTTATGATGTGAAAAATTATCATAAAATTTACTATCATCATAATATGACACATAGTAAGGATTTTTACCTGAAGAGTGTTGTGTAGATGGAGTACACAATCTGTTGATGATTTCCTTATATCCCTCAATAATCAATCTTAATGTCATCCATCTGCTCATGCCTGCATTCTTCACTTGATACATGATTCACGTCAGGATTATCATTATCTCCATTTCTGATAGGAGAGAGAACATGAGTTCTGCTTGGGCGATATTTGTCGAGAGGTCTATTATGCTTTTGTGCATTTGAGGAACTCCTTGAACTGACTTTCTTGGTAGGAAACACAGGACGTGTACTAAAACCAATTGGTTTAGACATACGAATGTCAGTTACACCTTTAAGAATCAAATCTAAGGTATATTGAAGTTGAGTCAACAATTTGTTTTTCAACTTGGGTTTCCTCTTTTGCACTATATGCCCTTTTGAATCACAAGATAGGCACACTTTTTGATCACGTGAGTGATTAGAGATTGTAGACCTAATATTATCGCTTGGAGATTTCTTTCTTCCAACTGATGTGTGAATCCCCTGCACATTAGTTTGAGTGGGAATAGAATCTGAAAATACTTATGAAACTGGTGCTCTTTCAGTTTGAATAGAAGTAGATGGTATAATAGACTTTTCTGAACATCCTTGGATAGAGAGTTTACTCAGGAGATGTTCAACATCTAAAGCATCCTTTTTAAGTTTTTCCTTAAGTAAGATATGAGATAATCGAACTTCAGTATTTTCCTTATAAGAAGCCTTTTCACTGGAGCCACAGTCTTTTACTACACCAAGAAGAACATTGACATGTTTTCTTAATTGTTTGAATCTATCAGCTTGAATTCTAACAAGGTTTAGAATTGATTTACTCTCTCTAGCTGTTTCCTCTTGAATGACAGAGTCAGATTCATTAGAAAAACACATGTCAGTGTTAGTCTATTTCGTTTGAACACTGGGTTCGTCTATAACAAAGATTGAGGGATATTTCTCTTTGATAGACTTATTAGAAACAGAACTTTTATTTATGGAGACGCGTTTATCAGAGATAATTCTCTTGTCCGTAGAGTCAGATCACTACAAACACAGACTTGTAAGGATCAATCAATTTCCAATCAACAACCAAGGTTGGATTTCACAATTGATCGATACAAACGCACAACCTGTGATATTTCAATTATATAACAAAATATAATGCGGAATAAAAATAACACAGACACCAGAAGTTTTGTTAACGAGGAAACCGCCAATGCAGAAAAACCCAGGGACCTAGTCCAGATTGAACACCATACTGTATTAAGCCGCTACATACACTATCCTAGTACAAACTAACTTCGATCTGGATTGTAGTTCAACCCTAATAAATATCACACTGATTCAAGGTACAGTTGCGCTCCTTACATCTCTGATCCCAACATGATACTACACACTTGATTCCCTTAGCTGATCTCACCCACAACCAAGAGTTGCTATGACCCAAAGTCGAAGACTTTAATAAACAAATCTGTATCACACAGAAAAGTCTACGATAATAGATAAATTTGTCTCCCACAGATAAACCTACAAGTTTTGTTCCGTCTTTTGATAAAATCAAGGTGAACATGAACCAATTGATAAACTGGACATATATTCCCGAAGAACATCCTAGTATTGTCAATCACCTTACAATAATCTAAATTATGTGGTAGCGAAACTAGATATTGTGGAATCACAAACGATTAGACGAAGATGTTTGTGATTTCTTTTTATCTTGCCCTATCAGAGATATAATCTCAAGCCAATCTTACAATTGAACTCGTACGATAGAAAGTATCAAGATCAGATCGCTCAACTACAAGAGAAGTAGTTTCGTCTGGCTTCACAATCCCAATGAAGTCTTTAAGTCGTTAACCGACAGGTTCTCGGGAAGAAACCTACGGTTAAAGGAGAATCGACTCTGGAAAACCAACTAGTATCACACATGAGGTGTGGGGATTAGTTTTCTAGTTTCTAGACGTCTCCTTTATATAGTTTTCAAATCAGGGTTTGCAATCCAAGTTACCTTAGTAACAAAGCATTCAATATTCACCGTTAGATGAAAAACCTGATTTATCCAAGCTAATATCTTTCAACCGTTAGATCGAAACTTAGCTTTTCAGACACACAAATCAAATGTATTCATTTAGGTTTGAGTAACTGTACCTAAACGTGTACACTTAGTTGATAGTTAACCAATTGTTAGCCATATGAGCACTTTCATATTAACCGTATTCATCTTTCTCATAACTAGTTCAAATGACTCATAAGAACTAGTTCAAGAGTTGTTTAATTGCTTAGATCTTTATACATAGACATAATTGAAACAAAATCGGTTTGATTCATTTGAATCAATTCATGAACAATATAGCCACGGTTTGCAAAGATTGCATTCCTTATTGATTTATTGTTTAAGTTCATGAAACTACCGATTTGAGAAATATAACCAGCTTGGGTACGCGTACGGGTATGCGTACCTTATCTACCGGATTTGAGTTGGTTTTGGTTTCCAAACTCGGCAGAACTTTTCGGGTATAAGAGTTTCGCCAGTACGTACCTAAGGTTACTGGTTACTGTCTCCTTCACCAATACCGCATGCACACATATGCACGCACTTGGTTTCCGACACATGGATTTATACACTAATGTGCGAACACACTATATATACTTATATCCGTAGTTGGTAACGTAATCTCAACTCTACGTTTCAATCATTGAAACATTCTTCTATAATGTTATAATAGTCGTTAGACATAAAGAATCGACTATCGTCATCAACGCTATTTTCAAGATTGAAACGTCATCATGACTTTCGTCACGGGTAAAGATGAAAATGGTTAAAGCAAAAGATCACCAACACATATTTCGAGAAAAAGATAGGCGAGTAAACTCGGATCGAAATAGCAAATGTGTATGTATGAAAACTATCATACTTATACGACTTTTGTCTCAAGAGTAGGAGATAGAGTAGATAGACTTTTGAGTGACAGATGAGTTCAAGTCTCCACATACCTTTTGGTCGGATGAGGTTCCACTGATTCCTTGAGTAGTTCTTCGTCTTCTTAAGATAATCGCCATGGAGTCTGGAGCTCAACTATTCCTAACGACCGAGACTTAGTCATAAGTAAACTAAAAATCAAGACATATAGTTTTGATCGCTAACATTGACAAACATGCTTGAAATAGCAACGCGTGCGAGTTCGACCGAGCAATGCTCTAACACAAATACCAGGACCACTTTTTTAATATGTCGTCTATCAACAATTGGCTAGTTGATTGATCACAAATAAATAGTTTTGTTTTACTCCTTCCATTAAAAATAAATAAAAATTATAATTATAATTGGAACCCATCAAAACCTGAAAAGAAAATGTAAATCAATAAAGAGAGCTACTGCTTCTCCAATAGAAAGAGCAGTAACCATTGTCTGAGCAGCTTCCATCATAAGCCCCCCATTGTAATGGACTCCACAGAAACTCCAACAAGTTCAAAAACATACTTATGATACTTCAAATTAAGAACCACACACTGCCGAGTCCAACAACACCTAATTGTACGGGAAACCACAAGATATATATATTTTGAGACAAAGCCCAAACACTGAATTGAAAATGAAAATCAACATCGCTAAGCCCCTTAATTCATCCATCCAGATCCGAAAAAAACAACGAGAGACAAAGAGAGTGTGAGAGTGATAAAAAAATCTCAAGCAAACCGACCACAGCATTAGAATATAAATAAGTTAAGATTCTTCAACTCTTCCGTCTTTCAAGGACCCTTTCAAGAAAGAATCAAAATAACATTAAAAAAAACCAAAAACAGAGAAATATTCTAGAAATGTCGTCTTCTCCTCTTCTCCCCGGTTTGATTTCGTCTACCATTCCATTGAATTTTCTACCACTACCTATTCTTCATCTTATTCTTATTCTCTGTCAATTTTTTTCTTCTTTGATATTCTCTTCTCTTGGTGTTAATCTGTTTCCCTTTGTTTCTCATCTGGCTCCTAATTTATTGCTAGGAAGCCATGGGAGACATCGTGAAACAGATCTTAGCAAGACCAATTCAAGTGGCTGATCAAGTCACAAAATGGGCAGACGATGTTCAATCATTCAAACAGGAATGTGCAGAACTCAAATCAAAAACTGAAAAATTAGCCGGGCTTTTAAGACAAGCAGCACGAGCAAGCTCCGATTTATACGAACGTCCGACACGACGTATCATCGACGACACCGAGCAGGTACTCGATAAAGCATATCTCCTTGTTGAAAAATGCAGGGCAAATGGGATGAAACGTTTGTTTACGATCATCCCCGCAAATTCATTCAAGAAGATGTCAGCTAATTTGGAGAATTCTATCGGAGATGTTTCTTGGCTTCTACGTGTGTCTGCTTCCGGCGATGATCGAGATGATGAATATCTCGGTCTTCCTCCTATTGCCGCAAATGAACCGATCCTTTGTTTAATCTGGGAACAAATTGCGACGTTATATAAAGGATCTCTTGATGATCGATCCGATGCTGCTGCTTCTCTTGTTTCTCTTGCTCGTGATAATGATAGGTACGGGAAATTAATTATTGAAGAAGGTGGTGTTGGTCCGTTATTGAAATTGGTTAAAGAAGGTCGTATGGAAGGTCAGGAGAATGCTGCGAGGGCGATTGGATTACTCGGTCGTGACCCCGAAAGCGTCGAACATATGATACATGCTGGTGTTTGTTCTGTGTTTGCTAAGATACTTAAAGAAGGACCCATGAAAGTTCAATCAATGGTGGCTTGGGCTGTTTCTGAGCTTGCAGCTAATCATCCTAAATGTCAAGATCATTTTGCGCAGAACAATATAATCCGGTTACTCGTGAGTCATCTTGCTTTCGAGACCGTTCAAGAACATAGTAAGTATGCTGTTACTAGTAATCATAAATCAATTCATTCACTTGTAATGGCAAATAATGACAACAACGCCGGAAGCAAGAACAATAACGTCAATAGCAATAACAACGTCAAGGGACACGAAGATGAAGAGAAGACGATTGCACATCCGATGGGGAATCAAAATCCTAATCAAATGCAGAATGTGGTTGCTAATACGATGTCGAACAACATGGTTACTAAGTCAAATAACAAACCGTCTTCTCAAGGTCTGCAAAACAAGCCGCCCAATCCGCACCACCACACCAAGAGCAGCAACCCTAACCCAAAACATACCCACAATCAGCAAAATATAAATTTAGCTGGAACTAGCATTAAAGGGAGGGAATTTGAAGACCCCGTTACAAAAGCAACCATGAAGGCAATGGCTGCGAAAGCCCTTTGGCATCTCGCTAAAGGTAATTCAGCGATATGCAAAAGTATTTGTGAATCAAGAGCACTTCTATGTTTTGCTGTTCTTCTTGAGAAGGGAGTGGATGATGTTCAATACAATTCTGCGATGGCATTAATGGAAATCGCTGGGGTAGCTGAATATGATACTGATCTTCGACGGACTGCATTTAAGCCCAATTCTCCAGCTGCAAAGGCTGTATTTGATCAACTACTGAAAATTATACAGGAGGCGGATTCGGATCTTCTAATTCCCTGTATGAGAGCAATGGGAAGTTTGGCGCGAACATTTAGAGCAACAGAGACAAGGATCATTGGGCCGTTGGTAAAGTTACTTGACGAGAGAGAAGCAGATGTTTCTTGCGAAGCTGCAACTGCCTTGTCAAAATTTGCATGCTCCGAGAATTACCTACACATGGATCATTCAAAAGCCATTATAAATGCAGGAGGAGCTAAGCACTTGGTACAGCTAGTATATTTTGGAGAACAAATGGTTCAAATACCCTCATTGATTCTACTATGTTACATAGCTCTATCTGTTCCGGACAATGAGGCGCTCGCACAAGCTGAAGTACTAACAGTTCTTGAATGGTCATCAAAGCAAGGATATATGATGCAAGATGCTACGGTAGAAACACTATTGCCCGAGGCCAAAGGTAGGTTAGAGCTCTATCAATCTAGAGGTTCAAGAGGATTCCATTGATTCAAAATCTCACATAACCACGGTCGAACCAGATCCTGCTAAAAAAACTTGCACCATTCTTTTCTTTAGTTGTTTGTTTTGTAATTTATACAATTTACTTTTGATTAAACCCCTTATGATCTTCAAATGGAGTGTACATTTGTGTTCAATACTTTTTTTTTTCTTTCTTTGTAGTTTTTGATCGGTATATGTATTTTTTTGATCGATAAAGAATTTAATCTTTTTCGTGTTGTTGATGTTTTTAGTTAATGGTATACCAACTAGTTTTATTTTCTATTTCTTGGATTGGATCCCATGTGAATGAGGGTCGTTTTGTTCCTCATTTGGTAGGCAAAGAATGAATTCCCTCCAACTAAGGCTTTACAAGTTACAACCATTACTGAATTATTTTTGTTTTGGCATAAATTCTTTTCTTTGTTTAATGGGTTGTTAGTTATTAACAACAACCTTGCTTTGTGGCGAAGGAAGGCAAGAAAAGAAGAAACGGTTGTAATTGAACAACACACTAAATATTCCAAACTCCCAAAGAGAGAAAAAGGGTTATGAAACTGAACTTGGTACAGAACGGCTACCTAATTGATTAGTTCTAAATTGGTTGTCAAAGGCTGGTTACTGTCTTTGAATATATTATATCATGTGGTGGTTCCATCAAAGACGTGAGTTCCTCAATGTCTTTCTGACTTGCATTTTGGTGCGGAATTGGAGTCAGAAATACACCTAACTAGATTTGTGCCCCTGCTACGCACCGGGCATATTTTTTTCTTTTAACTTGGTGTGTGCAGGACTTAGACACTCGATCGTTAGATCGGCCACGCCCAACCCTCGACTTATGAGAATTTACTTACTGTCTTATTCCACAAGGCAGAGAGAGGCTCTTTAAAGACTCTGAGGATGCCATTCGGACAGCTGAAAAGCTTGGGGATCGTAGTATCTGTCCCGCCCCATGGCGATGTATTTGATGTGCACGGGGCTTCGCCCCTCTTCGTGGAGATGTATTGATTTGGTGTGGCGGGGCAAATACATTAAATAGGTGGAAATTATGTGGGGATTTTGTTTGTTATTTTCCTTTTAACTTGGTGTGCGCGGGACTTTGCCCCGCCCTGTGGCAATACACTTTTAATTTGCCTAGTTTAATTGGGGGCCATAACTTCCAATTGGGGACCATGGAATTTTGTTTGCCCCCCAAAATTTTCAGGGTTGTAAATATCGCAATCTGAATATACTATTTTACCCTTCACTAATTGAAAATCAGTTTCACTAATTAACTACCCTAATTAAGGCCCCTAATCTGTATACCCTAATTAAATCAAAGAGAAAATCAGTTTCTCTTCTCCACCTCCACCATTAACGACTCCACCTCCACCGAGAAAAATTCTTCGAACCGATTCATTGCGTAATCGTCGATGATAAAACTTTAATCGAAGATTAACTTCTTCTACAAATATGGCTAAAACAAAGCAAACCGCTCGCAAAGCACTTCAAATTCCTAATCTTGTAGATACGGTGAATGCAAAGGTGTATGTGCGAAGAGCTCCTGAAGCAAGCAAATCGAAACCCAAAAAGGGAATGGATCCAATTAGAGGGTACGAGAACTTAAACCCACCTCCTATTCGATGTTTTGGTTGTTTTTTGATTGTGTAATCGAGATTGGTAACTGAAAAACAGAAGTTACAGAGTGAGAGTCGTTAGCATCGAAGAAATAATACCCTAACGACTCTTACATTGCATGCTTTTTCTATGAAAAATCGTTAACCTGTTAGTGTAAATATGACGACCATTGTTCTGCTACTTCGACCTTTTGTGCCCTAGAATAGAGTCGTCGCCATATTAGGTTGAAGATGACGACTATAGTTTGACGACCCCAAATTAGTGCGTAACGACTCTGGGTTGAACTTGAACTGCCTTCTGTTGGAGAAAATGATAAAGTCGTCAGTAGTATATAATCCCTAAACTAGAGTCGTTAGTAACTTATAATCCCTAGAGTCTTCATCTCTTTTAAAGGGTCGGCAGTTACTTGTTTGACGACCCAAGTTTAATCTTTAACGACCCTTTAAGGACCAAAATCATCCTCACTATCCAATTTTTGCAAAGAGTCGTTACCTTATAAATTACAGTCGTTACTTTGTAATGAAGAGTCGTTAGTTTGTTAGAGCATATCATTGACGACTCTTTAACTGATAGAGATAAAGTTGATGTCTTATAAAAAAAAGTTTTGTGTTTGGAATGTAGTGACAAGAAAACGAAAGACAAGGTTGAAATCACGATAAATCCTCCTTCGAAACCTCCCCACAACCATAAATACTTACTTTCCGGTCCATTGCGCGGAAGAAGGCCGAGTGAGGTATCATTTTCTATCACCGAACCAAGAGACAAAGGTAATGAGTTGTCCGATTCGTCAGAATCAGACACTCCTGTTGTTTCAGCTAACACTAGTGCTGAAGAAGAAGATGAACAAGAAGAAGAGCAAGTAGAGGAGGAACAGGGTGTAGAACATGAGATACAAGAAGAAGAGGAACAAGAAGAAGAGCAAGAAGAGGAGGAAGAGGGTGAAGGTAATGGTAGTGGTGATGATGAGGATGATGGTAATAAGGAGGAACAACATAAAGGTAATAATGTTGGTGATGATAATGATGATGAGGAGGAAGAGAATGAAGGTAATGATTATGAAAAGGATGAAGGTGGTGATGATGGTAAAATCACTGTTGAGGATGAGGAAGAATGCAAAGGCGAAAAATCCGGTAAAGAGGGTTAAGAAGGATGGAACAGATATTGCACCCAGTGCGATACACGTTCCCGCTACTCATTTGATGTTGCCTCCTCTTCGAGGTGGTAAACTTAGAGGAGAACCTAGAGATGGGGGCAAATTTGGATATCCTGGATCGTGGGCTCATTGCATTAGTGAGACAATCGTAAGAATCCCAAATTTGCTTGTTATTTGATTAGTTGGTGTTAACTTGTTTATGTTTTGTTTTTTAAATACGTGTTTGTTTATGTTTTGTAGGATCATAAGGATGCCACACGTCTTTTCCGGAACCAATCTTCTTTCAAGAAAATGGAGTTATGGCTGCTAGAAGGTGAATGTGCAAGAGTAAAAGATTTGGTTGAAAACTCAGGTTTGTACAATGCCGTTCTGAACTCTGTGATTACGTATGACAAGGTCGCAGTATCTAGTTTCTGTGAAAGGTATCACGCTGAAGTCGACACATTCCAACTTCCTTTTGGTGATATGGATATAACTCCTGATGACGCAGAACAGATATTAGGGTTGCAGGTCGAAGGCAAATCAACCGGTGAGGAGTTCAAGTGAAGGCCTAGTTGGGAAGACATCTATACATGGACCAAGAACTTGTTTGGATGGGATTCCGAGAAGACTAAAGGACTTTTCGAGAAGGGACCTAAGTACCCGAAGAAAGAGTTCAAACTTGTGGATATTAGGAACATGTTTTCTGGGACAAAAAAAAGGAAAAAGAAGGAGGTCTCTCTGATATGGAATGTCGCTATGCGGAGGATGGGTATTTGTTGTATGTCCTTGCGTCGGTTATATTTCCTGACAACAAAGGTAACCGGGTAAGCGCCAACCTTCTTCAGCTTTTGGATCCCTTGGAAGATGTGAGCAAGTACTCTTGAGGGACTGCCAGAATTGCACACCTGAATGGTCAGCTTTCTCAGGGATCTCGCAAACTAACTTCTCAAATTAATGGGAATTTGTCTCTAATCCAGGTATTTGGATTGATGAAAGTTTTCTTATTTTTGTACATTTTAAAAATTGAATTATTTATATTTATTTCATTTGTTTCTATTTGTGTGGGTTTATGATCATTTCCCATCACTGATCAAAGATAATGAAGATGTGGAACTCAACCCACAATGGAGCAAAGGTAGTCCAACGGGAACCAAATACTTGTTCACTGGTTCTCAAGATAGGGAACAAACTGATGCGTTGATATAAATGCGTCAAAAACTTGACAACATCACGGCTAAAGAGGTAGTCTTCAATCCGTACAAGAATAATAGAGTTGGCGCAATGGAAGATGTCGTGTATTACCATGACCCTTTATTTCACCCTAACGGTTTTTCAATGTACAATCCGATAAGAATCATGCGTCAACTTGGTTTTATTCAAGATTCACCCGATGAGGATTATGTACCTCCGTTCAAGCACAAGTTGGAAAAGTGCGAGGCTGACGAAGCGGGTATAGAGGTGTCTTATGAACCTGAAGTTGATGTCAAGCATTGGAATGATAGACACTCTAGGCTTGTAGACATATCATGGTGGGTGCATGCGGATGATGGTCATGAGGCAACACCGGATTACGTCGAATGGTATGAAGGCTTCTCCCATGGTAGGGTGATATGGGTAGATCCGACTCCGGGTAGGAGGACCAACAGAGCATCCACCTCTTCTTCTTCTCAAGTCTACAGTAGAGATGCTACTTCCATTCTAACACTAGTGGTGAGTATTTAATTTTGTAATTGTGTTATTCATCTACATATAAGAGAGTTAATGTGAAATTGTTTTTGAATGCATATAGAGGGAGCGAATGAAGCTTCTTGTCAAGGCTTTTTGTTGCTCGGATGACAAAGGGGAAGTGATGGATCCTGCGAAGCAACGTCGGTACGCAGATTACTGCATGCACATTGAAAATCCCAATGCAAAGAAGATGTTCAAGGAGCTGGCTAAGGAAGGTAAGAGGATCCGGAAATCACATATCCAAAGAGAACAAGAAGTTGATGAGAATGGACAAAGTAGCCAACATCATGATGAACATCCCTCAGAGGTACAAGAAATTACTAGAGAAGATGCTGGTTCCCCAGAGGGTGCTCCTCCTAAGAAAAGCTGGAGAGTTAGCAGGTCAGGGAGGCAGTAAGGTGGTGGTCGAGGTCGAGATGGTTGACTTCAACTTATGTTAATTTTACTTTATGAATTGAACTTAAGTGTGTGTTGAAACAACTTATGTGTTTTGTTTGGAGTCTTTGTTTCGAGTACTTTTATGTTTGGTAACTCCTGTGTTTGTTGCAAATACTATGTTTTCAAGTATGCTCGTTAGAACCATGTAGTACTCCAATGCAGACAACATTTCCCTTCCTCATACCAAGGGTCGTCATCTTCGTTTCATAGTACTTTGACGACCCTAATTGTATTTACCACTTCAACACACAGAGTCGTTAATATCCTCAAATAGAGATCTAACGACCATTTTCCCCAAAATATCCAGGAGATGGAAAGAATATTTCTGGATAGAGTCGTCAGTGTTTATAATGAAATCAATGACGACCCTTGGTTAACAAAATATATCCAGGAGGTTTGAATTTATTTGGCTAGAGTCATTAGATTTTTCATGTCAATGACGACTGTTTGTTGGAATTAGGAGTCGTTACTCTGCTATGGATACCTGTGACGACTCTCATTTTGAAACTAGAAAGGATTTTGATTTCATTAGGAAAATAACATTACATCTATCTCGTATTGCATAAGAGTTAATATGGGTATTCTTGAAGTTGATGCATCAAATGTTCGTCAACGTTGTATATTCTTTATGGTGAATGGAACTTAGTTTCCCATTACGTATTGTCCATAACCCATCGAAACGTGCCAGATGAAATTAAACGAGGAATGTTACAACTTTGAAGCATGACAGAAGTATAAATATTAACGGAATACTCAGTTTTTCCTTAAGAGGAGCTCTTGGATGGCGAAGGAGATCCCAACGGTCTGTTATTTTGAAATTCAAAATAAGGGTCGTTAGTTTTGTTTTTGCACAAGATGACGACTCTGGAGATAACCAGAGTCGTCACTGTTTTACTAAAACTGATAACGACTCTTTATGAAAACATTACATGTTATTGTTCTTTCCGGTGCGAGATTTAACTACCATTGCGGCTTCGATGTGATGAAACTGCTCTCCTCTCCATTTGGTATATTCTTTTTGGGCCGCACGTCTATCGCCTTTGTGCCTCGCGAGAAACTCGTTGTACTTGTTGCACAATCTCATAACGTGAATTGTCCTATCACGAATGTGGGACGGTTCATAATCATAGCGTAGATGCGCGTGGGAATTAAGGAAAGGACCGCAAGCAACGTTTATCCAAAATTTTCATTCATCTTTTTCTTCTTCGTCAAGATCTTCCTCGACTTGCTTGAATACTTCCCGGAGATGCGCTTGTTCTTTTCCCCGTTTTTCAGCCTCGCGCATCTCTAATTCTTCTTTTATAGGATATGGCGTAACGACTCTTGGTTTTTTGCATCTTTTAAGTATGCTTTCAATTGATGAAGGAGTTTCCATTAAAAAAAAGCTTTCATGAGGTTGTTTTTAATTGATTTTGCACCTTGATATGTTCCTCTACTTATAGAATAATTTGTAACGGCTATTTTTTATGGGAAAACATGTATAGAAAAAGAGCCGTTGGGGTTTTTTTCAAACAGTCGTCATTGTATACACTATCAATATGACGACTGTTGTAGAATCTACTACAGTCGTTTAGGTATCTGAATATATAACTGACGACCCTATGTTGAAAAACCTTCCAGGAGACAACCTAATTTCGGCCATTAGAGTCGTTAGGGTATCTGAAAATACCAATGACGACCCTATGTTGGGAAAACATCCAGGAGACAACCTAATTTGGGACACTAGAGTCGTTAGGGTATCTGAAAATACCAATGACGACCCTATGTTGGGAAAACATCCATAAGTTTAACTGATTCTTATGCCGCAAGATAAAACGCATTGTATTCATTAGGAATTCTTCAAAATACAAATATTAGGGTTCAGGATACAACCATTATCAAAAAGTATTCTTAAAAATGCAATGCATAGTTTTGAATTTACATCTTGTCTCACGATTCATCGCCCATGTCTACGTAAACCGGGGTTGGGTCCACAACATTCCAAAGGTTCATTCCATACTCGTACTAATTTGTCCACTCCTTGGTGTAGTCTCCCCAATCACCAAAGGCCACCCGTGGTAAAGGACATTCTTCGAAAATCTTCAAACCTATGCAATGGTTATTGTTGACATGTGCCATTACAATTCTTCTTTTATTTATCGCCGCGTCGCACCGAGTTCTTGAGGGTACGTACATACAAGACACTCCGGGGAAGCTTTTGCTGAATACAATTACCACACAAGTGAATGTGTCCGCTAAGAGTTGACCACCAAAAGGCATTTGCATCCAAAACTTATAACCGGCCTTTTTCGACCCCGTCCTCCATTTCACGTTACAAACCAACTCCCTAAACTTCATTTCCCTCTCTTTTGGATCTCTTTCCATGAGCATTGTCAAATACAGTTGTTTGTCCTGAACAAGCTTTTCTGCCGTTTTTTCCATATTGGATTTGGGTGAGCTTAAGTTCGTCGGCCTCGTTGAAATTCCCTAATTGTTCCGTTGCAACATGGTAACCACAATTTCCATCGCCGTCAACGTCGTCGGTAGATATAAGGTGATCCAAGATGACATGAGGAAGTTTATCGGTATACCCTTTATACAAAGTATAAGTAACACGATGTGGTCTTCCTTGAGAATCTCTAGGGGTGCGCGTATTTCCCTTAATTCCGCTTATGGTCACCATTCCGCTAGTTTGGCTTTCTGGGTACCAACCACATGCTCTGCAACATCCATGTCTTCCATTCGTTTCACTTCTGTTTCATTTTGGGTCAAATCATCCTTTTTTGGTCGACCATTTTCCTTGGGGAGGAGAGACTTCTCATACTCTGTATATTCCGCCTAGACATAATCATGACGTGACGGGTCACTTTTGCAACTCTTGGCCGCCTTCACGATTTTTCTAAATAATTTTTTTGTTGTTGTTCTTCCCCGTGGTTTTTGTTTGATTGGATCTTCTTCTACTCCCAAGCTCTTACGGGCAGCCGACCACAAATTAGAAACCAAACTATGTCTTCATGCACAATGCTCTTTTTGATATTTCTCACTGATATACTTGCCAATATCAAGGTCTCCAAATTGTTCATCAGCGGATCCTGTGGGATTATGGGTGAATGAAAGTTTCTTCCAAAGAGGATCGATATCTTCAATAGGAATGAGAGACTTGTAACCACCAAGCTTATGTCTACATGGGAGGCTAAGCCAAGTCTCAGTTGTACAATTACAGTTCATCACTTTTCCACTTGAAGCTTTTGCTCGAAATCTGTGAAGTTCAGCCATCATATGCTTTATTTCCCACCATGACACTTGGTGCGAAACCCCGCGTAGCAATTGTTTCTCTTCCAAGTATTGCTTCAAAAAACGGTCCTTACTATACTCCATCTGAGTCACTATCTTGCTAAGATCATCCTAGGCGTGCTCATAAATATCTTCCTGTACAGTAACTACCCCACTAGTGTTTTCTCGAAGAATTTTCTTCAAACGTCCATGGGACTGCTCTGCGATACTGGTGGACTCATTTTGGTAGTGTTTGTACTTATTGGTCCATGCATAAACAAACTTCTCCTTCCAAGGATTCAACCAGGTATCTTGGCAATAGTCGACCACCTTCTTATAATCCGTACTCCAAACATCGATGAACTTTTGCAAATTTGCATAGTACTTTACTTCGGTCTTCGAATGGGCCAAAAGGTCCCAATCTTTGCAGAAATCCTCCCATACATCCCCCTCTTCATCAAATTTTTCCTTGGATTTCTTTTTTATCTTCCGCTATCTCTTTTTTTGAAAGTTTACTAAGACGCTCGTCTTCCTCCTTGGAACGTTGATTACCCTTTGCAGGTTTGATCTTTTGTATTTGATTCTTGCAATTATTAAAAAGATTCTTTTGGATGTGACACGTACAAAGAAAATGTTGAGCAAGGGGAAAAACTTGACGAACGACACTCATGACTGCAAAATCCCTATCTGTAAATATAACCTGCGGTGTCTCTTCGCCACGGTAAATCAACCTAACTTGTTCCAAATCCAAAATATAGTCTTCTATTTCTTCCTTTTCCATAAAGCACAATTCCACGGTGAATGATTGCTTATCCGAAGTATGACTAGCCACGTTCAACAACGGCATGTTATACTTGTTGGTTTTATAGGTGCAATCTATGAACAAGACCTGGTAAAAGCACTGTGCCAAATCCATCATCCTAGGATGGGCAAGAAAAATATGAGTCACTTTGTCGCCCGGACCGACCCTTGTTGCATGGCATAGTTATGTTTTTCTGCCAACCACTCTGATTGTTGCATAATTAATCTACCATCCCATTCAGTTCTCTTGATCGTTGCTTTGTAAGCGTAGATTGTGGAAAAAATAGACAAGTTTGACTTATCTTCCGCCTTTATTGCATTTATATTCTTAAAAGGACTACATCGCTTCATCTGCCGAACCTTTTCCATTTGATGTGGTTTCAATCGGGCATATGCTGGGTGCCTAAAAAAGTACTAGGTGGAGGATGGTTGTGACGACCATCCGGAATACTATACATCCACCATAGTAGAGTTTCGGGATGCCTTTTGACAACAATCCTGAAGGGGCATTTTATCTTCTTCGACGAATTTTTGTATACCCTCGTCGTCTTCTTCACATACTTGTAGTTCTTCCCTTTGTGACTTTCTTCCTTATCCCCCGTTCTCTCGCATACCATCTCCATTTGCTTACAATCAATGTGTTTGCTTTGAACAATTACGCACATATTCTCTTTTGCCTTGGAAATAATCCATTCCTTGACCTCAGCCTTTGTTTTCCACGTCTACATTAAAAAAATAACACGTCCATTATAAAACACTAATTAAACAATTTTCGTATGGATATACATTGACTCAAACAATAAAAACGTACCAAATCGATCATATATGCTTGGGAGGTATCCGGATCGACAGTGTCGAGGGGTTCCGGTTGAGATCTCACCCGTACAACCAACCACAAAAAAAGAACAACAAAAACAGTATAGGGTCGTCACTCTGTAAGATGTTAATATGACGACCCAGACAGTCATCAGCATAATTTACAGGTGAACGACTCTTTAATTCGTCACCCAGATTTTCTGTATACCAACGACCCTTTTCTCGATGTATGACGACTCTTTTTTATAAAGTGACGACTCTACATTGATAGATATGACCAACTCTGCCCAATTTTCACCTTGAATCGTCACCTTATATACATATAAAATAACGACTCTACGAGTCGTTCTCTGGTACATATAAAGAGTCGTTTGGTTTTAATCTTGACGGATTAACGATTCATGTTAGTGGTTGCATTTATTTTTGAATTTAACTCAACCAAATGTGGTTGAGGCGGTTTGGTCGCTCCATTCTATATATAAAGACCCATATCTCACCTATTCCATATCAAAACCCTAATTATCAACCTCCTATTCTCCTTCTCATTTAATTACTATTTAAGAGCAAAAAAAAAGAGAAACATCATGACTCCATTCACTAATGAAGAGAATTGTGCCATTACAAGAGTTTGGAAAACAATCACTAACCACTTTGAAAGTCTAGACAAAGACATTGATAAAACATCGGATGCTTGGTGGAACCGTGTATTCATCGTTTTTGTGGCGTTGGACGGAAATTGCAACTCAAGGTCTTTGAAACAAGTCAAGGAACACTTCCAGAAGATACAATTCGAGTGTGATGTTTTGAAAAGAGAACTTAAGGCTGTTAGGGAAGCCTTTCCGGATACGGTGAGTGTTGTAAGAGTAAGTATTTGAAATAGGTAAAACTTATAAAAAGATTTGATCGATACTAACTACGTATATTTGCATTTTCAGTTAGGGAAGGCGTATCTCTATTATGAGGAGCTTCGTGGGGAAAAGTTTGAGCTCCACGATTGCTACTTTATCATGGAAGGCACTAGATATAACTACGCCATATATGATTAAGTGTATAAATGCACCTTTATTATCTATTGTATTTCATTTCCTTCAATGCAACGCTATGCGAGATGTATGCCTTTTACGATTCAATGAAATGATTTTATGAAATCAAAAATTATGAGAATCTAGTGCAAGGGTCGTTTTTTTATATAACTAATCAAACTAACGACTCTAAAAGAAATTAGTAATTGATAGTTAGGATCGTCATTTCATATGACTACATGTGTGACGACCCTAAGTGTTACTTTTTACAGAGAGTTTTGGTTTTAGAGTCTTCAGTGTGTAAACAAAACAACAAAACGACTCTAAGTGACCTAGTTAAAAAGGGTCGTCAATGTTTAGCACACTATCCTAACGATTTTTCATAACCTGGAAAAGTTGCAGGTTTGAGTCGTTATTGGTAGTGTCAATATACTGACGACCTCAGAGAGTCGTTTGGGTATACACCCCCCCGACTATGACGACTCTTTCTCTGAGTTGTTCCATAGTGTGGATGATTCGACCACTTGGAGCACCATTCCGACAATTTGAAGAGTATAGGAAGTTTACCTGATTGTTTTGGCCTTGGGGTTCCTCATTTTGAGTGTTGGTTTTTTCATTTTGAGCAATGGGATCTTCATTCCAACCATTGTTCATGCCTTCCTCTATCAACATCTCCTCATCAAACATCCAACCCATATCATTAGTTGAGACAATCTTACCATCAACACAATCATTGTTGTTATTTGAAGCTTCACCAATCTCATTCCCTCCACTTGAATCACCCATTTGTAAAAACCCCAGGTTTTCCTCTCAAAACTCCTCCTCTTCTTCTCAACACATAAAACACATTTTCCATAATTTTTTTCCTAAAAACAGATTTTAATCTAAATACACTTACCACACTAATCAAACTAATTAATTCCTAATACTAATCATATAAGGGCAGTTTTGCCATTTAGAAAATATTTTTTTAAGGGGTGACCCAAATTAGGATTGAGTGACCTTTTTTGTCCCGTAGTTCGTGGCCCCCAATCGGAAGTTATGGCCCCCAATTAAGCTAGGTTAATTTGGTGCGCGGGGCTTCGCCCCCCCCTCGAGATGTATTTTTGATTTGGTTTGGCAGGATAATTACATTAAATATGTGGAAAATATGTGCGTATTTTATTTCTTTATTTCCTTTTAACTTGGTGTGCGCGAAGCATTTTTCATTTGGTGTGCACGGGGGGTTTGCCCCAACCCGTGGAGATGTATTTTTTATTTGGTGTGGCGGGACAAATACATTAAATAGCTGGAAAATATGTGCAGATTTTATTTATTTTTTTTCCTTTGGTCTTGTGGAAATGCATTTTTGATTTGGTGTGCGCGGGGCTTCGCCCCTCCCCGTGGAGATGTATTTTTGATTTGGTTTGGCGGGGAAATTACATTAAATAGATTGGAAAATATGTGCAGATTTTATTTTTTTGTTTTAACTTGATGTATGCGGGGCTTAGCCCCGTCCTGTGGAAATGCATTTTTGATTTGGTGTGCGCGGTGCTCCGCCCAGGCTTGTGGAGATGTTTTCTTGATTTGGTGTAGCGGGCAAATACATTAAATAGGTGGAGGATTCTGCAAATTTTATTTACTTTTTCCTTTTATTTTCGCAAAATACATGTGAATTTTTTTTCCTGTTATATATTAATTTGGAAAAAATAATCATAATATAGTAATTATTCGATTTCCAAATTGAATATGGAGTCCAATTTTATGCACACTCCTTTAAAGAGTGTGTGCCTAACAAATCAATATTATTGGTTGGTCAAACCTAATTATTAACTATTTATTTAAATTATTTTTTTAGTTAAATTACAATCTATAAAAAGCAAGATGTACATATTTGATATGTAAATCTATAAAATAGATTTTCTTAAGAAAGGAAATTAGAAATTAACTATAATTTTTAATTAAAAACAGCTAAATTAATTTATTGTGTTTGATAAAAGCGGAAAACCAAGTAGCAAATTGTCACTTGAACCGAACTGTGTACTCTTTTGTATATTTTGTTTAGTCAAAACTCTTTGTTGATGGATAAGAACTGATACCAACCATTAATCCATCCTATTATGATTTCCAACTGAGTATAATTCGAAGGAAATATCGTATACTCATAAAAAGAATGTGTCAAAATTGGACTCCCGAATTTGGATTTTCTTGAAATTTTAAACCCGTAATTTAGGTTTTTTTTTTAAATTTATAATTTTTAAATCAATCATATGTCGTTAAGTGGCATCACCTAAATATCATTACTTCATGAATTCCAAATTGAATCTGGTTTCCTTTTTATAATCTTTTTCCTATTCTTTTTAAATCAATCATACGTTGCCAAGTGTCATCACCAAAACGCTTGTTTCACAAAACTCAAAAAAAATCTATTTCGACCAACAAGAAGCGAAGGTTTTCTCACCGTTCAATGTGAGAGTTTTATTTATATATACCTATAAGTCTTTAGATGATACTCATCGTATCACCGTATGGTGTCTGTAACGTGACGTTGTCGCCTAAGCATGGTAAAGAGTTGTCTTGACTGAGATATTATGCTAGTGCGAGGCTTGGGATGTTTTCCTCGAGTTTATATACTTACTTGGTGAATCTCAGATCGTAGGTCAAGCTACTTAGCCAGAAAAATATAGCTATCATGAAATATATGGATTTTCAAAGTTGAAACGTGCAAAGCCCAAATACCTAGTTGTTATCTCTCAAAACGTCCATGGGGAAAAGACACCACATCTGTTAGATAGACTTTTTATTTAATCTTGAATCTCTTGATACATACGTGTTGGGATCGATTTTGGTAGGTGCATGTCGTGTCGAGATTTCTTTTCTTTTTGAAGCAGTCGACGTGTTTGAAATAGGAGTAATTAGTAGGTGTCTATAATTGTTAAAGTTTGTGGGCATCCAACTCAAAACCAATTGACAATGAGTGAGAGGTCCTAACAGATTATAAATCACAGGATCTTAAATAACCCAACCATGTGGGACTAATAATCTCAACAATAATATATGTTGAAGAAAATGATGAAACGTTGAATCACCCAAAATCTTCCATTATTTGAATATTTTCCAACTTTTGTTATACGAAAAATCTTCGATTAAATGGAGAAAATCAAACATTGGTGATAGTTTTATGGTACGGAAAATAGGTCATTTGTCCAAATATTTTCAAAATCACGGTTCAAATGGACGAGTAAAAAATAGTTTGGGTGAAATGGCTAAAAAAATAGTAAGGATGAAAATAGCAATGATGAAACTGAATACATCCTGTGTAAATTAAAAATATTTGAAAATGGGCACGATGAAACTGGTTACACCCTGCCTATTTTTCAAAATCTAACTGTCAATTTCACTCAGGAATTGTTGATTTTGATCTTTTTAACCAATTTTGTGTTTACGGTATTGTTACTTGTTACAATCTTACAAGTCTTTAGGCCGTCAACTTATCTATCCATGGTTAACATGCCAAAAATAAAACGAGGGGAATAACAAATATAACAGGTCGCATTTGCAGGGACAGAACCTTTCAAGGAGGATAGGAATTCATCCTATTCAGAGGATGGTCTCTATTTTTGAGCCTCAATTATTAAATATTTCAGCTCAACCCCATTAAAAATGCCGCAGGCGCAGCCTATGTAGGCAGCATATTTTCATCCAGATACGTGTGCTATAAACTAAGGCTGGTTGGGCTCGATTTTGGTAGGTGTCTTTAAGATACCTTTAACAAAATGACGAAACGTTGAGTCACCAAAATACTTATATTATCTAAACTGTCGATGATCAATTCTTATCCTCAGTATTTTTTATTTTTTTTTTACTTAATCACAAATTTGTATTAACTGAATGGCCAAATTACAAAAATTTTGCAACTCAAATGACAATGAACAAAAGAGAAAATTACAAAATCAAATCAATAGAATCCGTAGTAAACTACATTAGGCATTTCAATTCTTTTTAAGAAAGAAGGTTTTCCTGAGTAAATGAGTCTTTCTCCAGCTTGTAGACTTGTACCTTTTTTAGCCAAATCATCTGCAGAAAAGTTGGTTTCTCTATAATTATGTTGGAAAACTGTGCAACCAAGTCTGTTTTTTGCATTAATCCATCTTGTTCTGAACATCCAGGGAATGTTGTCATTGCAAAAATCATGTATGATAGTTTTTGATTCTGACCTTATGATAATTTTGAAAGCCTTCAAGACAAAGCCCACTCCAGTGCACAAATTACTGCCAATATTTCAACAATATAATTTGTTGCAGATCCAACCCCTCCTGACATTGCTCCAACAACTTCACACTTTGAATCCCTGACAATAATACCAAATCCAGCTGCATCTGGATTGCCAAATGATGAACCATCACAGCAGAATAGAATGGAACCTTGATATGGAGCTTCCCATTAACACTCTTTTATGCAACTGTACCTGATGCTTCTTACACCCAGTTGAAATATGTCAATGATGCTTTGATCATACATTTGCCCCCACTTAGTGTCCTTCATTCTTAAACCACCTTCATGCACAAAAATCCATATTTTTCTTTTAAAATTAATAATTTGAGGAGATTTTTCTTCAAATAACTTCTTATTTCTTTGAAACCACATTTCTTTCATAATTGAACATGCAACAGTTATCCAAACTTCCTTCACTAAGGGACTTTTCTGTTGAGCTACTTTGCAAATATCATTGAAGGATTTTGGTTTTACAAAACCAAAAACTGAACAAATCCAAGTCCATATTTGTATACTGAAATCACATTTCCATAATGTATGATTCTTATTTTCTTGTTCTTTTGTGCAAATGCAACATCTGGACACCATATCATACCCATTCTTCCTCATCACATCATCATCTATGTAAATTTGATGCTGCAATTTTCAGATATGGCTTGCAATGGATGGATGCAGAAATGATTTCCAGATATGCTTTGGCCAACTTACTTCAGGATCTCTCAATCTTATTTTTTCCACAGCTGCAGCTGTTGAGAATTTCCCTTTTAGATCAACACTCCATACTAATGTATCTTTTCCACCATTGACTTCAGGCAATCTTATTGTAGTAAAATATTCTTCCATCTCTTCAGGTATGTTCCATTTTGTTCCATCAAGGAACTCTTTAACCTTCATATATATATATATATATTGTTTTTGACTAAATCATTAAAGTCAATGTCATGAATAATTGGTTTATCCCCTAACCAGGTACCAAACCATACAGATACTTTTGAGCCATCACCAATACACCATTTAACATCATTTTGCAAAGCATACCAAGCCCATTTCAGTCCATACCAAACTGAGGATTGTTTCCAATTTGTATTCCATTGGCCATTTTTATCTGTATACTTAGCAACAAAGAATTGTGCCCATTCTGTATCTGAATTAAGAATCTGCCACATCATTTTCATCAACAAAGCTTTATTCACTGTTTCCATTATTCTTATTCCCATACCACCTTCACTAAATGGAGTACAAACCTTCCTCCATGATAATGTTTTAAATCTTCTTACTTCACTATCTCCAGATCACAAGAAATTCCTGATTATTTTTTCACAAATCTTAATGACTGCTGAAGGCCATTTATAGATAGACATATTATATAATGGCACACTACATAGTACTGACTTTATCAACACCAGTCTGTCTTGAAAAGATAGCAATTTTCCTTTCCATTTAGCCAGTTTTTCCTGAAGCATTTCTACAATTGGCCATACCATTGATACTTTAACTCTACCAGGAGCAAGAATAACTCCAAGGTATTTATCTGGGAATTTAGATATTTCCATTTGCAGTCTAGCACTTATTATTTGCTTCTGTGCAGGGCTAACTCCATCTATAAAACACTTACTTTTGACTCTGTTGATACATTTTCCAGAGCTATTCTGATATTGCTCAAGTAATTTCATGAGATTTTGCAAACTCTTCTTAACACCATTAAAAAATATAAAAACATCATCAGCAAAGAATAGGTGTGTGGGATGTATACCTTTTCTAACCACCATAGGAATGATTTTCTCTTCTTGAACCAATTTGGATATATTCCTGCTAAGCACATCCTCCATTAGAATAAACAACAAAGGATATAATGGATTTCCTTGTCTTAATCCCCTTTATACAGGAAAAAAACCACATGGTCCACCATTTACCATAACTGAAATCCTTGCAGATTGAAGAATAATTAGTAACCATTTACACCAAGAATAAGAAAAGCCATACTTACTCAATACTTGCATAAGAAATTCCCAGCTCACTGCATCAAATGCTTGGGATATGTCTAATTTAAGACATACATTTCCTCCCCTTCTTTTTTTCTTCATTTCATTTACCATTTCAGATGCTAACAGGACTTGTTCTTGAATATTTCTCCCTTTGATATAAGCAGTCTGCTAAGGAGATACAAGCTTATTCATTAAAGTGCTCATTCTTAAGGTAATTAGCTTTGTTATAATCTTGAAGCTGACATTGCTTAATCCAATTGGTCTGAACTGAGAAGAAGTTTTTGCACCTTGACATTTTGGAAGAAGAGTTAAAAAACTGGAATTTAGCCCCTTAGGAATAAACTTTCTGTTCCAACAATGCTGAATGACTTTTATTTGGTCTTGCTGAATTATCTCCCAGCATGTTCTATAGAAGACTCCTGAGAATCCATCTGGACCAGGAGAACTATTTGCATCAATTGAGAAAACCGTTGTTTTTATTTCTTCAGCTGTTGGAGTGAAGTCTAACATATCTTGATCTTCAGGACTGATTAGATTAGGAACCACATCCAATAAAGACTCTTCAATGTTTAGTTCTTTGTATTTGAATCTGTTCTCAAAATAATTGACTAGTTCAGCTGCAATTTTTTCTTGGTCCACAATGATATTACCACTTGCATCTTCTAACTCACTGATTTGATTAATAGATTGCTTAATCTTCATATTTGTATGGAAAGAGTTTGTATTTCATCTCCCTCCTTGACCCATTTAACTCTTGATTTTTGCTTTAAAAGAACACTTTTCTGCACTTCTCTACTTGATAATTTATTTTGAGCTTCCACTAAGTTATTTAGAGAGTTATCATTGAATGGGTCTTCATCTAATTATTCATTGCTTTTTTAACTCTAGCTTCAACTTCTTGAATATTGGTATCAACATTACCAAATACTTTCCAGTTCCATTCATTAAGAGTTTGCTTAAGATTCTTTAACTTTTTCATAAAAACAAAAGCAGCATCACCATTTACTTCTTGAGCCCAACTATATGCCACTACTTGTAAGAAATTTGGATGATGAATCCACATCTGTTGAAACTTTTTAGGTGCATTTTTTGGTTTTGGTACACTTGCACACCCCCCCACCCCCCATCAAAGTTGCATGATCAGATACCATCCTTAAACCAACTTTATAACCCCAGTCTCCATATATTTGTAACCACTTCTGATTAAAGACTACTCTGTCTAGATTGCACAAAATTCTCCTTGCTCCCTGCTGACAATTAGACCATGAATAATCCAGTCCTATTTTAGGGGCTTGAATAAGTTCACAATTGTTTAGACAATTTGTGAAGTCCAACGTTGCAGTTTTATTAGGAGCCCTACCACCAACTTCCTCTGCAGCTGAAGTTAAAGCATTAAAATCACCAAGAACTATCCAAGGCTTTTGCATCTCACTAATCATTTCCATTTCATACCATAGAAATCTCCTTTGTGTAATACCAACATGTGTATGAACTCCAGAAACCAACACATCTCCAACACCCACTGTGATCATCTAACTTGAAATTGAAACTATTTGAGGAGTTATAAGACTTTTGTTCCCAAATAACCAAATGTTACCCTTAAGATGGGTAGAAGTAGAATTATGAATTTCCATACTCTGCATTCCAGGCAGATTTAATTTGTTACAAAAAGAAGTACTACACCTTATTTTTGGTTCAGCTATCCATACAAGAGAAGGACTAAATTGTTTAACATAAGACCATAACTTGTCTTGGCCCTTGGTCTTCCTAGGCCCCTTAAATTCCAATATAAAATCTTCATTGTTTGGATTGAGAGCTTTTAACACTCCCTTTTCCAGTATTTTTCCTAAAATTGTATTTGACTGGCACAGGTTTAACCACTTTTTGCTGTTCTGGAGATTTGCTTTTAAAAGTACTTGCACCCCCATTTTTGCATGATGTATATGTAACTGCACTTATTGTACGTACCATTTTCTTCTCTATTTTGGCCCAAGATGTTACAGGAATAGGTTCTTCAGTCACCTTTCCATTACATCCATTAAAAAATTTGATTACAGAATTCTCCAAAGTATTGCTCTGCTATTTCCATTACTTTTTCCACCTCCATAGTAACATTGTCTTCTCTTGTTTGAGATTTTTCATTAGAATTTAGCTCTGCTACCTCCATTACTTTTTCCACCTCCATAGTAACATTGTTTTCTCTTGTGTCAGATTGTTCATTAGCAATAGAACCAAATCTTCCAGAATTAATGGATATTGTTTCCTTATGTGGAGTTAAAAAATTATTCTCATTAATTGACCTTATCAAAAAATCCTCTTCTTCTCTAACATTAGTGTCACATATATCAAAAGGAATAAATGAATTATTACCCTGTAAAGATAATTTAGTACCTTGAGGATTATTACCATTTGAGACTGAATTAGTATCTTGAGAATTATTACCTTGTGAAGAAGCCTTAAAACCTTGAGGAGTTTCTTTATGAGCATTGACATTAGCAACCTTTGCATTTGAATTCTGGTTTTTATTCCTTTCTACATAGCGTTCAGTAACCAGATGTCCCACTATTTTGCAGGTGGAACAGAATTTTGGACATTCATGAATCATAACATCTTGAAAGAAACCTCCAAATTTTGTGTTAATCCAAATCTTACTGGGAATTGGTTGAGGAAAATCCACCTCAACCAAAAAAATTACATAAAATCATAACTCACATTTTGCAGTAGCTACATCAATCTTAATTGGAGTGCCTATTTCCTTACAGATTTCAAATAATATCTTCTCCTTCCAGAATTCAAGACCCAAACCAGGAATTCTGACCCACACTTGAGCTTTAGATGTTCTCACATTAGCAGGTCGAAAATTTGATACCCAATTTCTTAATCTAAGAACCTTATAATTCACAGTCCATTCTCCTGCTTTAATATAACTTCGGTCAATTTCATTATCTAGTTTGATGGTAAAGAAACCTTTTCCAATTGGAATCAACTTGCACTCCCCCATTAACTTCCATTGTTTCCTTAAAATGGTAGCCACATCTGTAAACTTAGTATTCTTTAAATTTAGACGACCGATCAACGAAAACTTCCACAGCTTTATTGCTTCTTCAAAAAGATCATCTGGTAAATTTATTGATGGACATTTTTTTCCTATTGAGAAACCTAATTTTTCTCCATGAAATTCAATAATAGGAATGGTTTTAGGACCAAAATCCATCTTCAACCACTTAATGAATTTAATTAATCATGAAGATTCAAAAAACAAGAAAAAACGAAGAATTATCACCTGAATTAATGAGTTTCAGAGATCGAAAAATGAAAAAATTCGCCGAGTTGGGCACCGATTCTCAGAAAGTCTCTCTCCAAGTGACTCGAAGCTTGGCTTAGATATGGGTAACCGTAAATCGAAGCGAAAGCTTACGAACTATTCTTATCCATAACATGAATAGAAAATTAATAAACTTGTAATCTAGACGTGTGATTGTATTCTCTTGCCTATGGAAGTTATATAAATACCCAACTCATTTTCCCTTTAATCATCTACAATTGAGAAGAATATGACACTACTGAAGCAAGAAACAAATCCAAGAGACAAATATATCCATCTATCAGGATTCCAAATGGCTGCAACTTGTGGTAAGATATTACATTATGCATCTTTAACCCACGTTATATTTTCATATGCAAAAAAGTTAACTACTTAATGTGTAAATCAACTCCTATTACAGTTGATGAGGTTAAGACCGAGTGGCCAGTGTGAACACACAAATCACGAAGGCATCCGAATGCTCACAACCAATCATCGTAATCTAGAGAGATTTGTGATGATGATATCCTAGTGTTGATTCCTTGGCTCAAAACCTTCGGGTTTATCATAGTCTCATCTAACAACTCCATGCGAGGCGTTTGCGCACGGGATATAGGTAAAAACAAAGAAAGCAAAACGTATAAGTAAAGATCCATGGGGTTAGAAAAATATAAAGTGCTGAAATGTAAACAAGACCGAGGTTTACGTGGTTCAGCACTAAGGCCTACGTCCACGGGGTTTGTTGTTTTACTATATTCTTCACGGTTACACGAGTAGTCGAATGACTTTTGGGTTTACATGTTTCTCTCTTCTAAAGGATTTACTTACACTTGCAATCTCTCTCTCTCCTTCCCTTTATGATTTTTCCGATCCCCCTTCCTCTTGGTGGAGAAGGGGTATTTATAAGGTTAGAATGTGGGACCCATCTCTGAAGGCCGTTGAAACCTGATCTTCTTGTGTTCTTGCGTCTATCACGCAGAGGTCTGCGTTTGCCCCTTGATCCCGCAGATATATCCTCGCTCGTTCCACAGGTTGATCGACACGTACACTGCCCAGAGTGTTTAATGCCGGTAGTTGAGAGGTCTGCTCGTGTCAGACAAGTGTCTTATGCCCCTGTCACGTCCGTGTCATCTAACTTTCTCTCCACCGTTGATCTTAGCTTCTTTTGGGGATGAGATAAAGTAACTCCTCGGGGTTTATTCGGTGTTTCTCAGCGCATCATGTTTTGATGTCTTGGCCTGCATGCTTTCCACGTATCTTTTTATATACACGTGTCTGATAGTGAGATATATGTGTACACAATTTGCCCTTTTTCTTCGGGCTTGAATGTCTAATGGGTGCCTTGAAGAAAAACCATCGTCGCATATTCTTCTCACTCCTAATAACTTCTCCTAGATACTCGGGCACGTCTTTTATTCGTGCATTAACTGCTTATGTAACGGGAACGTTTCCCATTCCTCCATTAATTTCCTTCTCTTTCTTTCGGGTATATTAAGGAGAGAAAGAAAATTAATTTCATTCTTCCTAAACATTCTCTCAGTTTTCATTCTTTGTTTTTCATCCCTTAAATTCTCTGTCAGTCTTTATTGAACCTGTGATCTTAAATTCTCTCCACCTTAGCATTAATCACGCCTGCTTCCACTGTTTGTTTCTTCTGCTGCTGTTTTTGCTGGTAAGTTTTTCTTTTCTTTGTTTCCACTGTTTTACGCTGTGTTGATTTGTAAATTCTCTGCTACTGTTGTTCCTTGTTTGTGATGAAGAACTTCTTTTAATGCTTGCATACTAGTTTGCCCCTGTTCTTCATCTTAAATCAAGGAGGCCACTGTTTTGCTTGTATTTGAGTTTTTCAGGGTGTGAATTTTATGGAATTTTGAGCATGTATACTAATTTTAGGGTTTCTATGTTATCGTGTGTGGATTGCTATTGATGTGGTTTTTTGATCTTTGGTAATGTTTTTGAATTTGTGTGTAACTTGTTCATGATTTTAATCTTTTCGCAGCCATGTATGACCGTCCGCGGCTTCCTTATCAGACTCCTGGTTCTGGACTATCGAGATCTCCTCCGCGTATAGAGTCTCAAGATGATGTTCGTCGAAGTCGAGTTTCTTCTGGAGCGAAGGCCTCGTCTTCTAGGGAAGAGATTCCTTCGACAAATCCTTCTGGGTCCCGAAGAGTCTTCGATCGCGCAGCGTCTCGTGCTCGTGATGATATTAGGAGTACGCAGGCTGCCTCGTGATGTTGCTTTTGATGTTCCTCCTCTACGTTATGTAGTGCCCGAGCATCATCTGCCGTCCCCTCCAATTTTTAAAAGGAAGAATACGAAGGGTGTAGTTCCGAGGGCTGAATCTTCAAAGAATCCTCCTGTGAAGAGAAAAGCTTCTGAAGCGTTCATTAGTTCATCCGGCCCCGCCGAGGAGGATGAGGCTGCTCCCTTGATACGCAGTGTTTCGGTTAGTAAGAAAAAAGTAACCTTCAAGCATATTGATCTCGAAATATTCAAGGAAAAGCATGAGCTTCAAGCCTTCGAGGTTCGTTTCTATGCCCCTGAGGATGATATTACTTATGATCTTATCTCAAAGTATGAGTTCGATGAATTTCATTTGTTGACGACGGTTAGAGCGTTCGAAGCTGGTCTTATGCTGCCGTTGTACAAATCAGGTGATTCCTTCTACTATGACGTGCTTGCTAGTCGTGAAGGCTCTTCCACCAATACTCACAGCCGTTCCGTATCCCAACTACCGGGGAATTAGCTCCGCGCCCTGAAGGAGTGCTATCTGCGGAGTAAGGGGGAGACGTCAATGACTTGCTACGTTCCCAATCCCGCGGAGAAGGAATGGTATACTCCTGAGAATTTGAATAACTCCTTCGGTGATTACGTCAATAGTAGGAACCGCAAGCCGTGGAGTGTCAGCCTTCGGAATCTCGCTGCTCCTCGGGGCGAGATTCGTCTGTTAAATGAGGTCAGCGATGCCAAGCTGAAGTATGTTCCTGGCACGGAGGGGTCTAGTCATCGGAAACTTTTCCCAGCGCGTGAGAGGATCAAGAGCGACCATGACTACGAGTGGCACGCTAAAGTTATCGAAATAGTCGGTCCATGGGATTACGGTTGGATTACTGGTCCCCGGGGTTGACGGCCTACCGAGAGTAGCAAGCCACGCGAGGCTCCTCCTGCTCGTTATGGGGATTTCTGTCCCTGGCGTTTGAACTTTGCGGGTATGAATTTCCCTTATGCCCTTGACGTCGTAGAGGGAGACGAGGAGGAAGGTTTTGGTGCTATACTTCCACCGAAGAGTACCTCAACTGCTCAGGTACGCGGATTCTAGCTGCGCTTCTCCTTTTTTAGAAATTCAACTGTTCGGGAAAAATAATTCTTTTTGTGGTGTGTTGGTTTTCAGGTATTGAAGAAGAAAAAGATTAAGCTGAAGCAGTCTTCTACCATTGTGATGGGAGAGGCTGAGTCCCATGAAGAAGTTACTAGTCCAGTGAACGAAGATTTTGCTGAGGATGAGGAGATTACAGATGGGGAGGAACGTACTGGTACTTCCACTATCAATGTCGAAGAAGAGGTCTTCGTGGGTCATCATGGTGATGAAGGGAGAAAGAAGGCCGTGGTGGATGATGACGGTGTTATCGGTGACATTTCTGTCCCTGCTGGTGATGTCGCGGATACCCTTCCCACCTCTCAAGAATTTTCTTTTGATCGGATGTACTCCACAGGGGAGTTCTTTGACGATGTCCTTGATTTTCCTGAGGACTTCTCTTTACTTTCCCCCAATGATAATTGGGATGTTCTTGGTGGTGATGGTAATGGAGACGCTACTGTTGAAGATGGTGGCGCAGAAGAGCATGTTGCGCATGTAGGTGCCGACATTTGTGCTGAAGGGGCCGTGTCAGAGAAGGGGAAGTCGGTCATTGATGCGCCTGCTGGTAATCTTCCACAGTCGCCGACGTCTGAGGGTGAGGACGCCATAATGGATTGGTTCAAGGAAAAGAATCTTATATTTGTCCTTCATCCCTCCCCTGTTGTCGCTGGGGAAAAGGAATCTACTGCGTATACCCGTCGCATGATGGAGATGTCTTCCAAGGCGCGGGTGTCTGAAGCCTGGGGAAAAAATTTGAGTGTTCCCGAAGGTACCCTTGTGCCGGAGCCTCCTACTTCCGTTGCAGATATGATGGCCATAGCCGACGGGTATCAATATGGATTTCTGCAGCAGCGTGTCTTGGAGGTAAATTTTTGTACATACTTCTTCGTGACGATCGAATTCTTCGGTGAAATAATATTTGTCGTCTTGATGTGTAGATGATGAGGAGTGAGCATTGTAACCACGTGCCGTATCAGTTCTTCAAGGCGAAATCTCTGAAGCTCGAGGCTAAGCTTCGTCACAGAGAAAAGGAATTATCTGCGGCTGAGGTGGAAATAGAAGAGATGAAGAAAAGCCTCAAGGAGAAAGAAAAGCTGGGTGAAGCAGAGGCCGGTCTTCGTTCAGAGCTTGTTGCTGTTCGCGCTGAGTTAGAGCAAGCTCGCGGCAAAATTTCAGCTTGCACAGGTTTGGTTCTTTTTCCTTCGCAGTGTGTCGTCATTCCTCTATTTCTTAGTTGTTCTGTCTGAGTCTCCCCACCCTATCTCCAGTGGGTGGCGTCCCCGAGCTGATATGGCTTCGAAACGAAAGAGCACGGCAAAAATCTCGTATTAAAGATCTTGTTGAGAAAATTAAGAATGAAGCCAAGAAATGGGATGCTCGGGCTGAGGTATGGCGCGCAAGGCATGTTCAGATGGTCGAAATGCAAAATCTGTACAACCATGATCGTGCTTTATTTAATGGCACACTGCTGTGGACACGTGATAGTCTGCAGGAAGCCCGTGAGCGTACTTCCTTGCTGGAGTCTAGGATTCAGATGCTGGAAGAAGAATTACAGAAGGCTCGATCAATTCATCTTCCAGGAGTTAAGGATAGTATGCTCTATCTTGTAAGATAAAGAGATGATGCCCGTGCCGAAGTCTGCGCTCTCAGCAATGCTCTTGCCGCGTCCCGTGCCGACGTAGCTCGTCAGGCTGAGTCTGAGAGGAATCTTGAAGTGTGTATGTACAGACTTAGCAAAGGGGTATCAGAGATAAATAAAGAGGTCGACCACCTTCGTCACATGGATTCGATGAAGCAGGTAGAATTAGATGCCTGTCAATTTACTCTCACCAACCTTCAACTAGACTATAAGAAATTATCCGCGGAATATGAACATCTTGATGAAGCACGAGATGCGGTTGTTAATGAGTATGAAGAGGCTTCGGCTTGTGTCGAAGGTATAACCCTATTTCATCGAGTGTGACCGTGTTTTTCTGCGCTAACTCCGTGGTGTTGTCTTTTTCAGAGCTCGAGGGACACCTTCACGTCACAAATGAAAAACTTGAAAAGGCTCAATCTTCCTTAGCGCAGCAGGAAGAACAGACCAATCATTTCAAGAATTTAGCGGCAACCCGCGAGGAGGCCGTTGGTGCTGCTTCTAGAGAAGTGAATCGGCTATCTTCGTTATTATCCCAAGCCCAACAGCGGACAACAGTTATTAAACACAAGGCTCGTTGTCAATTGGCTGAGGAGACGAACAAGATGCTGGAGAGGATAGAACTTGGCCTAAAGAACGATCATGGTCTCGTGAAGAACTATCCTCGTCGTCCAGTTCCTTCTGCCTTGCCTGGATCCTCGGGACCTTCTTCTGGTGGGAGCGTCTCTTCAAGTCTTCGGAACAATCCTGCCGATGGGGCGGCATCATCTAGGTAGAGACTGCAGCATTTTGTAGAGACCGCGGCATCATTATCCTTATCTTTTTGTAATCATGTAACAAGAATATTTTTTTCTAATATCATGTAAAAGGAATATTTTTTGATGTGTATCCTTCCTTGAATTGGCCTTTCACTTTTTGTAATCATCCTTTATGAAATGGATCCTTTTCTTGATATACCTGCAATGTTGGTTTGTTTTTATTTTAAGCATTTGTGAAAGAAAAAAACAAAACAAAGTTTTTTAAGTGTTTGGGTGCGATACTGAAGGAAGGTACCTTCGTGATCGTCTTGAGACCTGTCACCCCGCTGGCGAATCCTGGGCCAGAGGATTCCCAGACGGTGGGGGCCGAGGCAATGTTCTAGGATATGGGGTTAAAATATTTACACACCCATTCCGTCGACCCGTTGCCTTAAGATTGGTTGGGTATCTCTTTCTGCTGGGTGCCTTCCCCCTGGTCTTACACTTATGGACACTGATGGGGGAACCCTGAGAGATTGTATATTAACTACTTTCCCCAATATTGTCGATAGATTCCGTTGACTTGATAATTTGAAAGCTTGTTTGATTGATAGGTTGAGGCCTGCACTTCCTCTTCCAGAGATAGAAACATGTGGAGCGGTCAGGCTCCCTTCTTATTCTGGTACACTCCAAGCAGATTCAAGTCTGCGTTGCTCCTATGGGAAGTATGGTTTGAGCCACTTAGCATTCCAAGGATGCCGGAGGACCTCGCCTTTTAGATTACGAAGGTAGTAGGAACCGTTACCCGCAACATCGTGTATTATAAAAGGTCCTCCCCACGTCGGTGCTAATTTTCCCCATTTCTTTTCTTGCTGATACCGTGGGATTGTTCTCAACACATACTGCCCCTCTACAAAATTCCGAAGCTTTACCTTTTTGATGTACTCCCTTGCTAGTCTTCATTGATAATTTTTCATCTTTTGTAATGCTGCTTCCCTTCTTCCTTCCAAGTCGTCCAACCTTTCTAACATCATATCTGTTGTGAGGTTTTTCTCCCAAGCTTCGGTCTTCGTGGTTGGCATGAGGATTTCCGTAGGGATGACTGCTTCAGCTCCATAAGTTAGAAGAAACGGGGATTCCCCGGTGGCGGATCTTCGTGTTGTCTTGTATGCCCATAACACATTGTGCAGTTGTTCGCACCATCTTCCCTTATGCTCGTCTAATTGTTTTTTGAGTATAAGGGCGAGGGTCTTGTTGGTAGCTTCCGCTTGTCCGTTGATTTGAGGGTATATGGGGGTGGACTTGTTCTTTCTTATTTTGAAAGTATCGAAGAGCATGTCTTTATTTTTCCCCTATAATTGCTTGCCATTATCAGACACAATTTCAGCGGGTATACCGAATCTGCAAATGATGTTCTGGAATATGAAAGTAAACACATCCGCGTATCTAATCCTGGCCAAGGCCTTAGCCTCCACCCATTTACTGAAGTAGTCCGTGGCTACTATCAAAAATCGTCTTTTCCCTGATCCTTCGATGAAAGGTCCGACGATGTCTACGCCCCATTTTGAAAATGGCCACGGGCTATCGACGAAGTTTAACATTGTTGCCGGCGCGTGGATCTTTTTGGCGAAGCGCTGACATTCTTCACACCGTCGGGACATCCTCGCGGCGTCCTGTATCATTGTAGGCCAGTAATATCCTTGCGTTTTTGCTTTGTCAGCTTGTGATCTCATGCCGCTATGATTCCCCGCGTCACCATAATGTATATCTTTTAGAATTCGATGCCCCTATTTCTGGGACAAGCAACGTAGTAATGGTACAAGGAAGGATTTCTTGTACATGACCCCATCCCGAAGATCATATCTTCCTACTTTGGAGAGTATCTTCATAGCTTGTTTCTGATCCGCAGGTAAGCTTCCCTTTTCGAGAAAGGCATGGATCGTCACTCTCCAGTCATCTTCGTTGCTGAAGTCTTCGTCTTGATTTGCTCTTGACAGGATATCTTCTTCGTCAAAGTCGTTATGGATGTCTTCTCCTACCTGGTCTTCGATATTTTCTTCCACTGTGTCTTGATTGGTAGCGAAGGAGAATTGAGATGCAGTCGAAGGCTCGTATACCCTTGCTATTTTAATAGCTTCGATATTTTTATCCCTCAGCATGGATGATATATATGCTAGGGCATCCGCGTGCCTGAGGTCCCTTCTGTATAAGTGCCGGAACTTAATGTTCGGGATTTGTGATGCCAATTTTTGGACCACGTCCATGTAAGCTGAGAGGGTGTCATCGTACAAATTATACTCGAGCCCTATTTGCAGTATGACAAGATGCGAATCACTTGTCATCCTTACATCGGTTACCCCCATCTCTATTATTATACGGAGGGCATGTACGACAGCATCGTATTCAACAATGTTGTTGGTATGCTCTTTGAATTCCAACCTAAATGCCTGTATAATCCTTTCCCCGGTTGGGGTGATAATGACAATGCCTATTCCTGCTCCTACCTTATTTTTGGATCCGTCGACGAAGACTTCCCATTGTCTTTGACTCGCAGGTTCGAGGATATCCATGATGAGTGCCAAATATTGTATATATTTATCCCTTTTGTTGGCATTTTAACTCATCTTTTATGCGTTAATTCTACATTTTATCCCATATTCTGTATTTTCATTGTTTTCAAGAATAAATATTTTTATTAATTAATTTTGCATTTTTAGGTAGTAAATAAAGTTCGGATGAGTCGCGGAGCGAAAAGAGCAGAAAAGTAGTGAAAAGCCGGGAGAAATTACGCAAGGAAGCCGCGAAGAATGGTGCGCACAACCTCATTTTCTACACACAAAAGCGCCTCCGTTCTCAGCCATCAGATCAGTTCTCAGAAGCATCCGACGGTCGCTCCTTCATAGAGCATCAAAATCTGAAGTCTCTGCCAAGCACCACAGCGCTGAAATTCCAAGCCTTCGGATTAGATGGTAGTTGAATCCAACGGTCGCTCCCTTGCTGTGCATCAAAGTTTGATATCTCCGCCTTACACTACAACACCAAACTCCATCTGGCATCGTTGATTTTGTTGTATTATATAATCCAACGGTCGCTCATCGCTTACCTTCGCATCACCGTCCGATCTACCTACCAGCTTCGCATCCAATGACTCAGCGTCACAGAACATCAAGATTAGATGAAGCCGCCTCACACCCTAGCGACCGAACCCATCCACCTAACCAAACACCCTTCTCTCCCAACCAGTCGAGCCACTTTCTTCTCCACCTTACCCCTCTGCAGAACCATCCCCCTGCAGCCATGTCCACCACCTTCTCCACCTCTGCCACCAACTCACTGCCACCACCATCTCTTCTCAAATCATCATACAACCACAACCCATCACTACTATCAGCACCCCTATCACCTATTAAGCTATTTCAACAACTCCACCATCCTCTTCACTGTTAGGATTGGATTTGGTGAATTAGATTGATAGATGAAGCAATTGGAAGCGTGGATAGCATGAGGAGAGTCAGAGGAAGAATGGGTCGTCGCACATGGGAGGAATTGTGCCATAAAATTAGGTAATTTGCAAAACCTAATTTTACTGACTTTGGGGAAAATTGGGGGAAAACCTAATTATGTGTAATGGGTATAAATTGATGTTTTGGGAAGCATTAGGAAGACACTATTTACCTCTCTGGACTAGCCAGTAGAGAATTTGCTAAAATTTTATGAATTTCAAATTTCAGTGTTCTTCTCAGTTAACAGTGGCAAGTTGCTTATGTGTTGAATTATCTGATATGTGCTAGTTATGTATGAATTATCTATGTTAGTGTATGCATGTTGTCACTTCATGGTTAGCATGAGATAATCATCTCCAGGCCAAGGCTCAGTGAAGCCTTGTGCACTGTCAAGTGTGAATGAGCTAGTTGGTTACTTCCTGTTGCTGTGTTTTGATTGTGTAATTGAGAGAGGCCAATGCTCATAGAGCCTGTGATTGGCTGTACTGTCAAAAGACAGCCAATGCTAGGGGTAGACTAGTGAGCAAGTTGGTGTTCTCTCATTTCTAGTGTATGCTTAGGATTGAACATAACCTAGACCATGTCACTTGATTAGGACACAAGGTGGATCATATGCCTTGGCTTACCACCACTTCTCTTTCAGTCAATCTTAATTTCAGTCACTTTTAATTTCAGTCAATTTTCTTTTTTATTTGGGATTGTAATTTTTTTTTTTTTTTTTGTTTTTCTTTATTTCTTTTATTTTTCTTTTTCTTTTATGGGTTTGTTTAATTATTATTATTGTTTTTATTTTCTTTTATGAGTTGTGATAATTTATGCTAGGTTTAGTTCAAAAATTTTCAAAAACCCAAAATTTTTAAACCAAAAACAAAACCCCTTCTTTAAACCAAAACCCATTCAAAACCAAATCTTCATAACCCTTGGGCCAAATTGTTTCCGATTGCTCTGTCTGACCAACATGTTAGTTAAGGTACCTACTAGGACATGATTGTGACCTACAGAGACCAGACAAACAGACTTGTTAGAATTAACCCAGACGAACCTATCGAAATTCTAAGTTCTGAGGGAGACAGTCCAGATCAACCAGAAACAATGGGAGAACCACGTACCCTCAAGGATTATATGTACCCAACTAGAGCCAGTCAACCTTCTTGTATTTTGCTGCCCGAGGCTAATGGCCATTATGAGCTGAAATCTAGCACAATACAGATGCTTCCTATTTTTAGAGGTGTTGAGAATGAAAACCCGTACCACCACGTGAGAGAATTCGAGGAAATTTGTGGAACTCTGCGTTTCACTCAAATGACCGACGAAACCCTGAAGTTAAGGCTTTTTCCTTTTCCCTGAAAGATAAGGCAAAGGCCTGGCTCTATGCTTTACAGCCTCAATCCATCATGACATGGGATGACCTCACAAAGGAGTTTTTCAAAAAGTTTTTCCCGAACCACAAGACTGCGACAATTCGTCAAAGTCTGAATAGCTTTGTGCAATTAGAAGGTGAGACCTTAGCTAGATACCTGGAGAGATTCAATGAATTATTGCTCCAATGTCCCCATCATGGTTTTGAAAAATGGAGACTTGTGCAAATTTTGTATGAAGGTCTAGATGTGTCCACCCGAACAACGGTTGAGTCGATGTGTAATGGTCTATTCGTAGATAAAACTGCTGACGCGTCTTGGGACTTCTTGATTGAAGTAGCTGAAAAGACGCAACAGTGGGAATCCATCCGTGAAACCAGAAAGACTACATCCGAAGCAAAGGCTTTTAGGATTGAAGCGGATTTTGAGGGTAGAGCAAACATGGCATCAATAGTTAGGAGATTAGAAGAGTTAGAACTACATAAAAATTCAAAACCTTCCACCACTACTCTCCGAGAACATGTCGCTTCATATTTGTGCTGCTGTAACGACCCCAACCATCAATTCCAAAATTGTCCAGATTTGCTTGCAGTCCAGGAGTCTAGGCTTGAACAGGCACATGCCATGTTTCAAAAACCAGAGCATAACCCTTATTCACAGACCTACAATCCAGGATGGAGAAACCACCCTAACTTTTCATGGTCAAAAGGACCCACTCAAGGAGGACCATCTCAACCCAATCAGAGCTATCAAAACAATCAGGGATATCAGAACAATCAAGGTTATCAACACCCGAGAAACCCTCAACAACAATCAAACTCTCAACAACAATCATATCCTCAACACAATACCGACAAGAGATTATCCACCTAGAGGAAATGTTCCAGAGTTTGATGCAAAGTCAGAAAAATCTAGATCAAAAGATGGATCAAATATGTGAGAGAGAAAAGGGTAAACTTCCGAGCCAACCCCAACAAAATCCAAAGAGGATATTTCAAACAGGCACAACATCCTGCACTGAAACCTCACCTGATCAAATCCATGCCATTACCACCCTCCGAAGTGGTAAAGTCATCGAGAACAACGTGGCGAACCTAATGAGTCTGATACAAATTCCACGTGTCTCCACAACCCCAGAAAACCAAAGAATCTGAGCAAGTTGGAAAATCTGACAATTCTACTGCTGTGAATGTCCCTTTGCCAACTCATCTTCCTGTTGCCCATTTCCTCAAAGATTGATCTATCAACAGAAAAGTACCCATTACAATGAGATGTTAGATCTGTTCAAGAGAGTCAACATCAACATTCCTTTTCTTGAAGCAATCAAGCAAATCCCTGCTTATGCCAAATTCCTCAAAGACTTGTACTCAAAAGCGCAAGCTCAATGTGCAAAAACGTGCTTTCTTAGCTGAGCAGGTGAGTTCCATCATTCTGAACAAAACTCCACCCAAGTTTAGGGATCCAGGATGTCCAACAATTTCTTGCACTATAGGAGAACACACGGTCAATAAAGCGTTATTAGACCTAGGTGCAAGTGTTAACCTACTGCCATATTCTGTTTATGAGCAGTTAGGTCTTGGGGAGTTGAAACCAACATCTATCACTCTACAACTGGCAGACCGATCTGTCAAGATTCCTCGTGGAGTGGTCGAAGATGTTTTGATCAAGGTTGACAAATTCTATTTTCCCGTAGACTTCATTGTCTTAGACACTCAACCTGTACAAAACCCAGACTGTCACATTCCTGTCATCTTAGGACGTCCTTTCTTGGCTACGTCCAACGCGATCATCAATGTCGGAATGGAGTGTTAAAACTGTCTTTTGGTAACATGACGGTAGAATTGAATGTGTTCGATATTAGTCAACAACCTGTGAATCTTGATGATGATGATGTGCATGAAGTTAATATGATTGAAGGATTAATGCAAGATTCGTTGACTAACATTCTATCCGTCGACCCCTTTCAAGCATGTATGGAGAACTTTAACCCTGATTCTATGATGATGCATACTGTAGTGACGTCCTATCTCTGCTCGAATCTGTACCTCAAATGGACGTCACTGAAAGGAAATATGAAGTGGAACAACCCCTATCTCTGATTCCAAGCTTATTCCATCCATTGTTGAGCCACCCAAGCTTGAATTGAAAACATTGCCTAGTACGTTGAAGTACGCATTCCTAGGTTCTTCTGATACTTTACCTGTCATTATTTCATCATGTTTAGACACGGAACAGGAAAGTAAGCTTTTAGAAGTACTTAAGGAACACAAAGAGGCCTTAGGATGGACCATCTCAGATCTCAAAGGAATTAGTCCCACCATTTGCATGCACCACATTAACCTTGAAGAGAATGCCAAACCATCGAGGGAAATGCAAAGGAGACTTAATCCTAACATGAGAGATGTAGTCAAAGGAGAGATCCTGAAACTACTTGATGCGGGTATCATATACCCAATTCCCGATAGCAAATGGGTTAGTCCCATTCAAGTTGTGCCTAAGAAGTCAGGCATTACTGTTGTTCAGAACGACAAGAATGAATTAGTCCCTACTCGTACAACCACAGGATGGCGAGTATGCATCGACTACAGGAAGTTGAACACAGTAACAAGGAAGGATCACTTCCCGCTCCCTTTCATTGACCAAATGCTAGAACGTGTGTCTGGACACAGTCACTACTGTTTTCTAGATGGCTTTTCCGGTTATAACCAAATTCACATTGCTCCGGAAGATCAGGAAAAAACTACATTCACGTGTCCATTTGGGACGTTTGCTTATAGACGTATGCCCTTCGGGTTGTGTAATGCACCTGCTACTTTTCAGCGTTGCATGATGAGCATTTTTTCTGACATGATAGATAGTTTTCTCGAGATCTTTATGGATGATTTCTCTGTTTTTGGTTCCTCGTTCGACGAGTGTTTGAAGCATCTTGCCCTAGTGATATCCAGATATAAAGAAAAGAACCTTGTTCTAAATTGGGAAAAATGCCATTTTATGGTGAATTCAGGAATAGTTCTAGGACACATCATCTCAGAGAAAGGAATTGAAGTGGATAAAGCTAAAGTTGACCTCATTCAACATCTACCACAACCTTGCTCTGTGAAGGAGATCAGATCATTTCTAGGTCATGCTGGTTTTTACCGGCGATTCATCAAAGATTTCAGTAAAATTTCCAGACCTCTGTGCAGTCTTCTCTCCAAAGATGTTGCCTTCAATTTCGATGCTGCCTGTGTAAAGGCATGGGAGGAATTAAAAACCCTTCTCACCACCGCTCCTATAGTCCGACCACCCGATTGGAAGCTTCCGTTCGAACTTATGTGTGATGCCTCTGATTATGCTGTTGGTGCTGTTTTAGGACAGCGAGTTGATAGACTACCATATGTGATATACTATGCTAGCAAAACCCTTAATGATGCCCAACTCAATTATTCAACTACCGAGAAGGAATTGCTTGCCGTCGTTTTCGCATTAGACAAGTTTAGATCTTATCTGATAGGGTCATCATATACACAGACCATGCGGCTTTGAAGTATCTTCTTTCCAAGAAGGATGCTAAAGCTCGCCTTATTCGATGGATACTCTTATTACAGGAATTCGATATCGAAATCCGTGATAAGAAAGGTTGTGAGAATGTGGTTGCTGATCATTTGTCTAGATTAACTTTAGAGTCTATTGATGATCGTGAGCTGATTAGAGAATCATTCCCAGATGAACAGCTGATGTCTATCTCAGACCTTCCTTGGTTTGCTGATATAGTTAACTACCTCGCTACAGGTAGGATGCCCTCACGTTGGTCGAGACAAGACCGCTCTAAATTCCTGGCTGAAGTCAAGCATTTCCTTTGGGATGACCCATATTTGTTCAAGTACTGTCCAGACCAAATCATTAGGAGATGTGTCCCCAACACTGAACAGAAAGATGTGATATCTTTCTGTCATGACCAAGCATGTGGAGGCCATTTCAGTGCCAAAAAAACTGCTGCAAAGATCTTGCAGTGTGGATTCTATTGGCCTCATGTTCAAGGATTGCCATGATTACTGTGTTGCGTGGAACGCTGTCAAAAGCTAGAAGCATTTCGAGGAGAAACATGATACCATTGAACCCCATTTTGATTGTGGAGATTTTTGATGTTTGGGGGATAGACTTCATGGTCCATTTCCCATGTCTGACAGCAAGTTGTACATCCTAGTCGCAGTTGATTACGTTTCTAATTGGGTAGAAGCCATAGCAACCAGAACAAATGACCACAAGGTGGTACTTTCATTTCTAAAGGAAAACATATGCACGTTTTGGTACCCCTAGAGCTATCATCAGTGACGGCGGTTCACATTTTCGTAACAAGTACTTTGAGTCTTTAGTACGCAAGTATGGCATAACTCACAAGGTTGCTACTCCGTACCACCCTCAGACTAGTGGACAAGTGGAAGTGTCTAATAGGGAAATCAAGCACATTCTGGAGAAGACGGTCAAACCCGTCCAGGAAAGATTGGTCATTGAGATTGAATGATGCTTTATGGGCCTATAGAACAGCTTACAAGACACCAATTGGCATGTCCCCCTATCGTCTAGTGTATGGAAAGCCGTGCCATCACCTGTGGAATTAGAACATCGTGCCTACTGGGCAATCAAAGAGCTGAACTTTCTCTGGACGAAGCTGGAATTCAACGGAAACTTCAACTCAACGAGTTGGAAGAATTGAGAATGAGGCTTATGACAGTGCCAAGCTGACAAGCAAAGAGATGAAGATGTTTTCATGACAAGCGTATTCTGCGCAATCCTTCACTCCTGGTCAGAAAGTCTTGCTATATGACTCCCGATTACATCTTTTTCCCAGGAAAACTGTGTTCCAGATGGAAGGGTCCGTACCTAGTACACATTTTTCCTCATGGAGCTGTAGAGTTGGAGGATGTCTCCAACAAGAACGTTTTCAAAGTCAAGGGCAGAGATTAAAAGCCATTCCTTGAGCCATTTCCACCCGACATTGAAACAACCGACCTGGAGGACCCAGTCTATGGACTAAACTGGTCCACTCTTTCCCTAATAACCACACAGTTTTCCAAATGTTTCCCTAAAAACCAAAATTTTCGTTTTCCCATCAAAACCAAGTTTGTCTTTTTCCCAACAAAACCAAAATTTTCCAAAAGTCCAACCCCATTAAAAAACCAAATTTTCTTGTAGATAATATGTTAGTTAAATTTTCTTTTGTATAGATTTTGTGCTCATCCATTGTGACTGCTAATATGATGGATTTTGCCTTGAAATAACGGAGTTTTTTAATCGGTTGCCGCCGTAGAATCGGTATTCTCTTCCTTTTACTCTACTCAGCATGCTTTTCTTCATATATTGTTTTATAATTCTTTCCATGTTTTGAAACATTGAGGACAATGTTTAGTTTAGGTTTGGGGGTATAGAGTAGATACCACGATAATATGCCATAATTAAAAACAAACTCCTTCTTCTTTTTGAAAAAAATTGAAAAAAATCAAAAATTAAAAAAAAAAATTATTAAATGAAAAAAAAAAAAAAAAAAGAAAATCATAAAAATGGAGCTCATTTACCTTGAATGTTGACTCTTGTGCAAATATGTTTTTATTAGGAGTCTTAGTCTAGATATTTAGGCACCCTGATTCTAGCACAATTCACATAGTGATATAAGAAATTTGCACGCGCACGATCTACCAATACATGTATGGCCTCGATCTTCAAGGTGTGGATAGGAAGTTACGATTGCCAATCACTTTAGAATACTGAACGAAACTGGACTAGCTTGTTCTTTGGTTGGTTGGGATAGAAGATGGAGGTTACATTAAGAAGACAACCATCGAATTTAACTGGGTGCATCAAAAAGGGCTACCTCTTGCAAAGTGTCATGTAATTTTTGTTTCCTTTTGTACTTGTATCAAAAGTGTGTTCTGCAAAAAAAAAAAAAAAAAAAAAAAAAAAAAAAAAAAAACGATGTATATATTCAGAAAAAAAAAATATATATATCAGAAAAATACCAAAAAAAATCAAGTATTTGTTCAATTCCATCATCTCTTGTTCAAAAAATAAAAAGAGATTTGTCAATGTAAATAAGAGTCATGTAAAGAGTTATTTTTGTTGTTTTGTTGTAATAAGCAAGGAGGGTGTATGCCATTGATGTACAACGCGAGAAATTGTGAAATACCTCCAACTCATTCACAATTCTCGTAAAGTCCGGACAGCTAGCTAGATTTCGACCTCAGTTCTTAGCCTGAGAAACTATCTCTTGGTGATTAGTAGTCATGACTTCAGATCTTTCTTTACACATGTGTAGATACACTTTACACTCTTATCACATGTCCTTATTTGTTATCAGTGCTAGGATTGTGCCTTCGATAGCTAGATTGACATCTCCATTTTGCTGTGAGCTTAACTGTTTTGCACATGTCACGTTTGATGGAATCTGAGCTTATATTTTGACCTAGAACTTTGTAGGTACGTTCTAAGCAAACCTTCACGAGACTTCAACTCGTCCACTAGGGACACTTAGTGGCTTAAAAGGCTTAGTGCATACGCTAAATGCATTCAAAAGACCAGCGACAGTGGTATAGTTAGGATTTCCTTAGTTTTGTTTTACTTGAGGACAAGTAAAATTCAGGTTTGGGGGTATTTGATGAGTGCCAAATATTGTATATATTTATCCCTTTTGTTGGCATTTTAACTCATCTTTTATGCGTTAATTCTACATTTTATCCCATATTCTGTATTTTCATTGTTTTCAAGAATAAATATTTTTATTAATTAATTTTGCATTTTTAGGTAGTAAATAAAGTTCGGATGAGTCGCGGAGCGAAAAGAGCAGAAAAGTAGTGAAAAGCCGGGAGAAATTACGCAAGGAAGCCGCGAAGAATGGTGCGCACAACCTCATTTTCTACACACAAAAGCGCCTCCGTTCTCAGCCATCAGATCAGTTCTCAGAAGCATCCGACGGTCGCTCCTGCATAGAGCATCAAAATCTGAAGTCTCTGCCAAGCACCACAACGCTGAAATTCCAAGCCTTCAGATTAGATGGTAGTTGAATCCAACGGTCGCTCCCTTGCTGTGCATCAAAGTTTGATATCTCCGCCTTACACTACAACACCAAACTCCATCTGGCATCGTTGATTTTGTTGTATTATATAATCCAACGGTCGCTCATCGCTTACCTTCGCATCACCGTCCGATCTACCTACCAGCTTCGCATCCAATGACTCAGCGTCACAGAACATCAAGATTAGATGAAGCCGCCTCACACCCTAGCGACCGAACCCATCCACCTAACCAAACACCCTTCTCTCCCAACCAGTCGAGCCACTTTCTTCTCCACCTTACCCCTCTGCAGAACCATCCCCCTGCAGCCATGTCCACCACCTTCTCCACCTCTGCCACCAACTCACTGCCACCACCATCTCTTCTCAAATCATCATACAACCACAACCCATCACTACTATCAGCACCCCTATCACCTATTAAGCTATTTCAACAACTCCACCATCCTCTTCACTGTTAGGATTGGATTTGGTGAATTAGATTGATAGATGAAGCAATTGGAAGCGTGGATAGCATGAGGAGAGTCAGAGGAAGAATGGGTCGTCGCACATGGGAGGAATTGTGCCATAAAATTAGGTAATTTGCAAAACCTAATTTTACTGACTTTGGGGAAAATTGGGGGAAAACCTAATTATGTGTAATGGGTATAAATTGATGTTTTGGGAAGCATTAGGAATACACTATTTACCTCTCTGGACTAGCCAGTAGAGAATTTGCTAAAATTTTATGAATTTCAAATTTCAGTGTTCTTCTCAGTTAACAGTGGCAAGTTGCTTATGTGTTGAATTATCTGATATGTGCTAGTTATGTATGAATTATCTATGTTAGTGTATGCATGTTGTCACTTCATGGTTAGCATGAGCTAATCATCTCCAGGCCAAGGCTCAGTGAAGCCTTGTGCACTGTCAAGTGTGAATGAGCTAGTTGGTTACTTCCTGTTGCTGTGTTTTGATTGTGTAATTGAGAGAGGCCAATGCTCATAGAGCCTGTGATTGGCTGTACTGTCAAAAGACAGCCAATGCTAGGGGTAGACTAGTGAGCAAGTTGGTGTTCTCTCATTTCTAGTGTATGCTTAGGATTGAACATAACCTAGACCATGTCACTTGATTAGGACACAAGGTGGATCATATGCCTTGGCTTACCACCACTTCTCTTTCAGTCAATCTTAATTTCAGTCACTTTTAATTTCAGTCCTGTATGCTTGTATTTCAGTTACTTTTCTTGCCTTTCATTTTCATGCATTTTATAGCTATTGTGCACTGAAATCAGTGCACTGAACTCAACCTGCCCTTGGCTTCCAAGCCTTGGTTATTTGCTGCTTCTTTTAGCTGTTTCTTTGCTGCTTTACTTTCCAAGCCTTGGTTCATATCAGTTACATGTTTAGCTCACTGCCATAGTGCAATGCCACTCTTATTAGTCTAGGAAAACTTCTCATATGCTCCTCTCCCTGTGGACAAACCCCTACTCACTCTCTTATTACAAATATTGACCTTGTATACTTGCAAGCATATTGTGTGCATCTTAGAATTCACACCAATCCATAGGATCCTTGTTTTCTTCCTCGGCTTCTGGTATTCCCTTAATCTCTTCGTCGTTGTCAAGGGGGAGGTCTGCTAAGAAATCCGCCAGAACTTGGGACTTCCGAGAATGTTGAATTTCATGAATGATGTTGAATTGGTCCAGATGGGTGTTCCATTTGGCTATTCGGCCCACTTTTCCCGTGCTTTTGAGGACTGCTTCCAATGGTGCTTTGCATGGGACCCTGACAAGGTGAGTTAGGAAGTAGGTTCTCAGTTTTTGTGTAGCCCACATCAATGCGAGGATGAGCTGTTCAATCTTAGTATAGTTCCTTTCCGCAGAATTGAGGGTCTTGCTGACGTAATAGATAGGTTGTTCTATCTTTGTATTGGTTTTAACCAATACTGCGCTGACTGCGTCTTCTGTTGCTTCTATGTACAGTGCCAAAACCTCGTCAGGATATGGCTTCTGCAGGATCGGGATTGAGGCTAGGTGTTCTTTGATTTTTTGGAATGCTTCCTCGCATTCAACGGTCCATTCGAACCTGCTCCCTTTTTTGAAAATATTGAAGAAATGTTTGCATTTGTCCAAGGACCGGGCAATAAATCTGCCCAACGCTGCTATGGATCCATTGAGTTTCTGTACTTCCTTTAAATTCTTTGGGGACGGCATCTCTACTATGGCTTGAATCTTTGCTGGGTCTACCTCGATGCCCCTTTTTGTTACCAGATACCCGAGGAATTTCCCCGAGGTTACACCGAAAGTACATTTCTCCAGATTCACTTTCATGTGATGTTTTCTCATTGCTTCGAAGATATTCCTCAGGTCCTGGTGGTGATCTTTACGCAGCTTGCTTTTGACGAGCATGTCGTCAACGTAGACTTCTAAGGTTCCTCCAATCCATGGCTTGAAGATAGCATCGACCATCCTTTGGTATGTTGCCCCTGCGTTTCGAAGTCCGAAGGGCATTCTAGTGTAGCAATAAAGGCCATGTGGGGTGTAGAACGCTGTGTGTGGCTGATCTTCTTCTGCCAGGGCCACTTGGTTGTAGCCAGAATGTCCATCCATGAATGACATTTCTTCATATCCTTCTACTGCTTCTACCAGCTGGTCTATGCTCGGCAGGGGATAGCTGTCCTTTGGACATGCCTTGTTGAGATTAGTAAAGTCGATGCATATTCTAACCCCTCCATTTTTCTTAGGAACAATGACCATGTTGGAGATCCAGGTAGGATACTTGACTTCCTTGATAAATCCTGCGTCTAGTAGTTTCCGAAGTTCTGCTTCTACTGCGTCATGATACTCTGGAGCTACTTTTCGTATTTTCTGCCTGAACGGGGGCGTGCCCGGTTTGATGCGTAGCTCGTGTTGGATTACTTTTGGGTCAATCCCCGGCATATCTCCTAGCTTCCAGGCGAACACATCCGCGTATTCCTTGAGTAATTTGGTTAAAGAATGTTCCCTTCCTTCGTCCATTATGGTCCCTATTTTGATCATCTTCGGGTTTTCTTCCGTTCCTACGTTGATTTATTTTACAGGCTCCACTGGTGTGAACACAGGCTTCGGGTTTCCGAGGACTGGGAAATTTTTTAACTACTATTTAGCGTGTTTCTATTCTTCGCTGGTTGTTAAAGTACTTGTCTCTGTGCTTAGGACATTATCATCTTTCGTCAAGCCCTTCCCTGTAGTTTCCTTGAGGAACAGGTCTATGGCATTCTCTTTCACGGTTTCTTTATTTTATACTCTTCGGATTTTTCGCTGCTCTTCTTGCTCGTTGTTGATATGATCCTGAGTGGCCTGGCACTCTCTCGTAGTGACCCGATCTCCCTTGATTTCTATTACTCCCTCAGGTGTTTGAAATCTGAGATATTAGTGGTATGTTGCCGCAACTCCTTTGAGTTTATGTATCCATTTTCGTCCAATAATAGTGTTGTAGGGGGAAGGGGTGTCCACCACACTGAATCGGGTTTCCAGTTTCATGGGCCCTGCGTTAACCTGCAACACGATGTCTCCCAAGGGCTTCGTGGCTGCTCCATTGAATCTGTAGATGGTGTGATAAGAGGTCATTAACTGTTCATCATGGAGCTTCATCCGTTTGAATGCATCGTAAAATAGGACGTTTACGGAGCTTCGCCCGTCTAGGAGGATCTTTTTGAGGTTACATCCAGCTACTGGTAGCGTTAGGACCAAGGGATCGTTATGGTCTTCCATATATTCTTCGATATCCTCGGCATCGAAGATGATAGGAGATTCCATCCATTCTTCATGATCGTCCACCACTATCCCATCGACCTTATACAATTCGCAGCGGTCTTCGAATTGCTTCCGTATCCTCTTTCCTATCTGCGCTGTAAGTGAGGGCCCTGTGGCTTCGGAACACGAGATGGTGTTGATTGTTCGGTTTCCTTCCGGAAGTTGGACTGGTTTGGTTCGCTTGGATCTATCCTCGGTAACATCCTTTCGTACGTAATGTTTGAGCTCTCCCGCATCAATTAATTTTTGGATCATTATTTTAAGGTTCTTGCACTTTTCGGTCTGGCGTCCGTTGAAACAATGATATTCATAGTAATCTTTAGACTTCTCGGATCTCGGGGGCTGCTTTCCCTTAGACCATGGACACTCCAAGTTTTCCCTCCCTTTGATCTCTCGTAGGATACAAGCATAGCTAGTGTTGAGTTTCGTGTAAACTTGATCTTCGAATTTTCGGTCACCAGTTTTTCGTTCATCCCTTCGTTCCTTCCTATCTTCGTGAGGTCTCTCCACTGAGCAACTCCTTTTGGCCCCATTGGTTTGTTCCGCTGAATTGGTGCGGTGAGATCTCTGCGGATATGCCCTCGGGTTTTCCCGTTGAATTTCTTCAAGTCGAGCGTGCTTTTCGATAATTATTCAAAGATCTCCCTCTGTCTTAGGCACGCTCCCATGAATTTCAACAAATAGGGGACTCATTCGGTCTAATCCCCATTTGTAGCAATTGATGCTTACCACTGGGTCCACGCTCCCTATGGCTTGGCAGATCTTGTGCCATCTGTTAGTGTACTCCCTTATGGTTTCCTTGTAGCCAATCGCTAGTGAAAAGAGCTTATCCATTCCGGTGTTTACATTCTTGTTGTACATGTACGTTCTTAAGAATTTCTCTGCGAGTTGGTCGTATGAGTGGATGGAGTTTGGTGGAAGATTATCGAACCATGATAATGCCGATCCCTTCAGGATTGACGGGAAGTACCTGCAGAGTACGGCGTCGTTCTGACCCCATCTAGGTAAGACACGGTTGTAGTACCGAATATATGCAGCAGGGTCACTGGATCCATCATAGCATTCGAACATTGGGACAGGGCATTTCAGTGGAATAGGGGTGTTGGCCAAGCGATGAGTTAAGGGCGTAGAGTTAGCTTCTCTCATGACCTCTTCTAACCTCCCCCCGCCTTGTTTATTTTTTAATTGCCTGATCTCGGCCATCATCTCATCTCGTAGATCTTCCATCGCGCGGTGGTTCCCTAAATTCTTCTGCTCGTTACCGTCTGACTCTCCGTCGTCATAATCCGGGTCGGATACGCTACTTCCCCTAGTCGCGTCTCCATTAGCCGCTATGACGACTCTAAAGTCTCGGTTTGGCTCTGGTGCTTTGGAATTTGCTTCATCAAGTTGTTGGCTGGTCTTCGTGCTTAGAGCAATCCGCTCCTTTAAATCTTGATTTTCCTTGGCCAACAGGGCTACAGCATCTGCGTAAACCTGCTGGCTCTTCTTCAGTTCCTCATGCTCAGCCATCATTCGATGTGATTGGTTGGACCCCTGATAGGGAGTCCCCGCGCGTGCCACTACGGCCATGGTGCCGCCTTCCTCTACGGTCTGCACTAAAGGTGGCAGAGGTTCAGCTTCTGTTGCTGGCATTTCCAAATAGGGGTGAGTGCCCCTCTGCGGTGCTAGAGCCTCCGGTATGGTTTGATTTTGATCATTTGTTGGTGGCATTCCAAAAGTTGGAAAGTGCATGGGTTGGAATGTTCTGGATTCATCCACCCTTTCTCTTGGTTGATGAAGTTGATTCATGGCGCAAGTTTTGCTAGCCTCTGCAGCCTTCGGGACTACCGCAGCCGCACCGTACTTTGTCGCCGCTGCTCTGAGAGCCGCTGCTGCAACTGAATTAGCGTTCATAGGTGAAGTGATTTCCGCAGTATCTTGCCTTTGACTGGTCATTTTAGCTTTGTCTCCTTTCTGCTTGCTTCGGGTGATGACCGGGGTTGTCCTGGGTGTTTCTTTTGACAAAGCTTTGGATTTTCCTGCTTCCCGCGTCTTTTCCATCACGGGTCCTTTTGTCGAAAATGAAATCTCGCAGAAACTCGCCTTCTTTACTCACAATACGTTCTTTCTGCACAAGGAATTTCAAACAAAAAACGGGAATATCCGCGTGAATCGTGTTTGGTTGGCGAAATATCTTCTTCCAGGAGAGGATTAATACACACAAGTTACAATACATGGGTTAAAGTTTTATTAAAGGAGATCCTTTTAAAAATGCAAGTATAAAAACTACGAAAACCCCCCAGAAAGACGGGTTCGCACGAGATCTAAAGAAAATCGTAAATCCACGGATTAAAACAATAAATCTTATCGAAGGTAATATGTGGGTTTTTGAATACAATATAGTTAACAAATGATCTATACGGTCCGAGATGATAAATCAGAGCAATCATATGCCAATTTAAAATGAAATCACAGGACAAGATAAATCTTTTACCGGGAAGAAGTCCCTGTTTCTAGCGCCAAATTGTGAACACACAAATCACGAAGGCATCCGAATGCTCACAACCAATCATCGTAATCTAGAGAGATTTGTGATGATGATATCCTAGTGTTGATTCCTTGGCTCAAAACCTTCGGGTTTATCATAGCCTCATCTAACAACTCCATGCGAGGCGTTTGCGCACGGGATATAGGTAAAAACAAAGAAAGCAAAACGTATAAGTAAAGATCCATGGGGTTAGACAAATATAAAGTGCTGAAATGTAAACAAGACCAAGGTTTACGTGGTTCAGCACTAAGGCCTACGTCCACGGGGTTTGTTGTTTTACTATATTCTTCACGGTTACACGAGTAGTCGAATGACTTTTGGGTTTACATGTTTCTCTCTTCTAAAGGATTTACTTACACTTGCAATCTCTCTCTCTCCTTCCCTTTCTGATTTTTCCGATCCCCCTTCCTCTTGGTGGAGAAGGGGTATTTATAAGGTTAGAATGTGGGACCCATCTCTGAAGGCCGTTGAAACCTTATCTTCTTGTGTTCTTGCGTCTATCACGCAGAGGTCTGCGTTTGCCCCTTGATCCCGCAGATATATCCTCGCTCGTTCCACAGGTTGATCGACACGTACACTGCCCAGAGTGTTTAATGCGGGTAGTTGAGAGGTCTGCTCGTGTCAGACAAGTGTCTTCTGCCCCTGTCACGTCCGTATCAGCTAACTTTCTCTCCACCGTTGATCTTAGCTTCTTTTGGGGATGAGATAAAGTAACTCCTCGGGGTTTATTCGGTGTTTCGCAGCGCATCATGTTTTGATGTCTTGGCCTGCATGCTTTCCACGTATCTTTTTATATACACGTGTCTGATAGTGAGATATATGTGTACACAATTTGCCCCTTTTCTTCGGGCTTGAATGTCTAATGGGTGCCTTGAAGAAAAACCATCGTCGCATATTCTTCTCACTCCTAATAACTTCTCCTAGATACTCGGGCACGTTTTTTATTCGTGCATTAACTGCTTATGTAACGGGCACGTTTCCCATTCCTCCATTAATTTCCTTCTCTTTCTTTCGGGTATATTAAGGAGAGAAAGAAAATTAATTTCATTCTTCCTAAACATTCTCTCAGTTTTCATTCTTTGTTTTTCAGCCCTTAAATTCTCTGTCAGTCTTCATTGAACCTGTGACCTTAAATTCTCTCCACCTTAGCATTAATCACGCCCGCTTCCACTGTTTGTTTCTTCTGCTGCTGTTTTTGGTAAGTTTTTCTTTTCTTTGTTTCCACTGTTTTACGCTGTGTTGATTTGTAAATTCTCTGCTACTGTTGTTCCTTGTTTGTGATGAAGAACTTCTTTTGATGCTTGCATACTAGTTTGCCCCTGTTCTTCATCTTAAATCAAGGAGGCCACTGTTTTGCTTGTATTTGAGTTTTTGAGGGTGTGAATTTTATGGAATTTTGAGCATGTATACTAATTTTAGGGTTTCTGCGTTATCGTGTGGATTGCTATTGATGTGGTTTTTTGATCTTTGGTAATGTTTTGAATTTGTGTGTAACTTGTTTGATTTTAATCTTTTCGCAGCCATGTCTGACCGTCCGCGGCTTCCTTATCAGACTCCTGGTTCTGGCCTATCGAGATCTCCTCCGCGTAGAGAGTCTCAAGATGATGTTCGTCGAGTCGAGTTTCTTCTGGAGCGAAGGCCTCGTCTTCTAGGGAAGAGATTCCTCGACAAATCCTTCTGGGTCCCGAAGAGTCTTCGATCGCGCAGCGTCTCGTCCTCGTGATGATATTAGGAGTACGCAGGCTCCGCCTCGTGCTGTTGCTTTTGATGTTCCTCCTCTACGTTCGTAGTGCCCGAGCATCATCTGCGTCCCCTCCAACTTTTAAAGGGAAGAATACGAAGGGTGTAGTTCCGAGGGCTGAATCTTCAAAGAATCCTCCTGTGAAGAGAAAAGCTTCCGAAGCGTTCATTAGTTCATCCGGCCCCGCCGAGGAGGATGAGGCTGCCCCCTTGATACGCAGTGTTCGGTTAGTAAGAAAAAAGTAACCTTCAAGCATATTGATCTCGAAATATTCAAGGAAAAGCATGAGCTTCAAGCCTTCGGGTTCGTTTCTATGCCCCTGAGGATGATATTACTTATGAGCTTATCTCAAAGTATGAGTTCGATGAATTTCATTTGTTAACGACGGTTGGAGCGTTCGAAGCTGGTCTTATGCTGCCGTTGTACAAATCAGGTGATTCCTTCTACTATGACGTGCTGCTAGTCGTGAAGGCTCTTCCACCAATACTCACAGCCGTTCCGTATCCCAACTATCGGGGAATTATCTCCGCGCCCTGAAGGAGTGCTATCTGCGGAGTAAGGGGGAGACGTCGATGACTTGCTACGTCCCAATCCCGCGGAGAAGGAATGGTATACTCCTGAGAATTTCAATAACTCCTTCGGTGATTACGTCAATAGTAGGAACCGCAAGCCGTGGAGTGTCAGCCTTCGGAATCTCGCTGCTCCTCGGGGCGAGATTCGTCTGTTAAATGAGGTCAGCGATGCCAAGCTGAAGTATGTTCCTGGCACGGAGGGGTCTAGTCATCGGAAACTTTCCCAGCGCGCGAGAGGATCAAGCGCGACCATGACTACGAGTGGCACGCCGTTATCGAAATAGTTGGTCCATGGGCTTACGGTTGGATTCCTGGTCCCCGCGGTTGGCGGCCTACCGAGTAGCAAGCCACGCGAGTCTCCTCCTGCTCGTTATGGAGATTTCTGTCCCTGGCGTTTGAACTTTGCGGGTATGAATTTTCCTTATGCCCTTGACGTCGTAGAGGGAGACGAGGAGGAAGGTTCTGGTGCTATACTTCCACCGAAGATACCTCAACTGCTCAGGTACGCGGATTCTAGCTGCGCTTCTCCTTTTTAGAAATTCAACTGTCGGGAAAAATAATTCTTTTTGTGGTGTTGGTTTTCAGGTGTTGAAGAAGAAAAAGATTAAGCCGAAGCAGTCTTCTACCATTGTGATGGGCGAGGCTGAGGCCCATGAAGAAGTTACTAGTCCAGTGAACGAAGAGTTTGCTGAGGATGAGGAGATTACAGATGGGGAGGAACGTACTGGTACTTCCCCTATCAATGTCGAAGAAGAGGTCTTCGTGGTCATGATGGTGATGAAGGAGAAACAAAGCCGTGGTGGTGATGACGTGTTATTGGGACATTTCTGTCCCTGCTGGTGATGTCGCGGATACCCTTCCCACCTCTCAAGAATTTTCTTTTGATCGGATGTACTCCACAGGGGAGTTCTTTGACGATGCCCTCGATTTTCCGAGGACTTCTCTTTACTTTCCCCCAATGATAATTGGGATGTTCTTGGTGGTGATGGTAATGGAGACGCTACTGTTGAAGATGGTGGCGCGGAGGAGCATGCTGCGCATGTAGGTGCCGACATTTGTGCTGAAGGGGCCGTGTCAGAGAAGGGGAATCGGTCATTGATGCGCCTGCTGGTAATCTTCCACAGTCGCCGACGTCTGAGGGTGAGGACGCCATAATGGATTGGTTCAAGGAAAAGAATCTTCTATTTGTCCTCATCCCGCCCCTGTTGTTCTGGGGAAAAGGAATCTACTGCGTATACCCGTCGCATGATGGAGATGTCTTCAAGGCGCGGGTGTCTGAAGCCTGGGGAAAAAATTTGAGTGTTCCCGAAGCTACCCTTGTGCCGGAGCCTCCTACTTCCGTTGCAGATATGATGGCCATCGCCGACGGGTATCAATATGGCTTTCCGCAGCAGCGTGTCTTGGAGGTAAATTTTCGTACATACTTCTTCGTGACGATCGAATCTTCGGTGAAATAATGTTTGTCTTGATGTGTAGATGATGAGGAGTGAGCATTGTAACCACGTGCTGTATCAGTTCTTCAAAGCGAAATCTCTGAAGCTCGAGGCTAAGCTTCGTCACAGAGAAAAGGAATTATCTGCGGCTGAGGTGGAAATAGAAGAGCTGAGAAAAGCCTCAAGGAGAAAAAAGCTGGGTGAAGCAGAGGCCGGTCTTCGTTCGAGCTTGTTGCTGTTCGCGCTGAGTTAGAGCAAACTCGCAGCCAATTTCACTTTCACAGGTTTGGTTCTTTTTCCCTCGCATGTTCGTCATCCTCTATTTCTTAGTTGTTCTGTCTGAGTCTCCCCACCCTATCTCCAGTGGGTGGCGTCCCCGAGCTGATATGGCTTCGAAACGAAAGAGCTCGGCAAAAATCTCGTATTAAGATCTTGTTGAGAAAATTAAGAATGAAGCCAAGAAATGGGATGCTCGGGCTGAGGTATGGCGCGCGCATGTTCAGATGGTCGACATGCAAAATCTGTACAACCATGATCGTGCTTTATTTAATGGCACACTGCTGTGGACACGTGATAGTCTGCGGGAAGCCCGTGAGCGTACTTCCTTGCTGGAGTCTAGGATTCAGCTGCTGGAAGAAGAATTACAGAAGGCTCGATCCATTCCTCTTCAGGGTTAAGGATAGTATGCTCTGTCTTGTCAGAGAAAGAGATGATGCCCGTGCCGAAGTCTGCGCTCTCAGCAATGCTCTTGCCGCGTCCCGTGCCGACGTAGCTCGTCAGGCTGAGTCTGAGAGGAATCTTGAAGTGTGTATGTACAGACTTAGCAAAGGGGTCTCAGAGATAAATAAAGAGGTCGACCACCTTCGTCACATGGATTCGATGAAGCAGGTAGAATTAGATGCCTGTCAATTTACTCTCACCAACCTTCAACTAGACTATAAGAAATTATCCGCGGAATATGACCATCTTGATGAAGCGCGAGATGCGGTTGTTAATGAGTATGAAGAGGCTTCGGCTTGTGTCGAAGGTATAATCCTATTTCATCGAGTGTGACCGTGTTTTTTTCTGCGCTAACTCCGTGGTGTTGTCTTTTTCAGAGCTCGAGGGACACCTTCGCGTCACAAATGAAAAACTTGAAAAGGCTCAATCTTCCTTAGCGCAGCAGGAAGAACAGACCAATCATTTCAAGAATTTAGCGGCAACCCGCGAGGAGGCCGTTGGTGCTGCTTCTAGAGAAGTGAATCGGCTATCTTCGTTATTATCCCAAGCCCAACAGCGGACAACAGTTATTAAGCACAAGGCTCGTTGTCAATTGGCTGAGGAGACGAACAAGATGCTGGAGAGGATAGAACTTGGCCTAAAGAACGAGCATGGTCTCGTGAAGAACTATCCTCGTCGTCCAGTTCCTTCTGCCTTGCCTGGCTCCTCGGGACCCTCTTCTGGTGGGAGCGTCCCTTCAAGTCTTCGGAACAATCCTGCCGATGGGGCGGCATCATCTAGGTAGAGACCGCAGCATTTTGTAGAGACCGCGGCATCATTATCCTTCCCTTTTTGTAATCATGTAACAAGAATATTTTTTGCTAATATCTGTAAAAGGAATATTTTTTGATGTGTTCCTTGAATTGGCCTTTCACTTTTTGTAATCATCCTTTATGAAATGGATCCTTTTCTTGATATACCTGCAATGTTGGTTTGTTTTTATTTTAAGCATTTGTGAAAAAACAAAACAAAGTTTTTAAGTGTTTGGGTGCGATACTGAAGGAAGGTACCTTCGTGATCGTCTTGAGACCTGTCACCCCGCTGGCGAATCCTGGGCCAGAGGATTCCCAGACGGTGGGGGCCGGGCAACGTTCTAGGATATGGGTTAAAATATTTACACACCCATTCCGTCGACCCGTTGCCTTAAGATTGGTTGGGTATCTCTTTCTGCTGGGTGCCTTCCCCCTGGTCTTACACTTATGGACACTGATGGGGGAGCCCTGAGAGATTGTATTAACTACTTTCCCCAATATTGTCGATAGATTCCGCTGACTTGATAATTTGAAAGCTTGTTTGATTGATAGGTTGAGGCCTGCAATTCCTCTTCCAGAGATAGAAACATGTGGAGCGGTCAGGCTCCCTTCTTCTTCTGGTACACTCCAAGCAGATTCAAGTCTGCGTTGCTCCTATGGGAAGTATGGTTTGAGCCACTTAGCATTCCAAGGATGCCGGAGGACCTCGCCTTTTAGATTACGAAGGTAGTAGGAACCGTTACCCGCAACGTCGTGTATTATAAAAGGTCCTCCCCACGTAGGTGCTAATTTTCCCCATTTCTTTTCTTGCTGATACCGTGGGATTGTTCTCAACACATACTGCCCCTCTACAAAATTCCGAAGCTTTACCTTTTTGTTGTACTCCCTTGCTAGTCTTCGTTGATAATTTTCCATCTTTTGTAATGCTGCTTCCCTTCTTCCTTCCAAGTCGTCCAACCTTTCTAACATCATATCTGTTGTGAGGTTTTTCTCCCAAGCTTCGGTCTTCGTGGTTGGCATGAGGATTTCCGTAGGTATGACTGCTTCAGCTCCATAAGTTAGAAGAAACGGGGATTCCCCGGTGGCGGATCTTCGTGTTGTCCTGTATGCCCATAACACATTGTGCAGTTGTTCGCACCATCTTCCTTATGCTCGTCTAATTTTTTTTGAGTATAAGGGCGAGGGTCTTGTTGGTAGCTTCCGCTTGTCCGTTGCTTTGAGGGTATATGGGGGTGGACTTGTTCTTTCTTATTTTGAAAGTATCGAAGAGCATGTCTATATTTTTCCCCTGTAATTGCTTGCCATTATCAGACAATTTCAGCGGGTATACCAAATCTGCAAATGATGTTCTGGAATATGAAAGTAAACACATCCGCGTCTCTGATCCTGGCCAAGGCCTTAGCCTCCACCCATTTACTGAAGTAGTCCGTGGCTACTATCAAAAATCGTCTTTTCCCTGATCCTTCGATGAAAGGCCCGACGATGTCTACGCCCCATTTTGCAAATGGCCACGGGCTATCGACGGAGTTTAACATTGTGCCGGCGCGTGGATCTTTTTGCGAAGCGCTGACATTCTTCACCGTCGGGACATCCTCGCGGCATCCTGTATCATTGTCGGCCAGTAATATCCTTGCGTTTTTGCTTTGTCAGCTAGTGATCTCATGCCGCTATGATTCCCCGCGTCACCATAATGGATATCATTTAGAATTCGATGCCCCTCTTTCCGGGACAAGCAACGTAGTAATGGTCCAAGGAAGGATTTCTTGTACAGGACCCCATCCCGAAGATCATATCTTCCACTTTGGAGAGTATCTTCCTAGCTTGTTTCTGATCCGCAGGTAAGCTTCCTTTTCGAGAAAGGCATGGATGTCACTCTCCAGTCATCTTCGTTGCTGAAGTCTTCGTCTTGATTTGCTCTTGACAGGATATCTCTTCGTCAAAGTCATTATGGATGTCTTCTCCTACCTGGTCTTCGATATTTTCTTCCACTGTATCTTGATTGGTAGCGAAGGAGAATTGAGATGCAATCGAAGGCTCGTATACCCTTGCTATTTTAATAGCTTCGACATTTTTATCCCTCAGCATGGATGATATATATGCTAGGGCATCCGCGTGCCTGAGGTCCCTTCTGCATAAGTGCCGGAACTTAATGTTCGGGATTTGTGATGCCAATGTTTGGACCAAGGCCATGTAAGCTGAGAGGGTGTCATCGTACACATTATACTCGAGCCCTATTTGCCGTATGACAAGCTGCGAATCACTTGTCAGCCTTACATCGGTTACCCCCATCTCTATTATTATACGGAGGGCATGTACGACAGCTTCGTATTCAACAATGTTGTTGGTATGCTCTTTGAATTCCAATCTAAGTGCCTGTATAATCCTTTCTCCTGTTGGGGTGATAATGACAATGCCTATTCCTGCTCCTTCCTTATTTTTGGATCCGTCGACGAAGACTTCCCATTGTCTTTGACTCGCAGGTTCGAGGATATCCATTGGATCCTTGTTTTCTTCCTCGGCTTCTGGTATTCCCTTAATCTCTTCGTCGTTGTCAAGGGGGAGGTCTGCTAAGAAATCCGCCAGAACTTGGGACTTTCCGAGAATGTTGAATTTCATGAATGATGTTGAATTGGTCCAGATGGGTGTTCCATTTGGCTATTCGGCCCACTTTTCCCGTGCTTTTGAGGACTGCTTCCAATGGTGCTTTGCATGGGACCCTGACGAGGTGAGTTAGGAAGTAGGTTCTCAGTTTTTGGTAGCCCACCAATGCGAGGATGAGTTGTTCAATCTTAGTATAGTTTCTTTCCGCAGAATTGAGGGTCTTGCTGACGTAATAGATAGGTTGTTCTATCTTTGTATTGGTTTTGACCAATACTGCGCTGACTGCGTCTCTGTTGCTGCTATGTACAGTGCCAAAACCTCGTCAGGATCTGGCTTCTGCAGGATCGGGATTGAGGCTAGGTGTTCTTTGATTTTTTGGAATGCTTCCTCGCATTCAACGGTCCATTCGAACCTGCTCCCTTTTTTGAGAATATTGAAGAAATGTTTGCATTTGTCCGAGACCGGCAATAAATCTGCCCAACGCTGCTATGGATCCATTGAGTTTCTGTACTTCCTTTAAATTCTTTGGGGACGGCATCTCTACTATGGCTTGAATCTTTGCTGGGTCTACCTCGATGCCCCTTTTTGTTACCAGATACCCGAGGAATTTCCCCGAGGTGACACCGAAAGTACATTTCTCCGGATTCACTTTCATGTGATTTTCTCATTGCTTCGAAGATATTCCTCAGGTCCTGGTGGTGATCTTTACGCAGCTTGCTTTTGACGAGCATGTCGTCAACGTAGACTTCTAGGTTCCTCCAATCCATGGCTTGAAGATAGCATCGACCATCCTTTGGTATGTTCCCCTGCGTTTCGAAGTCCGAAGGCATTCTAGTGTAGCAATAAAGGCCATGTGGGGTGTAGAACGCTGTGTGTGGCTGATCTTCTTCTGCCAGGGCACTTGGTTGTAGCCAGAATGTCCATCCATGAATGACATTCTTCATATCCTTCTACTGCTTCTACCAGCTGGTCTATGCTCGGCAGGGGATAGCTGTCCTTTGGACATGCCTTGTTGAGATTAGTAAAGTCGATGCATATTCTAACCCCTCCATTTTTCTTAGGAACAATGACCATGTTGGAGATCCAGGTAGGATACTTGACTTCCTTGATAAATCCTGCGTCTAGTAGTTTCCGAAGTTCTGTTTCTACTGCCTCATGATACTCTGGAGCTACTTTTCGTATTTTCTGCCTGAACGGGGGCGTGCCCGGTTTGATGCGTAGCTCGTGTTGGATTACTTTTGGGTCAATCCCCGGCATATCTCCTAGCTTCCAGGCGAACACATCCGCGTATTCCTTAAGTAATTTGGTTAAGAATGTTCCCTTCCTTCGTCCATTATGGTCCCTATTTTGATCATCTTCGGGTTTTCTTCCGTTCCTATGTTGATTTCTTTACGGGCTCCACTGGTGTGAACACAGGCTTCGGGTTTCCGAGGACTGGGACGTTCTTTAATTGCTATTTAGCGTGTTTCTGTTCTTCGCTGGTTGTTGAAGTACTTGTCTCTGTGCTTAGGACATTATCATCTTTCGTCAAGCCCTTCCCTGTAGTTTCCTTGAGGAACAGGTCTATGGCCTTCTCTTTCGCGGTTTCTTATTTTTTACTCTTCGGATTTTTCGCTGCTCTTCTTGCTCGTTGTTGATATGATCCTGAGTGGCCTGGCACTCTCTCGTAGTGACCGATCTCCCTTGATTTCCATTACTCCCTCAGGTGTTGGAAATCTGAGATATTGGTGGTATGTTGCCGCAACTCCTTTGAGTTTATGTATCCATTTTCGTCCAATAATAGCGTTGTAGGGGAAGGGGTGTCCACCACACTGAATCGGGTTTCCAGTTTCATGGGCCCTGCGTTAACCTGCAACACGATGTCTCCCAAGGGCTTCGTGGCTGCTCCATTGAATCCGTAGATGGTGTGATAAGAGGTCATTAACTGTTCATCATGGAGCTTCATCCGTTTGAATGCATCGTAAAATAGGACGTTTACGGAGCTTCCCCCGTCTATGAGGATCTTTTTGAGGTTACATCCAGCTACTGGTAGTGTTAGGACCAAGGGATCGTTATGGTCTTCCATATCTTCTTCGATATCCTCGGCATCGAAGATGATAGGAGATTCCATCCATTCTTCGTGCTCGTCCACCACTATCCCATCGACCTTATACAATTCGCAGCGGTCTTCGAATTGCTTCCGTAACCTCTTTCCTATCTGCGCTGTAAGTGAGGGCCATGTGGCTTCGGAACACGAGATGGTGTTGATTGTTCGGTTTCCTTACGGAAGTTGGACTGGTTTGGTTCGCTTGGATCTATCCTCGGTAACATCCTTTCGTACGTAATGTTTGAGCTCTCCCGCATCAATTAATTTTTGGATCATTATTTTAAGGTTCTTGCACTTTTCGGTCTGGTGTCCGTTGAAACAATGATATTCATCCTGAAATTGATGAGGTTGGGAAGAGTAAAGATTTTTGAAGTTATCTAAGAAAGAATTCCCAATATTATCTCTATCATCTAGGATAACATTGGAGGAATCCTTGATCCATCTAATAGCATTCCTATTTCTCCTGAAAAGAGTGACTCTATGAAAGTAAGGAGTGTTTTTATCACCTTCAATGAGCCATACTTCTCTAGACTTATCTTTCCAATAAAGTTCCTCCAGAGTATAGAGGTACTCTAATCTAGTTTCAAGTCTAGCAGTAGTAGTAATATTAGTGGGATCAAAAATCTGTAACTCTAACAAATTTTTCCTAATGTTAGATATATCAGTTTGAATATTAAAAAAATAGGATTTGTTCCAATCTCTAAGGCCTTTTTTAGCACTCAGAAGCTTAGCTCTTAGTTTATAGGCTGGAGATCCTATAACAATGACAGACCAAGAGTTGGCTATAATGTCTCTACAAGTTGGGTCCTCAATCAACATAGCCATGAAATGAAAAGGTCTAGGCATGCAAGCTTCCTCATAATTAAAACCTATATGCATGGGAAAATTATTAGAAGAATCTCCAGGGAGATTGTTAACACAAGATTTAGGACAAAGATCCTCAACAATTTGGTTTAAAAAACATCTATCAAGCCTTTCAAGAATTAAATCACGACCTTGTTGCATATTGGACCAAGTGAATCTTGGGCAAGAAAAACCAGGATCATGCAAGTTGAAAGCAGCGCAAAAATTTCTTAGATGTTCAAAATCAGAGTCATTTACTTCAAGGCCACTATTTTTATCTTCTGTTCCTAAAAGAGTATTAAAATCGCCAATGACAAAAACAGGCTCATCTATAGGGTCAATAGTTTGTTGACACTGTTGTTCCCAAAAGGATGGTCTGAGGGTACTATTAGGTTCACCGTACACAAAATGGATATGACAAGTTATTGAATGAATAATTTCAGTTGAAGTCACATAGATGCCCCTCAAGATGGAAGACACAACATTCAGATGGATTTCTTTTTTCCATGCCAAAACCAGTCCACCACTTCTACCAACACTAGGGACGTTGAAGGTGCAAGGTAAGCCCATGTTTTTAAGTTTCTTGTATGCCATATCCTTCCCCATTTTAGTCTCAGAGAGGAAAATGATATCAGGGTTAACATTCCTGCAAAGCATACTGTAAGGACCCTCGAGCTCGTCAATGCTATTAGACTAGTCAAGAGACGCCTTAGACGCTAATTATTCGATTAGTGTAACTCGAACGTTAATTAATAGAAATTAATTTAACAATGATATAGATACGAGATTAGTATCGTTGAATAAATATTGAAAATTTATGCAAATTAGACTACTTGAACGTGTCAATCGGATACCAGACGAAGAAGATATCATCAGATTGATTTGAAGGGAAAAATAGTGTTTTGACAAGGAGACCGACCTGGACTTCCCTTAGCGAAGCGAGTGGGTGTAATGGTGTTACTCTTGGTCTTATCTTCACCCGGTCAAGAAGATAAGTCTTCTTTCTCTTCTTCTTTTTTCTTATTTTCTTGTTCTTCTTCTTTCTTTCTATGGCGATTCATAGTTGAAATCTCTGTCGAGGAAATTCACAGAAAATTAGTGAAATCATCGAATCAAATAAGGAGTTGTTGAGTTCATAAACTGGATTTGATTAGAAGTTTAGATTTAATTGAATAGAGATAGTTCTGTGAGAGTTAGGGTTCCTGATAGACGTAATCGATTGAGGATTTATGAGTTTAGAGTATGAGGATAATAAATTAGTTGATGGGTTTTGCATGAAGTGAAGATGAAAGTTACGGTTTTGATTTGAAGGTTTGATTTCAAAGAAGAACAACTGGGAATTTAAGAGATAGGGTTTGTTCTTTAAGATGGTGGATAAGAAAAATTATAAGATGAAATAGATGTTCTAGGGGTTTGATTTAATATGGGTTTGTAGAGTACTAAATGAAGATGATGATTTTAGGTTGGGGTTCAATTTTAGAAAAGAACCTGATCCAACAGTAAGAAGTTAGGGTTTATTAAAGAACAAACCCTAGTTCTTTAATGGGTTTGAGAATGACTAGAGAGAATCTGAGTGATTGCAGGAATTGGTTTGTAATTTGAGTGAAACTGCAGTCATAGTGGTGTTGGTTGAGGATGGAACTGCAGGTGAAGAATAGATGAAGTTAAATAAATGGGTTGCCAGATGTAGATGTGTACTGAGCTACAAATTGTGGTACTGTTGAAGTTGCAGGGTATATTAGTGGATGGTGGAGGTTTAGAAATTATATGTGTTGGTATTGTTTGTGTGTTTGAGAGTTTGCAAGCAGGGAAGGTGCAACTGAGATGGCAGTTATAGTTGAATGAATATATATAGTTGCAATTAGTGTTTGATGTAGAAGTTTGGAACTACTGCAATTGCAGGTAAAGCTTGAATTCAGTTGTATTGAAATAGTAGAATTGTTTAGAATGAAAGTACATTGAATTGATGCTATGAGTAGATTGAAGCTGAATCTGAGTTGGAGTTCTAAAGTTAGAATTGCATCTGTGTTAGAAGAACACTTGACCTACCTGACTGAACTTACTCGGTTTGATTCAGTTATGTTTACCTAACTCGGTCCATCTGACTGAGTTACCCTATAACCTGAGTTGAATCGGTTTGACTCAGACTTGACCCTTTGACCAGGACCTTGACTTGACTTAGACCTTGACTGTTAGTTGACCATCACCCGTTAGTTTGGCCGTTAGTTGACCAGAAGGACCAGGCTTTAGTTTAAGGAGATGGGTTGTTGGGCTTGGGCTATATTTAGTTTCTATTTTGATGTGTTGGACCTTTACTGTGTGATTTAACCTTTGACTTCTTTTACAAAGTTGTAGATATTCATAAGTATTATCTAACGGACTAATGGATCATATTAATAAATCTTTGCTATGTTAAAGATAGAGAATAAGATATCATAATGGTCTTAGAACCATTAGTTAGACTTGTATGATTCTTGTGTGAGCCATTTTGGTGGCTAGTTTCTTAGACTTCTTGTGTGATTAACAGTTAGTCCATATTAATAACGATCGACTCAAGGATGAACCAGCGGATCGCGGATCTCGAGGTAGGCGAGGCTTGTCATCAAAAGAGGTGGGAATCGATAACGAACTCTCTTGTATTCATTATGGTTTTACAAATCAATCTTGGTGTTGTGAAATTCATGCATATCTTTGTGTGCTCTATGTGGTATGAGATATGTGCTGACACAATATCAGTATTCTATGGCTAGGGCGATACACCGCAATATTACCTAATGAGTGTGGTTAGCACAAATATTATTCTTCCTTTGTATATCAGTATTCTATAGTTAGGGCGATACACCGCTAATGAGTGTGGTTAGCACAAATATTATTCTTCCCTTATGTGACGCAACACACATCTCATACATGGATGTTTACTGTTATTTATGGTTGTCTTTGAAGAAGTTTCTACTTTGTGTTTTACTGTTTTTTCGTGTATTATCGACTTTCGATAAAACCTGCATTGTCATCGAATCATAATAATGATTACTTGAAAGCTAGTTGTTATTCCTACGGGGCACCCCTTTTAGGGATGATGTGCTCACCCATTTCCACTTTCAATTTCAGAGATAGATCAGAGTTGCGCAGCGAAAGCTTCGAGGAGTTGAGTCTGTTATTATTTAACTTCCGTTATGTTATTATGTTGTATATTCTATTTGTAAACCAAACGACTATTGTATATGTATCATTTGAGAGGATTTCTTGTATGAATATAATTCAGAGCGGGGCTAGATTTTGGGTTAAGTTTTGTAGCAGATTTCTTAATTGAATGTTTAAGTAAATAATTTAGATTCTTAGTGCCTCTTTATTTAGTTAATCTCTTGGATTAGGCAGTTGCTATCTTAGGGGGCGCTACACATATTAAGTTCTTTGTTTGCATATTTTTTTCTAAATCCTTTAAGGTTCCATGCTATTAAGTTTATGTTGTTAACAGGGGATTGGTTAAAAGCAGAGTTTGAATTATCAAGAATAAGATGATGGGGTATGTGATTTACCTGAGAAGTTGAGTCATACCCACCACCAAGAGAGGCATTGGAACCATCACCACTTTGGGAAGAACTTTGGGAGGAATTGAGACTAGAACCGGCAGCATTGAGAGGGGAATTGTTCGGACATCATTGCTTCTTCGAGAGTTATCAGCAGGAACGTTGTAGCTACCAAAGGAGTTGAAGATAGGTTGGGTATTGGGAGTGCAGCTTGAGAGATCTATGTCTGGTAGTTCACCTAGGTTGGTAATTGGAGTGCACAGTTGAGCATAATCAGGCTCGGTAGAGGTTTGTTCTTCGGGGATAACCGCTAGACTGGCAACATTGGAATTAGCTCTGGTGCGTTTTCTTAAGCCAGACCTTGGATTGATCTTCCTTTTGAGATTTGCTATAACTTCTTGTTCAGTGGAATTTCCTGCTCCTCTGGTGATTATAGAGCTGGTATTTGGGAGAGCAGCAGTTTTGAACCTTCTTGAAGAATTGGTAGTACGAATTGGTCCATTTGGAGTAGACTCAGAACCAGTAATAGAAGCACCAACAATAATATTTTGAGTAGTAACTTGATTTAAGATAATTGGCAGGCCATTTTCCAATTGAGTTGGATGTTTTTGAACAGGGCTAATCAAAGATCTTCAGGGTAGTGGATCTATTGACAAGGGGGCCCATTTGAAAAATGTTTGACAATCTTTTCTGATTAGTGTTTTCCATTCTTTCATCAACAACTACAGTCTTTCCTTTGGCACTCACTTCAATTGCAGTCGATCCCGTTTGAGTATCTTGTATGACTTCAGAGTGTTGCATGTTAGTGTCAGTGTTGACAGCAGGGGAAGGAGTTACATGTTTAACTGCCAAAGGCATCATTAACTTTGAGATACTTGGAAGAGTGTAATCACTGCAGCGAGAATCCAAATCTTTAATCTTCTTTTTCTTTAGTTTCCAAGCAAGGCAGCTTTGATCTTTATGATCAAGGATGCGACAGGAGTTACAGAAATATCTTGGAACTCTGATATGTCTACATTCATTAAGAAAAGGTTCGTTCCTACCATTTATGAAAAGCGGGATGCCTGTTGGTAGTGCTTTATGAACTGGAATTCTAATGCAGACCTTGACATTCTTATTAAAAGGATGTTTACTAAAAGGATTTTGGGCTTCTATGAGTTCTCCCATATTTAGAGTGAGGAGCTTAAGATTTTCAAATTCTGTGTGTTCATTGGGGATGTTACACAAGATGAACCACATAATTTCTTCATTAAAGAAAAGTTGGTGATTTGGTGGTCAGCCTTCAATTGGTACAACTTTTAGCACCATTAGATAACACAGACAAACCAAGGTTTCTGAGAATTGATTCTATTGAAATCCTCTTCAGATAAGTAACGAATAAGAACTTTGTTCCTCTGACCATTGAAGGTAGTGACAGTAGGGTGTTGAGCTAGTGGCCAATTGTTGCAGATGTAATATGTGATTGAGGAGGTTAGGATCAGAGTTTCACAACAAACATATCCTTCCATACACAATTTCCAGTTAGTATCAGGTTCTGCTAGGACAACTTTCTTACCAATGAAGACTGGTTTTGTAAGAGAAGAATGAAGATTTAACTTTTCAGACACCTGGTTTGAGAGAGTTTGAATTTCAAGATTCAAGTTTTGGGAATTCTCTGAAAAAGAGGGGATTTCCATAGTATAAGAACAATGGATATATAAAAATATAACTTGATTGAGATCAGAATTCCAAGTAACTAATACAAACTATAGAGATAGAGAGAAGTATCTCTTTATGATACTGTTTTGATAAAGGTAACAGGCAATGTGGAAGAGGGAAAGGCAGGAGGGATTTGTTTGTTTTTGAATTTAAACCTTAGAAAAGGAATGAGAAAGTTGTTGACCATATTCAGATAAAATTTCAGGAGAGTTTTGGTGTAAGGTTGTTGTAGGAGAGTTGCAGGTTCTGCTTTGGGGGAGTGGATTGACATATGGAATGTCATTATCATTACCATACTTTTGAGTTTGGTTTTGAAACAAAGTGTTCACGTGAATATTATGGAGGGAGAGCTACAAGAAGATGTATCTAATAGTACCTTGTTGTAACAATTGATGCAGATTGGATTGAGGATATGTGACATGGATATGGGTTGTTGAGTATTTATTTGGTTTTAAATTATTCATGATGACATTTAAGTGATGATGTAAACTGCCAAAAGTAATAATGGTAGAAAAGAGGGGGAAAGTTTTTTGTTTGGATGGGTGATAAGGGGAAAGTTTTTGAGTGCTTGCTGGGTGGTTAGGTTTGATAGATAGACTAGAGATGTTACTGTCTAATATGCCCCGGGTTGCGGTGATGCCTCCCAACTGGTGCTGCCATCTCCTAGTATGCATAAAACATAAAGTGTTAATTAGAACCCACAGATAAATATCAAAGTTTGGTAACCCACCAGATACTCCCTTAATGGAAGTTCCAAAAAAGGTAAAGGTCTTAATGAATATTAGGTGTTGAAAATAGGTCTTGATAGGGTAATAATGGTTATTAGAGTGAAGGGGATACACATGGCTTTGAATGGGCGTGGTAAACAAAGAGACATGACAGTTAACTAAGCGCCATAAATGGAATTGAATGGGCACAATTGGGTATTTAAAGGGGTAATTAGCAGAGAGATTATCACTTTCTGAGAAATCTTTGACAGAAGAGGAAAGTTTTATGTTTAGCAAACTAATTTGAGAGTATGGCTGATCCTGTCCAGAATTCAACCAATTCGGATGGAAATCTTTTAATTGCACCACCAGAAACACCTGAATTTGTACGAGCCAAATTGGTTCTCCCTTCTTTAAGTATAATGGAATTGCAGCGATTGAGAGATGACACACATTATGAAATTGATCGTTGAATTCAAGAGCAAACTCGTCAGAGAGAGGCAGAGGAGGCTGTTCAAGAACAGAAGAAACGGAAATTTGAAACTCTCTACAATGCATGGCTACCCAAGTTTTTATAATGGCAAGAACGGAAGGATGAAGAGAAGGCTGAGAAGCAAGCCAAGACCCCAAGGTATGAAAGTGCAACAGAAAGTGATTCCAAGGCTTTAAATGGAGGGGAGTATGAAGTGGAGGAGGTAAACACCAGTGACCTTGATTCAGATGCTGCAGAGGATAAGAGAAGGATGAAATCTTATCATGATGGGAAGACGAGAAGTCGGTTTGAATATGAACTTTCCAATCCCAAGATTTTTGCACGTACCATGAGTGAGGGTGAGCCTGTTGGGGTAAGGATAAGCCGACGAATGGCTGATCTCGATGCTGAGACAACTGAGGAAGAAAGGGAGGAAGGGGATGAGGATAGTGATGATGAATCATCTTCCATTGGGACTTCTCCTGCATCATCTGACAGTGATAGTGAGAACTATGGTGAAGAGGGACTAGATACTGATGAAGAAGATTGGTGGTAATCTCATCATAGTTATTAGGAAAGGCTAGATTTTCAGGAATTGCATAAGTCCTGAAAACAACAACAAGTTTTTTGCTAAGCAGCTTTTCTGGTAACTTTCCTTCCTTCTACTCTTCTTGATGTTGGTGCATATGATGACAAGTCTCTTTTTGTTTTGAAAGTTGGTTAGGCCGGTGTTTGATTTTCTTTTATACTGATTTTGCGAACAAGTAGCATGGTACTTGGAAATTTCTTGGTTTAAGTATGTAAAGTTTAAAGGGGTTATAGATTTTTCAAGCTTATGGGAATGGTGTGTGGTGACAGGGTTTTGGGTTATGATATTTTGATGAAGTTGTTTTAAGAATGTGTACTGGTAATTTAGGACTTTTTTCTTTTGAGAGTTTGATAACTGAGTGAGCTTACAGTACTGAAATTGAGATTGAAAACTCTTTATGTAATTCTCAGTGAACTGATTACTGCTTAAGAAATGCTTGTAATTATAATTGTTGAATTTCAATTCGAATAACACTGTTGATAAAATTCTAGTGATGAGTAACAAAGATCTATAGATAATAGGACTGCTTGGGAAAATCACACTGAAAGAAAGGAATTGTTGAGGGCTAGTAAGGTTGAATCTCAGGTGAAGAGCTTCAGAGATATTGGGCATGAACAGAGGCCAGAGAGCCAACGTTAGAGTGACATTGCAGAGCGGCTCAAGAGAGAGAATTTCTAAAGAGTTTCTTCTTCTCTATTGCGGAGTTCCTTGCTATGTTTTTGGTATCCATTTCACTCATACTAATTTTTACTCGTCCATTTGAACCATGTTTTAAAAATCTTTGTACAAATGAACCATTTTCCGAAAACAAAATGCTTTATCGTTTGATGGGTGTTTTAAAACATATCAAATGCTACAATGTATCATTTAGTTGAACAAAAATTCTCAAAAGTCAATGTGCGGCTGCCTACAAGTATGCGTGGACATGCACACTAGACACGCGACCCTTTCTGAACACATGCAGGATATCCTTTTCTTGAGTGAACATACCATTTGAAATGGGAATCAATTAGATATGTTTTAAAACGGGAACACATGCAGGATATCCTTTATACGTGCGCGCTATAAAGTAAGACGGGGTTGAGTCTTTGGTAGGTGTCCAGTATGAAATGGGAATCAATTAGATATGAAATGGGAATCAATTAGATAGGTGTTAAACAAATTGCCGAAACGTTGAGTCACCCGAATTCTTACGTACACTAACTGTCAAGACTCAGCTTGTCTGTCGAAGTTTTATACATACTTAACTCATAGTTTAGGAGACATTGATGAGGTTAAGACAGTGGCCGGAACTAGTTGGGAGTTTAGGAGACATTTCAAAGGAGACAATCGACAAAGAAAATCCACATTGAGGTTATGATCCTTTTAGTTGGTACCATAACAGATATGGCCTACATGAAGGACAGAGTTCGTGTTTGGGTTGAGAGCAACACCGTAGTACTGGTGCCAAAAGTTGGTTAATATATAAAAGTTAGCTGTGATTGATTGATTGATGGATGGATCAATGGAATAAACGAAATTATGTTCTGTTTGGCTAGCTGGCTATGGTTCTTAATCAATGCTTAAATATTTTTTTGGAAAAAATAAAATTCATTCAACAATAAAAAAAAACACGAAATTGATTAAAAAGATCAAAATCAACAATTACTGGGTGAAATGGACAGTTAGATTTTGATACTGTTTAAATGGACAAAAATGTAAAAACAGGCACGATGTAACCAGTTTCATCATCCCCATTTTCAAATATTTTTTCTTATTTTTAATTTACACATAATGTATCCAGTTTAATTTGACCATTTCACCCAAACTATTTTTTACTCGTCCATTTAAACCGTGATTTAAAAATATTTGGACAACTGATCCATTTTCCGTAAAAAAACTATATGAGTGCCGAGCTAGCACTAAAAATACAACCCACATCAGCCTAAAACAAGGAGAGAAAGAAAGGCAAAAGAGAGCACAAACGCAGAAAAATCCCCTCTTACATGTTGAAATTAGTGTTTATCGTCTGTGCCAGAAATCCCATGCGCCCTCTGTGCCTGCCAATACGCCGGCGACACATTCTTGTTGCGTTATCTGTAATTAACGATACATATTTTTACCGTATTTGATCATTATACTAAATAAGGGAAGAATAAAATAAAAACTAAAAAGAATTTACCTTACACAAGACTTTTTTTAAATCTGCACTCATTCAACCGATACTCCTTCCTGTACAAGCATTAACAGACGACATTGTGTAATTTCTTCTTTTTCGTGTTTGGCTAAAAATTATTGTTAAGTTAATTTATTTTCTTTGCTTTGTGTGTTAATTCGATCTCCCAAGTTCAACGATCAATTAAAGTTAATTTGTTTTCTTTGCTTTGGTTGTTAAGTTTGTTAGAAAGTAGATTTCATTTAAAAGTAAGTATTGTAAGTGTTTAATGGTGATTAACTTCGTCAAAATTGTTTCATTAACTTGATAACAAATGTAATCAACGCATATGTTGATGATTGATCATCATCTAATCGGTAAGACTCACCCATGAGTACTTTAATAGATGTGGTTATCCAATTCACCAATTGTTACCCACGTATTCCTCTTTGTAATCGCCATTTTGAGGATCATCTTGCCTATACTTTTATGGAGCATGAATTATATATGATGATAAATAAAGGACACACTATACTTTGAAGATCATGCTTCATATGAATCAAAATATTAGAGAGCGGCAGAATTGAAGAAAAACCTTGCATCAGGATGTCTAAAATACTATACTGTACACAGCACAAAGCAGCAAGAACTCAATTTCTTTTATTTATTTATTTTCCTCTGAAGCATGAAATCAAGTTAAACTTGGTAGATCTAAGAAAATATCTGTAATAAATATAAGATCCTTAAATATCTCGTTAGTTACCTTATTAGTAAGATGAAATATATGGAAAGCTAAATGGGTTAGTTACAGTTACTGGCAAGACACATTTCATCAGCGTACTGGCAGGCATAGAGGGTTCATGGGAGTCTGGGCACAGACGATGTGGACCCTTGAAAACCCCCCAATCATGCACAAAATCGGCAAGCTTAAATTGTTTGAAAGACTGATGAACGCATGCCCAATTAATGCTTAAATTAATAAGACTTTAAGATGTGTTTCATTAACTGACGAAGATATTATGGGTATTTGAACTATTTAGGAGCCATTGTTAATATCTAGTTTGATATTCTTGATATTTGATAAGAAACATTACATTTGAAAGGCAACAACCACGCAATGTTTGTGCGATTCATCAGAGGCGGCTGAATAAGGTTCATAATATTCAACTACTACTAGTAGTAGTCAAAATAACTACGCTATACACGCAATTCTCTATTCAGTACGTCTTTGAATGAATAGGTTTACAGGCTATGTTAATGGTTGGCTTTAAAATTCTTGAGGTATCCCTTGAAGGCATTTATAACAAGTTCATTTGCATTCTTCCAACGTCAGATAATACAAATACTTACGGCTTGATTAAGTTGCGCATCCAAATGCCCATTCAATACCAAAATCATGTAAGATAACATATATGCGGATCCCCGTTATGTACTAAACTTTCCTACTATAATCTTACACTTCGGTGGATCACCTCTGCTGTGAGTTTATCTCTTACCAATAATTCAATGAAAGAATGTTACCCATGAAGTAGTTCAGTGGAAATAACGTATGGCTTTCTTGTGTTTTCAAGTCTCTACTATCTTTTATAAGTAAACTTTATCATATTGGTCCTTGCCTCCTAGAATTAAGATTCTTTCTTAGCATCGTCAGTCTTCAATTTGCATGTTTTGGATGTCATTTAGTTACTAGTTGTTGTGTTTTCAACTAGAGATCTTGTTTCTGATGCTGAATCGGTGTCTAATTTTGCCTCAATATTTCATTAATTTTGTTGGTTTTAGTTTAATAGATGGAGCCTGTTGGAAACAATATAGAAAATTTACAAAAATAAATCTCAAATAGCTGAGTTGCGGATTACGTCGCTATCTTTAAGGTGTTTCGTGATTATGCCTCTTGATTGTGCTAGCAGTCAAAACTTGTCGAAAATCCTATGGGATAAAACAGCTGATACTCTCTTGTTCGATTTCTCTGCACAATGAGAAATCAAACCAACAACTACTCTTTCTTCATTTGCTCAGAACTCAAAAATACATGAAAAACAATGTATTTCATCTTCCCCAGAAGTGTTCTTTTATATCTCAAAAAGAAATCAATAGGTTTTTAATGAAAATAAATTTCGTAATTAGTGTTCACTGAAAATCCTCCATAACAGTCATAAAACGGTGACAATATAATTATCAAAAATTAATAGAGTTAATTAGAGAATATTAAGTAGAAAACCGTTTTGGAAATCAAGAGTTAAAACCTACAAAAAATCAGTTTATGAATCACCAGACCTCCCAAGACCCCCAAGGCCCCGCTTTCCCGGATTTTATTAAGTAATATAGATATATATAATATACCTAGTCAAATGTGTGGGGTGAGACTTTAACCCAAGCCTATAGTGTGGGATCCCAAAATAATACCACCACACTATGTCTCTAAGTTTGGTACAATATTACAAAACTATGTTTTTAAATATATATCCCAACAATCCCCCACTTATTTTTCAAAACATTGAGCAAGTGATATACAGTTGTGCATAAGCAAAGGTGCCTTTCGATTTGAACCTCTACATAGTGTTAAACTTTCTAAGTATCAGGTAACTAGAGTGACTCGCGTCTTGAACTCTAACTAATACTAGATTATTCAACACACACAACTATATCTAGAGTAAAGTCCTTAAGTTCGCACATTAAGGCCATGTGCTTATCCCTTTTTTTTAACGAACGGTCTAGAGAAGTGCCCAAGTTCTCATAGAAGGTGGCCACACCTTCACATCCGTATAGGTGAGTCTATCAAGAATACTCATGTGTATCCCACTCTAACTTAAGAGATATAGACATCATTAAGAGTTTAAACACTCAGCCTGTTTCCCACTTCAGGATATCATGCTATGGGAATGCATGACTCTATCATATCATTTGTAACTTCGTCTAGTCCCTTTGAACCTATTTCTAGGTTGGGCATCCATTAAAAATGACTTAACTTCTCACGGGAAAAAGTCCCATACTTTTAGAGATATTCCATACCTTTTATCTTGCTAATCATTTCTTCAAAGTATCAGCTATATTTCCTTCAGACCTTACATGATCTACTCTAACAACACCATTCGTGAGAAGTTCTCTAACTGTGTCGTGCTTTCGACGTATCTGTCGATTCTTATTGTTATTATAACAATTATCTACTACTCTGATAGCCGCGGTACTATCACAGTGGATCAAAGTGGCTGGTATCGGTTTTTCCCATACTGGAATGTCTGATAACAGACTCTTCAGCCATCCTGCCTCTTCACTAGATGCTGCTAGTGCCATCAATTCAACCTCTATCGTAGATTGGGCTATAACTGTCTATTTCTTTGATCTCCAAGATACAGCGCCCCCAGCAATAATAAAAACATACACTACACCAAATCAAGGTTTTCCTAACAATAGGATTCCTAACTAGTTTTATTTTGGTAACTCAAATCATTCATTATAAATCTAATAACTCTTGTAAACGGTTAGTAAATTTTAAGTAATAGTTAGCATAATTAGGAATTAATTCATAAAAATTAAATAACTATTCAAAGTGTGAGATCATTAGTTATGCATCCCTAACACATTTTCTACTAAATCACTATTACAACTATTCCTACCCAAAATAGATGTTTATTAAAATCAACCCCATCTTTATATCTCTTTATCATTTTTACTAGTAACACATTTCTACATAGCTAACACAATGATTTTTTTTTGAAATTTAGAAAATGCAAAATAGAATTTCAAGATTTTACAAGTCTTTTGTTTGGAACCAAAAAATGGTTCTAATACCCTAGGATGACCTAAACTCGGAACTAATCCCGTCGGTGTGGGAACCAAAAATTGAGTTCCAATTTGCGTCGTTGACATAACCAAACCAAAATCGAGTTGCTTAACAAAAAACAGTGAGACACACCAAATTTTCTTTCTCCTTCTGCGCTAAATCAAACCCTAGGCTTCTCATCGAATCAAAAGAAAAGTCAATCAAATTCGAATCCAATTGATTAAATACCCATCGTCTGATTGATTTCTCTTTGTTTCTTTAACTCATTAAATTCAGAGGAACTTGAAGAGAAGTAATAACGATGAAGGAGATTCATTTCTGACCAAATTAGTTTTCAACTCAGTTATGTCGTTTCTGGTATGATTTTTCTTCTTATTTTTCGATTACTCTTATTTCAGTTTTTCAATTATGAACCTAGGGTTTAGACATTGAGGGATTTTTAAAATTGGGTTCAATTGGGAGTTTCTGATTGTGATTATGATTTTATTTGGGTGATTATGGTTAAAGATGAACAATATGTGGACAAAAGTGGGATAATTTTGTGAAGATTAAATGGGGTTTACCTAACTGTCAATTAGCTTAATTTTGTAAGAAATTTGTTTTGTTATGTTTAAGGTTAGGTAAAAAAAATCCCATTTTGGTTATGGGTTTTCATTGTGACTTTAAATTATGATATTGTTTTCACATTTTGTAAAAAAAATCCTAGTTTGTTTTCACAGCTATTATTTATTTTGCAACTGCTTGTGTGAGTTTATTGATTCATCCAAGATATTGTTCGATTATTGGATCCAAATTTTTTTATCTCTCTGGTTTTAATTTCTTTTTTGTTCCTTGTATCAGGTTCTTTCACCAAATTATGATATTTACGAAGTTCGTGAATAAATGGATCAAAAGAAAACTTTCGTCTGTGAAGGGAGGAACTCCCTTGTTCTACCAAGTGAGGCGTCCACGTCGAAGAAAAAAGACCATGTCGTAGAAGATGATGAATATTGCATTACCAGAAGTGGGGATGAAAATACCAACTCTTGGTAACTTGGTAGCAGATCTAGTGAAGCCGATGCTGAAGCCATTATAAACAATAGCAAAAAGAATAAAGGAACATCTCAGGAGGAAGATGACTTAGACAAAGTTCTGGCCGAGCACGATAATGCTCCCATTGTTTCAAAACATACTTCTTCTCCGAAAGAAGAAAAGGTTCAAGATCAACCTGAACAGTTAGGCTCGGTTGATGCTACTGGAGGGGAGAAGGAGCGGAGGCAGAAACAGGGAAGTCTGCGGCAGCAAAGAAGAACAAAAACGAGAAGGAGAAAAAGGAAGCTGTTGCAGCTGTAGTGGGAGTTCAGGATGCAACGCAGGAGGAAACAAAGAGTCAAAAACGTGATGACAAGCACCCAAATCATGTTATAAAAATGCAGGAGGCTTTGCAAAGGCGTAAAGTAATTGAAGAGAGAATGAGGAGGTAAGAGGAAGAGAAAGAAAGGAAGGAGGAAGAAAGGCACCTCAGGCAAGAGGAACTCGAAAAACAAGAAGAAAAAGCCAAGCGAAGGAAAAAGAAAAAGAGAGGATGCTGATGAGAAAGAAGGAAGGGAAGCCTATAACAAGGAAGCAAAAAAATGAAGCTCGTCGGCTTGAACTAATTTAGGTTTTAGAAAATCCCCCATTCTGATCTGAATGGTAGTTTTGAAATCAGGTATGAACTTCTTGTTTTTTCTATTTTAAGCCGAAGGAAATCCACTAATTAACAATGTTTTAATTTCATTTCATTTTTTAGAAATATGGATTAAATGTAGATGGTGATAAAGCATCAACCTTTAGAATTTTTCTCTAGGTAACCAAGGTTCGAAATAATGCGCTGATGGTGTGCAAATATAGTTTAGATATATTTTGAGGTGCGGCGACAATTACAGTTCTTGAGGTTGATTAGGTTTTACGATTTGGGGATTATTCACTTGTGTGATATTATCCAACTCTGTGGCTAAATAGAGAAATTACTAGTTACAATCGTTGAGGTTAGAAGAAGATAAATTTAGACCTGCTTCATGTTTATGCAGGATAAGGAGTTATGTATTTACGATATAGAAATGTTCATATGACTGTTTTTGCTGTCAAGCAGTGTTACTCTTTTAAGTAGGAACTGCTTTCAAAATGATAAAGGTGTATCTCCATGGAGAGAACTAGAGTTAACTTATGAAACTATAGGGGCTTGACCGTTGTAGAGTTTCTTTAATGCCCTTTTTAATGTGTTTTTTGCCTTGCATACTTGCAGTGACTTGGTGCTTCATATTTGATACATTGAGTTTCTTTAATGCCAAGCAACTTTGACTTCTTGACTAGTATACGAGCAATATTTAGTGTATGCTGAATCCACATGAGTCAAACATGGAGTCTGGTGAGTAAAAGGCATTATTTAGGTCACACTTCACAATAACCTTTTGTATTTTCTTAGTTTTGTGTTATTCTACTAATTGTTGAATCCATGTTGTCTGTTCATTTTGAAAGGGTCTGTGTCTGTTCATTTTTCTGCATGTTCTGCAACTGCTGGAGAAACTAAATAATTTTTTTCTATGGTTGGTTAATTTTAGTTAGGAGCTGGTCCGACATGCTTGTTACTGGAGAAACTGAGGCTCGGTTGCCACTGTAGTGTATCATTTGCTGATCTAGTTGATGTGAGGCATGCTCTTGCAATGATTTCTAAGTTGGATCTAAATATCCTTATTCTAGATCGCATGCATTAGAGGTTCTACTTCAATTGTAAGTGGTGATCTAAGTATTCTTGCATAATCAAATGTTACATCTCAGAATGGTGTTACTAAGATGAAGTTCTCATGCAGTTTTATGTCTGCTGTATTCTTACAGAATTTTTTATATGATGAATATTTCTTTCATAAGCTTGGTCTTTCGATTTGTTCTTGTTGGATATTTCGTATTTCCTTTTTTACACTGCCGGTTTTAATTGGTTGCAATATGTTTTGTTTTCTCATTACAGGACGTGCCTGCAGAAGATATGATTTTTAGTGATTCTGCTAAGGGTTTAACCCCCAAGGAAGGTGAGCAGTTGAGATATCACTTGCTAGAAAACTCATAAGCTTTGTTTGAACTGTTTGTATTTGGCGATGCATGTAAAACTCACAAGCTTTGTTTAAACTTCTTGCATCTTGAGCCACTTCATTAGTTAAAATGCTTTCCTTGAATTCTTTTTTTCTGGCTCTGTGAGGAAGTTTTACCATTTGTTCAAAATAAATAAATATGTTTTACCTTGTTAAACATATAGTAGCATAGGCACAACATCATTAGTAAATTATCCTAATTCTATCAGCTAAACAGGAAGGACTCTCGACTTGGACATGATAACATAGTTGATGCAGTGCTTAAAGATGGCCTGTGGGATGTTTATAATGAGTTTGGCGTGGGTGTTTGTGATGAGATATGTGCCAATCATCATTCAATAATCAGAGCAGAACATGTATTATTCTAAAGTCAATATGTATTGAGAATTTCTCTGATTTGGTTTCTTCTGGGCTATGGTTGATCCTTCCTGTACGGTTATATATTGTCTATTATTGTCGCCATCATTAAAAATTTAATTTTGTGATCTCCTGTCCATTCTCAATTCTCTTATTGAGACATTTGACCTTTCAACCCAGTATTTACAGAAACAATACATATGAAGCAAGTAGCCCCTCTCTTTTTTTCTTTCCTTGATTATTATTGGAAATAGTCATCCTTAAATTTGGCAGTTCATTTGTTAAGGGGTTCCCTTGATATTCCTCGTGGATTTTAGTAGCTTGAATGTTCTAATTTATCCCATCTCAACCTTCTATCTCAAGGATCTATATTTTACTCTTGCAGTATGCTTATGCTATTCAGAGCTTCGTGGTATTGCTGCTCGAGATACTGGTGCATCCGCCTGGGAAATCGCACCAGTGAGAATTGAACATCTACTCTGGTTTCTGATAATGAATGGTATGAACTCTACACTCGTCACTTTGTAATTGTTGAACTTGGTTCAAAAGTTGTAGGTTGAACTCTACACTCATTTGACATCAATCCTGGTACAACAGTTGATATGAATTTGAATTTCTATAAGTCCAAAGATTACTGATGTTTAAGAGTCAAATGTACTTGGTTCGAATATTGTCAATTTAATTTAGAAATATTGGTCTTCTTCTCAGTTTGAAATAGCAGTGTATATTATTGCTCCCTTTTCTACTTTCTGCAACTTCTATCTGCATAAATATATTTAAAATCCTTAGAAATGTTGAAACCCACATATAGAACATAAACCGAACTTGTGGTGCAATGGTAGCACGTCTGACCCCATGTCAGAAGATGCGTGTTCGAATCACGCCTGGTTAGATGCATTTTCTTGCCGATTAGATGCGCATTTTCTTGTTTAGTATGCACTTGCCTAATTTAAAATCCTTAGAAATGTACGAAATTATCTATAACTATTCCAAATGATTTATTGCCGATTAGATGCGCATTTTCTTGTTTAGTATACATTTGGCAATCTGCTATTTAGATAAAATATTTTGGTTTTTAACTAATTTGTAAGAATTTCGTAATTGTGTATAGTGAATTGACATCTATTTTGTTAATATCGTTCAAAATTTAGTAATTTACCAATTTCTTGAAACCATCCGTAAGTATGTCGTAATTGTCAGCAATAATTTAGTTGATCTCTTACCTCAACAATTGATATATGACTATATCTACCAATATATTCAAACTTCTCGTTAATCGTGCACTTACATCTATTTCATTAATCTCGTTCAATTTAAACTTCCTGTTGGAATTGAAAAGTCGGCCTCGTTGATCCGTTATTTACTTATCAATTTATATATATGCAACTTATGTCGAAATCTTGTTTGTTGTAAGTTCAATTATGGAAACTTATCTTTACTATTCACCAGGATAATCCTCGGTTTGATTTTCTGGTATTTATTTTCTTGAGCAATATTTATTTCGTTGTAAGTCAAAAATACATCTTCAGACGAGTGCACTAATTTCTAATATTGAAACCTCGTTAGTAATCAATTCATTCTCGGGAACTCGGATTTTATTATCTGTCAAAATAATCATTAATTTGATGTAGGTCAAAAATATACCTTCAGATGAATGTTTAATCTTAACTGTCAGAATATCGTTATTATTAATTCATTCTCACGAACTCAGCCTTTCATTAATATGCTCTCCCACAAAGACAGAATCTACATCGGTGTCGTAAACCTATTAATGTTTGCAATATTATCCATAATGATCTCTTTCACTAAGTTGGAATGTTTACCAGAACCCTTAATGTTGGAATAGGGTTTATTTAAAGTTTCGGGGAATATTCTGAAAGAGTCTTACCTGTAAATGGATGGATTCATCGTTCTTACCAAGTTTCCGACTTATTGTAGTCCGCTCATGTCCAGGTTTCGATCTCCGAGCCAGGTTATGCATACAATATGACAGAATAGGGTTTATTTAAGGTTTCGTTAAATATTCTAATGGAATCTTATAGTAGCTTAATAGTTCGTTCTCGCATATTGAAGTTCGAATTGACACTGAGCTTCAGATTTATCGATTTCGATGATGTATCATGCAAATTTTGAAGTCCCCGAGCTTTGTGGTTCATAGTTATTATGTCGTTATACCATATTTGAATTTCGAATCAACACTGAGCTTCATATTTATCGATTTTGATGATGTATCATGCTAAGTTTGAAGTCAGAACCCTCCCGGAGCTTCTTAGTTCATAGTTTGTATGATGTTATACCACATTTGAAGTTCGAATTGGCACTGATATTCATATTTATCGATTCTGATGATGTATCATGCTAAGTTTGAAGTCAGAACCCTCCCGGAGCTTCTTAGTTCATAGTTTGTATGATGTTATACCACATTTGAAGTTCAAATCGACACTGAGCTTCATATTTATGCTTTTCGGTTCATAGTTTTTATGCTTCTTGAATCTACCCGTCTGAACTAAAGCTACTTCATGACGTGTATGACTAGTTAAAATTACTTTATGACTTATGTGACTAGTCGAAATTCAAACCGTAAGCACAAAGAGAAAACACAAAATCACGAAGAAAACACACTTTTCCTTGATCCGTATGACCATCCCTAATCAAATCTCTACCGTCCAAAGATATCCCTAATCCGTATGAAATTCCCTAACTAAATCTTTACCGTTCATTTTTTTTATACAAAAACCTAAAGATGCTTTCTCCTCTCACTTTCCCTTTTCTCTTTCTTTTTCTCGGTCGGTTCTTCTCTCCAGTTCCGCCTCCATCAAAACCCAAAGATGCAAAATTCTTCCGAACAAGAAGAAGAAGATCTAATCAGTTGGAGCTAGATCCAATTGGTCTTATGTTTCATTGAAGCCTTCAACTGTGATAGTGATTCTTGAGTTGAAGGTTGATTTTCCTTGATCTTTCTTCTCATGTATTTCCATTTTTACAGTAGTTTCTTTTGCATAGGTTCCTGTATTCTTTCTATCTTTTTTTCTCAATAGTTTAAAAATTCTGAAACTTTATTTTTAAGGGGTTTTGGTAAGATTTATGACTATGGAGATCTTGTGTTGTTCGTGGTGATAACGTTTTATCTAATCTTTGGTTTTTGAACCTTTTCTGTGGGTTTTATTTCGTGTTTATGTTATAATTTTTGATGTTTTTAGGACATTTTTCTGTTCATTTGCAATTTCGGATTTAAAGCTCAATTAAATTGAATATCCGTTTAATTTCATCATATAACAATGGGGGTTTGGATTGTACACTTTGATATTGGTGCTTTTGGTATCTGGTAACAAAATCGATTCAATTTCAATTTTTCTTCTTCATTTTTGTAATTTAATTTTTTGGGTTTTTGGGTTTTTGGACTTGGGATTTTTGTAGGTCAGAGAAGACTAATAGCGCATTGCATCAAGTGGACTTTTAGGAATTTTGTCGTTCTTGCTTGGTTCAGGTCTATTTACATACTTAATGCACTTTTATTTTGTTTCTTTCTGTTTTAGGCTTGCTACTGATTTCTTTGTAGGAATATTTTCGTTCTTTAGGATACTGATATTTTGTGGCTACAGGTGGATTTTGGCAATTCCCGTCTGTAATGCAGTTAAGCTACTGATTTTCTAGGTTATAGCAACAACAAGATAAGTTGCTCTTGGATTTTACTTTGAGCACTCTTAAAGTAGCTTTGAATTGTGGATGGAGATTGATTAATGAAGTTTATGATAAATGAATGTGTTGTGCAGTTTTTTTGAGCTATTCAAATTGTTACAATAAAGAGGTGATGATGAACATAAATTGAACTGGGTATAAGAAACAAGGAGCAACATTCAAGTCTAATGGCAATACAAACATTACACCAAACCAAATGAGGCCATTTAAGGTTGTTAGATTTTGCTTTTGTTTTTTATTTTTATGGTTTCAAATCCATTGGATTACTTTCCTGACTAAGTTTAAACACATTTTACTTGGTTTTGGCAGGAGTACTGCTTGTTGAATGTTCTGAAATCTGATGCAACACCAAATGGGTATTCTACCAGTAGATCACTAGAGGATATTCTTCTGTTGGATCCCAAAAATGCACCTCTGGTTCCACCACTAAATCTCAGTACGAAGGGCGAAGTGGTTTATTGTGTTGATGGTTCCCATCAGGTCAGCAATCTTCTGCAGCAAGCTCTCCTCCTCATGGGCGTCCTGTACCAGTTCTGTAACAAGAGCCACAGTTAACCAAAGCTCACCATTTTTATGAAATGCATGGATGAAACTGAAGGGTTGTCAGTAGATACCTTATTTATTAACCACGAGTTGTACCAACAGTGATCTTCCCATTTTGGTTTCTGCTAGTTTTAGTTGATAGAAACTGCCAGTTTTGCCGTTTGAAGCGTGACTCAAAATGGCTGACTTGGCTGAAACAAATGTTGGCATTTTCGTTTTGATGTTTTTTTCTTCTTTCTTACTCTATAAGAATAATTACCTCAACATAACTTAGTTACTTATGTGCTTTACTATGTTCAGTGCGCACTCCTCAAATTGATGGGAAGGAGATATTCCGCCAAGCCAGGTCTGACTACTACGGGGTTCATTTCTTAGTCACTATTTTTATCGACAATTTTGAAAGTTTACAACTATACGAAATTGTGGATATTTGGAACTGCAGGAGTACTTTGTCTTATGAGCAGTTCAGTGCATTTCTTTCCAACATCAAGGAGCTGAACTGTCAAAATCAAACTCGATAGGTAATTACTTACTGCTTTGTGATTTTTGAAACTCTCGGTAAAATCTTTTGGTCATTAAACCGACGTAACTAAGAAAATTGGTTTGTCTTTTTCCCTGTTATCCAGGAAACGTTAAGGAAGGCAGAATAATTATTTGGTACAAACATGAGACAACGAAGATCATTACTTATCACTCCAAGGGATGCTTATTCGTAACAACCATTAGGACTTAAAGGTGTATTCCAAACATGGTGCATCATAATAGGTAGGCTACATCTCTCTTTCTCTTTCACACACACATGCAAGATACATATGCACCAACACAAAGATAATTGCATGTCTCTGTACACACACACATGTAGAACTAAAATGTGGGAGATTTGGACCTCCATATGAGTGGAAAGTCTACAAGTGAGTTTTGTGTTCACTTGCTTTGAATTATGTGAATTAATTTATTGATTGTTGGGTATACTGTCACTTTCATGGTTTTATGAACCTGCAGAACTATGTTTTAACATTTTATATGTTTTATGTGTTGGATCCCGATAGTTCACTTCTCGCCATAGTGTATGTGCAAGTGTCTCTGTCAAAACATGTACATCTGTTCATAGTCTGTCAGCTTGTATGCATATCTTAGGATTTTAGCTTGGAATTTCGATGACGAGTTGCACCATCTTCAAATCTATCTTGGCTTGTCTTGTATATTGTTCTGAGGTTCTCTAGATGTTCCTTTTAATGAGTTTTGTTTTGTGATTTGTACGGAATTGCGCAAAAGAAGCCAAAGAAACCAAACTGGCACCTTCTAATAATTGAAAAGGTTGGAAATTTGGGATACGAAGAGATTGAATGGGAGTAAAAGAGAAGTTGTTGCTAGTCACTGGGTACACCATTCTCTCTATCATGTTACATGATCTGATACCATTAGTTGTTACCCCCAACCGTCCTAGCCGCCATCTAGTGTATATCTGTTGGTTCATGTATGCTGTGTAACCTTTACAGTGGATTACAAGTTTAACTAAATGGAAGATGGCCGGTTTTTTCCAAATTGTGTCAGCATCCTAATTTTGTGAATACTTGCATTGTCATTTGTATATTTTGGTTTGGAATACAGTGGATATGAATCTGACACGTTTGGAATTTGAGAATGTGGAGAACATTATATTTTCAGGTGACCGGAACCTGGCATTTCAGGTGATCGGAACCTAGCAACTTCAGGTGACCGGAACCTGGCATTTCCAGGTGATTGGAACCTGAAAGTCCGAATATTTTTTTTTTATTAAAATCTAACTAATTGCTAACGGAAGGTGTGTGTTACCCAATTATGAAAACACAAGACACATGTCATCTCTTTACTAGTCACTTGAACAGTTATATAAAATGTCAATAGTTAGGATAAATATTGTAATGGAAATGAAGTGTTGGCTTATTTAATTTACCTAATGGACTAAAAGGGTTGGATAACATACTAACACATTATATAACTGCTTATGGGTAACCATTTTTCTTAGTTAGGGAAATTAGCTTCTATTTTTTGGTAACACTTTTGTTTCATAAGGAAATCCTTGATTTGGTGTAGTGATATCCACTGGTGGACTTGGAATCATCTGAAAGAGTGTTCCAATTAGCATCACTAAATCCTTCAAGGACTGCGGGATACCTCTGATAGTGTAATTCTAGGTTTGTGTTTCTTTTCAGATACCACATAACTCTCTCAATAGCATCCCAATGTTCCAAACTAGGATTATTGGTAAACCTGCACAAAACTCCCGTTGCATATGCAATGTCTGGTCTAATACAATCAGTTGCATAACGCAGACTGCCAATTATACTAGCATATTCAGATTGTCTAACACGTTCTCCAGTATTCTTAAACAATTTCACACTAGGATCAAAAGGAGTACAAAAAGGATTACAATCAAAATAATCATACTTCTTCGGAATTTTTTCAATGTAGTGAGATTGATCTAAAGTAATACCACTACTAGGTCTAGTTATTTTGATTCCCAAGACCACTAGCTTCATTTAAATCTTTCATGTTAAAATTCAAACTACGCATGCTTTTAGTTTCATTACAACAGATAAATTGGAACCAAATATCATCAAATCATCCACATACAAGCAAACAATCACACACACATCATTCTCAGATTTATAATAGATGCATTTGTCACCCTCATTTATTCTGAAGTTATTTGAAATCATTAAATTATCAAATTTCTCATGCCATTTTTTAGGAGCCTGTTTCAAACCATAAAGAGATTTTTCTAGCTTACATACTTTCTATTCTTGTCCAGGAATTACAAAACCTTCAGGTTGTTCCATCGGTAGGAGGTGGATCAGTAGAAGCAACACCATCATCAGCATCAACAACAACATCAACAGTCTTATCAACAACAGGTTCTAAGGTTCCAGGATGAACACTCGACACAATCATATGCAACTTCATGAGTTTGAGATAAAAGAACATCTTCATCTTCCATCTTCTGAAATGCATCCCTTCAAATTTTAATGGCTTGTTGGTATCGCCAACACGGTTTTTTCAACCTCCATAGCAAAATCAAACACCTTAAAATTGTTGGAAACTATATAGAAATTCACAAAAATAAATCTCAAACAGCTGAGTCGCGGACTAGGTCGCTATCTTTAAGGTGTTTCGCGACTCTGCCTCTTGATTGTGCTAGCAGTCAAAACTTGTCGAAAACCCTATGGGATAAAACAGCTGATACTCTCTTGTTCGATTTCTCTGCACTATGAGAAATCCAACCAACAACTACTCTTTCTTCACTTGCTCAGAACTCAAAAATACATGAAAAACAATATATTTCATCTTCTCCGGAAACTGTTCTTTTATATCTCAAAAAGAAATCAATACGGTTTTTAATGAAAATAAATTACATAATTAGTGCTCACTGAAAATCCTCCATAACAGTCATAAAACGGTAACAATATAATTACCAAAAATTAATAAAGTTAATTAGAGAATATTAAGTAGAAAACCGTTTTGGAAATCGGGAGTTAAAACCTGCAAAAAATCAGTTTCTGAATCACTAGACCTCCCAAGACCCCCAAGGCACCGCTCTCCCGGATTTTATTACGTAATATAGATATATATAATATACCTAGTCAAATGTGTGGGTGAGACTTGAACCCAAGCCTATAGTGTGGGATCCCAAAATAATACCACCACACTATGTCTTTAAGTTTGGTACAATATTACAAAACTATGTTTTTAAATATATATCCCAACAATCCCCCACTTATATTTCAAAACATTGAGCAAGTGATATACAGTTGTGCATAAGCGAAGGTGCCTTTCGACTTGAACCTCTACATAGTATTAAACTTTCTAAGTATCAGGTAACTAGAGTGACTCGCGTCTTGAAATCTAACTAATACTATATTATTCAACACACAGAACTATATCTAGAGTAAAGTCCTTAAGTTCGCACATTAAGCCCATGCGCTTATTCCTTTTTTTTAACGAACGGTCTAGAGAAGTGCCCAAGTTCTCATAGATGGCAGCCACATCTTCACATCCGTATAGGTGAGTCTATCAAGAATACTCCCGTGTATCCCACTTTAACTTAAGAGCTATAGACATCATTAAGAGTTTAAACACTCATCATGTTTCCCACTTCAGGATATCATGCTATGGGAATGCATGACTCTATCATATCATTTGTAACTTCGTCTAGTACCTTTGAACCTATTTCTAGGTTGGGTATCCATTACAAATGACTCAACTTCTCACGGGAAAAAGTCTCATACTTTTAGAGATATTCCATACCTTTTCTCTTGCTAATCCTTTCGTCAAAGTATCAGCTATATTTCCTTCAGACCTTACATGATCTACTCTAACAACACCATTCGTGAGAAATTCTCTAACTGTGTCGTGCTTTCGACGTATCTGTGGATTCTTATTGTTATTATAACAATTCTCTATTACTCCGATAGCCGCGGTACTATCGCAGTGAATCAAAGTGGCTGGTATCGGTTTTTCCCATACTGGAATTACTGATAACAGACTCTTCAGCCATCCTGCCTCTTCACTAGCTGCTGCTAGTGCCATCAATTCAGCCTCCATCGTAGATTGGCTATAATTGTCTGTTTCTTTGATCTCCAAGATACACGCCCCCACAATAGTAAAAAACACTGGTGCCTTGGAATCATCTGAAAGAGTGTTCCAATTAGCATCGCTAAATCCTTCAAGGACTGCGGGATACCTCTGATAGTGTAATCCTAGGTTTGTGGTTCTTTTCAGATACCGCATAACCCTCTCAATAGCATCCCAGTGTTCCAAACTAGGATTACTGGTAAACCTGCACAAAACTCCCACTGCATATGCAATGTCTGGTCTAGTACAATCAGTTGCATAACGCTACTGCCAATTATACTAGCATATTCAGATTGTCTAACACTTTCTCCAGTATTCTTAAACAATTTCACATTAGGATCAAAGGAGTACAAACAGGATTACAATCAAAATATCATACTTCTCAAAAATTAGTGAGATTGATCTAAAGTAATACCACTACTAGTTCTAGTTATTTTGATTCCCAAGATTACACTAGCTTCACCCAAATCTTTCATGTCAAAATTCGAACTAAGCATGCTTTTAGTTTCATTGACAACAGATAAATTGGAACCAAATATCAGCAAATCATCCACATACAAGCAAACAATCACACACACATCATTCTCAGATTTATAGTAGATGCATTTGTCACCCTCATTTATTCTGAAGTTATTTGAAATCATTAAATTATCAAATTTCTCATGCCATTGTTTAGGAGCTTGTTTCAAACCATAAAGAGATTTTTCTAGCTTACATACTTTTGTTCTTGTCCAGGAATTACAAAACCTTCAGGTTGTTCCATGTAAATTTCCTCTTCTAGTTCACCATTCAAAAAGCAGTTTTAACATCCATTTGGTGAATAACAAGATTATGAGCAGCATCAACAGCAATCAAAACACGTATAGATGTTAATCTAGTAACAGGAGAATAAGTATCAAAAAAGTCTACGTTTTCTCGTTGCCTAAATCCTTTAGCAACCAGTCTAGCCTTGTGCTTATCTACTGTTCCATCAGGTTTGAGTTTCCTTTTCAAAACCCATTTACAACCTATAGGCGCCAAGTTTCATTAGACATGTGAGAATCCCATTCATTATCTACAACTTCTTGCTAGAAACTAGACTCTGCAGAACTAAACACCTCTTGTAAATTAGAAGGTTCTTCCTCTATAACGTAAAATTCAAAGTCGAGATTTTTATCTTTTATCTCAGTCCTAGCTCTTTTACTGCATCTAGGTTCAAATTCAGTGATCCTAGTTTCTTCACTTCTAGGTTCTTCTAATCTAGTTTCAGAATCAGAACAAGGTAAAGTACTTTCTATTGAACCCCCACTATTACCCCCATTATTTCTAGATTTAAAAGGAAATCTCTCCTCAAAGAAATCAACATCAATAGATTCAATAATAACATTATTATTAATATCAAAGAACCTATAAGCTTTACTGTTTTGAGCATAACCAATAAAAACACATTCATAAGCTCTACTTTCTAACTTATGTCTTTTAGGATCAGGTTTTCTAACAAAAGCTAAACAACCGCAAACTCTAAAATAAGAGACATTAGGTTTTCTACCTCTCCAGATTTCATAAGGAGATATTTTGGTTTTATTATTGGGAATGCGATTCGAAACATGGCAAACAGTCAACAAACATTCACCCCACCAATGAGAAGCAGCACCAGAACTAAGCAAACAAGCAACAGTCAATTCAGTAATAGTACGATTCTTTTTTTCATCTTTCCCATTCATTTGAGGATTATATGAAGCAGTTCTTTCATGTATTATGCCATTAGTTTGATAAATTTCAGTAAAGGGAGCAGAATCATATTCAGTGCCTCTATCACTACGAAACCTCTTAATTTTTCTACCAAATTGATTTTCAATTTCATCAATAAAGATTTTAAACTATTCAATAGCTTCATTTTTGTGGCTCAACAAATAAACATAAGTATAACTAGAACAATCATCAATGAACGTCATGATATACCTTTTTCCATTTCTAGGTAGGATACCTTCATATTCACACAAATCAGAATGTATTAAGTCTAGTGGTTTGGATTCTCTTACAACAGATTTATGTGAAGTTTTGGTTATTTTTGCTTGACTACAGTATTCACATATTTCAAATTCATTTTCAGAAAATTCAGGGAGGACACCTAACTTTCTCATGTTATTTACTAACTTTTTACCCACATGACAAAGCCTACCATGCCAAAAATTAAAATTGCAAACCATATAAGCAGAAGATTCAATTTTATTCATAGCATCAACATTAAGCTTAAACATTCCATCAGTAGCATAACCTTTTCCTACAAAACTCTTATTGTTAGTTATAGTGTAAATATCAGACCCAATAGTTTGATACAACCCATCCATGTTGAGAAGATAGCCGGAAACAAGGTTATTTCTTATTTCTGGTGTGTGAAGGACATCTTTCAGCATGAGTGTCTTCCCAGAAGTAAACTCCAACTCTACCGTACCAGAACCTTTCACCATAGTGCTGTGAGAGTCTCCCAACAACACTTTCTTATCCTTGGTTTCAGCATAAGTCTTAAACATGGACCTATCAAAACAACAATGACGCGAAGCACCACTGTCTATCCACCACCCATCAGATCCACCAACCATGTAGAACTCTGGATCAGAGACCATGGCAATTATAACGTCACCCACATCATTAGCTTGGGTGCTATTCTTTTCCTTGTTAAACCTGCAATTCTTAGCCATTTGGTTTGGTTTATTACAGGTATAACAAAGAAACTCAGCATTGGAATTCTGTCCATTTCTTGATGGGTGTTGGTTCTTGTTTTGATTAGGCCTTCCTCCTTTCTTTTGGTTCAGATTAGGTTTCAGGTCCTTCTTCTTAGGTTTCAAACTAGGATGAGTCTTATTGTTAGAAACAATGAGAATCTCTTCCTTCTTATCTTGTTTCCGAGCTTCTTCCTCAACCCTGAGCTTAACAATCAAATTTTCAAGTGAAAGTTCTTTAGTCTTGTGACGCAAAGTATTAGGAAAATCTTTCCAACTAGGTGGTAACTTGTCAATCATTACATAAACTTTAAATTTTTCATCAGTTATCATACCTTCGGTCATAATTTCGTGGTAAATTTTTTGAAGTCCATGAGCCTGTGCAACAACTGACCTATCATCTACCATTTGGTATATCAAATACCGCCTCACAGCATACTTCTTTGAGCCAGCTTCCTCGGTGTCATATTTTTTCTCTAATGCATCCCACACATCATTATCAGTTTCAAAAGTTGAATAATACTAATATAAATCATCAGATAATGCGTTAAGAATGTAGTTTTTGCAATCAAAGTCATCATCGACCCATTTGTCAATGGACTTCTGTTTCTCCTCAGGAGTTTGTGTAACAACGTATTTGGCACCACCGGTAGGAGGTGGATCAGTAGCAGCAGCACCATCATCAACATCAGCAACAACATCAGCAGTCTTATCAGCAGCAGGTTCTAGGGTTCCAGGATAAACACTCGACACAATCATATTCAGCTTCATGAGTTTGAGATAAAAGAACATCTTCAGCTTCCATCTTCTGAAATGCAACCCTTCAAATTTGGATGGCTTGTTGGTATCATCAACACGCTTCTTTTCAACCTCCATAGCAAAATAAAACACCTTAAAATTGTTGGAAACAATATATAAAATTCACAAAAATAAATCTCAAACAGCTGAGTCGCGGACTAGGTCGCTATCTTTAAGGTGTTTCGTGACTCTGCCTCTTGATTGTGCTAGCAGTCAAAACTTGTCGAAAATCCTATGGGATAAAACAGCTCATACTCTCTTGTTCGATTTCTCTGCACTATGAGAAATCGAACCAACAACTACTCTTTATTCACTTGCTCAGAACTCAAAAATACATGAAAAACAATGTATTTCATCTTCTCCAGAAACTGTTCTTTTATATCTCAAAAAGAAATCAATACGGTTTTTAATGAAAATAAATTTCGAAATTAGTGCTCACTGAAAATCCTCCATAACAGTCGTAAAACGGTAACAATATAATTACCAAAAATTAATAGAGTTAATTAGAGAATATTAAATCAGTTTCTGAATTTTATTAAGTAATATAGATATATATATATATAATATACCTAGTCAAATGTGTGGGGTGAGAATTGAACCCAAATCTATAGTGTGGGATCCCCAAATAATACCACCACACTATGTCTCTAAGTTTGGTACAATATTACAAAACTATATTTTTAAATATATATCCCAATAGAGCCTCTAATGTTGATTTCCAAATTACAAACCTAGTAAAACGAGTCCAAATTACCAATACTAGCCACCCTGGTGACTTTACAATCTTCTGGATAATGTTTCTATTTCTATTATCATGTATGCATAATGATAAGGGAATTTCATGTTGGTCCTAGACTCCAAAGTATCGAGATTCTTTTTTCCGAATAATAGTTTTCCATTAATAGTGCGGTATGGTAGATCAAGCCTCTAATGCTGATTTTCAAAGTTAAGGGAAGAAAGCATATTTCCAACTATTTTTAATGTTGGGGAAAATTTCCAATATTACATCTCGTATTGGGGCATTTTTCCAATTTTCCTTTGAGTTTATTGACTCTTGGACTAAAAAAGAAATAACCAAGAATCAAAGGGAGAACTCACAGTCTGATGCCCATCCAAGTGAAGTGGAACATGCATCAATTTAGAAAACACGAGCTAGATGCTCAGGAATATTATTTATATACCCAAGAATGAACCATTACATTCCATGTTACACTCAACTTTTGTAAACTTTATATACAGCAATAAAGAGACCAGGGACAACCGCAAACAAATAAAGAAGCGTCAGAATCCTTACAATAAATCGTTTTGATATGATTTTTAATGATTCTGTATGTAATTGATCTATCAATATTTCTTCCTTTTTGATGTGCAACCTTATCTTTAGCTTCCAATATTTCCACTTCCGGCGGATTATCAGGTACCCAAACATGCTAAACCCCAGGATTGCAGCGGCCCCGAGAGATGACAATCCTAAAGTATACATATTATCATAAAATGGAGGAGCCATGCTTAGGAATACAGCTACGTAACTTCCGATCAATAAAGTTATTGAAAAGAACAATGTGTAAACAAGAATTTTAACCTGATGGTGGATGGAATCTTCATCTACAGGCCCAGTTATAACTAGCATGATTATGGCTAAAGACATTAAGAATGCAACTGCAGTGCAAACTATGTAGACAGAGTAAAGGTTTGGGTGTGCATAAGCCAATATTGGTGTCCCGGCATATCGTATGAGATAAGGGGTAAAATTCGCATTACGTTTATGTGTGGAAATAATGGGTTTCCACTTTTCGTGTTCCAAAACAACACCGGGCGATTTACCCACCACATAAGGATTATCATGACCATAAGAAACGTTACTTAGTGTGCCTAACATATAACTGACGAAAGTGGCTGTTTTAGTGATCATTGTGGAATTCCGTCTCTGGGTACTACTATCATTTGGTTTCAGATGGGGAAGGCCCTTTAGATATTCTCCAAAGTAACTAGACTTAGAGGTCTTATTCACAGATCCTAGATAATAAGTAAAAGTAACAGGTTGATCACGAGCATTGACATACGAGTCTTCCTGAAAAACTCCACCCGGTGGATTTATAGCAGCTTGAAAAGCGATTCCTGCAATTAATGTTGCAACCACCATTAACGCACTCACTCTCTCTTTCAACCATTTTTGATCTACATTCTCCTCATTCTCAAAATGGAAGCATCCAATTTCATAACTATCTCTTTCTTTTTGTGTTAAAATATCGAGTGCTTTGATGTTGTTATTGTTTGTGGCATTGATGTCAATTCCGGTATCCTTGTCTTCAACTAAAAACTTTATACACTGCAAAATGAAACAGTGATATTGAGTAATAATTATCATTGAAGTCCATAAACGTTGAATTTAAACATTTCTCCATAAACATCTCTAATGATTCTATCAGGAAAAGAGTATTTTATGCAAAGTTCTCAAGGGTAATCTAAATAAATAATAATGTATTTACCTCCATTTGCCTCCTATTTGCAGCAAGGTGTAAAATTGTGTTCCCATCTAAGTCTTTGGAGTTGACAGATACAGGATCCAAGCCCACAGACAGTGCGTCCCCATGTGGCAAGTGCCGCGAGTACTTTGATAATAACAAATTTAGGGAGACCAAACTGTCATGTTTGACGCAGAGGTGCAGTATCGTCTCATTTTGATGATATCGAATGTGATACGCTTCCGGCTTCTTTATAATCAATTCGTCTATGATTTTATATCGATCATGCATTACTGCTATATATAGAGGTGTTCTTCCATCTTTATCCGTAACCATACAAACATCCCTGTTGGCTTCTAACAACTGCTTCACCATAGAAACGCTTGGTCTTGCGGAAGCCAAGTGAAGAGGAGTAAATCCATGCGAGTCTTTCTCCATTGTGAGTTGTTTCTCGAAACTAGAAAGTTTTTCTGCAAACTTGACATGGCCGCACATAGCTGCTATGTGTAAAGGAGTTCTACAATGAGCTGTAAATTTCGGATTGAGAGGAAGTTGTGGGTTTTTCTCTCGCCACTCTATGAGTTCTTTAACATAACCTCTCACTGAAATTCCATAAAGCTCATCCATTCTTCGCACTCTGGAATCACCAGCTAATGGATCCTATTGATTAGGAGATGCTTTTCTATTCATGGATAACTTGGCAATTTATAAGGGTGTGTGGTCAGTTCTAAAAAGTTAGTTAAACACCAAAACGATAATAATTACTTAATTCTAGAAAAATAAGATTAAGATAAAAAAAAATTGCGACTTACTTCATCTTCCCGTCCCATCATACTGGATCGCTAATAGTTAAAGGACACGGCCCCTTGCTAGCTAGTGTTTTGGCTGACTGTAGCTGTGTGGATTTTGTCTAGTTCAATCAATAATTGTTCAAGTGGGAAATTTAAGATTCTCCCTATTTTGCATGGACCTCGTGTTTTTGGGTGCCACCATGAGGTTTAGGTTTTGTTTTGTTCGTATTGTGTTCTCCAATTTATTTCTCGTGATGCACAGCTTGCAAGTTGCCTAGCTGTCCGTCGTATTCTGTACAGCTATTCAGAAATAATAACTTTGTGCAATAACCAATGATAGTACTACTAAGTGACGCCACTGGTCAAAAGCTAAGTGATGTCACTCATCATTAGGGTCTGTGAGTCGCAAGTTTGCAGGAATCAGGATAAGATTTAACCACAATGTTTTGTTTTAATTACTTTTATTACCTGGCTTAGTTGGGGTATATCCAAATTAATTGAGTATATCTAATGAGACAAAATCCAAGACATTTGGAAGTAAAAGTAGCCATCCCTTAACCTTGTATTTTCTATTTCAAAATGCCTAATATGTCCTTGTTTAATTAACACTAAGAAATCTGATTGGGTTAACTAATTGAGTTTAAATTGATTGAATAGATTAAAACTTGGGAATATAAGATATGAAATTTTGTTTTTGATTGAACTTTTGTGGGATGATTTTTCATGATTTTTTTTTTTTGAGAATATTTCTTGCAACGAAAATGAAGGACACAACCGAAACACTTCTAAAAAGGGGATTGTAAATCTGTTGTATGAAATCATACTCAAAATTAAAGAAGAAATCAACACTTTCAATTCTGAAAGTATGTAAGGTCGGCAAGGTCGATTAATGAACATCATGCCGACCAGTCTAGGCCGGCAAGGTCGACGAATGAAGAAAGTTCCGACCTAATATGGCCTGCAAGGTATACGAATGAAGAAGATGCCGACTTTATTCTTTTTTGACACACAAGAGACTGTTATATATGCGTAGGTAGTGGACATGGTATTGATTTATTACCTATCCGGCGATATGTGGTCACATTTATTAACTCTCTTACCTTGCCGGCTAGAATTTTGTCGGCATTGTAGTAATCTTATAACCTTGCCGACTTTTGTTATCCCAAAAAACAAAAACTGAATTCTAATAGATGCAGCTCACTTTATTCAGTCAATTTTGGTTACTACATTGATGGAAACATAAAATACAACTCCTTGTCGACGGAAAAACGAATGCCCTTAAGACATTAGCGTCCGGCTACACTCAAGAATGATGTTATAGCCCTCACAGGACGGATATCTCCAGGATAAAACACTCTAATACACCTACTACTAGCATATGTAGTAGATGCTCAATTTAAGCTTGGCAACTCCGAAAAAAAACATAAAGGAAAATCTCGAACGCTTGAGAAAACAATATAAAATATTTTATCCCTTGGGGGTCCCTCTAAATATAGAGCGACCCATTTCCCATAAATTTTACAAAAGTAGTGAATTTCTTTATATAATTGACAAATACAACTTAAGAAGAAAAACTCCCCGATGTGGGACTAAAAAGTTTATATAGTTTTTAAAACTACTAAAAATTGAAAACTCCATGATATGGGACTAAAAAATTTCATTCACAAAATAAAACAATAAATTATAATTTTTTATTAAAATTTTAAGATTCTCCCTATTTTGCATGGACCTCGTGTTTTTGGGTGCCATCATGAGGTTTAGGTTTTGTTTTGTTCGTACTGTGTTCTCCAATTTATTTCTCGTGATGCACAGCTTGCAAGTTGCCTAGCTGTCCGTCGTATTCTGTACAGCTATTCAGAAATAATAACTTTGTGCAATAACCAATGATAGTACTACTAAGTGACGCCACTGGTCAAAAGCTAAGTGATGTCACTCATCTTTAGGGTCTGTGAGTCGCAAGTTTGCAGGAATCAGGATAAGATTGAACCACAATGTTTTGTTTTAATTACTTTTATTACCTGGCTTGACTGGGTATAACCAAATTAATTGGGTATACCTAATGAGACAAAATTCGAAACATTTGGAAGTAAAAGTATCCACCCCTTAATCTTGTATTTTCTATTTTTAAATGGCTAGTATGTCGTTGTTTAATTAACACTAAAATTTTTGATTAGGTTTACTAATTGAGTTTAGATTGATTGAATAGATTAAAATTTAGGAATTTAAGTTATGAAATTTTGTTTTTGATTGAACTTTTGTGGGATGATTTTTCATGTTTTTTTCTTTTTGTTGAGAATATCTCTTGCAACGAAAATGAAGGACACAACCGAAACACTTCTAAAAATGGGATTGTAAATCTGTTGTATGAAATCATACTCAAAATTAAAGAAGAAATCAACACTTTCAATTCTGAAAGTATGAAAGGTCGGCAAGGTCGATTAATGAACATCATGCCGACCAGTCTAAGCCGGCAAGGTCGACGAATGAAGAAAGTTCCGACCTAATATGGCCGGCAAGGTATACGAATGAAGAAGATACCGACTTTATTCTTTTTTTACACACAAGAAACTGTTATAGATGCATAGGTAGTTCGCATGACATTGATTTATTACCTATCCGGCAATATGTGGTCGCATTTATTAACTGTCTTACCTTGTCGGCTAGCATTTTTTCGGCATTCACTACAACAAACAGACGTATTCGTGACATTATGTTTGCAACATAATAGAAAACGTCATAAATATTAGTTATTCGTGATAGTTTTAGTGTCACAAAAATATTGTGTTAGCTAAATCCCCAGACGTGTCAGGATAGGTATTTTCTACACCTTCCATTATGTCGCAAATATTTATTTTTAAAATAAAAAACAAATAACATTAATATGATTTTTTCGCAACATTTTATGTGTGGAAAAATTATTATTTTTTAATTTTTAATTTAAAATAATTATAATTTTTTATAACTGACATTTTAGAAATGTTACGAATAATCATGTATATTGTTAACACTAAAATCTGTCACAAATATCAAATTATTCACGACATTGTGTAGTCGTTGAGAATAATATATTTTTCCTAGCACTCTCATCTGTTGCAAATAAGCTCATGCATTACTAACATTTTATGATGTTAGTAAAACCCTTTATTTTGCCACTTAAAAATAATGTCACGATAATAATATTTTTGCGACGCATCCATCTATTAGAAATGCCTTTTTACATTATCGGTAAAATATAAAATGTTGTAAATACAATGATATTCCTTGACGTATATAATGCATAATAATTGTTTTTTATTTTAAACCTTTTCATATGTCGTAAAAAAAAATAGTTTGTAGTTTAACTACAAGTTCAACGTCTTAGCTGATTAGAATTTATATGATTTGAGTTTTTTATAGCTGATTAGAATTTATATGATTTGAGTTTTTTTTTCAAATTTTGTATCGAGTACGATGCTTATTAATGTTGTACAATTTTTCTATGGTCGCTAGGGTCAAAAATATTTTCTTAATATAAATTTAGCTGCGTGGTGCATCTCTTTCCATACTCCGTTTTTTGATTATTTCTGGTATATTCGAAAGTTTGTTTACTATTACAGTTCAAAATGACAACTTTCGTTAAAATGACAAGTCAATGTATCCATACAACTAGAAATAAAAGGTCTACAGACAAAAAGAAAAAGAAAAAAAAGGTTGAGAAACACTTATCTTTAATCAATATCACTTTCACCACTTGATATAACACCTTCATCTTCACTATCACGTTCACTCAAAAGACCACCTTCTCCTTCAAGTTCTTCTTCTTCAATATAGTCCTCGGAACCTTCAAGATCAACAATAACAGTATCCATATCAACTTCTTCGGCGGCGACATCATTTCTATTCCAACTTGAATTAGTACCTTCCTCATTGCAATTTGATGCATTTCCAAAAGTATCTTGAACGATGTTTTCTGTTGTGAAGTGTTCATCTTGCTGATATGCCTCGTCATTATTTGGTTCTGACCCAACCTCTTTCTCTGAGACATCATAGACATTTCGAGGAATTACATGTTGAACAACATGCCATTTTCCACGCAGTTTAAGGTCTTTAAGGTAGAAAACTTGTTGCACTTGGTCAGCAAGCACCAAAGGATCGTCTTTGTACCATGTCTGGGAGAAGTTAAGACTAGTGAAATGGCTATCTGCAATAATATTTTTCCTTCTCTTATCGACGTCCCACCAATCACATCTGAAAAGAAAAACTTTCTTTCTATACAGGTAACTTAGCTCTAAGACATCTGTTAACACACCATAAAAATCAGCAACATTAGACTGGTGCTCCCCCTTTACTACAACACCACTATTTTGCGTCCGCAAATTAACTTCCCGGTCCCTTGTATGAAATCGAATTGCATTAGTGATACACCCACTATATTGCACAACACGTGGATCAGGGCCAACTGCTAGTGAATATATTTCATCTGAAACATTAGGAGAATTCTCTTCTCGCAAACGATTCACCTATAAAGTGATAAAATGTTAATTATAATCCCAATGATAGATTTCACAGAGTCCGAGGAAGTTGGGTACAAAACCGCAAGAACCAAATAACATAATGACACTCAAAGTTTAATAAGAATTTAGGAGGAAATCTAAAAAGAAACATCAAATGAAAAAATTGGCAGTTAAAAATATAAAATATAAAAATTGGCATCACATCTAGGTGGTTTCTGGTCATCTTCGTATTTTAAAATTATGTGTATATATCTGGGTAACATGTATCTCATTTTCTTCATTATCGCCAACAATTCAAAATTACCCGTTCATTTATATATACACAGTATAATCGAGATAAATTAGTATCAACTACGTAGATATTCTCAAATCACCTAAAATACTCCTCATCCAACTAACACAGTTTATACCCATGAATATACTAAGTTTCATACATGCATCTTATTACAACAATATGCTATGTCCACTACTTATAATGGTTTGAAGTATGATAGCAACAACAACAGCGTCTAGGTATATAAAATAATCTGATTTGGTACTTACCCGTTCTTCAAACCATTTAGCAAAATGTCTTTCATGTCTCGTATCCACATTACGACCGTCTTCCTTTTCTAGTTCTTCCATATGCTCTCTGCATATACATAATATATAAAAACGTTATTCTTTTAATTTTGCATAACCATTATACATTACTTCATTCTAAGTTATATCCACTTACTCAATGTACGGTACTATCTCTTTAGAATTGTTCAGAACACAAAATCTAGCTTTGCTGGAATCTTTCAAGTTCAACATCACGTTTTTAGCAGCTCCAAGAGGTCGAGCATCAGTTGAGAAAACACTCAGTCCCTTAACTGGTTTTCCAGAGCCACCATCGTGATTTCGATCTTCGCGGTTGAAACGTGTTTCAATTCCATGTAGATACATAGAGCAAAAAGTAAGACATTCGTTGTTGATGTATGCCTCGGCAATGAAACCTTCAGGTCGTTCCTTGTTTAGTACATATTGCTTTAGTGTGCGTAAATACCTATTTTAAGATCAAACATTGATTCAGTGAAAGACAATATAATATAGATTCAATAAACTAAAAGTTACCCGTCTTATGATCAAAAGCAAAAGCAAAATCAAAAGCCAAGTTAGGTTTAGCAAAAGAAATAGGATTTTGAAAATTATCTAGTATGGGTAGATAACATCATCAACACTCTGTTTGCTCACTTTGTAAAATATATCTATCACTGGATGTTTTATATGATAACTTTTAAGCGAATCACATGTATAGACAGATCATCAATCAACTGAATTTAAAATAACAAGCTACGTATGGAGATGTTTATAATAGGTGGCATCAATGAAGGTTTTATGTAATTGTAATCGTATTTAGAAACACGGACATAATCTGATACGGAAACTTGAGCAAAGTATTAGAACCTCAAAAAATGAGACTAATTGTGATATTAATTACCTTTCGATTGGGTACATCCAACGATACTGCACGGGTCCACCAAGAATAGCTTCATGTGGTAAGTGAACTATCAAGTGAACCATAATATCAAAAAATGTTGGTGGAAAAATTTGCTCCAACTTGCATAGTAATACGGCAACATCCTTTTCCATTTTCTCTAGTACTTCCAGTCTTAGTGTCTTCGAACACAATTCCTTAAAGAAAACACCAAGCTCAACTAACGCACTGGATATATTCTTTGGCAGGAAACCACGTAGTGCAAAAGGAAGAATCCGTTGTAGAAATACATGACAATCATGGATCTTCATTCCGGATATCTTGCCATCTTTTTCCTTTACACACCGAGCAATGTTCGAGGCATAGCCGTATGGAAACTTGACCGACTTCAACCACTCGCATAATATCTTTCTCTCTGGAACAGATAATGTATAAGATGCAGGTGGCTTAATTAACTTATTACCTCTCTTAGTTAGATGCAACTCCTTCTTCAAACCCAATCTTTCCAGGTCTGCTCTGGATCTTATGGTATCTTTAGTTTTCTTCTCTATGTCCATCAGTATTCCTACAATACTATCACAAATGTTTTTCTCCACATGCATGACATCAACATTGTGCCGCAATTTATTAGTCTTCCAATATGGTAATTCAAAAAAAAATACTCTTTTTTGTCATATTTAACTCAAAATCATAACGTTTCCTCTTTTTGGTATTCGGTGCCTTCCCAAAATCTTGCTGCTCGGAGACTTCTAGCTGTAGTAGCACATCATCTCCAGACAACTCCTCTGGCTTTGACTTGCTTTCGGTTTTTCCATCAAATAAATGTTTTCCCCTGTCTCTCCAAGCATGAGTTCGTGGCAAAAAACGATGATGACCCATATAACATATCTTCCGTCCACTCTTCAACCACAGAGAACGTGTATCTTTATTACAAACAGCGCAAGCTAGATACCCATGAGTACTCCATCCAGATAAGTTTCCATATGCAGGAAAGTCATTAATCGTCCATAACAATGCGGCATGAAGCTAAAATACTTCCTTTGAATATGCATCTAAAGTCTCCACACCAATTTCCCACAACTCTTTTAATTCATATATCAGCGCCCTTAGATAAACGTCAATATCATTCCCGGGACTGTTAGGTCCTGGTATTAGTAGAGTCAAAATTATGAAGGGCTCTTTCATGCATCTCCAAGGTGGAAAATTATACGGAACAACAATTACAGGCCAAATACTGTGTTGGTTTTCCATTGAGGTCATTAGATGGAATAAACCCATCGCTTGCAATTCCAAGTCGGACATTACGTGAATCTTTGGCAAACCACTTATGATTCTCGTCGAGCTCTTGCCAAATTTTAGAATCTGCTGGATGCCTAAACACATTTTTCTCCCATTTCCGTATGTTTTTCCAATATTTCATATCTTCAGCAGTCATCCTTGACATGAATAATCTCTACAGCCTTGGCTTAAGTGGAAAATAACGCAGTACTTTCTGAGGTATCTTCTTCCCCTTTCCTTCGACAACTTTATACCTCGGCTCATTACACTTGGGACAGTTTTTAAGGTTCTCATTTTCCTTCCAGAAAAGTGCACAATCATATATGCATGCATGAATTACTATATAACCAAGTCCAAGGCTCCTCAATAATTTCTTAACCTCGTAGTAGGTCTCTGGTAGTGTCTCACCTTCAGGAAATGCCGCTTTAATTATATCAAGTATCATCTGAAATGATTTTTTATTCATGTGACTCATTATCTTGATATGCATCAACCTCATAATAAACTCTAACTTCGAAAAGTTCTTGCAATTAGGATACAACACCTGGCAGGCATACTTCAAGAGACTATCAAACATATCTATGTTTTCACAACTGTCTTGTGTAACTGAATATTCATTGTTGGTTGCTCTGTTACACACATCTTCAAGAAGTTCACTAACCCCATTAGATGTACCGCCTTGTGTTTCTTCCTCATCCACATCGTCGTCATCAGAGACAATTTCATAATCATCACCATGGTGTACCCATAGGGTGTAATTCTTGTATATGCCAAAATCTTGCAAGTGTTCTTCAACCTCCTGGATTGGGTCCAAATGCCCATTTTTGCATCGGGCACACGGGCAACGAGTCCTTCCCATACTATCTGTGTGACCGAGAACAATCTTCATAAATTCTTGGAGACCTCTTTTATAATCAGGATGGAACCCTGATTTTCCTTGCATCCAACTCTTATCCATATTTTAACAGATAAATTCCTGGAACAACAAAATAATTAGACTCAACACTCTAATACGGGAAATAAGAAATGAAAATAGAATGATGTATACTCTAATACAATAGACAAACTCAAAATAATCATTTCTGCGACAAATCTTGGGAGTGATTTAATACGTTGCTGCGGTGTGTTACTAGCCAACCATCGTAATTATACTCAACAAAATCACACCCAAGCTAACTGCCCTGACCTGGGTGGTCATCCATAGAAATAGATGAATGTACTAACTTCCCTGACCTGGGTGTGTTCTTTATTCTCTACATGTTACATACTAGCACTTGAGACACAAAATCATAAAGTATCCAGTTCATCATTCAAGGAAGCAAAGCATGTAGTCTTAGATTAATCTAAAATATAAACAATTTGTCTAACTAGCAGAATATGTACACAGAGATAATTTGACTATGGATCCCACTTCCCCGCAACATTAAAAATGAGTTTATGATACTTCAAAAATGCCAACATCCATCAAAGTATATAATCACACAACACATCTAAAACATTGAGCAATCGTAAATGGTTTCATCCTGCGAATATTGAGCAATCGTTATACACCCAGATCACCACTACATCACCACCATTAAAGTATAATCATGCATATCTTAACCCAAGCTTGCAACTGACAATCATAAAAGGCCTCATATAAGAAGCAGTATTTCATGTGATGTGATAGAAAATTTTCAAGATTTTTCGTCTTACATGAATCATCTAAATTATAAAATGTTCAGTGTGCGCGCAAAACATGTCACTAGAATTCAGAGAAAATAAAATGAATTAACACAAACATTATTCCATGGACATGTGTACACAAGTGAATTAACTAACCTAGAGAGTACTCTAGAAAATTGTTATACACCCAAACCACAAACAACGTATAATGAAACAGAATTTGAATAAAATTAAAATATAATCTAAACTCCCTTGAGAATTGCGCCTTAGCGCAATACATGACCTTAGACACTGCAAAGATACCATGCATATTGTTTGTATGCCAAGATATATTGGATCAAGGAATACAAGCTTCAGTTGATGTGACTTCTCTAGGATTAGTTACCACACCAACACCGTTACAAGACACCATTTCAACAATAATATAGATTTCACATCAGTGGCAGGAAGCACTAACGTTAATGAAAAGGGCACGATTAATATTAATCGAACTAATCAAAAAAGAAGTATAAAGACCGAGGAAAACTTATGATCAATATCAAACCTAGTCCTTCTATAGGTTACAACATAAACCATGATGATTTCAGCTTTCAGGGTTGTATCCTGCACCAATATGACACTCTTCGGCAACATAAATCACACAATCCCGCCACAACAACTAGTTTTAAACAAACTGATTGTAAAATTAGCATTGAAACCACTAGTTTTATGTCTACAGAAACACAAATAACCTTTCAATCATCTCAACTAAGAATATCAGATCCTATTAACAACAATTGTCTCAAGATTTGGTAGAAATTAAATTGATTCAAAAAATATGATACAAGTGTATATAAGAACATAGCATCTGCAACATTGCTTCAAGAAGTTGCACACGTCGAACAAACAAAAAGAGACAACATTTTCTAGCAATATATTTGCCTCAAACAGATTAGCCTGGAAACACTTACTCGAGCCAAACGTGATATTCTCCTTTTCCAACTTCGTCTTCAACTACGCTAGATTCACCTGAAAAACTAGGAAAATATATGGTTAGCCTACTCCACTAAAAGCAAAAGTTTTCCAAATATTTTTTTTATTTTAACATTAGGAAACCAATCAGACACTTAACCTTAAGCAAAAGTATAATCTAACCCATATCTCTTGAAAAATAGATCTGCCAAAGATTAACAAAGGAGGAAGAGGAGATGCTCTTAATGCAAAGATTAATGATCACATAAGGAAAAAGAATGAAAAGCCTACAATAACAATCAAACCAGGTAAAAAGATTCCAACTGGGGATTGGGCCACTGAATTCCAAACTGAAATAGGAATCATCGTCAGAAAGTTTGCACCGTGGTCGACTCGCCCCAAATGGAAGTCAATTGGAAAATCAGATCTGAAGAAATTTTATGATCTCATATTGGTAATCATATACCTATTTTTTAATCATTTTAGTGTCCCTACTACTCTGTTCTTCTAATGTTCGTACTGTTATGTTTTTCTTGCACAAACTACGGCTTTATTAATTAGAACTCTCTTTGGGTAGTTTCTTTTTTGATGGTGCTAACAAAAATTTGTTTGGTGACTGTGAACTTAGGAAAAATTCACTATTGATCTACATGTAGTACGCATTCAGAAGGCCGTCAACACAATGCTAGCAAATGAGTACAGACAGTTTAGATGCACACTTCACAAACACTACCTACAGTACAAACAAGATGGAACAGAACGGGAAAACCCGCATCATCAGGTTAAGCAGGAGGATTGGGAAAAAATTTGCACTTGGTTTGAGTCTGATGAGTTTCAGGTAATATTGGCGTTCGATCCTTGTTGTATTTATAAGATTTATTTGTGGTAGTCATATTGGTGGTATTCAGACTTCAGTACTAGTCATATTTATGATATCTATGTAGTATTTATCTGCATTGAACCGTCTTCTTTGGATTTGAATGCAGACAAGTAGCACTCAAGGTAAAAAAAAGTCGAGAAGCGAATAAAACCATTCATTGTACGGGGTCAAAACCTTTTGCACGCTATAGAGAGGAAATGGTAATTGTGTTGTCTCTGTTATATAAGTTTATGGTTAATACTGTATCTAATTTTTTTTTGTGGGGAAACCTGCATTGTGATCCAGAAACAGGTGAAGTTGTTGAACAAATTGAGTTCTACAAGTTAACACACTGCAAAAATGATGTTTGGATCTGTCATACGGCAGAGGAAAACTATGTAATACAAGGATTTTCGTTGTGATTTTCTTTTAAATTTTTTGTCTGAGAATTACTATTTAGTTTTAGAAATATGTTCTGCTATTTATTTTTAATTATTGTGTAGGGTAAAATGCTTGAACTCCGAGCTGCGCCTACACCTGAAGGTTCAACACCCTTGACCGATGCTCAAATATGTGAGGAAGTCGTAGGTGTAAGATCCGGTTATGTCAAGGGTCTTGGTCATGGGGATGAAAAACCTAGCTCGTCTAGCATCGAATATAATGCGGAGTTAGGCGAAGCTCTTAGGAGGGCAGATGAAGCAGAGAAGAGAAATAAGAAACTTGAAGAAAGAGTTGATGAGCAAAATCGCACAATACAGGGGTTGGTAACTGACACAATGGACATAAGAAGAATGTTACTTGAAATGCAGGGAAACAGTCAAAGCACTCCTGAGAACCGTCAAAGCACTCCCGAGAACCATCAAAGCACCTCTTGAGATGATTGTTGAGAGACCAACAGTTGAGATGTGCATCTCTATTTCTTTTTTTAGGTTTATGTTTCAACAAGTGATATCTTTTTTTCTTCAGTTTAGAATTAGCTTTATATTTCACTTTTGAAATTTGTAGTTGTAGTGGTATCGTTTCTTTTCTTCAGTAGAGAATGCAAAGTTTCTAAATAGTGGTGTCATTTAATGAACAATGTAGATATTTTCTATTAATGATTTGCTTCTTTTCGAAAAAATTTAGTAGTCTAACTTTGATGAATTACAATTTCTAAGTAAATATGAAAAATATGAAACCTACTTTTATAAATTTGTAATACGACGGATAATTCCTTCCCACTCTAACATCGACAAACGCATTGCAAATGAGACCCTTACATGACAGAAAAATTTGAAGAAAAAATTTGAAGCTCTGCGTTGTAAATGTGTATATACATTCCACGATTATGAACGTGTCCCATATTATGTTTGTCTACAAAAATTACGCGTGGTAAATATAATTCTTTATATGACATAATAATGCGTAGCATATAATTATTATTCACGATGTTATTACGTGTTGAAAAAAATATATATTAATGACAGGTGTATCCGCTGCGTATGCGCCAATTTTATAACGCATTACTGCGTTGATAATAAGGATTGTTTGTGACATCTTCGACCGTTATACATAAGATTTATTACCGACGGGTGTATCCGCTGCGTATGCGCCAATTTTATAACGCATTAATGCGTTGATAATAAGGATTGTTTGTGACATCTTCGACCGTTATACATAAGATTTATTACCGACGGGTGTATCCGCTGCGTATGTGCGAATTTTATAACGCATTAATGCGTTGAAAATAAGGATTGTTTGTGGCATCTTCAATCGTTATAAACACAAACTTTTTGTTACATAAACGAATGTCACATAAAGGATTTTTCAGTATAAATGAAAAAAACAGTATTTGTGACGAAGAAACATATTTGTGACACAAAAAACTACTGAAAAAACCTTCGACATAAGTGACGCTTTTAGCGTCGGTTAGATTATTTGCAACACCTGTTTTTATAACGCGCTGCCCGACAGCAAAAAAACGTCAGAAAAATATATTTGTGACATAAAATCAAATATTGTGACGATATTTTTCATTGAAAAAACCATGTTTTGTTGTAGTGATTGTAGTAATCTTACAACCTTGCCGACTTTGGTTATCCCAAAAAACAAAAACTGAATTCTAATAGATGTTGTTCACTTTATTCAGTCAATTTTGGTTACTACATTGATGGAAACATAAAATACAACTCCTTGTCGACGGAAAAACGAATGCACTTAGCATGTGCATCAAGCCTTTGAACCCCTAGGCGACCCTAGTGGACGAGTTATACTCTCGTGAGGGTTTACATAGATATATACCCACAAAACCTACACTTAAACCATCAATCTTCGTTGGAGGAATCTCATTCATCTCCGGCCTGCATGAAGTCCGGGGCATACTCCGGGATTTTGGAGATCATGAATTCATAGCTTCCATCGAATGCAAATGCTTCCCCCTTTTCCTCAAAGTAGCGCGCTTTTACGGCTTCATGCTAAAAAAACGAAACACAAGCTTACTATGTTAGTGGTGTTTAGTAGGAAGATCAAACAACATACTTACAAATTGTTCAATGGAAAAGTTGAAATTGGAGGCGTTGAAAATCGGGGGTTGGAGAGCTAAAAAAGCGAGTATCGCATTTTCAATGATTAGGTGCCTATCGTGCACTTGTTGAACACTTCGTCCATTAGGATTCCCAAAATCTTACCTAAATTTGTTGTGTAATCTAGCCCAAAAGATTACGGCATCCATCCTTACTGGAAATAGCTTTACCCATCATCCAATTGAAACAAAGCATACTGCCAAGTGTTACCACACTTATACTTCGGCTGTGATTAAAGAAAAAAGCCGTATCAAAACCCATTTTCTCTCCCTCCCTGTCCTTTCCATGGTATATGAGACACAAAACCCATATCCCATTCATAACCCATGTATTATTAAGGGGTGATGGTGGTGGTGCTCGAATTGAAGACGAAAACGGCATATTTCAGACCTAAATGGATAATCATTGATCAATCCATTCCCATTATAAATTGTGAAGATATTGACTATGTTGATAATAAAACCCACGAAGTACATTTTGTTGCAATATGTTTCGAGTTACTGACCATCTTTATTTCATATACTTTATTATCCAATAGTGTTCGTCAAAAAAAAAAAAAGTCCTGCTGTAACGCGCGCATGCACCTGACAACAAAAATGAACCCGCATCTATCTGCCGTCAGATGTTCATCTCCGTCTTTAGATCTGACTACTTTGACTTTTCAACACTTCCGTCTTTTTTTTATTATTTGAACATCCTTATCATTTAATCCACTCTTAACTAGACCCCTCTCATAAATTCTAGAACTCTGTCCTTAACCTTCTGTCTGTCTATAATCTTCCATCTCTTTCCTTATTCCACCGGCAAACATAAATCACCGTTGCAAGGAAACACAATGAATCAATGATCGAACAACGTTGCTAGCAAAGAGACTCCATGATCGATTGTAGAGGATCCGGAACCCCCAAATTAAAGATAAAACCGACTGTAAAAGGAAATAAAAATGAATTAAATCCTTTATGAACTTTTAAGACCTAAAGAAGGATGACGAGCTAAGGGTATACTTGGCAAAGGCCAAGGAAGGGTGGGAGATACCTAGTGAGGAACCATAAAAGGAGGGAGAATCCGTGAATCCCATAAAAGAACCAACCCCGTTGGGAGAGCCAACTTTGAATTTCGCCGCAGTCGAAACAATGAAAGATATAAATCTAGGAACGGAAGAAGAACCAAAGATCGTAAAGATCGGAAATAAGATGGAGACGGAAGAAGAATGAAGATTGGTGGAATTACTAACAAAATGCGGAGATATATTCGCATAGAGTATGGAGGAAATGCCAGGCATTGATCCGAGTGTAGCGTGTCACCGGTTTAAGCTAGACCCCACAGTCAAACCAGTAAGACAACGGATAAGGAAGATAACCACAGCCTATCATGAGCAAATTGACAAGGATTTACAGAAGATGATGAAGGCAGGCATCATAAAGCCGGAAAAATACCCAGAATGGATTGCTAATATGATGATTGTACTTAACAAGAACAATGACATAAGAATATGTATTGATTTTAGTGATTCGAATACCGACTGTCCTAAGGATAGCTTCCCTTTACCAAATATCCCTCAAATGGTGGAAGCGACATCTGGATTCAAGAGGCTTAGGAAGATCATGAGCACACGGATTTCTTCGCTCCGAGGGGGATTTAATGTTACACAAGGATGCCTTTCGGGCTGAAAAATGCAGAGGCCACATATCAACGGATGGTGGAAAAACTATTCGCGAAATTGGTACACACAACACTGTAAATCTACGTGGATGCAATGTTGGTCAAAACAAAAGACTCAGGAGATCATGTGGATGATCTAAAAGATATCTTCGATCAAATGAGGAAGTACAAGATGAAGGTCAATCCACTAAAATGCATTTTCGGGGTGGAATCGGTGAAGTTCTTAGGCCATATAGTGTCACGAAAAGGGATAGAGGTGGATCCTGCAAAGGTACATGCGATACTATAAATGCCATCGCCAACTACCGTAAAAGATGTGCAAAAATTAAATGGGCAACTCGCAGCATTAGGAAAGTTCATCTCACGGTCATCTGATAAATATAAGCACTTCTTTGAAATTTTAAAGAAGGGATAAAATTTCGCGTGGACACAGTAGTGCGAGGAAGCATTGAAGGGCATAAAAGAACACCTAATCAAGTTATCTATCCTGCAAAAGCCGGAACCAGGAGAGGAGTTGTTATTCTGTCTCGCATCGACGCCAAATGTTATTAGTGCAGTCCTACTAAGGAGCGATCAAGGAATAGGAAAACCTATATTCTACGTAAGTAAAACTTTGAATCCCGCAGAAAGAAACTACCCAAAAATTGAGAAACTGATACTGGTATTATTTTTCGCATCGAAAAAGTTACAGACTTATTTTCATACCCATAAAATCAAAGTCCTCACAAGGGTACCCATAGAGTCAGTCTTAAAACATTCACAAAGGGTTGGGAGAATAGAAATGTGGAACACTCACATCGACCATTTCGGGTTAAAGTACGAAGTACAAAATTCAACAAAGTCACATAGTGGTAGAGTTCCTTGCTGAATTTCCTTCAGAAGAAGATGGGAGTACGGAGGATATGATGGAGGTAGACGAAAGCCGGCAGAACCCAAGAGATCTGTTAAAACAAAATCATCCCAGAATATGGGAAATATTCGTTGACGGGGCATCAAACAGTTGCGGAGGAGGTGTAGGAATAGTGTTCACTTCACCGACGGGTGAGCGAATAATATTCCGTTTTCGGCTAGAATACAAGGCCAAGAATAACAAGACCGAGTATGAGGAAGTAATACAGGCCATGAGGATTGCGATAGAAATGGAGCTAGATGCGAATTACTAGTGACTCAAAACTGGTAGTTCGTCAGATATAAGGAGTGTATAATGCAGTTGATCCAGTGATGAAGAAATATCAGCAGCTCGAGCAAGACTATTCGCCAAAAATACGAAGTATCATATGGAGAAACATAAATAGAGACAACAACCGACATGCAGACGCATTATCCTTCATAGCTTCTATGATTGAGAATCCAAAAATCGGGCATATTGTAATTCAGCGGTTGATGCAACCTTCAGTAAGAAGAGAAGAGAGAAAACTTCAGATAATGACAGTAGAAGAAAGGAACTCGATAAGGACCGAAGAGGACTGGAGAGCGCCAATCAACAGCTACCTTACGAAAGGATATTTGCCGCGAGATAGACAAGAGGCAAACAAAATCAAAAGTAAATCTAAGAATTACGAGGTGCGAGAAGGGATCCTTTATAGACGGTCATTTTTGGGCCCATTGATCCTTTATCGCAGAAGGAAGGGATCGAAATTATGAAGTCAATTCATTATGGAGACGCTGGGACCAGATCACTAGCTTACAAGACCCGAACGCAGGGTTAGTTTGGCCCTACATGCATAAATATGTGAAAGATATTTCCATAAGGTGTGAGGAGTGTCATAGGTTCGGAAAAATAATACATGCACCATCCACAAGCCTGAACTCAGTGTTGAGCGTGTGGCCATTCGCCATGTGGGGGATAGATATCGTGGGGCCCTTTGTCACGGGGACGAAGAAAAGGAGATACTTGATCGTAGCAACAGATTATTTCACGAAATGGGTAGAGGAAAAAGCTGTGCAGCATACAAAAGACGGGGATATATATGATTTTATCTTTGAGAACATCATCTGCAGATTTGGCATACCAGTCCTGATTGTCTTAGACAATGGAAACCAATTCGAAGGGGAGAACGTGAATATGTTGTTACACGCCTTTAAGATTCAGTCCGGGAAATCAACTCCATTATATCCCCAGAGTAATGGGAAGGAAGAGGATACAAATAAAACGATAGCCACCACGCTAAAAAAGAAGCTGGAAGGACATCATAAAGGGTGGTGTGAGCAGATCCCAAATCTGTTGTGGTCATGTAGAACCACAAGGCGAGAAGCAATAGGAGTATCGCCGTTCTATTTAACATACGGAGCAGAGGCAGTGCTACCAGCGGAAGCCATCCTGCCCACGACAAGAAGAGAAGCATGGGAAAAGGGGTTAAACACGGACTTAATTCTTGCAAGACTAGACGATCTCGAAGAAAATAGAGAAATTGCGTTGCAGCATATGACGAACTACCACCAGAGGCTGACGAGAGAATATAATAAAAGGGTAAAACCAAGGAGCTTTGTCGCGGGAGAGATGGTCCTACGAGAAATACACCTTATCAGCGAGGATCAGGAGGAAAGTTAGAATCCACTTGGGAGGGTCCATACATCGTAAAGAGGGTAGTTGGAAACGGGGCATATGAATTAGAAAATTGCGAAGGAAAGGATACTGACGAAGAAGGAAAGATAATTTACGGTGAAGTAGAACGGTAAAATAGAAGACTAGATCATCCTTGGAATCCTGTTTACATTAAGAAATATTATCCATAAATGTAAGAAGCAAACAGAACTTATCAATAAAATATTTCCACAATCTTTATGAATGAATGCGAGCAGATAAGACCTCACATTAAGAGGCAATCAATAAAGAAATAAACAGTTTATAGGAAAACTTAAAACCTTCGCCTAGGAAGGCTGGGAACCCATGGCATGCACCCTAATACGCATAAGAATGCAAGAGGCAAAGACCTAACACATGGCGTGGACAATTCTCGGACAGAAAGCTAGGGGCAATAATATGACCTATCCGTTGAGGGTCCCTTTTATGATGGCCTTCGGTAAGGGGTGCAGAAATATGACCAAGGCGCCGACGTATTCGATTGAGTTGCGGGTTCCTGGGACATCTGAAACGTTACTGGCCATGTACGTCTGGCAAGTTTTGGCCACGATGCGCTTGATCCCAAAGAAACCCCACCTAGGGTGTGACTTCGTAACCCTAAGCCTCATCGGAGAAGAGGACAAGAAGTCACGAAAACAATTGAATGTCGTAATAACCGGATGGGAGGAGACCAACATGCATGTTAGGGTTAACCTCCTTGACGGGGCACTTAGGGGGAATATAAAGGGATGGCACCCTCTAGATTAGGGAGCTGTGTGACCAAAAAAGACGGCAATGTCACGGGGCTACTATTCACGGGAATAATTAGGCCTGTCATATTATCGCAAAGAAAAGCTCGACCAAGATGTTAAGGTGAGGTTGATGGATTGTTGTTCGCAAGAGTAACAAGTGCTTGATACTTTGCCGAAGAATACCCTTTATAACAGGGTGAGGCGCAATAATACCTTAACTAGGAGGCGCATTAAGACCTCATAAATAAGAGAATAAAAATAGGCAAAAAATGGACATGCACACTGGAATGGTATGACCATGAAGAACGTAATTGGGCGGATCTCACCTTGATCGGACAATGCTCAATAAGAACAAGAGGCAAGTATATACTTTTATATTTTTTGTTCTTCTTAGCATTCTCCTCTCAAGACTACGAGATGTCTAAGGCATAATCTAAGACTAAAGACAACACATCAAAGAAGGGAGCATAACATTTTTACAAACAAGCTTCAAGTATATACTTGGTGAGAAAGAGCTAGAGAGAGAAACCATAATGCCATACAATGAACAACAATATCACAATATACACTTGGGATCGGAGTTTATATACATAGGAGATTGGAAAAAGAAGAACACAAAGACAAAGGACCCTATTTTCTAATCATCATCTCCACCAGATTCATCGTCTTCGTAAGACTCGGTAACTTCTTATCACTCCGCATCCTCGCCGGAAGGCGGATTGGGATAATTAGTAATAGGCACTGATTCGGGCTCGTCGTCAGAAAAAACTTCAAGAGTAAAAGAAACACGAGGAATGTTCGCCGATTCGCGGACCTCATTGAAAAGCCTGACCTTTTCATCCTGAGCATTTCGGCGAAGCTTTTTTGCAACTAGAATTGCGTCTCTTTTCATATGGTCAAGATCTTCGTTTAGATCGCGGACGTCCCCTTGAAGATGATGGATTTGATCCTTGAGCTTGTCTTCAGACCCTGAGATAAATAAAAGTGAATAAGTAGGATATGTGGCAATCTAAGGCAAAACCAAGCGGCTAAGAAAGGAAAACCTACGGCGAAGAGCGTACAAAATATTTTTCTCCTCAACAAGCTGTGATTCTAACTGAGAAATACGAGAATTCTTGCGGGCGATACAATCCCGGCTTTCGTGAAGCTCCACGAGATGGGACATGCTGTTATTGTGCCCCTGAGAAGGCGAATAAGGAATAGATGAACAAGGTAGTTATGTAAGGTCTCAGGAAAATAAAATCAGTTGTCGCACTTACCAAACACAGCAGGGCAGCATGTTGTTGAGTGGAGAGGTTCAAGGAAGCATTTTGGATAAACCCTTGATCAGCGTCTAGAAAGGAATCCGATCTCAAGGAGGTCAGGGATTCGGCAGCCGCAGACCTCAGGGAAGGAACCGAGCGAGTTGTCACGAAGATATCTCGAAGAAATTTCATATCAGGAAGATATGTTGAGTCTTTAGAATCATCAACCTGAAGACGGGAGGAGCTAGGAGGAAAACGAGTTACCCCCGAAAAATGAACTTGAGACGACCCGTCTACATCTAACGTGCGAGGACGACGTTGAAGAGGATCACGAGCACGAGAAGATGTTAGAGAATTATCCTGAAAGTCACGAGGTTAGTAGGCGAAGCCGAAGGAAGAGGCAGGCCACGAAAAGGAAACGAACCTGAACATGAGGGGAGGAAACTTTTGAACGGTCCCGTTTCCTTGTGTTTGTGGAAGGACCAGAGGCAGCCTAAGATTATCCATCCTAAAGAGTAAGAAATTAGAAATGAAAAAATAAAATGAAAGGAAACGTAGTCCCCAAAATACATACCTCTACGAGAATGGGCTTCTTAGAACGATCCTTAATCATGCCAAGAGGAGGGAGAGGATACTAAGGCAAAGAAAAAGGCAAAGGCGTTAGAAGAATACTAAGGCAAAGACAAGGGCGTTAGGGAGAATACCCAGCGCGAAATTAAGCCTACCTTAAGGGGCATCTTGGGCCAGATAAACCGATCCTAGCTCAGGAATCTGGGAAGGAAGGCCATTGGATCTCAGAACGAATTCGTTAGCCAAACGAATAGTGTTCCCCTCAGTTGGAAAACACCATGGCGAAGGCGAGCCAAAATATCCAAAAATAGAGGGTTCGTAGGATCATACAAGGGGAAAGAAAGTTCGGCTCTCAATTGACCGATAATGATGATCATTCTCGTAGAAGTCCAGGTTTCAGCTCGGATCCATCGATAGTTTAATTCCATCCGTTCAGAAGCCGTAACAGGAGGAGAAACGGATGAGTCTATTGCGGGAGATAAGGTGATTCCCATATTATCAAGATCAGCCTTGAAATATTAATAGGATGAAGATGTGTTAGGAGGAGGAATCTTTGTGGGAGCCATTAAAAGGAACAGAAGTGCGGGAAATAAAAGGGAAAAGAAAGAGACACTAAAGTTTCAAATAAAGGGGAGGCTAGGGTAATTATACCATACGACTGGTCAAAATAACCCACGGTTGAAGAATGCGAACCGGTGATCGACGGTTACGAGGAAGAAGGAGACCACGTGGAAAGCAAAGAGAGAGAGAAGAGGCGGTTATAAATTCCAGACGGTTCTTATTCTCCTCTCTCTATGATTGAGCAGAATAAGAAAAGGAAAAATGTAGTAGCCAAAGTATAAACCGACACGTGGCCATAGGGAAGGCGCGGTAATCTGGTGAGAAGATCTCATTTAACGCTCCGAGATTCGTCGTCAAGGACTTGTCAAATCAAGTCAGGGTTATTATTATCTACCTAGTGGCGAAGTAATATTCCAAACGAGATAACTCTCCGAAGATAACGTAAACACGACAAGAGCAGGATGTCCACCACGAAGTGAATAACGAAATAGCATGACTTGGATTGGACGAGAAGATATCCCCACGAAGGAGGTGAATTACTGAACAAGAAATAAGACAGGTGTCCCGACAAGCCCACGTGAAGACAATGAAAGGTGTGGAAAAACTTTATGGAAAATACACCAGGCGAAGCATAAAGCAACTTCAGCGAGATAATGTGAGTTTTATGCCATTAGGGTTGTAAGTTCCTATAAAAGGAGACCTTTGGCCAATGTAAAGGGAGGGCGAGAGATAGAGAGAAAATTAGGTTTTCCTTGTAACTCGGAGGCTGAGAGAGAGAGATTAGGGTTTCTGAGTTGTTCACGAATTAATTTGTATTTAGCCCAACATCAATCAATAAAAACTTAAACACACAAACTGAAACAACTGCTACCAAAGCCTATAAAGCACCACAAAGAATCAAAAAGAAACTTACCACCATTAACATCAAAAGATTCAAGAAGGTTGGGAGAAAGGGAAGTCATCAGAAGAGCCAATTCACCAAAAATTTGCTAACTATCTTCAGAATTTATGCACAACCTGCAAATATGGCTTCTTATAGCAACACTGTTGAGTTCACCACAACCCATCCCAGTATCCCCTTCACATTTCTCGCTGTCTTCGCTATCTGATGGCGCAGGAGAAGTTCCACTGGAATCAGAGTCATCACCACTACCTTCATCATCTTCATCTTCCTAATCAGGAATATTCAAACTTATCCTCAGTCTTTCTGGTTCACCCTCATTCATTGTCCTTGTGAAGATTTTGGGGTTGGAAATTTCATACTCAAAATGATTCCTCAAATGTTGTGCATCATACACTAGTTCTTTATGACTGCTTTCCTCATCACTTTCACAAGCATCAGAATCTAAATCACTGGTTTCCATCTCCCCTTCAGCCTCAAAACCATTATTTGAATCAGAATCACTCTCAGTCATACTTCCATACTTGGGTGCCTTGGCTTATTTCTCTTCTTGCTTCTCCTCCCATTCTTCATCTTTTCTCTCTCGGCATTCAAGATACTTTGGTACCCACATATCGTACAACTTCTCCAGTCTCCTCTCTTCTTGCTCTCGTTCTCGAGCAGCTTTTTCTCTCTTCCTTCGCTGGATTTGAAGTTGTATCTGTTGATCAATTTCTGATCGCACATCGTCTTGAAGCTTCTGCAACTCTGAAATCCCTAGTGAGGAAAGCATAGATATGGCTTGTGCATATACAGATGACTCGGGAGATGCAACAGATGACAGTTGTGAGGATTCTCCAGGAATCCCTGTACTCTGAGAAGAACTTCCAGCCATTTTTTAAACCCTCTAAATTATCTCTAAAACTTTCCCTTTCTGGTGATAGAAAGTTAATTTTCTGTTTGGAAAATGCTAATTACCCTCAAAAACCACCTTTTAAAGTCCTCACCATACCCATTCATTGTCATTTAAGGCACTTGGTTAAGCTTCATGTCGCTTTGTTTACCACGCCTCTTCAAAGCCATGCGTCTGAATTTACCCTTTCAATCATGATTACACTACCAAGACCTATTTTCAACACCTAATATTCATTAAGACCATTACCTCCTATGGAACTTCCATTAAGGGAGTATCTGGTAGGTTACCTAACTTTGATTTTTACTTTTGGGGTCTAATTAACATCTTATGTTGTATGCAGACTACGGAACGACATCATCAGTTGGGAGGCACCATTGCAGCTTGGGGCATATCAACCAGGAACGACTCTAGGCAACCTACCAATCATATCCATTCGGCTAACACAAAAACCCTCGCCCCCTATCACCCCTCTAGAAATAAAAATCTCCCCCCTTTTCTACCATTATTGCGTTTGGAAATTCTCATCATCAACTCAACATCATCATAAAAAATGACAAACAAAATAAATACTCAACAACCCATATCCTTGTCACCTATTCCCAAATCAATTTGTTTCAAATCTTCCAACACAATATCACTAGTCTTACCCTCTTGTGGCTCTTCCCCCATAATATTCATGTGAATACCTTGGCACGAAGACAAACCCAAAATCCTGGTATTGATAGTGACATACCATATGACAAACCTATCACTCAAAGTACACATTGCCCCCCCCCCCCCCATACACACAATAACCTTACATCAAAACTCCCCTGAAGTTCTCTCTGACTATAGTCAACAAAATTCCCATTCCTTTTTTAAGGATCAAATTCAAAAAAAAAAAACAAATCCCTTCAGCATCTCCATCTCCAGCATAACCTGCTACATATATCAAAACAATATCAATCAGAGATTTTTCTTTCTATCTCTCTATTTTATAATAGTTACTTGGAATCCTAATCCCAATCAAATAACAATCATATATACCCTTTGCTCTTACACCATGGAAATCCCATCCTCCTCTGAGAACTCCCATACCCTTAACCTTAAGATCCAAGCTCTCTCCACTCAGATGTATGATAAACTAAATCTACCATCTTCTTCACTAAACCAGTTTTCATTGACAAGAAAGTTAGCTTAGCATAAGTTGATACTAACTGGAAATGGTGTATGGAAGGATATGTTTGTTGTGAAACTCTAATCTCAACCATCTCAATCAGATATTACATCTGCAACAATTGGCCATTGGCTGAACATCCTACTGTCACTACCTTCAATGGTCAAAGAAACAAAGTCCTCATTCGTTTCCTTTCAGAGGAGGAGTTTAATAGAATCAATTCTCAAAAACCTTGGTTTGTTTGTGGTCATCTATCAGTTCTGAAAGTTGTACCAGTTGAAGGATGGCCACCAAATCTTCAACTCTCGTTTGATGAAGACATTATGTGGTTCATCTTGTGTAACATCCCCAATGAATGAAAAAAATTCGATGATGTCAAACTCCTTACTCTAAATATGGGAGAACTTATAGAAGCTCAAAATCGTTTGGAAAACACCCCCACAAGAAGAATGTTAAAGTTTGCATTAGAATTCCAGTTCAGAAAGCTCTACCAACAAGCATTCCGCTTTTCACAAATGGAAGAAATGAACCTTTTATCATTGAATGTAGACACATCAGAGTCCCAAGATACTTCTGCACCTCATGTCGCATCCTCCATCATAAAGATCAAAATTTCCCTTCTTGGAAGCTTAAGCAAAAGAAATTTAAAGAACTGGATGCCCTTTGTAGCAGTTACACTCTCCCTAGTATCTCTAAGCTAACGATGCCTTCTGCAGTCAAGGAAGTTATTTCTCCACCTATTGGCACTATTGATACCAACACGCTCAGCCCGGCGGATATACCAGACACACAAATGGGGTCAACTGCTTCGGAAGTAAACTCCAAAGGCAAGTCTGTGGCTGTCTAATACTTTCCAAATGGGCCCTTTTTGCAATATATCTACTACCTTGAAGATTTTTGATGTTGGTCCTGTTCAAAAACACCCAACTCAAATGGATAATGGCTTAACAATAATCTTAAAGCAAGTAACTACTCAAAATGTTACTGTAGCTTCCTCAATGACTGGTTCCGAGTCTACTCCAAATGGACCAATTCGTACTACCAACTCTTCAAGAAGATTCAAAACAACAGATTTACCAAATACCAGTCCTATAACCACTAGAGGAGCCGAAAGTTCTGCTGAAAAATAAGCTATAGCCATTCTCAAGAGAAAAATCAATCCAAGGTCGGATTTGAGGAAACGTACTGGAGCTAATTCTAATGCATCTAGCCTTGCTGCTATCCCTGAAGAGCACATCTCTACTGAGCCCGACTATGCTCAGTTGTGTACCCCAATTACCAATCTGGCTGAATTACCAGACATCGACCTCTCAATACCCAAACTATCTTCAACTCCTTTGGTAGCTTCAATGCTGCTAATCCTAGTCTTAATGCTTCCCAAAGTCCTATTCAAAGCGGTGATGGTTCCAATACTTCTCTTGGTGGTGGATCTGAATCTTCTTCCCAGGTAAACTCTATCCCAAACCATCCTAATCTTGATAACTCCAACCCTGTTTTGAACCATTTCCTGTCAATAACATAAATCTTATAGCATGGAACCTTAGAGGCTTTGGAAAAAAATCTTCTAATAAAGAATTGAGTATCTTCTGTAGGAATGTCAACCCTGATATCATCTTCCTCTCTGAGACCAAAATGGGGAAAGATATGGCAGCTAGGAAACTAAAAAATATGGGCTTTCCTTGCACTTTCAACGAACCTAGTGTTGGTAGAAGTGGTGGCCTGGTGTTGCCTCGGAAAAAAGAAGTTCATTTGAATGTTATATCATCCAGCTTAAGGGGCATCTATGTGACTTCAACTGACATCATCCATTCTAAAACTTGTCATATCCATTTTGTTTATGGTGAACCTAAAAGTACCCTCAGACCATCCTTTTACACCCATAGATGAACCTGTTTTTGTCATTGGTGATTTTAATACCCTCTTAGGAACAGAAGATAAGAATGGTGGCCTTGAAGTTAATGATTCTAATTTTGAACATCTAAAAAACTTTTGCTCTACTTTCAACTTGCATGATCCTGGTTTTTCTGGCCCAAGATTCACTTGGTCTAATATGCAATAAGGTCCTGATTTAATACTTGAAAGATTAGATAGATGTTTTTTAAACCAAATTGCTGATGATCTTTGCCCCAAACTTTGTGTTAACAATCTCCCTAGAGATTCCTATGATCATTGTCCCATGCATATAGGTTTTAATTATGAGGAAAATTGTATGCCTAGACCTTTTCACTTTATGGCCATGTGGATTGAGGATCCAACTTGCAGAGACATTATAGCTAACTCTTGGTCTGTCAATGTTATAGGCTCTCCAGCCTATAAACTAAATGCTAAGTTGCTTAGTACTAAGAAAGGGCTTAGAGACTGGAACAAATCTTCATTTGGTAATATTCAAACTGATATATATATATATATATATATACCATTAGAAAATATTTGTTAAATCTACAGATTTCTGACCCCACTGATACTACTACTACTGCTAGACTTAAAGCTAGATTAGAGTAACTTTACAACTTGGAGGAACTCTACTGGAAAGACAAGTCTAAAGAAGTATGGCTCATTGAAGGTGATAGAGATACACTTTATTTTCATAGAGTCACCCAATTAAGGAGAAACAGGAATGCCATCAGTTGGATCAAGGATTCCATTAATGTTATCCTAACTGATAGAGATAGTATTGGGAATTCTTTCTTAGATTACTTTAAACATCTTTACTCTTCTCAACCTCAACAATTTCAGGATGAAATTCTAAATGATCTCCCTGTGAAATTTTCTGCTGAGGATAATGATACTTTAAACCTCCCCCTCACTACTGAGGAAATAAAGAATGTTGTTTTTCAAATGGGGGGTAAAAAAGCTCCTGGACCAGATGGTTTTACAGGTCTTATTTACCAAAAACATCGGGACATTGTGGGTGAAGCTGTTATTGATATGACCCAAACTTGTTTTACAACTGGGCATATAGCAAAAGTTTTCAACCATACCAACGTAGCTCTTATTCCCAAAGTTCCTCTAGCTGAATTAGTCACAATACAGACCCAAAGGGTTACGCAATTTTATTTACAAAATTCTTTCAAAAACTCTTGCCAACAGGCTTAAACCTTTCATGGATAACATCATTTCTCAAAATCAAAGTTCCTTCATACCAAAGAGGAGTATTTCTGATAATATTCTCCTTGCTAATGAAGCCATATATTCTGTTAATCATAATGACAAAGTTGAGGGCACTGCTGCTATTAAACCTGATATGTCAAAGGATTATGATAAATTGGAATGGTCCTTTCTAAAAAAAGTTTTGAGGAAAATGGGGTTAGCTGAAAACTGGATCAAGCTCATAAATCAGTGTGTGTCCACTGTCTCTTATTCAGTCCTTCTTAATGGTAGTCCTACTGGTTTCTTTCAACCTGAGAGAGGTCTAAGGCAAGGGGATCCTTTATCCCCTTACTTTTACATTATCTGTGTTGAGGCCTTATCTTCCTACATAGATAGTCTCCAAAGAAATGAAACTCTTAAGGGTATCAAAATTTGTAAAAATGTTCCTGAAATGACCCATCTCCTGTTTGTTGATGACTCTCTTCTTTTTTCCAGTGCTACTACTAAAAATTTTACAGTCATAAAAGGTTATCTCCAAAAGTATTGTCTTGCCTGTGGTCAGGAAATTAATTTTGATAAATCTGGAATTCTTTTTAGTAGGAAAATCCCTGAACATAGGAAAGCCATTTTATCCAATATTTTGGATATCCAAAGCAGGGATTTGGATGAGAAGTATCTAGGTACACCCACTATTTTCAAAGCTTCTAAAATCCAAACCCATATGAGTATTCTGCAGGCTGTGGATGCCAGAATTACTGTTTGGCTTCACAAACTCCTCTCTCAGACTGCTAGAACTACTTTGTTGAAGCACATTGGCCAGGCCATTCCCTTGTATCAAATGGGAGCTTTCTTAATCCCTAAAACCCTTTGTAGACAGATGGATGCCCACCTCTGTAAATTCTGGTGGGGAGAATCTCTAGACCCAAAAGATAGAAAGCTACATCTTTTGGGTTGGGATACTCTGTGCTCCCCTAAATCTGAAGGTGGTCTGGGATTCAGAAAAGCTGAGCTTAACAACCTGGCTATGTTAGCCAGGAATGCCTGAAAAATTATTGAAAACCCTGATTGCATGTTGGCTCAGATTAAGACTGACTTCCTGAATGCCAATTGTCCTGCCAAATGCTCTTAGACTTGGAAACGTCTCCATGCCATAAAGGAGTTGATTAAACCCTTTGTTTCTTGGATTTTTGGGGATGGCAAATTTATCAACCCTTGGTGTGATAAATGGATCCCAATCTTGGGGTCTGCTATTCCTAACCCCCCTCACCCCTCAGGACCCTAGCGTTAGAGTTGATTATTTCATTGATAACTCTACTAGAACCTGAAATGTTTCTAGACTCACCATTCACTTTGATGATGCTTTTGTTAAGAAGATTGTCACTATTCCATTAAGCCAACATTGCACTCCTGATGGGAGGGCTTGGGACCTCTCGAAGAATGAGAAATTTTCTTCAAAATCTGCTTACTTGGGACTCAGAGGATTTAACCCCTCTCCCTGTAAAAAATCTTTGGTTACACATTTGGAAGATTAAAGTTCCTTACAGAATTCAACTCTTCCTTTGGAAAGCTTTCATAATTGCTCTTCCTGCTAGAACTGATCTCCATACCAGAATGCCCATGCATTTTGTTGAATGTGCCAGATGCAAGGATCCTCATGAAAACATTATGCATACTTTGGTTATGTGTCCTTTTGCTTCTAAGGTTTGGTTTCTGTCGAGTTTTTCATAAACACTTCTTTCTTTATTCAAAAAACTTTTCAGCAGTGGCTTGCTTTCTGGTTACTGGATCAAAACTCTAGACTTTCTGATGAGGATCAACAACTCTTTGTTGCTATCTTATGGTCCCTTTGGACCAGTAGAAATAACCTGGTTTTTCAAAAAAATTCTGAAAATCATAAGTCCATCTAAGAAAGGGCTAAAGCTATGCTATTAACTAGGAAAAATACTTTTGTTGCTACTCTCTCTAGTCCCATAGTTATAAATCACAAATGGATTCCCCCTTTGTTAGTTGAATCAAATGTAACACTGATGGAGCTTTTGATGACACCTCTGGAGATAATGGTGCAGGCTATGTGATGAGAGACTATACTAGCAAAGCTTCTTTATGTGCTGCTATGGTTTTTGAAGTCTTGTCAGCGGAAGAAGCCGAAGCTAGAGCTATTTGGGGAGTTCGAAAGAAAGTTGTGGAACAGAAGATGACTCACATCATAATTGAAAGCGACGCTAAGAAGTTAGTGGAACAATTCTGTTTGGGGTTTTTTGATGGTGATTTTAGGACAGATGCCATCTTTAAAGACATTCAGTTATTTGCTTCTTCCTTAATTGCTTGTATTTTTAGTTTTCAACTTAGAACCTGTAATACTGTTGCTCATGAGCTAGCTCAATGGGCTAAACAGAAAAAAAAACGAGTATGTACTGGTCTATGCCTCCTGCTTGGCTAGCTCCAGCAGTTAAGGGTGACCATTAACCTTGTTGAAGGCCTTTGCTTATTAGAAAAAAAAAAGTGGATCATGTTCCTATTTTCTGTCTCCTACTAATATTATTCAAGTGGGCACATTTGCTCCTCGAATTAATATTCTTCCAGTATTTGCATGAGAGTCGTCTTCTTGGGCGCCACCATGAGAGATATGTTTTTGTTTTCTTCTAATTATGTATTTGTTTAGTTTGTTTCCAGCGACGAAATAGTCCATAGTTACAAATTTGCAAATAGCCGGTTTGTGTATAGAACAAAGGAACTCAGCAGTATTGAAAACCATAGTACTCACATCACAAATGCCGAAGAAAAATATTAACGATGTCTAATTATTATTAGTTTCACTGGCAGACGTAATAATATTGAGAAACGCACAAATCACTGTGTAAGCGATTACAAAGGAGAGGGAAAGGAAAAACAAGATAACATTTTAAATCTCTTAAGACAATAAGAAGCTCTAGGTTTCACAAGAACATCAACAAAGAAGATACGACTCGGTATTTCACAAAGAAATTTGCAATCCACCAACAATCACTATTATTAAACATATTTTGACGATCTTGTTTTCGAAGAACCAAAGCCCAACCTCAACGCTTGCTTAAATGAGTTCTACTGCTGAAATCTTATTAGGGTCGCTTAAACTTTTGGACATACCTTTGATTTTTGAGTTCAAAGCACCATTACTACTACTAGTTATTTCTTCGATTGATCTCTTATCTAGAGGTTTGATGGGGCACCGTTTCTTTCGCTACACGTAAGCCGTAATTATAAACCGATGCGAAGGTGGAGACCTGGAGGGTGCAAAAAATAAACATGGAGATCATTAAGACCGTTTTAAGCTGTATACTCCATATTTTAAAACCATCCGGTACTATGTTTCCAAAGATGAGTGCATAAGAAAATGCCTGACAGTAGCAAGCTACAGCCATGAAAGAAACAACCATCCAAAAGATTGCCCTTTTCTTGACAGGTAAATCATGTATGAGCAGAAGAATTACGGTTATAGAACAGATGAATCCCACAGTATTAAAACCCAAAAGTGCAGAGAAACCAGTTAGACCATGCGGATTCGATTCAGCAAGTACTGATAATCCGACTCGCCTGCTGAAATAGGTGGTTCCGGGAGGAATTTCATTGTAGTTTTCTTGCCAAACACCTCCAGGTGGAGTCAGGGCAGTGGTATATGCCATCGTTGCCGTCAATGATGCTGCAACCAGTATACCATTCGATTTTTCTTTCAGCCATTTTTCATATTTCTTATCAGCTTCTGTTGCTGGCCTCTCCATTTTCACTCAGATTTATAATCGAATACTCAATTTGTTTCGCTTACACACGGGTATGCATACCACTATCATACTTGTCCCTATTTATAGGCAATGTTCATGTATGCATATATGCTTTCCACAATCTAATTTTAAAGGTTGAGAGTAACTCTTGAAATATCCTAGCAGATGCTCTCTAAAAGAGTACATTACTGCCTCTGTTTCGGGGGAAAAAATAAATATATTTTTTCATTTTTATTCAAAAATAAGACAAATTGCAAATATATTTATCATGAAATTTTGTATTACCAACTAAGATTTTATGCCTTTAGTTTGATAAAATTCATTTCCAGTGGTTGGATTATAAAAAAACTGGGAGCCATGAAATAGAAATTTTTAATTAGGCTTGCATGTCGTATTTAAAATAACACTATATATCTTTGTTATTGTTGTTTTTTTTTCAATTTACCCAATTTTTAGGCTAAAATGAAAAAAGAAAAACAGGTTAAAACAAAAAACTGATAATGATATGCAAAATATTTTTCGGGAGCTATTTTTTGGGGAGCTGTGGTTTCTTTTTTGAGTCGTGATGGAGGAGTTTACAGCCTAGTTAGTAATTTTTCGAATTATTTCTGAATGATTCGCGAACGTATCTGAATTGACCGAATCCAAATGATATTTCGGATTAATTTGAATTTCAAACCTAGTTCGCGGATTCTGTGGATCTCACGAATGATTCGCGAACGTATCTGAATTGATCCGAATCCGAGTGATACTTCCGAACTAGATTCGAACGCCCAACCTCGTTCTCCTGTAGGTAACTCTCTTACCAAAGTTATGTTAAGAGGTTTTTGTTTGATTTTGTATATATTTTATATTTAAATACAATTATTCAGTTATAATTTTCTAGTTTAACCAGTGTTTTATATGTTGATTTTTGTTTAAAAGTCTATAAACTCGTTTTATAATATATTTATGCGATTAAATGTTTTTTCCATCTTATAAATCATATACAAATAAAATTAGTCTCGTAATAAGATCATAATAGTTATCAATTTATCATATATATAAGTCGAATTTTAAGTGCCGAACTCACATTTATAAAACAAATATGCACGCACGTATGTCGTTCCGAAACTACTGTCTGAACAACGGACAGTTGACCAGATTTTTGACCGAATACGACCTATCCAAATCCGGATAACTCCCGTACGTATGCCATTCCGAACAACTACAATCCGTACCCCGAATTACTAACTAGGGTATAGAGTCTATTCCAGTTTGCCAGTTGCCTTTGTTCGTATTCTGTACAGTTGTATGATATGATTTTGCACACTGATATATCAATTAGTAGTACGTACTAAGTGATGTCACTAGTCAAAAACTGAGTGATATCACTCATCATTAGGTTTGTGCGTCACTACTGTGACTTGTATATACTGCATCCAGAATCATGTGGAAGGAACTGTGCCATTTGTAGATAAGAATATCTACAGAAAAATCACGGTTTGAGTTTTGCAACTTACAGATCTAACCACCATGATTCCTCTTGATAGCTTTTTTATAGTGTGGCTCACAATTTCCTACGAGAGCTAACCTTTTGGTAACCAGGCCGCCACAAGTGACCTCTGCGAGAAGAGTTTATCTCTCACCAATAATTGGAGAGCGGAGGAATGCTACCCTTGAGATTAAGCTTGGTATACGTATCTATATCTGTTGATACTAATACAAGATCTTTCATATATTAGTATCTCTTTATATTAGTTTCGTATTAGTCTGTATCGAACTAATACGCCTAGAATATGGATTTATGGATATTTAATATCAAAATCTTAATGTTAAATAGGTATAAATTAATTAATAACCCAAATAGAATCAAAATCGATAATTAAATTGCAATTTCAACGGCAATCAAATTGGAAGGAGAGGTGGTCTTTTCTTAATGTGGGAACATAACCTCAATATCCAAATATTACTTCACTCTCAAAACTTTATTCATGCTTTGGTCACCCCTTCACCCCCTGAACAACCATGGTTGTGCACAGGTATATATGGCCCACGACACCCAGATATGAGGAAAATCTTCTGACAAGAATTCCTATCAATCTTCAATAACATCAATCCATCTATGCCATGGCTTTTGCTAGGAGATTTCAATGACGTGTTGGATCAATCGGAAAAAAAGGGAGGAAGACAAGTAACTTATGCTCAATCGCAACCTCTCCTCACAATGATGGATCAGATGGGATTTATAGACTTAGGCTTTAGAGGCGATCCATATACATGGACAAACAACCAAATGGGGCAAGACAACATTCTAGAAAGACTGGATAGAGCAGTAGCAACTCAACATTGGCGTACTGCAAATCCTAATGCAGCAGTTACTCACCTTCCAAGAATAGCATCTGATCATGCCCCAATCCTGCTATAAGGAAAAGCAACAGATTGGAAGGGAACAAAAAAATTACAAGTTTGAACATTTATGGCTCTCTCATCCGCAACTCAAACAAGAGATTGATTCGTCTTGGATACAACAACAAGATATTGAACCTACCCTAGACCTTCAATTAAAACTAATAATCACCGGACAAACTCTTCTGGAATGGAACAGGGAAACTTTCGGGCACCTTCCAACTAAGATCAAAAAATCGACAGAAAAGATCCAGAATTAAATGGATACAATCAGGAGATCTCAATACAACCTTCTTTCACACTAAAGCAACCATTCATCGAGCCTGCAACAATATACAACAACTTCAAGATTCGCAAAACAATTGGATTAATGAGAAAGAAGATGTGGTTCAACTTATTCTTAACCATTACTCTGAAAAATATACGGCTCAACCTACGGTCATAGCTGAAGAGCTTTTCAAAGATATCAATCCCAGATTATCTCCCAGACAAATGGACATGCTAACTAAGGAAGTGACTGAGGCGGAAATCAAACAAGCCCTATTCTCCATCAACTCCGAGAGTGCTCCGGGTCCAGATGGTTACAGCAGTAAGTTTTTCAAAGTTTTCTGGGAAACAACTCACCCCCAATTGGTAGCTATGGTTCAAAGTTTTTTCAAATATCTTAATATCCATCCACTCATGAATCACACAAACTTGACACTGATATCTAAAGTAGATCACCCATCAAAACCTTCTCAATTCAGACCTATAGGACTTTGCAACGTCACCTACAAAATTATTGCAAAAATCCTAGTTAATCGAATTAGACCCTTACTCCCCTTTCTAATAAGACCTTATCAAAGTGCCTTCGTACCGCAAAGATCAATCCATGATAAAATAGCAATCGCTGGAGAGCTGTTTCATCGTATAAAAACCTCAAGCCTCACCAAGGACCCTAAAATAGCACTCTGAAAATCCAAAAAGCCTATGACAGTTTAGATTGGGGGTTCATCAAAACCGCTTTCACCAAGTTAGGATTTCCAACAATCTTTATAGATTACATTATGTTATGTGTCACAAATGTTACATACTGAATCAACAAAAATGGCACACCTCATGGATATATCAGTCCAACTAGAGGAATTAGACAAGGGGACCCACTATCATCATATATATTCATAATATGTGCAGAGATATTGTCTACGAACTTAGGAAACCTTCAAAATCAGAAGTTGGTTCAATGTATTAGCATATCGAAAAAAGCACCACCCATTATTTATTTAATGAATGTTGATGATCTTCTAATCACCTATAAAGCCTCTTCTCAGAGTAATCTCCATCTCAAGAATCTGCTTCATTCTTATGGCACTTCGACGGGCCAAGTAATTAATACATCCAAATCAGTAATCATTCATCACCAAAGACTGGATCTGATCAAAGTTAGTAATCTTCAACAGTTTTTTGATATGCCGACAACATCAAAACCTCCAATCTATCTAGTAGTTCATTTCAAGCAAAGAAGAGCATCTAACTACACCTTTGCGTCACTACTACAAAGATTAGCTCGAAAAGCCAAAGGATAAATGACAAAATTCCGAACTCAAGCTGGATGAGTTGTACTCATTAAAACCTCCCTAACTCCCACCTCAAACCATCTTATGCAAACGCAAAACCTTCCCATCAATATCCACAAACAAATAGATCGTGTCACCAGAAATTTCTTATGGGGACATGATTCATCAGTTAAAAGGCTTCATCCTATAGGTTGGGACAAGGTAACAACACCAATATCTGAAGGAGGATTAGGCATAAGGAAAAGCAGTGGTCATAACAAGGATCTTCTCATGAAAAGAATTTGGAGTTTGCACGAGCAACCTAACTCAATTTGTGGAAGTCTCTTCAGCGAAAAATATCTTGATCAACAACCAATTCTACAAGGCATTGATATCATACCTTCTTCCTCTAGCCCCCAATGGAGACAATTAGCATCAATCGTCCCTACCATGCAACATCTGATATTTTTTCGTATTGGAAATGGGGTATCAACACCAATAGAAGCCAACTGGATTCCACACTCACAAAACTTAAACCCAAATCAATGCTACTCGATCCGAAATCTAGCTGATATCATTGATCCAATCTCTCACAACTGGAACCTAAAAGAATTGAACACTCTACCCAATAATGTAGCCCAAAAAATCATAAACATCCACCTCCCCCAAGATAGCCCCCAAGACAAAATTATCTGGCCACATTCAAAATCCGTAAAATACACTACTTCTTCAGGATACAAATGTCTAACCCACAATCAACCTAACCATACTACCCTCCCACCCACTAAATTCCTGTGGACCTTACCGTCTGCACCAAAAATTCAGCTTTTCTTGTGGAAAGCAATCAATGAAGGATTAACAACCTTCTCTCTTCTTCACCATATCCATTTAATCAATTCAGACATTTTCCCCAGATGTAATATTCATCCAGAATCAACAATTCACCTGTTAATTCATTGTCCAACGGCAACTACATCTTGGAACACTTTCCTCATTCAACCCTCAACCACACCAAACACCAACATCTTCCCCGCATTTTCTTTAACACCTCATACAACTATCTCTCAAATCCTACAACAACCAGCTCCAAAATCTACCATCTCTTCTTTTTGTTTTGTTTTCTGGACCTTATGGCTAGCTAGGAATGAACTAGTATACAATCAAAAACAAACAACAACAACAGAAATCTTAGCTTGGGCTCGAAAACAACAACAAGAATATTAGGCAGCGCTACAATCCTTACCTGCAGTCCTACCTGGAGATACAACGATACTCAACCACTCAAGAAACACCAAAAGGATCACAACAATATCTGTAGGATGGTCCACGCCGAGCATGAACTGAATTAATAAGATTAACACTGATGGAGCGGCCTGGGGACATCCGGGTTTTGCGGGTGCAGGTTTCATTTGCAGGGACTCCAACACACTAACAATAATGGCTCTAGCTCAACCTCTGGGAATTACGACTGCTTTAACAGCATAAACTTGGGCTCTTCTTCTGGCATCGAAAACTGCAGCTGAAAGGCAATGGACAAAAGTTATCTTCGATACAGACTCAGAGAACCTTCTGCGCTTTATCACATCGACAACACATCCCCCCACCCTCAGCATATCCATGCAATGATCGAGGAAATAAAGAATAGGATTCGACAGATTCCGCAGGTTGCTATACAACACAACTACGGAGAAGGAAATCAAGATGCATATGATTTGGCCAATTGATAGGATCCGGAGATACCTATATGATAAACCGCAATAGCACTGTGTCTAACTAGTAGACAGAGACAAGTACGGGTCGTTTCCACAAGGAGCGGTGGAAATACCAATAATCAATATTCTCGACCAATTAACCATCAATGATATTTTTGGATTTTTGTATTATAAAAACAGAGAAATAAAACTGAACTAATAGAATGAATTCAATAGGAAAGACAGTAACCAGGGTTTCAAGGTATCCACTACTATCTCTATTTAATTACTGAAATGAAACATGATTGCAAGTATGTGTTTATTGTTCGTTCTATCGACACCACCTGTTATATGTATTAGAGTCGCAAATATCACTGGGACACCCTAAGCATGGCACATCAAAAGACTAAACCCAGGCAAGCATCATCAAATTGTGTTAGCGAGAAAGTTATACGAAACTAAATTATTGATTCACAAATTTTATATTGCTCTTCTAAGTATAACCCATCAAAGGATTCAACCTAAGTATGAACTATCAAATAATGAAACCAAAACTATTCGTAAAACTATTCAATTACGCAGGAAGGTTATTACTAAACCGGTGGAACAACAACTTATTTTTTCAATAAATCAATAACCAATATTCGGAAATCAATCTATTCAAATCATAATGGTCTTTGCTCAAATATTCAAATCAAATAGCCTAATACCCCAAATAGTTTCCACCATAACCCTAATTACATAAAAATCTAGCAAGACATGATTAAGGATTTTTGAAAAACCGAAATAAAACAAATAAGACAAGATAGAGAGATTAAACCCAAAGGATCGTCGTCGTCTTCTCTTCTCTTTGCTATGCTCCGCAGTCTTGCTCAATGCCTCCTATCCACAACCACCAAAACCAAAAAAGAAAACCCTATTCTCTGTATTCGGCTACAGCCGCAGCCTGTTCCGGTGTCGGCCTCTCTCCTTTCTGTTGCTTCTCATTCCTTTATAATTTGGTGCTGCAAAGAAGTCCGACTAAGACCTAGTAGAATTACCTAGGCCCAGTCCATCATGGTCCAACATCTCCACATTACACTCGATATTCAGAGACCCCAAATTCCACACGCTGCAATCCATCTTCACCATCCGCGTCTTCCAGACTCGAGCCAAAGTACTGAACATCTCCAACTCCGGACAGAAATAGTGAACTCTAACTGCAGTTCCATTCAACCACGGCAACCCCAACTCATTGATCGCAGAACTAATCTCTGTCCTTCTATACACCAATTCCTATATAGTATCGCCAGTTAGATGCCAAGCCTGTTTTCATCTTCAGTCCACATCCTTCCTCAGCATCTACTCCGGCCCTCTCTAACTATTGCCACCGATTCAATCAGCTCGACCAACAAACCAACAGTCCATGTAAACACCAGCCAATCAGTCATTTTATCTCCGTCTGTCTAGGCATCACTCCATCGTCTGACCAACCAACTTCCGTTCACCTCATAACCTAAACAGCAGCAGCAATTGTTCCTTCATTCATAATTCGATCCTTACCCAATATTCTCATCACAGTCAACCTCCATTTCGATCAGATCTCAGTCCAAGTTAATCCACCAGTTATCATGGCTTGTCGCTGCCGTATTCAGTCCACAGCATCGTCCTCCACCGGTGTCAGCAGCTTGTTGTCTCGCTGCCATCTTTCACAGAAAATTCAGACCATCTGTTGCCATTCTTTCACCGGCAGACACAGCTCAACCTGAACTCCACAATTCAAGTTCAAACTCTTGGAAGTATGAACCACAGTACCACTTAGAAATAGTCTTCGTTCACATCTCTACTCGACAGTAACTGCTTTGCTCCATCGACTCATCAGCTTGCTGCCAAAGACCCGTGAAAATCCTTTCCAACTCCCTGTACACAAACACCACTGTACCAACTCCAATCATGTTCTTTCGTTGCTGTCATTAGGCACTACGGAGACCACCACTGCCTGTACTCTTCTTCATAAAACTCGATTCCAACCAAAGCTTTCTAACTGACTTCCAACGCCGAGAATCACCAGCACCACTCCTTGTCTCATCGTCTTCTCTCAGCCAATAGAGATCACACAGAATTGTGGTTGTGAGAAGCCCACGTCCACTCAAATACTTTAAACATTCAGCTCCTAATCTCACATGAGCTACCTGGCAGCTCACACATCCAATAATTAAGCTCCCATTTTGGTGTCGTAAGCAGTAGCATTGCTTATTTTGTCGCATACGCCATTTAGCTTCATATTTCGCGATAAATTATAACAGTGATCGGGTTTGCCAGTACTTTCTACAAAAGCACTAAAATAGTGTTGTTAGTCGAAATATTGAGTCCTAGCGAATATAAATATGGGTATAAAATGTAGCACATACGTGCTTATCACCAATCATGCGGCAGATGGAAGCCAAGTAGGAAATTTGTCAACCAAAATTTGGGACCACACAATCCCCATTTTTATTAGTCAAATTATTTATCTTAACTCCGTGGATACCACATACCCACGCCAAATTGTAACCTAATGTTCGTTTTATAAAATGCATGCTTCAAAAAAAATAAAATAAGACTCAACACTAGGCACCTATGCAGTAACAATCAAGTATATTTACTAGGATGTCATCATCACTTTAAATCTTATACAGAGGTCACCCTTAAAGCATCTCCAATAATGGGTGTACAAACTTTTATAGATAGGTCTTATTTAGACACAGATGTCTTATTTAGACTTCCGCTACATGGTAAAAGTAAAATCTTTTTGACTTATAACCCGAGTTTGACAAAACAAGGGAATTTCTCGCACAATATACCACCTGGTAAATTACTACATATCATATGATAGCAAAACTACTACTCCTGTCAAACAGGGTCATGTCATGTGCATGGGAATGATAAATACACACAAACTGTGACTGTCCTGCAACTAATCCAAGACACAATTCATAACGAAATAGTCTTGTGATATCCAATAGAAACACACAATCCAGAGAACTTACAACCTAACATAGATGAGCAATTCAATATGAAATAAAAGTGAAACTAGTCATCCTGACCAGAAGTCATATGATAGCAAGCACCCACAAACTCCAGAAAGTAACTGAAAAGCCATGTTAAACAAAATAGACAAATAGACCCCCACTTTGTTCTTCCATGGTAACACTAGGTCTTGCCATACAGAGCATACAATTACACAAGCACTCAGGAAAAATCCAGCAACTAAACCCAAAACCCCTTTTATACAAACAACAAATTAAACACAATTTATTCAACACTCATAAGCCAACTAACTCAAGTCTCCTTTCATTCAAATGAACTAGTAAGCCCTAATACATGTTCAACACTCATAAGCCAACAACAACAACAACCAACCATATGTAATTAAGCAAATGCATCTTTGTTTATGATAAATTAGTGCATCTGAATAATAATTAATGCATATTTGTTTCAATTTTACTGAAAAATTAGTGCATCTGAATGATAAATTAGCAGAAATTATAACCTTAAATGTATTATTATTGTAAAAAGATGATCATAAAAATTCCCATTGAACTACTACTATTTGGTTTGCTATTTCTAAACCCATTAAAACCTAAATTTACTAGACTTTTGAGTGTTAAAATTGAAATAACTGAACACAAAGAATACCTAAAATCTCCGATCCGCAGCTCCAACGACTGGTTTCACAGGATTGAATAATCCGGAGGTTAAGCAGAAGAAGATTGAAATGGAGATGAAGACTATCACATCTGAGATGAGAATCCGACGAACGAAATCAAGACACATATCGAAATTAACCCCCGAAATCGAGAACGAAATCAAATCCAACACCGGGGAAGTGAAACCAAAATCTAGGTTTTCATTTTCTTCGTTTTTCTAGAGGAAATCTCCCGGATTATTCGCGTCTTTTACGATCCGAAGAAGAAACGTGCGTATTGGTTCGGCCCAATAGTATCTGAACTGGGCTAACATAAGAGCCTCTTTCGAGGCCCAACTACCCTTTTCTAAAGAACGAATTTTTAGGTACCATGGTTTTTTTGGGGACCATGGTCTTATTAGGCCAACCTCTCTATATTTATAAAGGGTGTCCCAAAGTTAGGTAAATACTCATTTACCCTTTATTTTAATTTGAATTAAAACTAACTTAATAACTATATTAATCTAATCATATACTCCTACATCTAATCTAAATAAATTTATTAACCAAAATCAAAATCAAAAGAGCAATCGAAAAATTTTAGTTTTGAAAAAAAGTTTATTATCTTCTTCTTCTCTCTTTCCTTGACGTTCCTCGTTCGATTGAAAAACCCATCAATCTTTTTAATTCGTTTTTGGATAGGAAAATTGAGTAGAAATCATCAAAATATGGTTTAAATGGATGTTAAAGTGGTATGTTCGGTTAGGAATAGTTCTAAAAAAACTAATTTTTAACCGAACATTCTGAAACCAAGAACACGAAGAACATTTCGGTTATCACGATTTAATTTTTCATAACTGAACTCCGAGTTCGGTTGGTTCGCAAAAAATTCTAAAACTAGTTAGTAACCGAACTCTACCCATAATACAAAAAAAAAAATGTAACCGAACTGTGTTATTTTTCCTACTATGTTGAGTTATGATATAACCGAACTTTACCTACCTTGTTCGGTTGGTTCGCAAAAATTTCTAAAACTATCTAGTAACCGAACTCTACTTATATTTCAAAAAGAATTTTTTTTCCAATGTAACCAAACTGTGTTATTTTGCCTACTATGTTCGGTAACCTGCGTATATGGAAAAGGTAACCGAATTACACTTTCAGATGAGTTCGGTAACATGTTCTTCACATAAGGTAACCGAACAAGCCAGAGTCTAACCTAAAAATTTACAGTTTTTTGAAATTTGGAGCAATTCAACCAACATTATCTAAGTTTGAAACATACCTGGGTACCCAAATACTCTTCCTTCGATTGTGGTTGGTAAAATCCTTTGTTTTTCATGTTTTCCTTCTTCATCTTCTCCAACTTTACTCTCTCAATAATTCTGCTTCTTTTAAAAAAAAGTCATCTGATTTTTTAATCTCATTAATTATCTTTAACTTAATCATTTTACTAATCACTATGCTAATTATTATTAACACTATCTAATCATTACCAAAAAATTAATCAAGAGGATAATTTAGGTATTAATATAAATATCTAGATAAGGGGTGACCTAGATTTACTTCTAATATCTTTACCCAAAATAAAATCATGGTCCCCCCAAAATAACCATGGTCCCCAAAAAACCGTTCTTTATAAATTTTTCCAAAAAAAGTATGAAACTTATTTTGAGGCATACTAGATTTTTTTGAGGCATACTAGATAATGCCAAAATAGGGTCACTAAATAAAAAACAACATCACCCCTCGATAATGGCATAACTACCCGTATATAATTAGTGTAAATGACTATGATTAGAATTGATTAATTATGAATTTTAAGGATTGATTAAACACTAAATTATTAGTTGTGAATTAGTAAAAAAGTCAAACTTATGTGAGAGAGTTGGGATTTTTGAGAGAGAAGAAGAAGTGAAGAAAAAAATCTTGGGTTTTGACTTTTGAGATTTTAGTGATTAGAAGTGACCAAAATGTGTGATTCAAATCACAGGTAAACTTCTATCGAGGTTTAATTTCCTTTTATAAGTTGAATCTACCAAAAAGTTGAATTTTTAAAACCCAGATCTGCTGACCAGATGAACAGTTCGGCTTGTCAGCCGAACCTAGGTATAATTTCAAAAAAACAGAGGTTCGGCTCAAAAGTTATCAGCCGAACTTCACTCAGAAACTGAATCATCCACTAGGTTCGGCTTGGAAAATTGAGGTTCGGTTGAAAATATTTTAAAGTCGCATTAGCCGAACATAGTGTTTCTCTAAATCATACACTAAGTTCGGCTCAAAATTGATACTGCAAGATCAGCCGAACTGATCTTCTGAAAACCCTAATTTCATCTTTGAAATCATATTATACCGATCAAACAAAATAAAATCAATCAAAAACAAGATGGGTATGTTACGCATACATTCTAAAATACATCTAAGAGCAATTGAGATTTGGATTTCGCATTCCAACATCGCTCACTTCAATTCGTGTTTCCTTTGTTTAATTAATTTCTTTATTGAATTGGAGTCCTAGATGTTTAAGTTTAAAGTTTATTTTGATTTTTAATTTTAGGTTTTTGAGGATAAAAAAACTATGACAAACTGAAATTATTTAGGAATATATAGATAATTACACTATCTTTAGACACCCTTATAAACCCACCCTAAATAATATAATGGATGAATATGCCTCAAAATAAATTTCAAAAGTATCCACAGGGGTTCGAAGTCATAACATCCCACTCCCATACTCGGGTTCACTCCAAGAAGCCATCCGTTTCTTGGTGGTATGGTTGCATATATTTCATATATAGACAAATTTAATACAAAAAATCATACCTACCAAACTTTGTCAGAATATTTAATCTTTTCTTGGCATGTAATATGTGGCGAATTTTGTGTGCCGATTTTATATTTCTAAAACGAATTATACACGTACGTATGCCGTTCCGGATTACTGCCGAATCACGAACGGTTGGTCGGATTTTTGACCGAATTTAACATTTATAAATTCAAATAATATCTGTACGTTTACCGTTCCGTATGTTTGCCGGATTCCGAATTGCTAACTAGGGAAGGAACACTTATATGTTAAATGAACGCCCAGTCAAAAATGAACCCCCATAGGGCCCGACTAATTTATCTTACTTTGACTGACATGGCCCATGACAAATGAATTGATCAAAGGTGCCCGTCAAATATACCATGTTTTGGCGTAGTGAACGAGAAGCTAATTCGGACTAGGGGTGTGCAACGGACGGACGGTTGCGGATTAGGGGTCACCCGCAACCAAACCGTCAAAATTGCGGATTTGAAAAATCAAACCGTGACCGGCCCAATCACCCGCGGATTTTACATCCGCGGATCCGCGGATTGTGCGTCCGGTTGCGGATTAACCGCGGATTAGGGATAAAAAAAAAAAAAAAATTTTGGGCATGTCTTTGGCATGAGGCCCAACTCTCTCTGACTCGCAAGTAAGTTGTTGGAAAGGTCCTGAATAAGCAAACAATTAGCTGGGCTTACTTGACATCAAAAATAGGTCCTGAATAAGCTATTGCAATTAGCTGGGCTTAGTGACCATCACATTCAATTAGCTGGGCTTAGTGGCTTATAGCTAATGGAGAAGAGTCAGATGCGGTGCGGTTGAATCCGCGGTTTTCAATATTCAACCGCACCCAAACCGCTAAAACGTGCGGATTTGAAAATCCCATCCGTGTCCGGCCCATACATCTTGCGGTTTGGGTGAAATCCGCAATTTTGCGGACGGATACGGGTCAAATCCGCGGTTCCGGTTTTTATGCTCACCCCTAATTCGGACCATAAGTGGTCCGAAAAGCCCAAGGAAGATAACTGGTCCAAAACCTAACTAATCCAACAGTATAGCCAGCCCACTACCCATATCCTGATATGTTAGCCATTTTAGTCAACCTATCCGACCCATATAATGATCCATAACCCGACTCATGGACCCATCTGACTCACTGAATCCCAACCCACCCGTCTTCTTCCTCCATTCAGAACTGGATTCATATAATCATGCAACTATTTACTTATGGGCACGGTATCCATCTAAGCAATATGGGGTAGCCTAAATCATTTCATTTCTTTTCTCAATAGACCTATTATTAGTGGCCATTAGAAAGGACGGCATACATCTAGTTGGTCATAAAATATGTACTTCCATTATTGATGACAAGTTCGGCTCTAGGGAAAACTTGATTTCTTTCTGATATACATCCAACATTCCAACTCAAACATTAGTACTAGATATAATTAATTCAACAGTTGGCTAATCAAATAAATAAACTAACTAAATCAACATGAACAATTTCTATAATGACATCGTTATATAAATTTGGGAACACAAATTGATATCTATATCTCATTACCTTAATTAGCTAGGAAAGTTGTCAACTCAGATCATTCACAAATACTAGCTCTTCTTGGTTACAAGTGAATTCAAATGTCACCGTATAATTCAACCTAGAGATGTAAGTTGGGTTATGCCAGCACGAGCACAACACGTTAAAATCTGAGCTCAGCATGGCACATAACGTTAGTTTCGTGAGCTGTACTGAGTTATCCTAATCGTCACATCATCATGGCACAATATGCGGCACGGATGAGCACGTGTCAATCATTTCTAAGAAGTCAGATCCTGAAGTCAAGGTCAGTTGACTTTAAGTCAAACCTTTGCATGAAACTTTACTTGTATGTAACTTTTTCGTCCGATATATGAATGATATGCTTTTTGTAACCCATTTCGTATAATTTTTCGATACCTATCTAGCCGTACTATTTGTTTTCCCAAATTATCATTAAATTAATTTTATTAATTATTGTTTTTATTTAATTAATTGAGTCATTAGCGGATAATTCATCTATTGACCGGTCTCATACCGTTGACGAGCTTGCGTATCTTTACGCATTCTACTTACCTTACAAGAATTTTCTCTCTCGAAAATTAAAGCAATCTACCCCTCACTGTAAGTACATCTCATACTTACAAACACGCGAAACTAACTCATTTTAAATGAGTTCGAAACGAAATAAAATGAAATGAAATACAAACCCATATACTTTCTACAACTAAGATTTAAAATTTGTGGTTCTATATTCACCACGCAAATTACTATTAAGATAGACTATTGGTTCTAATTACAATAGAAGATACTCTATCAGTTTCTAAGTAAAAAGTTTGGGATCTATTAGTTTTCTAGAAAAAGTTTCATCTTCCTTCTACGATTGGTCATCTCTGAATGCAGTTGCCCTTTCAAGGTTGGCCAAGCCCAACAATGCCTTTTTATATACAGAGAAGACACAACCTTCACTATTGCCGGTGCTTGACTGACTAAGTCCGACTAATTCAAACTAACTAACTTTCAAATCTCCATCCACCAGTTTAACGTACAACTTTTACGTCATAACATATAAATACTGGAAAAAAACAATCAACATGTTATACAAAATAATCAATCAATAAAATAAAAAATTTGTGTTTTGATGATTTTTAGTAATTACTCCCTCTGTACCACATATATAGGCGGAGGGACCAATTCTCTTAGATTAAGAAACTTTTATTGATTTTATACATCTATGTGTTTTTTCCTGTTTTACCCTTACTTATATTTCCAATGTTAGAGACACATACTCAATTGTGATAATTCCCAAGTAAATAAATAGGGATTATGTGAGTAAAAAACCGTTTTGAAATTTGGACTCCGCCTATATAGTGGTACAAGGAAAAATAGAAATTCCGCCTATATAATGGGGACGGAGGGAATAAAGTTTATCTCACGACCCATTAGAAAATGAGGTTCCAGAAAATTAGGACAAATAAGAAATGGCAAATCGGAATAAACATAATTAGTAATACGATGCTCGGGTTTAGTTTGTTAGGCTTCCAACTAATTTTTATAATAATAATACTCGTTATCCGATAATAAAATGAAAATATTAAAAGATTTTTGAAGCTATTTCCTGGTAGATACATTAACATTTTTACCAGCAATAAATGGTTTCACTATCCCTTATCTTCTCCTTCTCTTAAAATACGTGGCTTTGTGTATACTAATTCATGGATGGAATACAAAGCTTTAAAAGGGGAACATTCAAATTTATCGCTATTTAGGGTATTATAAAAGAACAAAGGGCTAAAACTGTGAGATAAATATGAGAGAAACCGTGTAACGGTCCTAACGGATTCTTTCCTTTAAATTAATAGTACATGTAAAAATTATTAATATCACATTGAGAATCCCCACATTGTATCTTATTTTGAAACGAAATCCCCATTTTCCCTTATCTATAAATTCAACTTTGTCATTTTTCAAAACTATGGAAGCTTGGGAAAAGATTTTGAACTCGCACTGCGAGATCAAAAAATGAACCCGCAGCTTTAGGATCGTCAGATTGTCCAACTTAACCACGGTTATCTAACAAAATTTCTAACCAATCCTTCGTATTTTACCGAACCCTGATAAAATTAGAGACCAAACGATTCTTAATAAAAGTGCGTTAGGTTTATCTTTTCCGGCGACGAAACGTAAGCCAAAAGAAGATAAATTTAAAATGGGATTATTTTTTGTAAGGGGGGTTTGTTAAGACCATTCTAATCATGATTGGAATCATCAAACTAACATTATATTTCCAATCATAACCTAACTATCAATATTTCGTCAAACCAACACCATTTGATCAATCAGCTTACACTGCTGTTAAGTCTATTTGATCATCATCAAACTAAATATAAGAGTTTACCTTGATTATTTTAACATACTATTAGCATAGCATCTTTTCTAAGTACACTCATATTAATTCTCTTTCAGTTTAGCAAAGGGTATCATGGTGAAGATCTTAGGTTAGCATCGTCAGCAATTAATTGAAGAAGCAGGACAAGGACAATCAAAGAAAATGGCACCGAAAGATTAGATAGCTGTTTAAAATGATAAATCAAATGTATTACCTTTATTGAAGAATTACGTGGTGATTATGGTCAAATTCATGAAGGGAATAATGACAATACGTGGTGATTACAACTGTGCTGGACATTTTACTGCAATTACAAGAGTTCTTCTAAGACCAATAGCCATGGAGGTCCAATCAGTGAGAGAAAGAAGACGTATAATATCAAGTCTGAAATTGTTGGAATACTGTGCAGCTTTAAAAAAATCGGTTAATTGGATAACTGTGGTTAAAATCCATAGTTAGCTGATGTCAAATCACTATAATCTAACAGCTCTAGAGCCGCGAGTTCATTTTTGATCTCGCAAAATATTTTCCGGAAGCTTGTAAACATAAAAACAAGTAGGATTAATCATCTCTTTGCAACACTAGTTTGCATCTTCGCCTTCACCGGTAAGTTTTATAAGCGGAGATCCATGAATAGATTGATCAATGATTTGTTTTATCATTCCTTTTCTCTAACCAAGATTGATCATCTACTGTACATACATTTGCAGAGATGGCGTTGTTAACAATGTAAACTTGATTTGGAGTAATCAAGAATAATCTAGAAGAAGGAAATTGGTCGGCTAGTCCGTACGGTTGGAGATAAGTCTAGATTTTCTAGACAGTCAAAGATGGATTGTGTAGAAATGTGTATAGTCAGTCCATAATAAGAATACTCTAGAGAAACCTAGAGCATGTGGAGTTGGTCAAGTAAAGCCTATAAATAGGCATGGGTGTGCTCAGTTGTGAAGTGTAATCGAGTGACAACATCAAGTGAGGTGTAGGTGTAAGTCGAAGTGTAATCTAGTGAAATCCAAAGTGGGTAGCAAGGTCAGTAGTCGAGTGAAAGCTAATGTGATTTTGGAAGAAAGTTAAGGTCTTGTACGACCACAGTTGTTGAGTACAATAAAATCCAGTTTTGTTTAAACACCAACTTGAGTGACTGTGAGCCTTTTTTTAATCATTTCAATACCAATTTTCACATCACTTTCGACACCCATTTATCCTTTAACTTTAAATTCATGTCCAACAAAGTGGTATCAAAGCCATAGATCCTAATGGCTAGTGAAATGTTTCCGTTTCATGTACCTAAACTCACCAAAGATAACTATGAAAATTGGAGTATCCAAATGAAGGCATTATTAGGCTCGCAAGATGCATGGGAGATTGTAGAGAAAGGTTATGTTGAACCGGATGATGAAGCGGCGCTTCGGCAAAATGAAAAAGATGCGCTACGCATTTCAAGAAAATGAGACAAGAAGGCTCTCTACCTCATCTATCAAGGAATGGATGAGTCGTCGTTCGAGAAGATATCGAGAGCTATTAATGCAAAGCAAGCATGGGAGATTTTGCAAAATTCATTCAAAGGCGTGGACAAAGTAAAGAAGGTGCGGTTGCAAACTCTAAGAGGTGAGTTCGAATCTCTCTCCATGAAAGAGTCCGAATTAATATCGGATTATTTTTCAAGAGTTTTAGTTGTTGTTAATCAACTAAGAAGAAATGGCGAGGTCATGGGTGATAGTCGTGTGATCGAAAAATACTACGGTCACTTGTTCCAAAATTCGATTATATCGTCGTTGCAATTGAGGAGTCGAAAGACGCCGAATCCATGACCGTGGATGAGCTCATGGGATCTCTTCAAGCCCATGAAGAAAGAATGAGAAAGAGAAATAAAGAGGGAGCGGTAGAACAAGTTCTACAAGCTAAGCTTACTTTAAAAGACAAAGGAGAGAGCTCTAGTAGTAATGCTAGAGGAAGAGGTCGCGGCTACTACGGCGGAAGAGGAAGAGGCAAGCAAAATAACGATGATCAGAGGATCCAGAGGTCGAGCTCCACAAGAGGTCGTGGCAAAGGAAATAATTCATGGCGCAACAATAATAGGCCAAGGTATGACAAATTTCAAGTCGAATGCTATAACTGTCATAAGCTTGGTCATTATGCTTCGGACTGTCGATCTTCTTCAGATAATGTCGAGGAGAGAGCAAACTACGCTAGTAAAGAAAATCAAGAAGACCAGACCTTGTTGGTGGCATGCAAAGGAGGTGACTATGATGAAATTTGTACATGGGTGCTTGATACGGGAGCAAGCAACCATATGTGCGGCACGAAGGAGAAATTAGTGGAGCTTGATGAATCAGTTTCTGGCAATGTGACGTTCGGAAATGGAGCGAAAACTCCGGTGAGTGGTCTTGGAAAAATTTTGATTCGATTAAAAAATGGAAGCCATCAATTTATTTCTAATGTTTATTATGTCCCTAACGTAAAAATGAATATATTAAGTTTGGGACAACTCTTAGAAAAGGGCTATAGGATGAACATGGAAAACCTTAGTCTTTTCATAAGAGATAAGAGAGGAAAACTAATTGCCAAAGTGCCAATGACGGGAAATAGGATGTTCTATCTGAACATTAAAAATGACGTCGCGAGATGTCTGACTGCTTGTGTGAAAGACTCGTCATGGCTCTGGCATCTTAGATATGGACATCTAAATTTTGGAGGATTAAAGTTACTGTCCAAACAAAATATGGTTAGAGGTTTGCCAAGAATAGACCACCCGGATCAATTGTGCGAAGGTTGTTTACTTGGAAAACATTTCAGAAAAAGTTTTCCTAAGGAAACACTGATGAGAGCCACAAAGCCACTGGAGTTAGTTCACACGGACGTTTGTGGACCAATAAAGCCAAGCTCGTATGGTGGAAATAACTATTTCCTCATATTTGTCGACGATTTTAGTCGAAAAACATGGGTTTATTTCTTGAAACAAAAATCGGAGGTTTTCTCCAATTTCAAGAAATTTAAATCCATTGTGGAGAAAGAAAGCGGCTTCGAAATTGTGGCTATGAGATCAGACAGAGGAGGTGAATTTACCTCGAAGGAGTTCGAGTCTTACTGTGAAGACAACGAATCCGTCGGCCTCTTACGGTTCCATATACACCTCAACAAAATGGAGTTGCCGAAAGGAGAAACAGGACAATTCTCAATATGGCCCGGAGTTTGTTGAAGACAAAGAGAGTTCCCAGGGAATTTTGGGCTGAAGCAGTTGACTGTGCGGTTTATCTGATAAACCGATGTCCCACAAAAAGCGTGTGGAACATGACTCCTTTAGAAGCATGGAGCGGAGTGAAACCCGGCGTCTCACACTTACGAATATTCGGAAGTATCACATATGCTCATGTGTCGAGTCAGCTGAGAACGAAGCTGGATGACAGGAGTGCCAAGTACATATTTATCGGTTATGACTCTCGATCCAAGGGATACAAGTTTTACAATCCAATCAATAGAAAGGTCATCACAAGCAGAGATGTGGAGTTCGATGAAGAAGGTTTCTGGGATTTCGTTGTTCAAGAAAAGAATTACAATTTTCTCCCTATCGTAGAAGAAGAAGAACAACAACCACCAGTAACAGAATCTCCATCTAATACACCACCTCCATCTCCTCCAGCGGTGCACCAGAATGATCCATCATCAGCAGATGAAAGCTCAACCGAGAGGCCTTTACGGACGAGGAGTTTAAATGACATCTATGGAGACAATATATCTCTTTTTTGTCTCTTTGCAGAAAGTGAACCAATAAATTTCGAAGAAGAAGTCAAAAGCGAGAAATGGAGAAAGGCGATGGATGAAGAAATCCAGGCTATTGAGAAAAAAAAACACCTGGGAGCTTGTAACACTTCCGAAAAGAGAAAGAGAAATTGGAGTGAAATGGGTGTACAAAGCCAAGAAAGTCGCTAAAGGGGAGGTTGAAAGATACAAGGCAAGATTGGTAGTAAAAGGCTAAAAACAAAGAGAGGGCATCGACTATGATGAGGTATTTGCTCCTGTTGCTCGTCTTGAAACTATAAGATTAATTATCTCTCTAGCTGCCCAAAATAGATGGAAAGTCCATCAAATGGACGTCAAGTTAGCCTTTCTAAATGGGAATCTTGAAGAGACGGTATATGTCGAGCAGCCGCCGGGGTACAAAGTAAAAGGACAAGAAAATAAAGTCCTGAAGTTGAAAAAGGCTTTATACGGCCTAAAACAAGCGCCGAGAGCATGGTATAGCAGAATCGACAAGTACTTCCAAGAAAATAATTTTAAGAAATGCCCGCATGAACATGCTCTCTATGTGAAGGTGGATGAAAAGGGAGATATGTTGCTCGTCTTCCTATATGTGGATGATTTGATCTTTACCGGCAATAATACGACAATGTTCGAGGAGTTCAAGAAAACGATGACGAGAGAATTTGAGATGTCGGACATTGGTCATATGTAATACTATCTCGGGATTGAATTAATACAACAAGAAAATGGAATATTTATATCTCAAGAAGGATATGCGAAGAAAATCCTTAAGAGATTTAAAATGGAGGAGTGTAATCCGGCAATTACTCCCTTGGAATGCGGTATCAAGCTATCAAAGATCGATGGAGGCGAGAAGGTCAATCCGACTCTTTACAAGAGTCTTGTTGGAAGTTTGAGATACTTAACTTGTACAAGGCCAGATATTCTCTACGGAGTAGGACTAATCAGTCGTTACATGGAAGCACCTGCGGTTACCCATATGAAGACTGCCAAGAGAATTTTGCGCTACTTAAAAGGTACGATTGATTTCGGTTTATTTCACTCATCGTCAAAAAAATACAAACTCATTGGATACAGTGACAGTGATTGGCCGGAGATTTAGATGAAAGGAAAAGTACTACTGGATTTGTGTTTTTCCTCAGAAATACGAGCTTCACTTGGAGTTCGAAGAAGCAACCGATTGTCACATTTTCCACTTGCGAAGCTGAGTACGTCGCAGCAGCATCGTGTGTTTGTCACGCGATATGGCTAAGGAGTTTAATGAAGGAACTTAAAATGGAGCAGGAAGAACCGACAACAATATTTGTGGACAACAAGTCAGCAATGGCTTTACCAAAGAACCCAGTGTTCCACGACCACAGCAAGCACATCGACACACGATACCATTTTATCAGAGAGTGCATATCGGAAAATAAGGTACAATTGAAATACACAAAATCTCAAGACCAAGTTACCGATATATTCACGAAACCATTGAAGCACGGGGATTTCATTAAATTGCGAGAGATTCTTGGAGTTACTAGAAATCAAGTTTAAGGATGTCTGTTAAAAATGTAAACTTGATTTGGAGTAATCAAGAATAATCTAGAAGAAGGAAATTGGCCGGCTAGTCCGTACGGCTGGAGATAAGTCTAGATTTTCTAGACAGTCAAAGATGGGTTGTGTAGAAATGTGCATAGTCAGTCCGTAATAAGAATACTCTAGAGAAATCTAGAGCATGTGGAGTCGGTCAAGTAAAGCCTATAAATAGGCATGGGTGTGCTCAGTTGTGAAGTGTAATCGAGTGACAACATCAAGTGAGGTGTAGGTGTAAGTCGAATTATAATCTAGTGAAATCCAAAGTGGGTAGCAAGGTCAGTAGTTGAGTGAAAGCTAGTGTGATTTTGGAAGAAAGTTAAGGTCTTGTACGACCACAGTTGTTGAGTACAATAAAATCCAGTTTTGTTTAAAAACCAACTTGAGTGATTGTGAGCCTTTTTTTAATCATTTAAATACCAATTTTCACATCACTTTCGACACCCATTTAACCTTTAACTTTAAATTCATTTCCAACAGGCGTCGGCGTGGCAGTGTGTGTGCGCTCCTGATATTGATTATATATAGAGAAACTACCATCCTATACCTGGGGACAAGTGTGGCTCTTTTCCCAACTTGGTTGTGAACACATCAATCACGAAGCCATCTACGTGTTCACAAACAATATTCGCACACGTTTTAATTCTAAAATTGTGCGTCGTAAGCGTAAAGGGGATGATTATATCGATTCATCAACTCAAATCCTTCGAGCTTGTCATTTTCTAGTCGAGTATTATCATAAATAATGTTCGTATGAAGGAAAAACAGAGAATCAAGTATAAATGTAAAGCACATGAAGTTCAACGCTGAATGTAAAGTGCTGAAATGTAAATAAGACAAAGATTTACGTGGTTCGGCACCAAGGCCTACATCCACGGGACTGGTGTTTCACTATGTATTGAATGATTACAAAGATAGTCGAATGACTTTAGAGTATTCATAGGTCTGCGGGAGTAGGGGGATTACTTATTCTTCCTATTTCTCTCTCCTATATTCTCTTATAATTGCTCTCGATTGGTCGACCCCTTCTCTCTTAGTGGAGAGGGGTATTTATAGGGTTGGAACGTGGGTCCTACTTCTGAGGTTCCGTCGTAATCTTATCTTCTTGTGTTTTGTACCCATTACGCAGAGGTCTTCGGCATATGCTGCGACCTGAGCTTGAATACGAAGGGTTATCCTCGCCTGTTCCACGAGATGATTGACACGTGTAGATCTATTTGGTATTTAATGCGGGTAGATGGATGTCTGCTCGTGTCAGGCAAGTGTCTCTTTGTCTGGTCACATCTGTGTCAGTCAAATTTCCTCGCAGCCGTTGATCTGGGATCTTCCTCGGGATTGGGTGTATTAACACCCAAGGGGTATTATCTGGTGCTCCACTAAGCCATCATACCTTTGTGATCCTCTGTCCCTGACCGTCATATCCGCTGACCGGTGGCATCTTCTGATGAGATGCTTGTTGATATCTTGTTTTGCATGCCTTCCACGTGTCTCTTTCTGTACACGTGGTGGATGATGAAAGGTGTACATACAATTTGCCCCTCTTCTTCTGACTTGGGCGCATTTTGCAATTTAGAAGAAGAAAGGTCGTCCTACACGTTTTATCTCTCCTGAAATAACTTCCCTTATAGATACGGGAACGTTTCCCACTTTGCATTAACTTTCCCCATAACTGCTCCTTGGGTACGAGGGACAGTTATTGTCTTCTCTAGCTTCATAAATAGGAAAGAGAATGTGAAAAAAAAAACTTTTATCCTCTTCTTGTCAGTGTTCGTCCTCTTCTTGTTTTTTATTCTTGTTCTTTAGTCATTTATTATCGTCATTCTTGTGAGGAAGATAACAACATTCAATTTTCTGTTTCTTTCGCTCTCGATTGTTGTTGCCCCTGTATCGCAGACAACTAGCTTTTGATATCTCCAATCCTCCTTTCTTCGATTGTGGTGGGTGCTTGTCGTCCTTTTCTATATAGGTATGGGGTTTTTCATTAGATGCTCATCATTAATTTATCTATGTATCTACCCGTTTGTTTCCTGCTGTTGTGTTCTTGGCTTTGTGATGAAGAACACACATGTCGAAGCATATATGCTTGCCCCTTGTTCTTTGTTACAAAGTCTGTGAGTCTGTATCTAAGTATTATCCCTGGAGTTTGATGGAGTATTTTTGGTTATTTTTAGTTCTTAGGGTTTTTAATGTTTATCCGGATGAACCATCAATTATGGGTTTTTTTGATCTTTAGTGATCTCCTCGTATTCTTATCTAAAATGTTTTTGTGTTTCCTTGTAGATATGTCTGATCGTCCGCGGGCTCCTTACCAAACCCCGCCGTCTAGTTCGCCAAGATCCCCTCCGCGTTGAGATTCTGACAGATCTTCACTTGGGGAAGGACCTTACAAGTCTTCGCAATCGGATTCTCAGGGTCATATGGTTTCATCTTCCTCTGGTGCGAAGGTTGTGCCTACTAAGAAAGGGGATGTGCCGAAGGGTCCTTCTGGATCTAGGTATGATGTTCTCGTGAAGATTCAAGGAGTGTGCAGGATCCCCCTCGTGATGACTCTAGGATTACGCGTGTTCCCTCTCCTCGTAATGAATCATTGGATGTTCCACCCCTTCGTTCTATGGCTCCTCCTTCAGTGCCTCCGCATAAATATTTTTCGCCTCCTCCCATGGTTCTTTCAAAGGGAAGTACTCCAAGGGTACTATGTCGAGAGCTGATCCGTTTAAAAATCTTCCTTCTAAAAGGAAAGCTTCAGAATTGAGTCCTACTTCTGATTCCGCAGACGAAGAAGAAACTGTCCCCGTGATACGCAACATTTCAGTTGGTAAGAAGAAGGTCACTTTCAAGCATATTGATCTTGAGATGTTCAAGTAAAAATATGAGCTTCAAGCTTTTGAGGTTCGCTTTTGTGCCTCTGACGATGATATCACTTACGAGCTCCTTGCTAAGTATCAGTTGGACGAGTTTCATCTATTGACTACGGTTGGAGCCTTCGAGGCGGGTCTCATGTTGCCCCTATATAAGTCGGGTGACTCCTTTTATTATGACGTGCTAGTCGCGAAGGCTCTTCCACAAACACTCATAATCGTTCCGTGTCACAACTATCTGGGAATTATCTTCGTTCACTGAAGGAATGTTACCTGCGAAGCAAGGGAGAGACTATGATGACCTGCTATGTTCCAAATCCTGCTGAGAGAGAGTGGTACACTCCTCAGAATTTTAACAGTTCCTTTGGGGATTATGTCAACAGTAGAAACCGTAAGCCGTGGAGTGTTAGTCTTCGTAATATTGCTGCTCCTCGTGGTGAAATTCGTCTTTTGAGTGAGGTGAGTGATGCCAAGCTGAAGTATGTTCCTGGTACTGAGGGATCTGCTAAACGGAAACTCTTTCCTGCTCGTGAAAGGATTAAGCGTGACCATGATTATGAATGGCATGCTACTGTTATTGAGGTAGTTGGTCCTTGGGCTTATGGGTTGGATTCTGGTCCGCGCGGTTGGCGTCCTTTGAAACCATCAGCCTCGTGAAACTCCTCCTGCTCGTTATGGAGATTTCTGTCCTTGGCGTCCGAATTTCGCGGGCATGAATTTTCCTACGCTCTTGATTCGTTGATGGAGATGAGGAGGAGGGTTTCTGGTGCTACCCATCCACCAAGAGTGTTGCTGCTGCTGCGTGCCAAGGTATAGTTCTTCTTTATATTTGTATCTATTTGCCCCTTTTTCCTTGCTTGAAATAATTTTCATTTTTGAAGTGAGGAAAAAATGAGCCTTGTGGGGATTGTCTGGTTTGTAGGTGTCGAAGAAGAAGAAACTTGGACCCAAAACAATCTTCTACTGTGGTTACCGGTGAGGCTGAGGTTTATGAGGAGGTTACAGTCCTGTAACGAAGGGTATGCTGAGGATGAAGAAATGTCCGATGGAGAAGAGCGTACCGACACTTCTCACCCTGATGACGAAGTGGTAAGTGAAGAAGATGTGAGTGGGGGGAAGAAGAAGTTGTCGCGGGTGGTGATGGTGAAGGAGGAATTGCCGCGTGGTGATGGTGAGTCTGAGGGTAATATTACCGTTGGTGGTACTGGCGTGGGTGGATCTGCCCCTGTTGGCGATAATATTGTTGGTGTGGGTACTCTGCCCATTATTTCCCTTGAATTTTCTTTTGGTAGGATATATTCCGTGTGGGAATCCTTTGATGTGAATGCTGCCATGGGTCTTGCCGAAGACTTCTCATTACTTTCCCCAAATGATGATTAGGATGTGCTTGGGGATATTGGTAAATAAAATGCCAGCGGTCAGCAGGTTGAAAACGCCGGTGGTCATACTGAGGCTGGTGATGTCGAGACTTGCGCGAGTGAGGGGAGAACAACCAAAGGGAAGTCTGCGGGTGAATCTCCTTCCGAGGATTTCCCTTACTCGCTAATGCCTGAAGGCAAAGATGCCATTTTGGCTTGGCTTAAGAAGAAAAAACTGATGTTCGTCCCCAACCCTGCCCCAGTGGTCCCTGGTGAGAAGAATTCCGACGCTTATAATCGTCAGATGATGCAAGTTTCTTCTAAAGTCCGCGTTGTTGAGATGTGGGAGAAGAATCTGAGAGCTTCAGAAGCTAACCTAGTGGTTGACATTCCTTCCTATGTTACTGATATGATGGCCATAGATGATGGGTACCAATACGGTTCTCCCCAACAACGTGTCTTAGAGGTAAATCCTTGTACTGATTCCCTCATGATATACGAATCATTGTATTCTTCCCGATATCCGATCCCTTGGGTATAATAATGTTTGTCATTTGTGACATAGATGACGAGGAGCGAACATTGTAATCATGTTCTATATCTTTAAAGCAAAGTCTTTAAAGTTGGAGGCTAAGCTTCGTCACAAAGAAGAAGAACTATCTGCGGACGAGATGGAAATAAGTGAATTGAAGGGTCTCCTGAAGGAAAAGGAGCGGCTGGGTAATGCCGAGGAGAGTCTCCGTTCGGAACTTGCTATAGTCCGCAACGAATTGGAGCAAGCTCGCAGAAATGTATCGTCCCTCACAGGTTCGTATTTTTTATTGGTCTTTTACTCCTCGTGATTCCCTATTTGTACTTTGGTGTTCTGTCTTAGTTTCCCCACCCTATCTTCAGTAGGTGGAGTCCCTGAGCTCATATGGTTTCGGAAAGAAAGGGAACGACATAAATCCCACATTGCAGAGCTGGTGGGTGAGTTGAAAATCGAAGCCGTAAAGTGGAATGATCGTGCTGATGAGCACAACGCCTTAGCAGCTGAGTGGCGTGAAAAGCGAACATTGATGGTTGATATGCAAAATAAGTACAATCATGACCGTTGTATGTTTAATGGTACGCTTCTATGGACGCGTGACAACCTGCGTGATGCTCGAGGACATGCTTCGGACTTAGAGGTAGAGTGCGCTTTTTGGAAGGAGAATCACAACAGGCTCGTTCTTTATTAGGCCCCGGGGTTAGGGATAGTATGCTGCATCTTTCCGAGGAAAGAGATAATGCAAGGCTAAGGTTGGTGCTCTTAGTAAATCCCTAGCGGCGTCTCGAGCTGGTGTTGCTTGCCAAGTTGAATCTGAAAGAGATCTTGAAGTGAATGTGTATCGACTCCATAAAAGGATGGGGGAGATGAATGACGAAGTCAACCATATTTGTTACTTGGATTCAATGAAGCAGGTAGACTTAGACGCGAGTCAATTTGCTCTTTCGATCCTTCAAACGGATTATAAGAAACTATCCGACGAATATGACTTTCTTGATGAGGCTCGGGAGGCAGTTGTTAATGAGTATGAAGAGGCTTCGTCTAATGTCGAAGGTATGACCTCGTTTTATCGAGTGTGATTCTATTATTTCTTCGTTTTAACCCCTTGGTATTTCTTGTTTTCAGCACTCGAGGTACAGCTTCACGCAGCAAATGATGATCTTAAAAAAACTCAATCTTCCTTAGTGCAGCAGGAAGGACAAACCAACTATTTCAAAGGGTTGGCCGCGTCTCGTGAGGAAGCAGCGGAGATTGCCTCCTAAGAGGCGGAACGCCTATCTGCATTGCTGTCTCAGGCCAACCAGCGGACTGCTGTTATCACTTATAAAGCTCGATGTCAGTGGCTGAAGAGACCAACAAAGTCCTAGATAAGTTTGAACATGATCTTAAATTCGAACATGGTCTTGTCAATAATTATCCGCGTCGTCCCCTTCCCGCGCCTTTGCCTGGTTCTTCTGGGCCTTCTTCAGGTGGTAGCGTACCTTCATCTCGCAGAGACAACCCTGTTGTTGGAGTTGTATCGTCCAAGAAGATTTCTTTTATTAGTCATAGAAAGTTGATCCTTGTTGATTATATAATTTCGGATCATTTTTTGATGTGTTTCCTGCTTTATCTTATTCGCTGAACTTGTAATCAACTCTTTATAAAATGGATCATCCTTTTGGCATACCTGCGTTATCAATTCATTTTTATTTTAAGTATTGTGAAGTGTTAAATTAGAAATAACTTTCTTTGTAAAAAGTGAGAGTGTTTGGGTGCGACACCGAAGGTAAATACCTTCGTGATCGTCTTGAGACTTGTCACCCCGCTGACGAATCCTGGGCCAGAGGATTCCCAAATGGTGGGGGCCGAGGCAGCGTTCTAGGATATGGGATGCTTATTTGAAATATTCACATGCACCCATTATGTCGACCCGCTGCCTTAAAATTGGTTGGGTATCTCTTTCTGCTGGGTGCCTTCCCCCTGGTCTTACACTCATAGACACTGATAGGGGATCCCTGAGAGATTGTAGATTAACTACTTTCCCCAATATTGTTAATTTATTATGCAATGTACATGCGTTCACCCAGCGGGCCTTTTGACCATTTCGTTTGCTTGAAGATTTCCTAAATAGTTTGTTTGATTGATAAGTTGTGGTCTGCTACTCCTCGTCCAGAGATAGAAACATGTAAAACTGTTACGCTGCCTTCTTCTTCTGGTATTCTTAACGCAGATGCAAAGCTGCGCTGCTCCTATGGGTAGTACGGTTTGAGTCATTTAGCATTCCAAGGGTGCCAGAGGACCTCGCCTTTCAGATTGCGAAGATAGTAGGAACCGTTTCTCGCAATGTCGTGTATTATAAAAGGTCCTCCCCATGTAGGTGCTAACTTCCCCATTTCTTCTCTCGTTGATACTGCGGGATTGTTCTTAGCATATGCTGCCCTTCTACAAAATTTCGAAGCTTAACCTTTTTGTTGTACTCTCTCGCTAATTTTCGTTGATAATTTTCCATCTTTTGCAATGTTGCTTCCCTTCTTTCTTCCAGGTTTTCCAGTCTCTCTAACATCATGTCTGTTGTGAGATTTTTCTCCCATGCTTCGGTCTTTGTGGTTGGCATGAGGATCTCTTTTGGGATGACTTCTTCAGCTCCATAAGTGAGTAGAAATGGGGACTCCCCAGTGGCATATCTTCGTGTTGTCCTATACGCCCATAATACATTGTGTAGCTGTTCACACCATCGCCCCTTGTGTTCGTCTAATTGCTTTTTGAGGATAAGGGCGAGGGTCTTGTTAGTAGCTTCCGCTTGTCCGTTGCTTTGAGGGTATATGGGAGTGGACTTGTTTTTCCTTATTTTGAAAGTGTCGAAGAGCACGTCTATGTTTTTCCCCTGTAATTGTTTACCATTATCGGACACGATTTCCGCTGGTATTGATAGACACATTTTTGTGTCTAATTTGTCCTCAATGTCTGTATTGTTGGAACTCTATTTTTGTACTAATATTGTGTTTTTATGTTTGTTTAGGTGTTTTTGGAGAAAATACCCTTGTATGGAAAGAGTTGCTCAAAAAGTGATGATTTACACCCCGGAGAAAAGTACTAAAGGCACCCCAGAAATATCCTGGAGGCGCCCAAGAAATGTACCGGAAACGTCCCAGAATGTCCCGGAGGAAACCAGAAAAATTACTATTTCAACCCAAGAATTACTATTTCAGCCCAAATTACTAAGGGGACACCAAGACAGGATAGGGGAACACCCCTCTTCTTCATTTGAATTTCGATTTTGGCGGGAGAAATGTTCACAGCAGGAGAATTTTCGATCGAAGAAATGAAGTAGTGGTAGGTCGATTCAATGGCTGAATTTTGGTATAGAGATGTGATATAGGTTGAAGAACACAGTATGGGTGACGGAATCAGTCAATTTTGGCTAAAATTACTGGTTGGTTTCTCCAAACCAAACCAAAACAGAGCAACACGCACTGTAAGCAAGCAAAATTTGAGTTCTTGTGTGCATGGGAGAGTTCTACTAGCGTTGGGAGAGTGCTGATGCGTGGAGAAGACAATTGGGAGCATGCTGGACTGAAGTTGACGTGAAAATATTCTAAAAATGGCAATTATTGTTTATTTTTAGGCAGCGAGAATAAGTGAATTAAATGAGGATTATACTGCATCAATGGTCGGATTTTTTTTCCCAAACAACTATAAATAGACGTAAAATTAGAGGGGAGAAGGTGGTCGAGAGTTGGGAGGAGAGGAGAGGAGAGAAGGCTGCAGAGGGAGAATCACCATTTTTCTCTGCTGCTGCTGCCATTGATGAAGAGGAAGAACACGAAGAACAGACGCCCAAAGACCGTCGTTCCCCAACAGTGACAACGACCGGTTACTGTGGGTCGTAGTCAGCTACGCAGACAACAACTTGACTCATTTATCGTTCTTTGTAAGGGTGTTCTGTAACGCTTATAAGCGTTGCAGTTTACCGATTTTCACCCTTTTCTCCATTTTCTCTTCATTGTAAACACCAATTCAGCTTAATAAAATATTTTGAGAGGTATTTCACTATGACGAGCTAAACCCAAGCACTGGGACGACGGAGAAAGCCTTAATTCATCCATATGGTAATTTAATTAATTCTTTTATTTACTTTTTTCACTAATTTTAATTGAATTAAGATTTTAAATTAATTACTTGTGATTTTATTTGATGGAGTATGCTTGGTCCTAGGGATTTTTGATGCGCCATGCTCATAAAATACAACTAATATTTTATAAAATCTATCTTGGCAATAAGCTAGAGTTAATATTTGTTTTGTTTTTGAACTATAATTGTTAGAATTAATTTCTGAACCACCTGAAAATGAAAAAACGGCCGTATCTTTAGTCCCAGTACTCTTGCCCATATTGTTAATATTTTTTATATATTTTTTTATTTTTAAATCTTTACAAGTCCGAGCAACGAACTTTTACTACCACTTTCAAAACTAAAACAAAATGGCGCCGCCGATGCGGGCTTGTATATAGATTGATTTATTTTTTTTGGTTTATTATTTTTTTTTTAGAATTGTTTGTTCCTTTTTACGTTTCTTTTTGTCTTTATTTTGCAGGTTCAAAGTGAAAACTAAGGACTTGGAGAGGAAAAATCTTAAAGCGAAAAGCGAAAAGAGAAGAAAAAAAGGACTGTAATTGTTTTTTTTATTTATTTTTATTTATTTTGGACTTTGGACTTTAAACAATTGGACTTTATTTTTTTAACCCTCCGGAAGGGTATTATTATTAAAAAAAAAATTATTATATAAAATGTGTGCAGGGAAGGACGACGATTACTATATCGTCTCGTCCCCTCGGGTTCGCACACGGCATAGGAGTCGTGGCCCGAGTCGACGAAAACGGTTCATCGCCCGTCTGGTACGGGAGGTAAGTCCAATCGAAACACCCGCGAATCTCCTGCAAGCGGGTTACTGTCTGCTTTAAGGTGATAATTGTTTGAGGACGAACCAGACTGTCTTTATTTTCCTAGTAAAGGGAAAGGCATGGCCTAAACAAGATAAGGGTTCGGATTTCATCACCGCTCCCTTCTTGCCCACCTTAGGAAAACGAAACATAACGCGAACCCAAGCTTAAAATTTGGAATAGAACGAGACCGATAGGGTAAAGAGATTAATAGGAAACTCGTTCGAAAAATATTGGTTGCTCTTTAAGCACACTCCAAAGTTCATGATGGTTTCTGTGAGTTGAATGCGTGACTGCGCCGCCTTGTGATAGCGGTGAGGCCTTGGGTATCAAAGCTCCACTGAGCTTCCCTCGCCTCGATTCAACTTACATTAGCTCGGATTGATTCCAGAGGGGTGTGCCTAAATTGTAACGAATTCCTTTTCGAAGGAATAGAAGCTGGTCTAGAAAACAATCTAAGTGGAGCCATCATGCTTTTTGTTTGCTAGAAATCTTTAGGTTTGTTTTGGTGGAGTCGAGTCGGCCTTGTTTGTGGTTGTGTAGAATTACCTTGCAATTAAGAATGTCGAACTGGTATGATAGAAGCCAATACAATGAGTATCGACCTGAATTTGAATATGGACATCATCATTTTTATGACCATGTTGGGAATAGTGGTTGGGAACGCCATCCTTTGGAAGGATATGGGTCATACCCTGGTGAGCCCAATTACTATCCACACATGCATCAGTCCTACGAGCAAGAAGATTATAGTACTATTTCTTCGTCTCTAGAGGATACAATCAAACTATTGAAAAGTAGTCCTTTTCATGATCCTTCTCATAATTCCTCTTTACTAGAGTCAACACGTAAATTAGCTGAGTCAACACGTAAGTTATCAGAAATGAATAACTTAGTTTTTGACGAAAGAGAACTTTCTATAGAGGAACCCCTCAAGTTGATGGCTGAGACGAACGAAAGACTTGCTCGAAATAATCTAAATTTCCAAAATAGTGTTTCTAATTTTACCCTTGATATCAATAGTGAATATTTGCCTAATTTAGAGGACGAGGTTAGAATAAAAGACACTACTTATTTAGATAAGGTTCAATCATTTTCGTACTATGATGATGAGGATATCAGTAATGAAGAATCTAAAATATGTAGGCATAGTGATCAGGAGTCTAGTAATCCAATTGAGCTTTATAGTGATTATATTATTTCTAGTTCAAATCCAAATAATTTTTATGATTATTCACCTATTCAAAAGGACGAGGATTTGATTAGGGATACCACCGTTTTAGACGATGTAGTATTTCCTGTTTACGAAGCCGATAGTGGTTTAGAGGAACGGGTTCATTTCGAAAATACTGTTTTAGAGTCTAGCGACTTAGAAACAATAGTCTTGGAAGAAGAAGATAGACCCGTAGAGATGAGTAAAGATGCACTACCTGATAATAACTTAGAAGAATATCTTAAATATTTTAAGGACTCTGAAGATACGAAAATTCAAGAAATAATTAGAGATCAATCTAGAGATACCCAAAACTCTAAGTTTGGGGGTGATTATCACCTTCCTAGTGCCTTACCTTTAACTCTCAGAAAGTCCCTTCACTTAGGAATTGATATCTCTGCCTCGACAATTTTACAAGACTACCTTCATACTCGTTTTCCCGAACCTAATGATATCCAGGAAGAAGTTCAGTCTTTAGAAACCCATCCTCTGGTTGATGTGGTTTTCCCAGGCTATGATCCCCAGATTGACTTTGTTTTCCCACCAAATAGTTTTCTTCCAACTGTGGGAACGTTTATATTCCAAATGTGTCGAATATTAAGTTGTGAGACTAGACCTAAATGCTTTAGGAAATTAGAATCGACACATTTGCTTAAGAATGACCACTACTCTCACTGTGGTCAATTATGTAAGTCAAACCTGATTGACTTAGAGGATCCTCAGTTATTTAGGTTATTATTATTTTGTGATTCTAAGTTCTTATTTTAGTTTTTCCAAACTCTAGGACCTAATAATTTGGATCCAACCTATGAGGAAATGCATCCGAGGAAAATATTTTATTTAGACCCTTTCATAGAACCTGAACCTGAACCAAAATTAGATATAGATATCTTAATCAGGAAACTAGATAAGGGCATGTTATTCTTGTTCAGTTTCTTGGGTTATTGTAGTTTCCTTTGGTAAGCTCTTTTTCGTTTTGAAGACCCACAGTTATTCCGGTTACTGTTATACGATCCGAGTTGACTGATCCTTTCCTAAGTCTGGACGAAGACTATAAACTTAGCACTTCTTGGGAGGTATCCCATGCTCATGCAACAAGGTAATATCTTCCCTTAACTCTTCCGCTTCAAATGGTAACAGTTTCTCCTTGTTCATGCTTTTAGTTTCATCTTTAGAACATTGAGGACAATGTTAGATTTAAGTTTGGGGGTATGGGAGAAACTTTTTAGTTGCAATAAATAAACTCCAGATCCTAGAAATTTACGCCTATTAAGGATAGCACTAACCAATCTAAGTGGATGGAAACATTTTTGTTTTGGGAGTTGAGGAACCAATCTGACTAGATGAAAACATCTATAGAGTCCATTCATAAAAGCACAGAGCTCAGGTGTTAGAAATAACATGATAGTTTCGCCATATCTCGTCGAGTCCTTTTCACTTTCTATTTTTAGTTTTCTTTTATTTCAAGTGATTTGGTGGGGCACACGATTCAAGTTGTTACCTTTGCTAGGGTGAAATAGAGTGACTGAGTTACCTTTTCAAAAAAAAAAAAAAAAATTAGACCAGACCAGTTAGACCAATCGGAATAAGTATTAACACTTGGATAGCAATATGCGTGTGTTCTCCCTGTTTCCGTCGCCTAAGCAAGCGTGGAATGCAGGACCTGTGGGAACTATCGTGTAATCTGCTGACAAGAAGCATGCGCTTGGATCAAAAAGATCTATTCATGCCGTTGAGTTAAAAATAAAATAAAAATGGTTATTGTTCTGTGTAGTCAACTGCTGGTTCCCTTGTATTTGCCAGTTTGTTGATCTAGATTTAAGTTATTGACCACTGGTTCCCTTTTATATGCCAGTGTGTTAATATTAGTCGGACCGGTATCTCAGTCATTTAGGTTAGGTTCACCTTGGCAGAGGCCTTCAGACAGATATGGGAAACACCGTTCACTTTTCAACCATCTACATTTTTCTTTTTCCATCTTCTTAATCTTTTCATGTGATTAGTGTGACTCCGAGTATGATGTCCATCGTGAAACTATCTTAGTAGAGCTCTGTCACTTATATGAATTTTAGTATGCTTGAGTGCAAACTCGTATACAGCAATTGGAATTTCGCGTCAAGGTACTTCCTCCTGTAATTAATAAGTATGCCAACCAATGAGGTTTTTTAGTGCTTTCCAAGATTTTTTGTAGATAGTTAGGGTCTGGAGTAATGATTTTGTGGGTATATCTCGGGTAAGCCCTCCCGAAACTATAACTCGGCCACTAGGGCCACCTAGGGGTTCAAATGATTTTCCTTTCTAGAATAAATTTGCTCGAGGACTAGCAAATAATATGTTTGGGGGTATCTGATAGACACATTTTTGTGTCTAATTTGTCCTCAATGTCTGTATTGTTGGAACTCTATTTTTGTACTAATATTGTGTTTTTATGTTTGTTTAGGTGTTTTTGGAGAAAATACCCTTGTATGGAAAGAGTTGCTCAAAAAGTGATGATTTACACCCCGGAGAAAAGTACTAAAGGCACCCAAGAAATGTCCTGGAGGCGCCCCAGAAATGTACCGGAAACGTCCCAGAAATGTCCCGGAGGAAACCAGAAAAATTACTATTTCAACCCAAGAATTACTATTTCAGCCCAAATTACTAAGGGGACACCAAGACAGGATAGGGGGACACCCCTCTTCTTCATTTGAATTTCGATTTTGGCGGGAGAAATGCTCACAGCACAGGAGAATTTTCGATCGAAGAAATGAAGTAGTGGTAGGTCGATTCAATGGCTGAATTTTGGTATAGAGATGTGATATAGGTTCAGGAACACAGTATGGGTGACGGAATCGGTCAATTTTGGCTAAAATTTCTGGTTGGATTCACCAAACCAAAACAGAGCAACACGCACTGTAAGCAAGCAAAATTTGAGTTCTTGTGTGCATGGGAGAGTTCTACTAGCGTTGGGAGAGTGCTGAGGCGTGGAGAAGACAATTGGGAGCGTGCTGGACTGAAATTGACGTGAAAATCTTCTAAAAATGGCAATTATTGTTTATTTTTGGGCAGCGAGAATAAGTGAATTAAATAAGGATTATACTGCATCAGTGGTCGGATTTTTTGTCCCAAACAACTATAAATAGACGTAAAATTAGAGGGGAGAAGGTGGTCGAGAGTTGGGAGGAGAGGAGAGAAGGCTGCAGAGGGAGAATCACCATTTTTCTCTGTTGTTGCTGCTGCCATTGATGAAGAGGAAGAACACGAAGAACAGACGCCCAAAGACCGTCGTTCCCCAACAGTGACAACGACCCGTTACTGTGGGTCGTAGTCAGCTACGCAGACAACAACAACACTCTTTTATCGTTCTTTGTAACGGTGTTCTGTAACGCTTATAAGCGTTGCAGTTTACCGATTTTCACCCTTTTCTCCATTTTCTCTTCATTGTAAACACCAATTGAGCTTAATAAAATATTTTGAGAGGTATTTCACTATGACGAGCTAAACCCAAGCACTGGGACGACGGAGAAAGCCTTAATTCATCCATGTGGTAATTTAATTAATTCTTTTATTTACTTTTTGCACTAATTTTAATTGAATTAAGATTTTAAATTAATTACTTGTGATTTTATTTGATGGAGTATGCTTGGTCCTAGGGATTTTTGATGCGCCATGCTCATAAAATACAACTAATATTTTATAAAATCTATCTTGGCAATAAATTAGAGTTAATATTTGTTTTGTTTTTGAACTATAATTGTTAGAATTAATATCTGAACCACTCGAAAATGAAAAAACGGCCGTATCTTTAGTCCCAATACTCTTGCCCATATTGTTAATATTTTTTGTATATATTTTTATTTTTAAATCTTTACAAGTCCGAGCAACGAACTTTTACTACCACTTTCAAAACTATAACAGGTATGCCGAACCTGCAAATAATGTTTTGGAATATGAAAGTAAACACGTCAACGTCTCTGATCCTGGCTAAGGCTTTTGCTTTCACCCATTTACTGAAGTAGTCCGTGGCTACTATCAAAAATCGTCTTTTCCCTGATCCTTCGATGAAAGGCCCAACGATATCTATGCCCCATTTTGCAAATGGCCATGGACTATCCACAGAATTCAACGTTGTTGCTGGTGCGTGTATCTTTTTGTCGAAACGCTGACATTCTTCACATCGTCGGGACGTTCTTGCAACATCTTGTATCATTGTGGGCCAGTAATATCCTTGCATTTTTGCTTTGTCGGCTAGTGATCTCATGCCGCTATGATTCTATGTGTCACCATAATGGATGTCGTTTATAATTCGATGCCCCTCTTTCCTGGATAAGCAACATAGTAATGGTCCGAGGAAAGATTTCTTGTACAGGACCCCATCCCGAAGATCATATCTTCCTACTTTGGAGAGTATTTTCCTGGTTTGTTTATGATCCGCGGTAAGGTTTCATCCTTGAGAAACGCATGGATCGTTATTCTCCATTCATTTTCGTTGTTGAAATCTTCGTCTTGATTTGCTCTTGACAGGATATCTTCTTCGTCAAAATCGTCACGGATGTCTTCTCCCACCTGGTCTTCGATATTTTCTTCCATTGTATCTTGATTTGTAGCAAAGGAAAATTGTGATGCAATCGAAGGCTCGTAAACCCTTGTTATTTTGATAGCTTCGATACTCTTGTCCTTCAGCATGGATGATATATATGCTAGGGCATCCGCGTGCATGAGATCCCTTCTGCATAAGTGCCGGAACTTGATGTTCGAAATTTTTGATGCCAATGTTTGGACAAAGGCCATGTAAGCTGAGAGGGTGTCGTTGTACACATTGTATTCGAGCCCTATTTGCCGTATGACAAGCTGTGAATCACTTGTCAGTCTTACATAGTTACCCCCATCTCTATTATCAAGCGGAGGGCATGCACGACTGCCTCGTATTCGAGGATGTTGTTAGTATGCTCTTTGAATTCTAACCTAAGTGCCTGTACGATCCTTTGTCCAGTTGGGGTGGTGACGATAATGCCTATTCCCGTCCCTTCCTTATTTTTGGAACCATCAACGAAGACTTCCCATTGTCTTTGACTCGCGGGTTCGAGGACATCAACTGGATCCTTGCTTTCCTCGTCGGCTTCTGGTATTCCCCTAATCTCTTCATCGTTGTCCAGGGGGAGGTCTGCTAAGAAATCCGCCAAACTTGGGATTTTTGGGAATGTTGAATTTCATGAATGATGTTGAATTGGTCCAGGTGGGTGTTCCACTTGGCTATTCTACCTACTTTTCCCGCGCTTTTGAGGACTGCTTCCAGTGGTGCTTTGCATGGGACGCGGATGAAGTGAGTTAGGAAATAGGTTTCAGCTTTTGAGTAGCCCATACTAATGCCAGGATGAGTTGTTCGATCTTCGTGTAATTCCTTTCCGCAGAATTGAAGGTCTTGCTGACATAATAGATAGGTTGTTCTTCGTATTGGTTTTGACCAACACTGCGCTAACTGCGTCTTCTGTCGCTGCTATGTACAATGCCAAAACCTCATCAGGATCAGGCTTCTGCAGGATTGGAATTGAAGCCAGGTATTCCTTGATTCTTTGGAAGGCTTCTTCGCATTCTGCGGTCCATTCAAACTTACTCCCTTTTTTGAGAATATTGAAAAAATGTTTGCATTTGTCCGAGGATCGGGCAATAAATCTGCCCAAGGCTGCTAAGGACCCATTGAGCTTTTGCACTTCTTTTAAATTCTTCGGAGATGGCATTTCCACTATGGCCTGAATCTTCGCGGGGTCTACCTCAATACCCCTTTTTGTTACCAGATATCCGAGGAATTTCCCTGAGGTGACACCGAAGGTGCATTTTTCTGGATTTACTTTCATGTGATGTTTCCTCATTGCTTCGAAAATATCTCTCAGGTCCTGGTGGTGATCTTTGCGCCTACTTTTGACGAGCATGTCATCAACGTAGACTTCTAGGGTACTACCAATCCATGGCCTGAAGATAGCATCGACCATTCTCTGGTAAGTTGCCCCTGCGTTTCGAAGTCCAAAGGGCATTCTAGTGTAGCAATAAAGGCCATGCGGGGTGTAGAATGCTTGTGTGTAGTTGATCTTCTTCTGCCAGGGCTACTTGGTTGTAACCAGAATATCCGTCCATGAATGACAGCTCTTCGTACCCTTCCACTGCTTCAACCAGTTGATCTATGCTCGGTAGGGGATAGCTGTCTTTTGGACATGCCTTGTTGAGGTTAGTAAAGTCGATGCATATCCTAACCCCTCCATTTTTCTTAGGAACGACGACCATGTTGGAGATCCATGTAGGGTATTTGACTTCCTTGATGAAGCCTGCTTCTAGTAGTTTCCGAAGTTCTTTTTCTACTGCCTTATGATACTCTGGTGCAACTTTTCTTATTTTCTGCCTGAAAGGTGGCGTGCCTGGTTTGATGCGCAGCTCGTGTTGGATTATTTTTGGATCAATCCCCGGCATGTCTCCTAACTTCCAGGCGAATACATCCGCGTATTCTTTAAGTAATTTGGTTAAGGAATCTTCTTTTTTCGTCCATTATGGTCCCTACTTTGATCATCTTCGGGTTTTCTTCCGTTCCTATGTTGATTTCTTTTACGGGCTCCACTGGTGTGAACACCGGCTTCGGGTCCCCAAGGACTGGGACGTTCTTTAATTGCTATTTGGTATGTTTTGTCCTTCGTTGGCTGCTGAAGTACTTGCCTCTGTGTTAAGGACATTATCATCTTTTGTCAAGCCCTTCCCTGCGGTTTCTTGAGGAACAGGTCTATGGCCTTTTCTTTCGCAGCTTCTTTATTTTTGATCCTTCGGGTTTTTCGCTGCTCTTCCTGTTCGTTGTTGATACGATCCTGAGTGGCCTGGCACTCTTTTGCAGAGACCCGATCTCCCTTGATTTCCATTACTCCCTCGGGTGTAGGGAACCTGAGATATTGGTAGTAAGTTGCTGCCACTCCCTTGAGTTTATGTACCCACTTTCGTCCAATAATGGCGTTATAGGGGATGGGGCGTCTACCACGCTGAATCGTGTTTCTACTTTCATGGGCCCGCGTTCACCTGCAACACGATGTCTCCCAATGGCTTTGTGGGCGCTCCGTTGAAACCATAGATGGTGTAATAAGAGGTCATCAGTTGTTCATCATGGAGCTTCATCCGTTTAAAGGCGTCGTAGAATAGAACGTTCACTGAGCTTCCCCCGTCGATGAGGATCTTTTTGAGGTTACATCCGTCCACTGGTAGTGTGAGGACCAAGGTATCGTTATGGTCTTCCATATCTTCTTTTATATCTTCAGTATCGAAGATGATAGGTGCGTCCATCCACTCTTCGTTCTCGTCCACCTCTATGCCGTCAATCTTATATAATTCGCAGTGGTCTTCGAATTGCTTTCGTAGCCTCTTTCCTATCACCGCTGTAAGTGAGGGCCCTGCGGCTTCGGAACACGAGATGGTGTTAATTGTGCGGTTTCCCTCTGGAAGTTGGACTTGCTTGGTTCGTTTGGATCTGTCCTCGGTAACTTCCTTTCGTATGTATTGCTTGAGTTCGCCAGCATCAATCAATTTTTGGATCATTATTTTGACGTTTTTGCATTTCTCGGTCTGGTGTCCATTGAAGCAATGATAATCACAGTAATCTTTAAACTTTTAGGTCCTTGGGGGCTGTTTTCCCTTAGACCACGACCACTCAAAATTTCCCTTCCTTTGATCTCTCGCAAGATCCGAGCGTAGCTAGCATTGAGCTTCGTGTAAACCTGATCTTCGAATTTTCGATCGTCTTTTCGTCGTTCATCTCTTCGTTCCTTCCTATCTTCGTGCGGTCGTTCCACTGAGCTATTTCATTTGGCCCCGCTGGTTTGTTCTGCGGAATTGGTACGGTGAGACCTCTGCGTTTGCGCCCTCGGGTTCTCACGCTGAATTTCTTCAAGAGGAGCATATTTCTACATAATTATTCGAAGATGTTCTTCTGTCTTAGGTACTCTTTCGTGGATCTCAACAAATAGTGGACTCATTCGGTCTAATCCCCACTTGTAGTAGTTGATGCTTACTACGGGATCCACACTCCCTATGGTTTGGCAGATCTTGTGCCATCTGTTGGTGTATTCCCTCGTGTTCTCCTTGTAACCAATTGCCAGAGAAAAAAGTTTATCCGTTCCGGTGTTGAAAGCTTTGTTGTACATGTAGGTTCTCAAGAATTTCTCCGCGAGTTGATCGTAGGAGTTGATGGAATCAGGTGGCAGGTTGTCAAACCAAGACAAAGCTGATCCCCTCAGAATTGATGGGAAATACCTACAGAGGACGGCGTCGTTTTGACTCCATCGGGCTAAGATACGATTATAATACCGGATATGTGCCTCGGGATCACTGGATCCGTCATAGCATTCAAAAATTGGGACATGGAACTTTAACGTAATGGGGTATTTGCCAGGCGATGAGTTAGGGGCGTGGAGTTAGCTTCTTTCATCACCTCTTCAAGCCTTCCTCCGCCTTGTCTGGCTTTTAACTTCCTGATCTCAACCATCATCTCATCACGCAGCTATTCCATTGCGCGGTAATGTCCCACGTTCTCATGCTCAGTTGAGCGTTTTTTTGTTCGAACTTCACTGTCATAATAGTCTAAGTCTTCGGCGGCATATTATGGATCAGATGCACTGCTTCCCCTAGCGGCGTTTGCTAGAATAATTCTTCGGTCTCGATTAGGCTCTGGTGCCTTAGAATTTGCTTCGTCCAGTTGTTGGACAGTCTTCGTGCTTAGGGAAATCCTATATTTCAAGTCTTGGTTCTCCCTGGCCAAAAGAGCTACGACATCTGCGTAGAGCTGCTGGCTCTTTTTCAATTATTCGAGCTCTACCATCAGTCGGTGGGACTGGTTTGATCCCTGATTGGGAGTTCCGGCTTTTACTCCTACGGACATAGTTCCCCCTTCGTCTAATGTGTGTATTAAGGGTGGTAGAGGATCAACTTCAATTATTGGTATCTCCACATTTGGTCCCCTCTGTTGAGCTTCCACCCACGGTACTAAAACCACTGGTATGGTTTGATTCTGATCGTTGGTTGACGGCATTCCGAAGACTGGTGGATATGCGGGCTGATGTGCCATAAATTCTGCCACCCCTTCTCTTTGTTTATGGATTTGGTTTGAAACTAAAGTCTTGTTAGCTTCTATAGCCTGGAGGGCCGCAACAGCTGCGTTGATCTTTGTGGTTGCTGCTTTGAGAGCCGCGGCTGCAATGGAGTTAGCGTTCATAGGTGAGGTGATTTCCGTAACATCCTGCCTCTGAGTAGCTGTTTTAGATTTGTCTCCTTTCAACGTGTTCACAAACAATATTCGCACACGTTCTAATTCTAAAATTGTGCGTCGTAAGCGTAAAGGGGATGATTATATCGATTCATCAACTCAAAGCCTTCGAGCTTGTCATTGTCTAGTCGAGTATTATCATAAATAAAATTCGTATGAAGGAAAAAACAGAGAATCAAGTATAAAAGTAAAGAACATGCAGTTCAACGATGAATGTAAAGTGCTGAAATGTAAATAAAACAAAGATTTACGTGGTTCGGCACCAAGGCCTACATCCACGAGACTGGTGTTTCACTATGTATTGAATGATTACAAAGATAATCGAATGACTTTAGAGTATCCATAGGTCTGCGGGAGTAGGAGGATTACTTACTCTTCCTATTTCTCTCTCCTATATTCTCCTATAATTGCTCTCGATTGGTCGACCCCTTCTATCTTAGTGGAGAGGGGTATTTATAGGGTTGGAACGTGGGTCCTACTTCTGAGGTGCCGTTGTAATCTTATCTTCTTGTGATTTGTACCTATTACGCAGAGGTCTTCGGCATATGCTGCGGCCTGAGATTGAGTACGAAGGGTTATCCTCGCCTCTTACACGAGCTGATTGACACGTGTAAATATCTTTGGTATTTAATGCGGGTAGATGGATGTCTGCTCGTGTCAGGCAAGTGTCTCTTTGTTTGGTCAAATCTGTGTCAGTCAAATTTCCTCTCAGCTGTTGATCTGGGATCTTCCTCGGGATTGGGTGTATTAACACCCAAGGGGTATTATCTGGTGCTCCTCTAAGCCATCATACCTCTGTGATCCTCTGTCCCTGACCGTCAGATCTTCTGACCGGTGGCATCTTCTGATGAGATGCTTGTTGATATCTTGTTTTGAATGCCTTCCAGGTGTCTCTTTCTGTACACGTGGAGGATGATGAAAGGTGTACATACATTGGTGTAATAGCGAATGTAGTATCATTGGTCTTTTCATGGTCCAAAATGACTGTCGAATAGTTGGTACGGATATGGATTGTCAGTGTTGTTGCGGTAAAGTAGCGCCGACATGACCCCCTCCACCTCCATCGGCACCCCCATTTTCTGAAGATACCGGTGTTCCCCATATTATATGTGCTGTTGATAAAAAATCGTTACTTCTTCCACGAGAACAAGCCCGATATTGCCCTTGGAATCCTCAATGTGAGGCCAAATGTAAGGAACAAGGCAGATCTAGTGCAAGGTTATAGTGTTGGGGATCCAGTAGAGATTTCGTTGCAGGTGTATTTACTTGGTATGAGTTGTGTTTTTGTGGAGATGTTCTTCCACCACCTTGTTGTGTATGTTGCTCCATGGACACTAATATTCAGATATCGGTAAAATCAGGTGGCGACGTCAAAGTATCAACACCGACATCGTCCCTTCTGGGTCTAAGCTTGTAATATGCATTGCTTGACATAAAAGAGCTATAAGTGACATTTAGTAGCTACCTTGTTCACTTTCTTGATGTATTGTGAACACAAAGATCATTGTCATCTTAATGTTCACAAATAGTGCGCAGACTCATGACAATATAGTAAATAGGCTGCGCCTGAGGGGATGAACCGGATATGTTGAATCCTTGAATCATAGTCCTAAAACTCTTCCTCGTCTCATCAACTACAATCGTTGTTCTCAGCTCACATAATAATATAAACAAAGGATGAAGTATAAAACATACGAACATGATGTACCATAAATATCGAATCGAATATGTAAAGTATATACTCAGATCTCTGTCTGTGGGTTTCTCATTATATGTACGATGTTTACAGAAATAGTCGAATGACTTTGAGATCCACATAGGCCTGCGTGACAGGAGGAATTTCACTTACAATTTCTCTCTCTCTCTGTCTCTTTCCTATTCTCTTCTCAATATTCTACGATCCCCCTCTTCACTTGGGAGAGAGGGGTATTTATAGGGAGGTTACGTGGGGTCCACTTCTTAATCATGTTATAACCTTATCCTCTTGTGTCTTGTGCCGCTTACGCAGAAGTTTTCGTGTTCTCGACTTTATCTGCGTGTTATGTTTGAATACGCAGTGCTAACTGCGCTTCCTACATAAGCTGACTGACGCGTACACTGTTTGAGGGTATTTAATGCGGGTAGTTGAGATGTCTGCCCGCGGTAGACAGCTGTCCTCTGCCCCTGTCTTGTCTGCGTCAGTCGGACTATCCCCAGCCGTAGATCTTAGATCTTTCTGGGGATAGGATAAAGTGACTCTTGGCTGTCCACGTGTGATATCATATCTTGATGCTCTCAGCCGCATGTCCTCCACGTGTGTCTTTGTGGACACGTGGCGGAAGATGAAATGTGTACTTACAATTTTTCCCATTTTCCTCCTACTGGGCGGTTAGTCGAAGTGGGAAGAAAAAAACGTGTTACTCTCTTCATCTTCTCTTTATTATTTTCCTAGATTTTAGGGCATATTCTCCACTATTTGCAATAACTTCTTCTTGGGTAGTGGGGCAAAACGTGTTACTCTCTTCATCTTCTTTTTATTATTTTCCTAGATTTTAGGGCACATTCCCTGCTATTTGCAATAACTTCTTCTTGGGTAGTGGGACGGTTTTATTTCTCTTTGCATATATATGAGAAGAAATGTGAAAATTCTCTAATCATAAATTTTATTCCTTCTCTTTCCTCAGAGATTTTATTTTTTGTTCTCTGCTTTTGTATCCTTGTTATTAATTGCTACTGCTGCTACTGTTGTTCCTCAAAGCTTTCTGTTGCTGCTATTGTTGTTCCTCAAAGCTTTTTGCTGCCGCTGTTGTTGTTCCTCGAAGCTTTCTGCTGCTGCTGTTCTTCGTCGAGGCTTTCTGCTTGATTTTTCGTTTATAGGTAAGTGTTTTTACTGTGGTTGATTATCTTTTGATGAAAAATATATTCGTTTTCTGTTGTTGCTATATGTGTTTGTGATAAAGAACATATATATAAATGTGTGTATGATTTCCCCTGTTCGTTATTACAAATAGTAATGATTTCTTCCTTCGTGTATGCTTGCCCCTATTTGTTATTTCCCCTTTTTATTTAGGGTTTGTTCTTATTTTCCATCTGGTTCATGATTATGAAGAACTGGATGAAATTGGGTTTTTTGATTTTCGTTTTGTTTCCGCGGAAATCTGAAACTTGTTTGTGTACTACGTAGACATGGCTGACCGTCCACGGGTTTCTTATCAAACTCCACCGCCGAGTCTGCGTAGATCTCCTCCACGTAGAGATCTTGATGTTTCTCCGCCTGGTGGAGGTTCGTCTAAGTTTTCCCAAGGTGATGCCCGGGTTCATAGGGTTTAGTCTTCTTCTAGTCAGAGGTACTCATCTTCTAAGAAGGGTGAGTCGCAGAGAGAGAATACGCAGAAAGGGGACCAGCCAAAAGAGGCTCCTGGTTCCCGGTATGCTATTTCTCGTCCCTTTGTTAATCCGCGTGATGATCCCAAGAGAACGCAGGATGTCCCGCCTCTTCGGTCAGTGGCCCTCCTTCTGCGTCTCAGCAACATCCTCTACCTCCCCCTCCAGTGTCTCAACCCATGGGGAGGTATTCGAAAGAAGTGGTTCCGAAGAATGATGCATCTAAGGTTCATCCTACGAGAAAAGCTTCCGACAGAAACCCTTCGAAGGATTCTGCGCCTGATCCCGTGGAGGAGGAAGATATTTCTCAGGAAATACGCAGCGTCGCTGTTGGGGAGAAGAAAGTGACCTTCAAACATATTGTTCTGGAGGTTTTAAGGAAAAGCATGGTCTTCAGCTATTCGATGTTCGTTTTTACGCTGCTGATGATGATATTACTTATGAGATGATATCGACGTATAAGTTTGATTAATTTCATCTGCTGACCATGGTTGGGGCCTTTGAAGAGGGTTTTATGTTGCCTTTGTCAAGTATGGGGATTCTTTTTATTATGATGTGCTGGCTGGTCGAGAGGGATCTTCGAAGAAGACTCACTGTCGCTCTATTTTCCAACTTCATGGGAATTATCTTCGTGCACTGAGGGAGTGTTATCTTCAGAGTAAAGGAGAGAAAATGATGACCCTTTATGTTCCCAATCCTGAGAAAGGGAGTAGTATATGCCTGAGAATTTTAACAAGTCTTTTGGTGACTCTGTTAACAGTAGGAATCGTAAACCGTGGAGTGTGAGTCTTCGTAATATTGCCGCTCCTCGTGGTGAGATCCGCCTTCTGAGTGAAGTAAGTGGTGCTAAGGTGAAGTACGTCCCGGGTACAAAGAATTCTACTAACGAACTGGTGTTTCCTACTCGTGAGCGGATCAAGCGTGATCATGACTATGAATGGCACGCGACTGTTATTGAGGTTGTTGGTCCCTGGGCTTGGGGGTGGGTTCCAGGTCCGCAAGGATGGCGTCCTACCGCAGATAGCCAGATACGTGAGACTCTTCCTGCTCGTTATGGGAATTTCCGTCCTTGGCATTTGAATTTTGAAGGCATGGATTTCCAATATGCCCTCGATATTGTTAATGAAGATGACGAAGAGAGTTCCGATGCTGATCGTCAGACGAAGAATAATGCGGTTGTCAAGGTAAGATTTCCATATGCTTTGTCCTTCTTTAGTTGAGGAAATTTTAATTCTTTTCAAATCCAGGGATTTCTATTCTTATATTCCTTGTCTTTTTAGGCGACGAAGAAGAGGAGGATAAATCCCAAGCAGTCCACCACCGCAACAATCAAGGAGGCGGAGGTTCATGTGACTGAGCTTGGAGGGGATGAAGATATGTCTGATAGGGAAGAGCGTACCGATACATCCCCTCCAGGTCATCGTGATGAAGAATTTGTTGAAGGGAATACTACCGCTGGTGGCAGCGGTATTGGTGGTGAAATTAATCCCGCCGGTTGCCATGATGCTGGTGCCGAAGCTAATCCCGCGGGTTGCAGTGATGCCGGTGATGATAGCATTTCCCTTGGTGATCAGGGTGTTGGTGGTGAAATTCCCGCTACGTCTCAGGAGTTTTCCTTTGGCCGGATTTATTCTGCAGGGAATAGTTTTGATATAAATGCTGCCATGGGCCTGGCTTCTGAGTTCAACCTGCTTTCCCCAAACGATGATTGGGATGTGCTTGGTAACTCTATCAAGGAGGATGGAAAGGGAAAGGGAGTCGTGAATGCTAGTGATATTCCAAAGGGGAGTGGTGCTAGAGATCTTCCATATTTGGATGCGGGAGTAGCCTCGAACTCTTCGGGTGTTAAATTCACGGACATGGTTAAGGCCTCGGTTGGGTCTTCTAGAGATAATTTTCCTCAGTCACTGATACTTGAGGGTGATGATGCCATCTTAGCTTGGTTTAAAAACAAGAACTTGATGTTCGTACCCAATCCAGCTCCTGTGGTGTAGGGTGAGAAGAAATCTGATGCCTATACCCGTAAGATGATGCAATTGTCTCCCGAGGACCAGGTTGCAGAAGCGTGGGATAAGAATCTTCGGTCCTTGGAGGCTTCTCTAGTGGTCGACACTCCCTCGACTGTTGCTGATATGATGGCCTTGGCTGATGGGTATCAGTATGGATTTCCCCAACAACGGATGTTATAAGTGAGTTCTCTTATCATTTCTCCTTGTATCAATATTTAACAATTTTAGAATCTAGGTGTTTTAATTTATGATTCGCAGATGATGAGGAGTGAGCATTGGAACCACATGTTGTACCAGTTTTTTAAGACCAAATCCCTCAAGTAGGAAGCTAAGCTTCGTCTTCGGGAAGAGCAGCTTACCGCGGCTGAGACTGTTATCTCTGATAGGGATAGGGAGATAGGTGAATTGAAGAGTCTCCTCAAGGCGAAAGAGCAAAAAGGAAAGGAGGGGGATAAGCTTCGGTTGGAACTTTTTATGCTCGTAATGAGTTGGAAGAGGCCAAGAAAAATTCTTCGGCTGTTACAGGTTTGATTATCTGTGTTCTCTTCCTTGCTGTTGTCCTTTACTGTAATTAGTGTTCTGTCTGAGTCTCCCTCCCCCACCCTGTCTTCAGTGGGTGGATTTACTGAGTTAGTATAGCTTCGGAAAGAGCGACAACATCAGAAATATCGCATCATAGAGTTGGTAGAGAAGATAAAGAGCGAGGCTGATAAGTGGAATGCTCGTGCCGATGAAAATAATGCTCTGGCAGAGGAGTGGCGGGGCAGACGAGTCCAAATGAGTGATATGCAGAACAAATATAACAATGATCGTCGTTTGTTTAATGGAACGTTGTTGTGGACGCGTGATAATCTTCGTGAATCCCGAGAACATGTCTCATCTTTAGAAGCTAGAATCAATCTCTTGGAAGAAGAATTGCGTCAAGCTCGTTCTTCTCAGTCTTCTGATGTTAGAGATTACATTCAGCGTCTTGATAGGGAAAGAGATGACGCTAGGGCTGAGGCTGGTGCTCTAAGAAAAGCTTTAACTACGTCTATAGCTGATGTGGTATGCCAAGCTGAGTCTGAGAGAAATCTTGAAGTAAATATGTATCGGCTCAACAAGGGTCTGGAGGAATTAAACAACAAGGTCGTCATTTGGATTCGATGAAACAGGTAGAATTAGATGCGAGTCAGTACGCTCTTTCAACCCTTCAAGCGGATTATAAGAAGTTTTCAGATGAGTATGTGATAGACGCATTTATGTGTCTAATATAGCTCATTTGTATATATTGTTAGTGCTCGATATCGTACTTATTTGGTTATTTTATTTATTTGTAGGTGTTTTTGGAAGAATAAGGCTTTGTGGCGAAATTGGCTAAAAATGCGGCATTGGACCTCCGTTGATAACGTGCCGGAAGCGCCCCAGAATTGTACCAGAAGTATCCCAGGAATACCCCGGAGGAACCCAGAAAAAGTGCGGAAAACATCCCAGAAAATTGCTAAAGGAACCCCTAAGTTGGATAAGGGGCACCCATTTCAGGGCATGTACTAAAGGGACTCTCGAACTGGATAAGGGGGAGGTCATCTAAATAATTCAAATCTGAAAAAAAAAGGCGGGAAAACTTGGTTTCACGCTGTTGATTTTGGAAGCAAATTGTTTGAGCTGTTCAGGGAGATTCAATGCTGCAAATCGATTGGGATGAACTTCCCAGACAATAACAAGCCCAGTACAATCGATTGGACCCATCCAATTGGGCTGGAATATCCGGGAGAAGCAATCAAAGTTAAAACAGAGAGACGTGTCCTGTTGTGCACTTTCAAAGATTTTTTGGAGATTTTGGGAGAGTTTTACGCTGGATAATCATGTATTTGGTCCTGTTCAAGTCATAGGAAGAGTTTGGTGGCTATTTTATAGCTAACAGACGCGTACAAACACTGACAGAGGTGATTATTGTTTCAACTGCAGAGAAGAAAGAGAAGAGATTATCGGGACTTGGCCGCAACGAAAAAATAAAGATTTTCTCGATCTGGGTAGTATATAAAGAAGGATACAAGTCTCATAAAGGTGGATCAAGAGTTTGGGGTCGATCCAGAGCCAGGAGGAGCGAAGAAGAAGGACTAGCAGCAATGTTCACCTGATGCCATTAAAATGCTTCAAGAACACGAAGAACAGACTCTGCAGGACAGTCTTATTTTCAGCAGCTCCAGAACAGTCTTATTTTCAGCAGCTCAACTGCAGAAGAGAGGTGTCGCAGTTCGCTGCAGTTTTCCGTTGTCGTTCTTTTCTGGACATGTTTTGTGAGTCTCAGAACTACTATTTTATAACTTTTGACTCTTTTTATCAGAATTTGAGATTTTAATTAATATGTTGAGTGTGTGATTGATATGAATAGCTAAACCCCAATACTAGGATGATGGAGGAAACCATTCTTTATGCATGAATAATTTTTCATTTAATTCTTTTATGAGTATTTGCATTATTATGAATTGAATTATGATTTTTCTTAATTATTTGTGATTTCATTTGATGGTTTATGCTTGGGACTAATCCTTTTGATAGGCCATGCTTAAGATTTACACTTAATATTTTTAAAATCTATTTTTGGAAAATAAAGAGTCGATGTTTAGAAGCTATAACTGTTTAGAATAAATACATGAATCGCATGAGTATAAGAATTGGTGAAATCCTGAGTCCCAGTATCTCTTGATCCTGTGACAAATTTTTGTATATATTTTTACGTTTTTAAATCTTTACAAGTCCGAGCAACGAATCCTTATTTACCGCACGAAAAAATACTACAACAAAATGGCGCCGCTGCCGGGGATTTGTGTTTAGATAGCATTTTTTTTTTAGATTTTTTTTTTGTTTATTATTTTTATTTGTTCCTTTTTACGTTTCTTTTTGTGTCTTTGATTTACAGGTTCGAAGTGGAATACTAAGGACTTGGGAACAAAAAGCTTAAAGCTAAAAGCTAAAAGAGAAGAAAAAAAAAAGACATAATTTTTTTTTAGGATTTAATTTTTATTATTATTTTTTTGTATATAGCATTTTTTTTAGAATTTGTAAATAGGCTTTATTTTTCATAATTTTTGTAATTTTTGGACTTTTTTCTGGACTTTTGGAAATTTTTTTTTATTTTTTTTCAACCCTACGGAAGGGTATCCTTAAATACAAACTGTTTGCAGGGAAGGACGACGATTACGATATCGTCTCGGCCCCTCGGGTTCGCACACGGCATAGGAGTCGTGGCCCAAGTCGACTTCAACGGTTCATCCCCTGTCTGGTACGGGAGGTAAGTCCAATCGAAACACTCGTGAATCCCCTGCAAGCGAGTTACTGTACTCCTTAAGGTGCTAACTGTTTGAGGACGAACCAGACTGTCTTTATTTTCCTAGTAAAGGGCAAGGCCTGGCCTAAACAAGATAAGGGTTCGGATTTCATCACCGTTCTCTTCTTGCCCGCCTTAGGAAAACAAAACCTAACGCGAACCCAAGCTTTAAAAATATGATTAGAAAGAGACCTATAGGGTATCGAGCTTGTTAGGAAAATTTTTCGAAGGATATTGGCTACCTTTTAAGAAATCTCGAAGTTCATAATGGTTTCTGTGAGTTGAGTGCGTGACTGCGCTGCCTTGTGATAGCGGTGAGGCCTTGGGTATCAAAGCTCCACTGAGCTTTCCTCGCCTCAATTCAACTTACTTTAACTCGGATTGATTCCAGAGGGGTTTTCTTAAACTGTAACGAATTCCCCTTCGAGAGATAGAAGCTGGTCTAGAAACAATCTAAGTGGATCCATCATGCTTTTTGTTTGCTAGAAATCTTTAGGTTTGCTTTGGTGGAGTCGAGTCGGCCTTGTTTGTGATTGTATATAATCCTTCTGTAGTTTATATTTCTTCGGTGATGAATCCTTTTGAGGAGACGCCACCTGCGATGACGTTGCGAGAATATATGCCTAGAAATTCTCGTTATCAAGAGACGTCTTCGGAAATGAATCTTGGTGAATATATGCGTGGGCAGCGATATATGGATACTCCAACTTTTATTGAGGAATCACCTCTAACGATCTATGAGAAATATTATAAACATAAACCATGTAGTTGGGAACAAAGCTTGAGAATTCGTGATTATAAAAAATTATATTGTGATGATGATGATGAGGAGGATGGTGATGATGATTATAATGATATTTCTAATTCAAATCCAAATAATTTTAATAATTATTTACCTATTGAAAAGGACGAGGATTTGACTAGAAATACCCCCGTTTTAGACGATGATTACGAAACTGATGATGGTTTAGAGGAACCGGTTTATCTTGAGACTACTGTTTTCGAGTCGAACGATTTAGAAACTGTAATCGATGATGGTTTCGAGGAACGGTTTTACCCTGAGAATACTGTTTCAGAGTCGTACGATTTAGAAACAATGGTCTTAAATGAACTCGTAGAGATTAATGAGGATACACCGCAAGATTACAACTTAGAAGATTCAATTTCCCATTTTCAGGAATCTGATGACCTAGAAATTAGGGAGATTGTGGCTAGTCTAACTAGAGACACTGAAAAATCTAAGTTTGGGGGTGATTATCACTTTCCTAGTGCTTTACTTTTAACTCTCGGAAAGTCCCCTCACATAGAACTTGATATCCATGCCTCAACCATCTTACAAGATTATTTTCATATTAGGTTTCCGAACCTAATGATGTTATAAAAAAAGTTCAGTCGTTAGAAACCCATCCTCTGGTTGATGTGGTTTGCCCAGGCTATGATACCCAGATTGACTTTGTTTTCCCACCAAATAGTTTTCTTCCAATTGTGGGAACGTATAGATTTCAAATATGTCACTTATTAAGTTCTGAGACTAAGCCTAAGTACTTTAGGAAATTAGAATCGACACATTTGCTTCAGAATGACCACTACTCTGACTGTGGTCAACTATGTAAGTCATACCTAATTGACTTAGAGGATCCTAAATTATTTAGGTTATTTTGTGATTCCAGGTTCTTATCTGAGTTTTTCCAGACTCTAGGACCTAATAATTTGGATCCTACCTATGAGGAAATGCATCCGAGGAAAATAGTCTATTTAGACCCCTTCATAGAACCTGAACCTGAACCGCAATTAGCGATAGTTATCCAGAAACTAGGTAAGGGAATGCTAGTCTTGTACATTTTCTTGGTTCACTGCAGTTTCTTTTTGTCATCTCTTTTTGGTTTTAAAGACTCACAATTATTCCGGCTACTGTTATACGGTTCGAGTTGACTAAACCTTTTCTATGTCTGGCTGAAGACTTTAAACTTAGCACTTCTTGGGAGGTAACCCAAACTCATGCAACCATGTAATATCTTTCCTTAACTCTTTTAATCACACTTTGAGATTTGAATTAATATGTTGAGTGTGTGATTGATATGAATAGCTAAACCCCAATACTGGGATGATGGAGGAAACCATTCTTTACGCATGAATAATTTTTTATTTAATTCTTTTATGACTATTTGCATTATTATGAATTGAATTATGATTTTTCTTAATTATTTGTGATTTCATTTGATGGTTTATGCTTGAGACTAATCCTTTTGATAGGCCATGCTTAAGATTTAGACTTAATATTTTTAAAATCTATTTTGGAAAATAAAGAGTCGATGTTTAGAAGCTATAACTGTTTAGAATAAATACATGAATCGCATGAGTATAAGAATTGGTGAAATCCTGAGTTCCAGTATCTCTTGATCCTGTGACAAATTTTTGTATATATTTTTATGTTTTTAAATCTTTACAAGTCCGAGCAACGAATCCTTATTTACCGCACGAAAAAAATACTACAACAGTATGACTTTCTTGATGAAGCCCGTGATGCTGTTGTTAACGAATATGAAATAGCTTCGGCGAGAGTCGAAGGTATATGCTTATATTATCGAGTGTGATTCTGTAATTTCCTGGACCTAACCATCTGCATTTTTATTTTCCTTGCAGAGCTCCAGGGACAGCTTCACACTGCAAATAAAGAGCTTGCGAAGGATCAATCCAAATTAGCGCATCAGGAAAGCCAGATAGTCATCACAAAGGTTTAGCTACAGAAAGGAACGAGGCTGACCAAGCCGCTTCGAAGGAAGTGAGTCTCCTTTCCTCGTTGTTGTCGAAGGCTGAGATGATGAATACTTTTATTACGTACAAGGCTCGATGTCAACTAGTGGGAGATACCAACAAGATTCTGGACAGCATCGAGTATGATCTTAAGACCGAGCATGGCCTTATCAAGGGCTATCCGCTCCGTGAAAAACCCCCGCCTCCTACGTCTGGTTCTTCAGGGCCTTCCTCGGGTGGGAGCGTACCTTCATCGCAGAAGGGGAAGACTGCTAAACCTGCTGGTAGGGTTGAGCTATCCAAGTAGATTATTTTAGAAAGTTGATCTTTGTTGACTATAAGGCTTCGTGAGATTCCTTTTGTATTTTCTTGTTCCCGCGTATCATTGCCAAGCCTGAAATCAACTTTTGATGATTTGATCATCGTTTTAATTTTTATTTTTTTTGTCCGATTTCTTTTTAAGTATTGTTACGGTTAATTTGGAATATAACTGAATGTATCAAGGATAGCGAAGTGTTTGAGTGTGAACCCGAGGATATGTGTATCTTCGTGAACATCTTGAGACCTGTGACCCCGCTGGCTAATCCTGGGCCAGAGGATTCTCAGACGATGGGGGTCGGGGCAGCATTCTAGGATATGAGTTGTTTGGAATGTACATTCATTCCGTAAACCCGCTGCCATGAAATTGGTTGGGTATCTGTTTCTGCTGGATGCCTTCCCCATGGTCCTACACTTATAGACGCTGATACGGGAGTCCCGAGAGATTGTAGGTAACTACTTTCCCCAAGTAAAATAAGACAACAATTAACACAAGTATTTACGTGGTTCGACAGCAGAGTGTCTACGTCCACGGGTGAAAAAAGTGTATATTCAGTTTGTTGAGTTACATTTGGAAGAATTCCATTGATGGAACCTGTGAGGTAGTAAATAGCAAATAGGAGAATGAAGTATTGTCGCGGAGGTCAATTCTCTGTATTTACAGGTGTAGGGTTCTCGTGAGGTGTTGTATTTACACGCGGTTGTCTTGTTACTATATTGCTCCATGTATTTTGAATATTTTTTGACGAAAGTTTGCTTGATTGATAGGTTGAGGTTTGCTACTCCTCTCTCAGAGATAGAAACATGTCGATCGCAAGCGTCGTTTTCTTCTTCTGGTGCTCTTCACGCAGATGCAGGTCTGCGTTACTTTCTTTTTTGTTGTTTCTTGGTACTCTAGCTGCTCTTTTCCATCCCGATTTTTCTTTTTTGGGTTACTCTATGCTAGGGAGGTGGAGGAAGACGATACAGTTTCTTCTGTATTTTGAATTTTTGAATTAGGAATTTGCTGAGATAGGGTATCAATTGGGTGTATGAAAATTTTCCCTATTTGGTTGGATACATCCAACGGGTTTTCCATGGGTTTTGTTGATTTATGTCCGAATTTATTACCCATTTCGTGAATTTCATTTGTGGACGTTTCGCCTGCCACTGTCCTACGTGTTTCACCCTCAATTCCTGTCATCTGAGGTAGTGAATTATTTATTGTCTGATCTTCTACACCCAACAAAACCTGCTCCACCTTCTTTTTTTCTGCCATAAATTTGTTTTTAACTCCAGGTGGATTCCTTGGATCCGCAGTGGTCTTTATGACAGTGTTTGTCTCAGTACCAGCCTCAGCATCATTCAGTTGTACAACAGTGTAGGTTGTTTTGCTCCTTACTGCCATCTTGTCTTTTGCCTGCGCCATACCCATCTTCCGATACCCTGCATCATTTGCATTTCTACTTCCGCTGCTGTCATCGTTGGATCCGTTCATCCTCAGTGCTTCCAAATTTAAATGAAGGTGACACGTGTCATCCCTCTCGCCGTCCGTCTTCTTCTCACCGTTTAACGGTTCTTGAACGTTTACCTTCAAACTCTGTATTGATTCAATGCAACAACTGATATTGATGACCCTGGTTCATTGGGTTTGTAGTATGCTCTAATTTCTTCAGTATATCTTGCCATGATTTATCCCTCATACTTGCTGTTATTTCCTCTGCACCGTGACTTAGATCTTCTTCCAATTTCTTTGACAGAGATGGACACTGGTTCATTTGATGACCAAAATAACCATAGTAGAAACATAGCCTGGGTAGTTTTTCATACCTAAAAGTGATCTTGATATTCTTTTCTGATCTAAGTGTGATTTTCATATCTCTTGGTAACGGTCTTTCGATGTTCAATCTTACCCTAAGCTTCGCAAATCTCCCCCACTTCTTAGCCATCTCCTTATCTATTGGTTCTGGATCCCCTATAGTTTTTGCAATATTATACACCTTCTCTGCGTTTAGCATATTAAATGGTAATCCATATATGCGGATTCCAAAAACAACATGCTTAAAAATCATATTCTTCTAACACAAACCCATCTACTGCCTTCTCCAGTAACATCAAATTCTCTATAACTGACCATGGCGTTCCCTGCAAAACTGCTGCAATATCACACAGTAAGGAGAATCGAGCATTATAATGACAACTCCCCAGATCTGTAACAGATATTGTTCCCGATGGTCTCCAGGCTTTGAAAGTACTTCATTAAGAATGTTGATGTTGTATTCTCTCCCTGAAATAAATTTAAAAACAATATCTTTGTTATGTTCTAAAACTTCTCCGTTTTCCTCATCTGCTTCCTCATAAACATATGTTTGCGGTTCTTCGATCTTGTTGTTGTTTTGTTCGTTTAATCTTGAGCCTTCTCCATATCTTCCTACCTCGTTATCCATACTCAGTAAGACCCAGAAAAGGAACAATCTTCTAACTTTGCAAAAACTTTACAAAAAACAAAACCCTTGAAAAAAGATCACTCTTAGCTTTCAGTTGAAGGTATCCAGAAAAAAACAAGTGAATAATGTTGGAAAAAATTGGGTTTCACAAAGGATGAATGAATCAGAGAAGAAAGTGTTGCACTCCAAAACTTTCAAGGCTTGTATAAATTTCTTTTAGACAAATATTTCTACCCTCCCAATAACAATTGGCGATTACAACAGGTATGCGAAATATTGCCTTCAGGATACAATGAAAGCCCTGCAACGAAAACTGAATTCAAGGTTTGTACCCCTTGATTCAATCAAGAACACACAAAGAGATTTCTGATTTCTGATGATGCTTTTTGAAACAGAGAAAACAGATTGATTTTTCTTATATGTTAAACGAAACTGGGAGAAGCTATTTATAAAGGGTTTTGCACCTGTTGGGAATAGGTTTTTATTCGCCAACAGGTTTCTATTCACGAAACGTCAGGTTCCTTCATCAACAGACATCAATGGTGTCTTTTGGATTCGAAATTTTCGAACAGGCTTTTATCGGCCAAATAAAACAGCCTGGGGGGCGATGCCCCCCAGGACCCCCTTTGGTTAGCGGCGTTGAAAATATTCCAACATTCTCCCCTATTTTCAAAAACCATAAAACAAAGTTAAAACTTTTAAATCAGAGTGACTGCATCACCGAAGTGACTGCCTACGTACCCGAGTGGGATCAAGCCAACGTAGTTCAAGCACAATTGAGACTAAGCATCATCGTTGAAATCAACACATAAATGATAGGTATCTTTTGGATTTGAACCTTCACTTAGTGTAAGAAACTCAAAGCCTTATCGAGGTTCTATGGTGAAACCAGTCTTGAACCAAGTACCCCTTATGATAAAACCGGAGTCTCCACACATATTGATTTCATAAAATCATGTGTTCTGTAGCCAAGCACGTTAATGGCCATGTGCTTATATCCTTGTTCATGAGTCTTCTTTAGAGAACGGTCTTCTTCTCTTAGGAAACGGCCTTATTTCCATACTCATATAGGTAAGTCTCGAAGGTGTTTCTGCGATACACCTTTTACTAATCATAGACTCATTAAGGATTTACATCCATCCTATTTTCTTGCAGAAACCAGCACTAATAAGAAATGGGAAGTTTTTATATTAGTGCTCCATAATCCACATCCATAACTTGTTGGTACCACATTGAACCTTGTTTATCCTTTTCAAAACATAGGTTGGGTTTCTGCTATGGGAGATCAAACTTCCTTCACAGACCTTAGTCCCATTTGTTTCCTTTTTATTGAAACCACTGAACTTGGTAGACTTTTCGTAAATGGGTCTGCCAAATTCCTCTTTGATTCAATAAAGTTAACCGTAACTACCCCCCTCTTGAGTAGTTGCCTAACCATGTAGTGTCTAAGACTTGCATGTCTAGACTTTCCATTATAAGTCTTATTAGAGACATTATAGATTGTAGCTTGATTATCACAATTAATCAAGACCGCCGGAGTTGGCTTCTTCCAAAAAGGAATTTCCATAAGTAGGTTTCTAAGCCAATCTGCCTCCTTACATGCATCAGTTAAAGCTATCAATTCTGACAACATTGTTGAATCAGAATACAAGTCTGCTTCTTGGAACTCCAAGACACAGCAGCACCCCCTAATGTAAAAATCCATCCAGAAGTTGACTTGGAATTTGATTCTACATTGTTCCAGTTAGCATCGCTGTACCCCTCTAGTGCAGCGGGATAGCCTTGGTAATGCAAACCAAAATTTATTGTTCCTTTCAAGTAAGCCATAACTCTTGAAACTGCTTTCCAGTGTTCATATCCTGGATTACTTGAGAAACGACATAATATTCCCACGGCTTGGGCTATGTCCGGTCTTGTGCAATGCATAGCGTACATAAGACTCCCAATAACACTAGAATACTCAAGTTGAGCATGAGTACGGCCGGTGTTCTTCATTAACTTGATAGTATGGTCTAAAGGAGTAGGTGCTGGATTGTCATCAAAGTGACCATATTTCTTGAGAAATTTCTCAATATAATGAGATTGAGTTAAAACCAACTCATCTCCCTTTCTTAGGATCTTAATTCCCAAGATTACATCAGCCTCTCCTAAATCCTTCATATCAAAGTTAGAACTAAGAAACTTCTTTGTTTCTTCCACAACAGATATGTCAGACCCAAAGATTAACATATCATCAACATACAAACAGAGAATCACACAACCAGAACTATCATGCTTACTATAGATACATTTGTCCGCATCATTCACCACAAACCATATGACAAAACTACTTTATCAAACTTCTCATGCCATTGCATAGGGGCTTGCTTCAAACCATAGAGAGATTTCACTAACTTGCAAACTTTCTTCTCTTGGCCTGGTAATATGAAACCTTCAGGTTGTTCCATATATATCTCTTCTTCTAAATCCCCATTTAGAAAAGCAGTTTTGACATCCATTTGATGCACAACCAACTTATGAATAGAAGCAAGTGCAATCAAGCAACGAATGGATGAGATGCGGGCAACAGGAGCATATGTATCAAAGTAATCAATACCATGTCTTTGTTTATAACCCTTGGCAACTAGCCTTGCCTTAAACTTATCAACTTCACCATCAGCTCTCAACTTTCTCTTGAATATCCATTTACTTCCTATTGCTTTAGCACCAGGAGGTAAATTTACTAATACCCAAGTCCCGTTAGTCAAAAGCGAATGCTTTTCATCATTGATGGCTTCTTTCCAGAAATTTGCATCTCTAGAACTCATGGCTTCAGCATAAGTTTTAGGGTCATCATCAGTATGCATAACATACTGGTTAACACTAAGAATTCTATTCTTATTTGCCTCTACAAGGTAATAAATAAAGTTTGGATCAGGCTTTTTCTCAATCCTTCCTCTCTTACTCCTTCTAGGTTCGATATCTTCAGTAGGCACTGAAATATCATTGTCATAGTAGGAGAGGATTTTCATCATTGTTATCAATCTCCATAGGTTCTAGATCAGGTAACAATGGATTCTCCATGGGTTGCATTTGAGAACTGTTCCTATTTAAGTTCTCAAAGAATTCCACATCTACAGATTCTATAATCTCAAAAGTGTCAAGGTTTATAAATCTGTAGGTGATACTATTAAGAGAGTATCCCACAAAAGCACATTTATAAGCCCTGTTTCCCAACTTTGGTCTTTTGGGATCAGGCTTTCGAACATATGCTAAACAACCCCAGACTTTAAGTCTTCTCAAGTTTGGTTTCCTCTTAAACCACAACTCATAAGGAGAAACACTCTTCTTTTTCAAAGGAATTCTATTCAAAATATAACATGCAGACAACATAGCTTCACCCCACAAAGAATTAGGCAAACCAGAACTTATAAGCATGCAATTAACCATATCAATCAAAGTTCTATTTTTCCTTTCAGCCATACCATTTTGTTGAGGTGTGTAAGGTGCAGTACGTTGATGAACTAAACCATGCTCTTGACAAAAGGAATTAAATTCAGTAGGAAAGTATTCACCACCACGATCAGAACGTAAAATCTTAATTTTGTGCTCTAATTGTGTCTCTACTTCTGCTTTATAAATCCTAAATTTATCAAAGACTTCATCCTTAGATTTCATTAAATATGTATAAGCATATCTAGTACTATCTTCTATAAAAGTGACATAATACTTATTTCCACCACGAGTGGCAGAACCATGCAAATCACCCACATCACTATGTACTAATTCAAGTAAGGAAGAATTTCGTACTACAGACTTATGGGAAATTCTAGTTATCTTTGCTTGCACACATATTTCACATTTAGAAGCATGATCAAAATTGCAATCAGAAATCAAGCCTAATCGATTCATGTTTCTAAGAGAACCATAATTCACATGCCCTAATCTACCATGCCATAAATTAACAGAGTCAACAATATAAGCAGAACCATTATTTATTAAATTAAGCTTAATCATCCCATTACAAGCATATCCTTGTCCAACAAACACACCATTTTTGGACAACACAAACTTATTAGACTCATAGGTCGTCTTGAATCCAGCCTTCATAACAAGGTCGCCGGAAACAAGGTTCTTCACGATGTCAGGGACATGTAAAACATTAGTAAGAGTCACAGTCTTTCCCGAAGTAAACGAGAGTTCAACAGTGCCTTTCCCAATAACTTTGCTGCGTTGACCGTTTGCGGAGACAACATCGTTTCCTTCTCCACTAACCGGTTCGTATGTCTTGTAAAGATTTCTATCCTTACAGATATGGATGGTTGCACCATTGTCGTACCACCATCCACCCCCAGTTTCAGCAACAGCATTGGCGGCTTGCACCACGATCACAAGTTTGTCATCGACCATATTTGCCTCCTTTTTCTGGTTCTGCTGTTGTTTCTTTTTGAGACGACAGTCACGAGCAAAATGGCCGGGTTTGTCACAGAAGTAGCAAGGGCCGACAGCGCCCTTCTTCTTACTCTTCTTGTTGGGATGCTTCTTAAACTGAGTATCATTCTTAGGTTTCAAGGAATTCGGTGTTTTAGATTCTTCTACGCTATTCACCTTAGAATGGTTTTCAGAATGTGGACTATCCTTAAGTTCTCGCTTACGAGAGTCCTCTTCTATGCGAAGATGACGTTGTAAGGCCTCTAAATCATAGTCAGTCTCAGCATGCTTAAGTTTCTTCTTATAACCATTCCAAGAAGGGGGGAGACGAGAAATAATAACCCCAACAACAAACGCAGAAACAAGATCAATTCCAGCATCCTTAAGATGATTAACTATGAGTAAAAGTTCACTGACCTGGGCAATGATTGACTTACTGTCAACCATCTTAAAATCCATGAAATTGCAAATCAGGAATTTCTTGTTGCTTGCTTCAGAAATCTTGTATTTGTTGTCAAGCGCAGTCCACAATCCCTTTGCAGTCCCAATACTCCGATGTGCATTGTACACATGTTTGTCCAGAGCATTCAAAATATGACCACGACACATGAAATCATCTTCCTGACGCTGCTTTCGTCTAGCCTTCAATTCCTCAGTGTCATTGTCAGTTGCAGCAGGAATTTCCTCCAATCCATCTTCAAGTATGTACCACAACTTGATGGTGATCAGGAAAAACTTCACAGTCTCTTGCCAACGGGTAAAACCTTCACCATCAAAACGTTCCAATCGAGTAAAGGTTTGGTTCATCACTTGCAGAGATTGAGCAGTAGCATTCGAATTCGAAGATTCACCCTCCATTGCCAGAATATTTGTCTAAAAACTGTTGGAAAAAATTGGGTTTCACAAAGGATGAATGAATCAGAGAAGAAAGTGTTGCACTCCAAAACTTTCAAGGCTTGTATAAATTTCTTTTAGACAAATATTTCTACCCTCCCAATAACAATTGGCGATTACAACAGGTATGCGAAATATTGCCTTCAGGATACAATGAAAGCCCTGCAACGAAAACTGAATTCAAGGTTTGTACCCCTTGATTCAATCAAGAACACACAAAGAGATTTCTGATTTCTGATGATGCTTTTTGAAACAGAGAAAACAGATTGATTTTTCTTATATGTTAAACGAAACTGGGAGAAGCTATTTATAAAGGGTTTTGCACCTGTTGGGAATAGGTTTTTATTCGCCAACAGGTTTCTATTCACGAAACGTCAGGTTCCTTCATCAACAGACATCAATGGTGTCTTTTGGATTCGAAATTTTCGAACAGGCCTTTATCGGCCAAATAAAACCGTCAGTTCAAAAAATTCTTCACTAAACAAATATTCCAACAAATAATCAATCACTAAACAAGATTCACAAATCTGTTAGAGATAAAACATCCATGAAGGAGAGAAAAATCATGAAAAGATGAATAAAATCGAAAACTTGACCAGGATCAAACTAACGACGGCTAAAGTTGACCAAAAAAACCAAACTCGCTAGACATATAATTTAAGATTCTCTCTGTTTAGCATGGCACTCGTCTTTTTGGGAGCCACCATGAGATATAATTTTGTTTTCTTCGTATTGTTTATTTCTGTAGTTTCTTTCTCGTGAAGGAGGAGTCTTTTTCCAGTTTGCAAGTTGGCTTTGTGTCATATTCTGTACAGCTTTACCAAAGATTCCTCCTTCAAGGTAGTATATCAAGGGCAATTCTGATTTTGTACACCGGAATTTCCCTTCCCTAATCTAATCAAATCTTTTTAGCAACTCTAAATTTTAACTAACCTCCTTAATTAAGGTCTAATCAAATAATAATAGAGGAGCGATCCAATGAAATGCTCCACATCTAAGATACTTGACAGTTATCAAAAAAGAATGGTTAGAATCGTTAGATGATGGAAGAACTGAATTAATCCAATTACTTTTGTGGTTGTTATATGTGGTGCCGTGGTGGGATAAAAAGTTTTTTATCATTTTGATTTGCATCTTTAAATCTGTAATTGGTGACTTAGTTAAAGCTATGTTGTAAAAGGCGAGCGTCTTTGGCGCTTAAGCACCAAAGACGCCAAACTAAGCCTGCTGTTGTTGTTTTTTAAGTTTCCGGCGCTCGCCTGGGACCCCTTAGGCGCTCTAAGCGCTTGGCGCTCTAAGCGCTTGGCGCCTCGCCTTGCCCAGCATCTTTTATAACATAGAGTTAAAGTGTAATCACAGGATGAGGCAAGAAAATTGACTTGCGCTGACGACAGCTTGTATCACAAATATTCAAAATCGATTTTCTCTCATAAAAATCTTTAACTTTTCGATCATGTGTTTGTGTTACAGCTTGCAGAGGAGAGAGAAAAAACAATTTTGTTGAGAAAAGAGAAACAACTCAACAAGTTTCTCTCTCGGGTCGTTCAGATGATTCAAATAGGTTGATCAAAGTCTTGACCTATATGATCAAACTCGCTGCGCAGTTAGAGGATAATCACCACTAATATGGGAGAAAAGTCACGGCAGTTAATACTATTGACAAATTTATGAAAGGGTAAATCTGGTGTGAAAATTTAAAACTTTGACTAGTTAAAAATGGCAAGGAAAAAAGAGACAAACGTCGAATTTTTATAATGTCGAATTTTTATTCGTCCCCATACCCCATCGATATTTGCCCCATCAAAAAAGTTTCTCGTGTCAAGATCATCACACGTTACAGACACGGACACGCAAGTAGAAATCACGATACATAAATACCAAAGCTGGTGTAACAGTGATGTAAGAAATCTTAACCACTATTAATTATTACATCTTATTAACTTGACCAATTGCGATAGAAGAGGGGGTGCGACACCATGACTAGAATCAAGAACCCGTAAACGGGGGTAAACTTTAGAAAGGCTTTTTTCCCATGACCTCTTTCTCCAAACTTTTCAATATCCACTACCTGGAGCTGGTCGACCAATATTTCTTTCTTTTTAATCTTCCAGAATTTAATTGGCAGCAAATTGTATATGTGGGAACCGTACATGTTATAACACATGACTGGAACGCTAACCAATAGTGCCATCGCTAATTCACCCTTATTAGCGTTTTTAATCTTCCAGAATTTAATTCGCAGCCAGCTGTATATCTGGGAACCGTACATGCTAAAACACATGATTGGAACGCTAACATATAGTGCCGCCGCTAATTCACACTTATTAGCGTAAAAGGGGGGAGACATACTTATGAAAACAACTATGTAACTGATGAATAAAACCATGATTGAAACAAACATCAACACCACGAGAACCCTGACTTGCTGATTCCTAGACTTTTCATAGATAAACCCACTTATGACTAGCATGATTATGCTAAGAAAGATTACGAATGCAATGACATTACAAGTCATGTAAATTCTGTATTTTGTCGGGTTTTTGTACGCCAATATTGGAGTGCCTGCATAGCGTATTAGATAGGGAGAAAACCTGGGTTTATACTTGGAAATAATCTTGTTCCACTTTTCATGTTCCAGAACAATACCAGGTGATTTGCTCATTACGTAACCGTGGGTCGTATACGAATCATTATTTGTTGTATTTAACAACTCATAAAGTAAATAGGTGGTAGTAACAATCTTTGCCTTCTTTGTTGCATGAACAATCTTTGTCATGTTTAGGCTCTGGGTTGTATTTTGTTTTGTGACCTTAGCATTTTTCATAATTGGGATCCACGACAAGAAGTTTGTAGCTAGGTATGAGGAAAAATAACCAGACTTGGAGGAATTAGTTATAGCCCTTAGATAGTAAGTAAATGTAACAGGTTCCTTACTGGATTGGATGATGGAGTCATCTTGAAAAACACCACCAGGTGGATTCATAGCAGCTTGAAAGGCGATTCCGGCTATCAGTGTGGCAACCACCATTAACGCATTAACTCTCTCTTTCACCCATTCTGGTGATCTTTTTTTTTTGTTTCTTGGGGTCATAGCCAATTTCAAGATTCTCTCTTTCCGTCTCGGGCAACATATGTAGTGCTTTGACGCCCTTATTGTTTACAGCATTTATATCAATTCCGATGTTCTTACTCTCCACTAAATACTTTATACACTGCAAATTTAGAAAAGTGAATTCAATACAAAGTCCAAAATAATTGAATTTAAATAAACATGTAAGATTTTTGTTTCAGGGAAAGCCATATATAAGTGTGCATGCATTGTAGGTGATTAAAATATTGTAATAATTATACCTTCCTTCGACTCATTTGTGCAGCAAGGTGCAAAATTGTGTCTCCGTCAATGTTTTTAGAGTTGACAGATACCACATCCATGTCCAAAGATGGTGGCTTCACTGATGGCAATTCCTCTACCAATAATTTCAGGGCATCTAAACTTTTATATTTAACGCAAATGTTTAGTATGGTCTCATTTGTACCATTTTGGATGTGATGAATAGCTTCGGGTTTATGTTTTATTAGCTCCTTCATAATCTTAACTCTGTTTTTCATTGCTGCTACATGTAGAGGAGTTCTGCCTTCTTCATCTTGAACAGTACAAGCCTCTTTGCCGAAATCTAATAACTGCTTCACCATAGAAATGCTTCGTCTAGCCGAAGCCAAGTGAAGAGGAGTAAATCCATGCGAGTCTTTCTCCATTGTGAGTTCTCTCTTTTTCGTCAAAAGTTCTCCCGCAAACTTGACGTGGCCACACATCTCCTCAAGAGGAATAAGTGGGGTTTTCTTAAGCAGCTTTGACAAAACTTTGGTAATTCTTTCTTAATTTTATTCATGATACTTTCATAGATATTTATACATTATGGTTCTCAAAACTTACCTAAGACACTGATTTGAGACTTTCCTTATAAGTCTCACAATCATGACTTACATAAACAATCCTTTCCTAATATATACCACTTACCTTATCAGTCTCAAGTTCGTGACTGATATGGACAATACTTTCCATATATACCACTTACCTTATCAGTCTCAAGTCCGTGACTGATATGGACAATACTTTCCATAGACTAACCACTACGGTCTTGGAAAGTATTACCACTTTCCTTAATACCCCCCCTCAAGACGGAGCATGCAGGTCACAAATGCCCATCTTGGACAAAAGACCTTGAAACTGAACTCGGCCTAATGCTTTGGTGAAGATATCCGCCAACTGTATTCCTGTGGGCGTATACGAGGGAGAAATAATTTTCTGTACTATCGCATCCCTGATGATATGACAATCCACTTCTATATGTTTAGTTCTTTCGTGAAATACGGGATTCTGAGCAATATACAATGCCGACTGACTATCACAAAGAAGACTCATTCCCTGTGTATGACGAATTCCCAAATCACCTAGTAATTGCTTCAACCACTTCAATTCACAAGTAGCGGCAGCCATAGATCTGTATTCTGCTTCAGCTGAACTCCGAGAAACTGTGTACTGCTTTTTAGTCTTCCAAGACACTGGTGAATCTCCAAGAAGCACAAACCATCCTGTCAACGATCGTCTAGTCAAAGGACAGCTTGCCCAATCTGAATCACACCATCCTTTCAAACTTAAACTACTATCAGAGCGCAACAAAATTCCTTGCCCAGGATTCTTTTTCAAATATCTTACTACCCGAAGTGCAGCTTCCCAATGTTCTTGTCTTGGATGCTGCATAAACTGTGACAAAATATGCACAGAATAAGCTAGATCCGGTCTAGTCACAGCCAGATAAATCAATCTTCCGATCAATCGTCGATACCTTTCTGCATCACTCAACAACGGCCCTGTTGCTAAAGCCAAACGATGATTAGTTTCCATTGGAAACTCTGCTGGTTTTGCTCCTAATAACCCCGTCTCCATAATAATGTCTAATGCATATTTCCGCTGACAAACATAAATGCCTTGTTTACTGCGAGCTATCTCCAAGCCCAGAAAATATTTTAATTTTCCCAAATCTTTCATCTTGAAACACTGTCCCAAGTATGTTTTAAATTTATTTAGCTCCATTATATTATCTCCTGCAACAATCAAATCATCCACATACACCAAGACATTAAGTTGCACCTTTCCTTTTATCATAGTGAAGAGAGAATAGTCTGAATAAGATTGCCGAAAACCATAATTCTTCAAAGTTGTTGATAGTTTCGCAAACCAACAACGTGGAGCCTGTTTCAAACCATACAATGATTTCTTCATTATACATACCATATTAGGATTTCCTTTCGCAAATCCAGGTGGTATTTTCATATACACCTCTTCCTCAAAATCTCCATGTAGAAACGCATTGTGTACATCCATCTGATGTACTTCCCAATTTTTAACAGCTGCAACAGCTAGAAAAGTGCGCACTGTTGTCATTTTTGCTACCGGTGCGAAGGTCTCTTTGTAGTCTAAGCCTTCCACCTGATGATTTCCAAAGATCACCAATCTTGCTTTTAAGCGAACCAAATTCCCATTTTCATCATACTTCTCTGTATATATCCATTTACTTCCTAGTGCTCTCTTGCCCTCCGGCAATTCTTGCAAAACCCAGGTATCTTGTTCTTCTAGTGCTCGTATTTCTTCTTCCATTGCTTTCCGCCATCCTGGATGTCTCATTTCTTCTTTAAAATTGCGAGGTGCTGAACTCGCAGTTATAGCTGCAAGAAATTTCTTATATGGTGTAGAAAATTTTTCACAACTAACATAATATGTCAAAGGATACGGCGTACCTGAGGAGGATGATTGTGATGTATGAATATGAGATGGACCATTTTCTCTAGTGGTGTGCGTCACAAAACCCTTAAGCCTACTCGATGGAATTTTCATACGCTTTCCTTTACCCATATCACCTTCTACAGCAACATTATTACCCGGACTGACTGCTTCAGCAGATCTCTCTTGGACTGCTGCACGTTCTTCTTCCGTCGCAGTCATATCTTGAACTCTTTCACCATCTCCGTTTGTCGCAGTTGCATCAGGTATGCCTACAGCATCTCCTGCTGTTGCTGTTATGCCTACAGCGTCTCCTGCTGTTATGCCTACAACGTCTCCTGCTGTTGCTGTTACGCTTGGTACTGCCACACTCTCACTTGCTGTCGCTGTTGCTGTCACCTCTTCATCATCGCTCCAGTCACACGCTGGATTCAACTGAGCAGTCTCAGCTGATACACCAATCCCCTCGGTCTCAATATAATGACCAGGCTGATCACTCTCGGTGCGAGTTGCAACTGTTGACTGCTGCACCACAGACGTTGCATTCTTATATGGGAAACTATTCTCATAAAACTGGACATCTCTTGACACTAAGAATTTTCTTTCATCCAAGTCATATACTTGCCATGCCTTTTTACCAAATGGATATCCAAGAAAAACACACCGCCTTCCTCTACTTGCAAATTTATCCCCTTTGTTATTTTGATCATGCACATAACACAGGCATCCAAACACTTTCAACTGATTATACGGAGGTTTCTTTCCAAACAATATTTCATACGGCGTTTTATTTTCCAGAATAGGTGTAGGACTACGATTAATCAAATACGCAGCTGTCAATGCGCATTCTCCCCAAAACCGTATTGGCAAGTTGGCTTGAAATCTCAAAGCCCTTGCCACATTCAATATATGTTGATACTTTCTCTCCACTCTTCCATTTTGTTGCGGAGTGCCTACACACGATGTTTCAAACACTATCCCATTAGTCTTAAAATATCCACGCAATGAATTAAACTCAGTACCATTATCACTTCTAACAATTTTGATATCTTTATCAAATTGTCGTTTCACAAGAGCTATGAAATCAAGAAACGTTTGTTCAACTGCAGTTTTATTTTGAAGCAAATGAATCCACACACCTCTTGAAAAATCATCTACTATTGTTAAAAAATACTGTGCTCCACAAGACGATGTAGCCCTATAAGGACCCCATAGATCTATATGAATCAATTCAAAAATACAACTGGCTTTACTTAGACTACTAGCAAAACTACTTCTATGTTGTTTCGCTCTTGGGCAAATATCACAAACTTCATTATGCTTCTTCAATCTACTTATACCCGGCAACCTTTGCAATACTTTTTCTGATGGATGTCCCATTCGTCGATGCCACAGCTCGTATGATGCTCCACTGACTGCCATAACTTCAACTTGAGGCACACCACAGAAAATGTATAGTCCACCTTGTCGTTCACCCATTCCAATCACCTTCCTCGTCAACCGGTCCTGTATAAGACATAAACTGTTAGTACATTGTACCGTACATACTAATTCATCAATAAGTTGTGTGACAGAAATTAGGTTACAGGTTATTTGAGGCACATAAAGCACATTATCAAGTCTCAAACCGCCCTGCAGAATAATAGTCCCTATTTTCTCAGATTGTGCATATTTCCCATCTGGGAGTCCAACAGTACACTTCACAATATCTTTCACATCAATCATGTCATCTCTTCTACACGTGACATGATTTGTAGCTCCCGTGTCAATAATCCAATTCGGTTTAGTTTGCTTACCTTGCAGTTGGGACGTATTTTTCTTTGCATTCAAAAACTCAAGCACCTGTCTGAGCTGTGTTGCGGTTACTCCCATCAAATCTGAGCCGTCTGAGGAATATGTGTTTTTGACTGCTTTGTCTCTGCTATATTTAGATTATGTGCTCGAACCTGATTTCCCGTTCCTTGTCCTCTCCTCCTCTTCCATTCGCAAAACCACCACGTCCTCTACCACCAGTTCTTCCACCTCTACCATATCCTCTTCCACTTCTCGGTTTATCTCCCCACCATTCAGGGTATCCAATAAGCTGAAAACAACCTTCATCCGAGTGTCCTTGTCTGCTACAGTGCTTGCAATATTTATTTGGATCATAAGTGTTATTGAGAGGACGTTGATCAGATTGTACCTTGAACGCCATCACATTGTCATGAACTTCCGGTGTGGCGGCTACATCTCCTTTCCTAAGACGTTCCGAGTTTATCATTGTTTGATATGCTACATCTATTGAAGGCAGTGGATCTCTTGCCAACAATTGTTCACGCAAGGAACCATAGACAGCATCTAGTCCAATTAAGAAATAATGTAATAAATCTTCTTCTCTCAAAGTACTAACCTGTGTTGCAATATCACATTCGCACTTGCCACACTTGCACGTTGGTACCTTCATATATGTGATCATCTCATCCCATATCTTATTCAATCTTCCAAAATAAGCAACCACACTTTCTGTTTGCTTTTGTTTACATTCACTTAAAGATGTCTTCAGCTGGCATGTCCGTGTTCCACTTACAACACAAAACCGTCTCTTCAAGTGGTTCCATAACAAGTTTGCATCATCAAAGTCTCCCAAACTGGATCTAAGTGACGGCTCCAATGTGTTGCTGATCCAAGAAACAAGCATCGACTGAATTGCCACCCATTGTTCCAACTGTTCACTTTCTTTCGGTTCTTTGATTGTTCCATCAATGAAACCAAACTTCCTCTTAGCTATTAATGATCTTCTTATGGCTCTAGCCCATTCATCATAGTTATGTCCTTTTAGAACAACCGGTGTGATAATTATACCTGGACCATCACTTGATCCTAGATGATATACTGGATTCTTCTTTTGCGTATCATATTCTATATTCTTGTCTTTGCTTGATTCTCCATCACCACCCATTCTTCTTTTTTTTTTTTTTTTTTTTTCAATCAACTGGCTCGTGATGCCATGACAAAACTTTGGTAATTCTTTCTTAATTTTATTCATGATACTTTCATAGATATTTATACATTATGGTTCTCAAAACTTACCTAAGACACTGATTTGAGACTTTCCTTATAAGTCTCACAATCATGACTTACATAAACAATCCTTTCCTAATATATACCACTTACCTTATAAGTCTCAAGTTCGTGACTGATATGGACAATACTTTCCATATATACCACTTACCTTATCAGTCTCAAGTCCGTGACTGATATGGACAATACTTTCCATAGACTAACCACTACGGTCTTGGAAAGTATTAGCACTTTCCTTAATAAGCTTCTTGAGGATTTCAACATCTCCTCTCAGTGAAGCTTCATAAAGCCCCTCCATTAATCTAACGCTCTCAAATTACTGGATGCTATTTAATAGCTGATGAGATGCTTTTACATTCATTAATAGAACCCCTACTATTTATAAGGGACAAGTTATTACTTCTAAGAAATGATAAAGATAACAATTTTGTGGCTGTCTTCCGCCCCGTTTTGGTAGAATACTATTAGTTGACGGACACCTTTGCTTGACTTGATTTTTCGCCGACAGTAGTTGTGTTGACTTGTCTTGTTCTGGTTATTATTATTGGAAAAAAAAATATACATATAAAAATATTCTTGTTCTGGTTATTATTGCAGGAGGTTCAGGCAGATGCTATATCTCCAATGAAGTTGTGGCAAGAGCTTGCAAAGAAGCCACAAGATGGACAAGAAGCAATGGACAAGACAACTTTATCTTTCTCAATGATAACCTAAATATCGCCAATGGAATGAAGAACAGTGTTATTTCGATAGAATTGAGAAGCAAAGCTTACTTGATGAAAGCTTATATATATTTTTTGGCCTCTTCATTTTTCACTATAAAAAATAGGAACTGTAATTTTCGGGAGAATCAGAGAAAAGCTACCTAGAAAGCAAAACTCAGTATTTGCAGCACTGTAATTTCCTTTCGATAGTTTATAAATCTCTCTCCTAAAAGTTGAAGTAGCAGCGAGATTGAAGCGATGAATGGTTCAGCGCCACAAAAATCACCTTTACGCTGAATGGTTCAACGCTCACAAAAATCACAAAATATGATCTGACGGCTGAAATTGGTTGCGCTGAATCAAACAGCGCTGACGCTGAACCAAACAACATTGAGAGGTGGTCCCAGGTGACCTGGGATGCTAATCTAGTTGTTAGATTAGCACTCCAATAAGACTTAAGAAGTAGTCGTAGCTGACGTGGAATTCTAATCTAGATGCTAGATTAGCACCCATAGGACTAAGCCTAACTCTGAGTAGTCGTAGATTCCATAACGAAAGAATAATGCAGCAGAGATGTTTATGTTGGGGTTCAGAGCCATCTACACATGCTCATTAATCTTACGGAAATAAACTAGCTAACAAGAAACACTTGATCTCTCGGATTGCTCCATGAACATCACTACGATCTTGGATAAGAAGAAGAGAAAGAGAACCAAATAGAGTCAAGCCATAAACCAAAGAAACAAAAATAAAGTACTCACGGATTTAACTTGGTTCAACAATATACACGATGTGTGAATATTTTCTACATCCACCAAACGCCTACGACCTCTTTCTTTATTATGAGAATTACACAAGAATTGAATAATCAATTATCGACTCACCACAACGTGACCGAAAAACTCTCACAAACGCCCTATAAATCCTTCTTCACACATATGAGATAACGTTTACCACATTATCTACCACAACGAGATGATCTTCTCTGCACACCCTGACATAGATTACCATGGACGCCTTCAGCTCAACACCAATAATCAATCCAGCACCACCAAGATGATCTTCTCCTTAACAAGATGTCTTACCAACATCTCCATATGAATACTCTATAATGACATAGCTTTCAACATCGATAAGTACTCCATAAACACCACAATAATGTACTTCTTCCACCATTAGGTCTCTCACATACCACCCCAAGAGGTGGGATGAATTCCTCACATCTCTAATGAGAATTTCCTTGAGAACTCATAACTAAAACTCATAGTTTAGGCCTCCTTTTATAGTAGTCATATTACTTATCCTACCAGTTTAGGGTTTCCTAACTTAGTTCTCAAACCGAAAACTCTACCGACCCAACAACAAAGTTTGACTTATTTTTCAAAATTTAAACACCGACCTTAACCTACAATTCTCCACCTCGAATCATGCATTTATGCGTGATACGATCAGCATGTTATCCCTCAATCTTTTGCATATCGTTTGCACCATCACTGGTTGCCTACATATCCACAATAGGAATCAAACAGAAATGTAGTTCACCCAAACTTGTTCCGTAGAACCCACACCATAAGAGAGCAAACCAAACTTTAACATCACCAACTCAGACTTAACAATCCAACCTACCGGTGATTGTAAAAATCTCCACCACGGTGAAAAATCTGACCATCTCAACAACTATCATCATATGATCATCCGTTATGCAACATCTTGAGAAACACCTTACTCCGTTATGTTCACAACTCCACATTGATTGGCATCATTCTAGGTGTATTGCATGCCAACTCAATCAGACCATACTCGATCATTGTTCATATGCTTCCATCGAACTTAGCTATAGCCATTATGCGCCCTTGAGCCTTTGCCACCTTCAAAATTGCTCCATAGTATCAAAACAGTTCTGCCTTGGCCTTCCTTGCTCCACCTGAGTTAATATTCTGTTTTTCAAAGCTACTAACTCCAAGTTGCGCACCACATCTGTTAGGGTTGACATCCATAACTACTCGATCACCAAATAAAACTACCATAGTAGCCTACATGCGTCTTCCTAAGCATTTCCTTAGCAGAACCATAATCTTAAATCTTTGTCTCTAAACTCCAGCCGAGTCAATTGCTTCTTAAAACAACTGAACACATACTTGCTCCTTTCCATCAGCATGACCTCCAAAGCGATTTAACGAGATACTTTGCGTTAGTTTGTAATACAACCAACCTTTATGTTAGCTTCCAAGAAAAGAACCATCTTGTATGTACCAAAGCATAGTGAGCATGACTATATCTGCGCACCAAATACAAGCAATCTATAGATCATTTCCCTTACGTTCCAATCTCTATGAATCTTGCTTTACGATCCTATCTCCTATTGGATCATGATTATACGACCATATTTCCCTAATTGAGTTTTACTCCTTTAAAAAAGCTCATCATATCTTTGAACAATTTTATACATACAAAACTACGTGTCCAGCTTCACAGAGTCTTCGACAGCTGACACACCAATCATCTTCACCACTTCAGCAACCTCAACGGGCTTTGACAACAATATCCTTTTTACGAGCTTTAAGATAATTTTCAAGATAGTCTTTTATCAATTTCTTAGCAAGCATGTAGTTTCGACTTCACGACAATCAAACCACAACACAATTCGGATTCAGATATAACTGTGACCATTGTCGAAGAATTCATTGTTATCTTCGTAAAAATACATAATGTCACAAATTCTGTCTTTTGCATATCCCTTTTTAATCTTGCTCAAAAAACGTACACCAACATTTCGAAAACTGATAATCAGTCTTTCACAAAAAGACCCAGTCACACCTTGCCATAATCTGAAACCTTTGGTAAATTCCTCAAGATCCAAGAAATTCAAGATGTTGTTGTATTTAGTTTCTCATGCTATGTAGAGAAAATAACTTGACGGAAACTATATCGTTGCTGAATCAAATTTCTCAATAGAAATATTTACCTTCATCTCTACAGGGTCTGTCACTATTAAAATCATAATTTCAATAATTGTAGTAGACAAGAAACCCCCCAAATGTTATCATTGCTATAATATCGCTCTCTCCAACATAAAGTATCACTCCGATCATAAGGAAATCAAATAGACAATTCATAATAAAAAGTTGTTAGAAAAACACGCCGAAAATTGTAGCCCAATCAAATTCATGCACCATGTTTTCTCCAAGTAGTATGTGCTAGCTTCCTTAGCCACGCAACCATACACATTGTAGTATTCTATCTTTATTCATTAAACTCTTTTTAATTCCTCACAACGAGTCTTCACCAAAGTAGGAACATATCCGCAACACAAATATACCAACCTGTTTCTTCAAATGGTCTTGCACTTCAACCATCTCCGATCGACTTCAAATGGTGTACAACCAAACACAACTGTTCGACTGAACATCATCGACAAGAATCAAAAGATCACAAACTATCTAGCTTCTCCATCGGCAACAGTACAAAAGAAACTCCAAAAATTATTTTTCCACTCGACACGATGTCATACTCAACACAGACAAACAAAAGCTACAAACTATATCGACAAAATGTTTCTTATATGATAATAAGAAACCATAGATCCACCACAACTAATATCACATCTCATCTGACGATCCATGTCCTGCAACTATTTGTAGCCACACACTTCAAATACTAAGATTGAAAATCAAACTATTCACTTCGAACATATCAATTCCTGGCCAACGGTTAATACTTCCAAAAAGAAACCTACTACGAGATTTCCCCAAATCCTTATTGCAACAATCAACTAAGGCAAAATGAGTATGAATTTATCTTCGTATTCTTTGACTGCAGGTTAAAGACAATCAATAACATAATTGATGACGATTGATAACCAAATTATTGTTTCCCTTGATATGGAACAATAATGACACTTTGACATGTTTATATTCCATCTCTACTTCCACAAACATACAAACTAATATGTGTATCCCAACTATGATTTTCTTGCCTTCTTGTGTCTTGCCAAGCAAACACCGATTAATTGAAAACCAATCTAAGCATGTATTTCAAACAGTTCACAAGAATAAGGTACGAAGTATAGAGAATAAATAAACATACTTGAAGCCATGCATAGGGTTTATGCTCCAATAAGTATTAATGTCAAATCTCCAATGTAGAGCACCATAAACATCAAAAAAATAATTCTTGACCATATCGAATGCAGATCACCTGATATAATCTCATTCCTTTAGAAATACGCTTTGATTTGCTTTGTTCCCAAACTGATGAAATCAAATCCTACACATACTTGATAACATCAAACTTTGCATCTTCTGAAGCTATAACATCTAATCCTCATACTTGATGAAACCAAATCCTTCGTCTTCAAAATTTTCTGCCAATCCAGAAAACCTAAAACTTCTCTCTTCAAACCTTCTATCCAGCCTAAAGCTCTGATACCAATTGTTGGGCATCTTCACATGCTAATTAATCTTGCGGAAACAAACTATCTAACAAGAACACTTGATCTCTCGGATTTCTCCATGAACCTCACTACGATCTAGGATAAGAAGAAGAGAAAGAGAACCAAATAGATGCAAGCCATAAACGAAAGCAACAAAAATAAAGTACTCACGGAATAAACGTGGTTCAACAATATACGATGTGTGAATATTGTCTACATCCACCAAACGGCTACGACCTCTTTCTTTATTATGAGAATTACACAAGAATTGAATAATCAATTATCGACTCACCACAATGTGACCGAACAACTCTCACAAACGCCCTATAAGTCCAAATTAGTATCTTTACGCATATAAGATAATGTGCACCACATTATCTACCACAACGAGATGATCTTCTCTGCACACCCTGGCATAAGTTATTGGTGTTGAGCTGACGGCGTCCATAATAAGCCTAACTCTGAGTAGTTGTAGATTTGAGAACGAAATAATAATGCAGCAGAGATGTTTAAAGCATGAATTATTAGTATTGTTTCTTGGGATGCATCGTTTGTTTCACTAGGTATATAATTTGTGGCTAACTTGGAAGTTCAAGTAGATCAGGTTCCTATCCTTTTTTGTCTCGCATCAATAATTGTTAAAGGGGAAAATTTAAGATTCTTTCTCTATATATATGTGACTCGGTTTTTTTAGGATGTTCCATGAGATATAAATTTTGTTTTCTTGTAGTTTCTTTCTCGACTCGTGATGGAGGAGTCTATTCCAGTTCGCGAATTTCCTTTGTGTCATATTCTGTACAGCTTTAGGATCAATCATAGTACGTCCTAAGTGATGTCATTACACATTAGTCCAAAACTGAGTGATATCACTCATCATTGTTGGTTCGTGCGTCACTACTCTAACTTGTATGCTGCATCCAAAATCAAGTGGAAGGAATAGTGCCATATGTAGATAAGTATATCTATAGAAAAATCATGGTTTCAGATTTGCAAATGACAGATCTAACTTCAACGATTTCTCTTGGTGGCTTTTATTGTATGGCTCACAGTTTTCTGCAAGAGCTAATGTTTTAGTTACCAGGACACCACAAGTGACCATCATCTACTTGACTTTGATTAGTCTTACGAATGTGGTGGATCACCTCAGCGATGTGAGTATATCTCTTACCAATAATTGAAGAGTGAAAGAATGCTACCCTAGGTTATGCTGGTATACGTATTATCAGTTGATATTAATACAAGATCTTAATATATTAATATTTCTTTATATTAGTTTTATATTCCTCTGATCGAACTAAAACGACAGATATGCCTAAAACTTTAATTTCAAATCAGCATTGATTTTACTGAAATCCGATCAAAGATTTGTACGTGTAAATTAATAACCAAATTTGCAAAATAACCCAAATAGAATCAAAATCCACATTTAAAATGCAATATCAGCGGCTATCAAATTAGACTCAACACAAGGAACTTATGCAGTAACAGTAAGTACATTTACTAGGATGTCATCATCACTTTAAATCTTATGCAGCAGAGGTCATAACTCATAACTCATAAGTAAGGGCTAGCCCACCCTTAAAGCATCTCCAATAACGATGGGTGTACAAAATTTTACACAGAGGTCTTATTTAGACTTTTATTCGTGGTAAAAGTAAAATCTTTTGACTCATAACCCGAGTTATTATGTTGCACCTGATCGACTAAGTTTACTTGGGAAATTCTTGAATTTGTTCGAGCATCATTTTTTTCTTCTGTAATATGCCTTGGATATAGCACTTGGTATGTCTGGGCCTGCTCCTTTCCACTAGCCCAACAGAAAGGTTAAGTCCATTTCCATTTGTTTTGCAACCTAAAACTAAAAATGCATAAGGAGGATTGTTAAGGTAACAGAGAAAAACATATTGCACTGGAGGGTTCTTGTGTTTTTTCTTGCATGTTATGACCAACTATGTAGCGGGTCTTTCTGTCTAGCTGTTTAGCAGACATCTCTCGATCTTGCTATTTAGCGGATCCGTCTCGCTGTGTAGCAGACATCTTTATACCACGGTTTAGTGGTTCCGTATCGCTGTTTAGCAGACTTCTCTACCGTCTAGCTATTTAGCAGACATCACTTTTTATCCAGCCGTGGAGCGGATATATTCTCTGTTTTGCTCGAGGACTAGCAAAATATAAGTGTGGGGTGTTGATAAGCACGTAAATACTATATTTTGTATCCCATATTTATATTAGATAGGACTCGATATTTTGGCTAATGACATTATTTTTAGTGTTTTTATATAAAGTGCAAGCAGAAGCAGATTCGATCACCGGAAGAATAAACAACTAAAAATGGCATTTGTGACGAAATCACCCATATTGCTCCCTGCATTAGAAGAAATCAGCTTAGTTAATGAACTTCTTGGTTGCCAAGTCAACAACTTGAATTGCAGCACCAACTTTAAATCCTTGTATTATGTGTGTGTGCTTGCTGGTTTGATTTCATTTCCTGTTTCATATCTTGATTGATTGTCTTAGCTTGAGCCATTTGTTACAGCAGTTTTTTTGTTTTTTTATCAATCATAACACAACATAAAAATAATATTAAAGAAGGAAAGAATATTATACAGTAGAGGCCAAGGGGATCCCAATGGGAATCGAATAGGTGAGATAAAGCAACAATAGCAACTGTTGGTTGATGATGCTCTACCTACAGCCCCACATTACAAAAGAGTGAGGAAGAACCACGGCCCATAGAGCATAAAGCAAAAATCACTTATGTTTCATATACGAGTAACTAATTATTACTAATGGGTAACTAAGATTTCATTCTGGATCTGCAGAGCTGATGTGTGACCAGTATTTCTTTACAAGCTCGCCAAATAATGATCCCTCTTCTTTCATCAATTTGGTTGGTTCATCGTATTCCACTATCTTTCCTGCAGATATAAAGAGAATACACTTTTGTTAGACTGAATAAGAAAACAAGAAGTTTAATGAATTCTAGTGTTTTAGTTTCCTATATATGCAAAGAGTATGTACGTGTATATAAAACTCACCATCACTCAATGCAAGCACCATTGTGCTATCCATCACGGTTGGTATCCTATGAGCTACTGTGATAACTGTGAAACTCTCGAACTCCGTACGTATGGTTCTTTGAAGTATAGAATCGGTTGCATTGTCAATTGAAGCAGTGGCTTCATCAAGCACTAATATCTGACTTCTCCTCAAAAGAGCTCGACCAAAGCAAAATAGTTGTCGTTGTCCCAAGCTCCAGTTTCCACCATCTTGTTCAACTGTAATATATCAAAATTTACATATAAGAGAAAGGGGTAGAGTAAAGAGAGAGCTGAGGATGGTACTAACAATTTCGTACCTAGACTACTTAAACCTTCTTTTTTCTCTTGTACAGTATCCCGAAGCTGACATTTCTCTAGAACCTTTACACATATATGAAATACGAGAATATTAGCGACCAGATACTATTAACAAAGACAGAGAGATAGCGGAAAAAATACCTCCCAAATTTCCTGGTCACCATGTTGAGACAGTGGATCCAAATTGTATCTCACAGTTCCTTTAAAAAGAGTAGGATCTTGAGGTATAATCCCCAACCGCATTCTTAAATCATGCAGTCCAATCGTTGAGATGTCAATGCCGTCTATGACAATTTTCCCTTCGAATGCTTCTATTATTCGAAACAAAGCACTTATCAGAGTTGTCTTTCCACTACCAGTTCTGCCAACAATTCCAATCTTGTGTCCTCCTTCAAATGTGCAAGTAATCCCTTGAAGAACAAGTGGAGTATCAGCCCTATATCGTATCTGCTCGAATCATCAAATACCTTAGTATATTAATCTTCTTCAAACAAGACTCTAGCAAAGTTATATACAAACTTTGCATAGTTTACCTTTAAATTTTGCAGCTCAACTCTTCCCACAGTAGGCCAACTTGGTACTGGCCGATTTCCTTCTATGACTTCTGGAGCTTCACTAGGAATGGTCATGTACTGGCTTAGCCTTTCCACTGAAATGATGTTATTTGCTAATGTACACTGGTTTTGAGTTGAGAATACAAGAGACATATTCAATGAGAGACCATATGAAAACGCCATTCCGATGACTCCTGCCATATCATAAAGTTGGTGATCATAAATTCCATTGGTCAATCCAAAGGAACAGGATCGGTAGAGTTTCATTATATTCTTACCTGAACTAAAAGTTCCTTGAGGAAGCAAAACCAATAGTAGAGCTGTGGAACAAAGAACAATGACTGATAGTGTTTCCAAACGTTGGATGAACCACTCATTTGCAGAATAAATGTGAAAAGAAGGACTAGCATTTTTGTCAATGAGATCGAGATTTCGAAGAAAGAATCGCTCTTCATTTTGAAAAGCTCTAATTGTCATTGCTCCTGCTATGGACTCCCCAAGATGATTTGCTACCATTGAATTGGTTGTTCCATTAATTCTCATGAACACTCTTGCAGAAGCCGAATAGTATCGCTGTTGAACAAATGTACAATTTCAAATCATCCGATTTATTACTTACAGGATTACTAAGGAAGAAAAACTTTGCAAATACCTGTAAGTATATCACCGAGAGTACCATCGGTATGCAAACAAACACGAGTTGCCAGGTAATGACAGTCAGTAGTCCAAGAGTAATGTAAGTATTAGCAGTAATCATGATAACAAATATGAGGTTGTATGCGAGATCCAGATCTACTATACTTAGATCCGAGGAGACCTACAAAAGAAAAGTTAGCCTTGGTCAATTCTCAATAAAAATCTATAATTCATTTACTTCTATAACAAGTACTGAGTACACTTACCCGGCTTAATAATCTTCCCAGAGAAGTCGACTCATAAAAAGAAATTGGTGCACTGAAAAGAGAGTCCAGTAACAGAGAGTAAGGACATCGACGAATGCATAGTCAAAGGGACCACAAAAAGACTTCTAACAAGTAAAAAGAATATCAAGATGCATCCAATTGCCAAGTACACTACTACTAGCCGCAATTTGCTGACGCCAGAGTTCTGAAGGTTTGAAGCCATCCAATAGTTTTGTAGTATTTGGCCACCAAACAAAAAGATCCGTGGAAGAGTTGCTAAAGATAAGTAAAATAAGCCTTTCTTTTGATGCAGATATTGCAGGTACGGCTTCCAGCCGGTGTTTCCAGTTTCTTTTTCTTCTTTCTTAATCAACTGATGTTCTGCAGGATCTTGAATCTCCTTGTCTCTATAAATGTTACCGGCATCTGTAGCACAAATTTCATTTCTTTGGGGGTAATCAACCTAAGTGAGCGTTTCACATCCAGTTGTATTTTTATGTGCATTGACAAGGTCATAAAATACAGAACTTGAAGCTAGTAGTGTATGGTATGGAGATGCATGTTAGATTTCACCGTCTGACAACAGCTATGAAGCCAATAAGATGTAGAATTCAACAAACTTTCAGTCATATAGCGAAGCAAGACGTAAGATTCATAGTTGTGATTAGTTTATACTAAGAAAAGGTTCATAAACTAGCTAACAGTTTAATGAGATTTTTGTTTCAAACTGACCAGAATATTATCGAATGCAGGAAGAAAATCAACTTGGTGAGTCACAAGTAACACCGTCTTTCCTGAAAGAGCTCCCATAACGTATTCTTGCGAAAATAATATGCAGCAGAAAGAGATTTATGATCCCACATCAAATAAGCTTGTAGCAGTATGAGCATCAACCGAACTGAATGGATCGTCCAAGAGATATATATCAGCATCCTGATAAAGTGCGCGAGCTAGTTGAATACGTTGCTTCTGACCACCACTCAGATTTATTCCTCGTTCTCCTATTTCAGTGAGATCACCATATGGTAGCATTTCAAGATCCTTAAGCAGTGAACACTTTTGCAATACGTCTCGGTATCTTTTCTTATTAAAGGTGCACCAAAATAAAATATTTTCTTGTATACTTCCTGACTGAATCCATGCCGTTTGAGAAACATAGGCAATTGTTCCATAAACTTGAATCTACGCAATGAATTTTGAAATTTGACACCTTAAGTTTTGAACTTATGGTTGATTAAAAAAAATAATGAATGAGATGCGTTGCATGTAAATAATGACTTACAGTGCCTTGTATGTTCGGTACCTCTCCAAGAATCGCTGCTAAAAGTGTTGATTTACCTGCACCAACCTCTCCACATATAGCAACTTTCTCACCAGGTTTAACCTCTAAATTTGTGTTTCTCAGAGTGTCTTTTACAGGACTCTCTTCCCATGAGAAATTACCCGACTCGATTAATATGGAATGCCTAAGTTTCTCTACATCATTTCCCTTGTTCCTGACCTTCTCACTCTCCAACTCCGGTGCTACAAGAAAGGATTCGATCCTTTCAAATGAAACTTTTGCTTGAATTACTATTCCAATAACATCAGGAATGAATCTAATAGGGTCTTGTGCAATACCTAACGTCGCTATAAATGTGAACACGTTACTAGGATTCAAAGGAACCTTGAAAAAATAACAAGCCCAGAAGGTGACAGAAGCCAGCATGATAGGTGATGCCCAAAAGAAGAAACCGTTGAAAGCTTTCTGATACTGCATAGGTGACAACCATTTGTATTCTTCACTTCTCAATTTTTTGATGACATTTTTGAAATGAATCTCCCAAGCATACAACTTTAAGATTTTCATGTTCACCAAAGCTTCAGATATCGCCTTTAGTCTCCTATCTTGCACCCCCATAAGCTTTCTCTGATACTTATTATGAAGTTTCGCTATAGGAATGTTCACCAACACAGTAAGCACTATGACAACCAAAGCCGAAATCGTCGCAAGACCCACAGTATATATAAGGATAGCTAAGTTTAGACAAATTTGGAGGACTAGTACCCATATCTGATGAAACCAGTAAGGAAACTCACCAATTCTATATGCATCAACCGTGACATAACTAATTATCTCACTCGCTGAATTCTCTGTTTTAGCAGAACTAGAAAGTTTCAGTTGCTTCTTATAAATAGCTGCCGAGAGTAATGATCTTATTCGAATACCCGTTATTCTACTACAAAAAAACCATTGCCGTTGCGATAACGACTCTAACAATTTGGAGATCAGCAACAGTATAGCTAAAACATAACCTTCATGTTTAAAATCCTCTTTACCTTCTGCAACTTTAATGAAAGCACTAAGAAACAATGGACCAGAAGATAGAGTGATTGTCTTGAGTAATGCGCATAAACCCGATATGACGATCTCTTTCCAATAACAATGAATAATTGCCCACAAAATTGATTTTTGTTGTTGCTGCTGTTGTTGTTGCATGAATGACATGTAACAAGTGCTTGCTCTATCTGAGTTTCTTAATTTGGGTATATCATCATCTTCAAGATTTTTGTGTTTTCCTTTCTTTATCAATGGATTTAACCACCAAAACGATAATGTACTAAGTAAACCAGCTTCAGCAAAAGGTGTTTCAGTCCTAGAATCACTAGTCTGTCTTTATCTCTCTTTTCACTCAAAAAACAGGAACAAAAACACAGTCAAGAGACCAATTAGTATTAGTCTGTCTTTATCTCTCTTTTCACTCTCAATAAAAAACTTGGCACTTCGTATGCGGGAAACCACCTAGGAGCACACACCTACCCTAGTTGGACATAGATCATAAAGTCTACTAGTTGTGACTTGTGATATCAGCCTGCATCTTCATTATTAGATACACATATCCATCGACTGCAACAACAAAAGATTAGGTTTATTAAAAAAATACAGTAGAGCAGTTTTGGCTGACACGTACGATTTCCTCACGGCTGTATTTCAGATTTGCGGGTTCAGAACGTGCCCTACACAATCAAATCTCAAGTCTCATAAAGATTTGATTTGATGATCTGTAGTTTAAAATATTACTAGTAGTTTGCACCTAATTAAGTTTGAAAAATGGCCGGAAAAAACGTACTTTTCACGGTTATGAGTCATGTGTGTGACCATAAATGCGTGTATAACATATAACACGTACAGCTTTCCATAGAAAATTATTTGTAGCCGTGTTCCGGTCATAACTTCATTAGCTAATATGCTATGTACATTATCAAGGGTTCATACGTATAATGCTCAAAGCATTAGACGAGGGACTGAAGAAGCTTGTCACGTTGTTGATGCATGTTTTTATTTTCTGAAAACAATATCTCAAGTTGCGTACGAAATCAGTCAGTATCTCCATAATGAAATCATTGAAATATCAACGATCTCCAAAATATCCGTAGAAAGAACTTCCAGAATATTTCCTCACAGCTGCATAGCTCTCTAATAGTTCTAAAAATTTAACTTGGTTCTTTTAGCCTGAAGCTAGGATGACTATTGCCTATACGCCCCAAAAGTCGAGCTGTTCGGCGGAACAGGACTTAAAAAACGGTGAAATTTTCACATTTACTGTTCCTAATCGGAAATTCTAAAAGGTAATATTTTGACTTCTAGCAACTATTTTTTGTCCTCGAAAATAGACTTTTAGCAACTGTTTTGGTCAAACGAGGACTTATTGAGTCCCGAAGAGGTACCATTGATGGTTGACTATTCCAATTGACTGACCCAAGTACGCGGGTGCACTCTTACTGGATACTCGAAAAACGTACTATTAATAGTTGATTAAATAGTGTCGAGTGTTGTTGGCCATGAACATAAATCCAGTTGACTGGTTAATATTTCGAACGCATTATTAATGCACTCCAAAAAATGTTCCCACTATAGTCGAGTATAGGGACATGGGCATCATTTTTTTTTGGGTCATATTTTGCCCTTTTGCTCATGTACGCTATTTTTGAAATTCAGCAATACGTTGACCATAAAAGTGGGATTGAGCGATTTTGTAAGTCCTTTTTCTGCAAAAGTTTCCCAAAAGTCGTCCTAGTTAACTGTTAATCATTCCAAAGTCGAGACGCTTGTATACCGTATATTTTTTACCACTGGTGGTATCTTTGAGACGCATATTACTTTCCTAAGACTTTCTCTTATCATTGCCCAAGATTCAAGATTTATGTAGTTGCAGAAAATCCTACAACTGCATGCACCCAAAGAAGTGATAAGATACTATGCACCCCTTGACACTAGATATGATCTTTACACAAACTTTGTATGAAGAAAAAATGATGTTCTTATTGATATCACAAAGATTTTTACATATAAGGAAGATGATGATCATAAGATAGCTCTAGTGTTCTTCTCTTCTCTAGTGGTGATTTTCTACTCTTGTTCTTGACTGAATTCTCTCCAACCTGCCTCTCTCTTCATTACTTGAATTCATGATAGAAGAAAACTGAGTTGTCATCATGGTAAAGACAACTGAGTTCACCTGTCAATCTTTGTTAGTTGTTCTCTGTTTATCTTGTCCTTTTCAACAGGCTTTGGGAAGATGTCGCTATCTCTCGCGTTGCAGCTTCGTGTTGTACTCGTCGTGTGGGTGTTCCCGTGTTTGTTCCCTTTGTCGCCTTGGTATTCCTTCGCCTAATTTCTCTCCTCGCTTATGTTAATAATCGTCTTAGTGTGGGCGAGGATGTGGGTTAGTTTTGTGCGATATTTCTCTCCTACATTTTTCCTCTTCTCGCGTTATTCTTCTACAAGTGGAATAATGCGAGAATTCCTCGGCTAGTACTTCGTGTCAGACTTGTCTTTTCATTTTCTCTTTTTTGCCAACATGTTTCCGTGATTTCTGCATAACCGTCACATGTGTTAGCGGTTTCTTCCTCTTTAAGCGGCACGTCTTTACTGCCCTTCTTCGGATATATATATATATAGGAGAGAGATAAAAAGTTTTTATTTTTCTTACTCCTATTTCTTCTTCCCTGTTCATCTTCTTCCGTCAAACCCTTTTCTTGAGTGTCTTGTTTTCGACCCCATGGAAGATCAAGATATATCTGATATTATTGCTCCAATTTCTGGGTAAGTCACTTTGCCTCAGTTAATCATTTAATGGCTTTCTTTTTTCTTTTCAGTTAATCATTTAATGGCTTTCCTTTGTCTCCTTTGTTACTAAATTAACATCTTCATACTAACCCCTGTAACTTTGTATATGCAGTGTGAAGCGGAAGCCTGTTAAAAAATGGATCGATGCCTTGGAGGAATATTGTACTGCCCTTAAAGATAAAGGTTTCACGATTAGTGTCCCTCCCGGTTCGTCGCCCGCTATTCCTTTGAGTGAGAAGGAGATTTTAAAGGGTTCATGGAGTGCGACTCGTATGCCTGTAGCCCTAGGTCAATTAAAAGCAGGTCTTCCATTTCCTTTCTTTGATCCTGAGGTTCCTCCATTCTACCAGATTCTTGCGAGGATGGGCCGAGCTGCTTATCAGCTTAGTGGGGATGCAAGTCGCATTGTTCGTGAATTTTCTGTCCCAGCTACTGGTGTCGGAAAGTCTCTTTGCCCCGATTTATTGGATACTTATGACCCTACAGACCATATTGTTGAGTCTTTCTTTCAACCGTATAACGTGAGTTGGTCCATGAAGGATGGTCCGCGTTGGTGTATTCGTGTGAATAGAGCTAAGTTGAAGGATTACACAAAAAGGCTTTTGAATATTGTGGATCATCATAGCAATACCAACAACTATCTTCGACATTCCAGTGATCCTAGTTGGATGAACTTCTTCTTGATCATCGAGGGTCCTCTTCAATGGGGTCTTAATGCAGATGGGACTTCTCGTGATGCCCCAGATGTTTCGTTGGTGGGATCTGAAGCTCTCGCGTATTTTCCTTGGGAGTTTAACTGGCCTGATCGAAAATATTATGTATGGATGTTTTTATTATTCTTCACTTTGTGCTCCATATTATGATTCTCACGTATTTCCCTTGGATTTGTAGTTGGAGAAGGTGGCCACTTCGCTTGAGAATAAAGCGAAGGCTGATGTTGAGAAGAAGAATAAGGAGCTCGCAGGAGGCAATGCAGGGAGGGTATCCTCGTGTTCGAAAAAGGTAAGGTGGCTTTCTTGTCCTGTAGATGTATCTTTTTATTTTGGTTGCTAAGTCGTTTTCCTTATGCTTTCAGTCATCTCTTGAGGGAATTGAGGACGGAGTGGGAGGATATGATATGGAAGGTAAAGGCTCTTAGAACGAAGAGGAGGAGTCTGATTATGAAAGTCCCTCCTTCGCTCATAAATCCAAAAAGGCGAAGACTAGCAAATTCAGCCATACCTCAACTAGGCCTAATGATGCATCAACGAACAAGCCTTTTCTCAACGTGGTCAATCCTTTATGCCTCAATTAATACCGCTGGACCTGACGAGCTTGTAGTTGCAGGAAATCCTACACTACACCACTCATATGATTTCATTAATAATCAACCCATTTTCAGGTTTTCAATCTTAATTTTATTGATAAATCTTTGAAAATTATTACAAGAAAAGATAAAAGAATCAAGAATAACCTCTGCTCTAGACTTTCTCTCTCCTATTTACTTATTTCTTTCCAAAAAAGATCTCCCCCTCTTCTCAGTTGAACGACTATTTATAGGGAAATACATTGTGGATGACAGCTAATCTGTCCTTTATTTTCGGATACGGCTTGCGACATTCTCGCAACCTTACAAATGTTAATCTCGCAAACTCTCTAATTTTCGCAGGATCATCATATCTTTCTCATGATTTTAGTTGATGTTGTTTATTACATCATTTCTAAAATTGTTCTGTGACGCTTTTGTGTTGTGTTGTTGATAATTTCGCCAAGATATTATTGTTGCGAGATTCTGATCCTACATCTTGCCTCTTCTCATATCTTTTATGCGAAGTAGAGAATGATGTGAGAAATGCCACAATTATCCATCGTTTCATATTCAGCATTTATCACACGTACTCTTTCTTCCATCTGTTTCTTGACACGTCTTCTGTAACCGCTGCTTTTCAACCGCTCATGTCTTTTCGTTTTAATAGCGTTTATTTCTTCGAGTAAAAAATCTTCCTTATATATTCTTATTACTCTTCTTTTCACTTTCTTTTTACTTTCTCTTCTCTTTTAATTCTCTCATCTCTGCAACTCTATTGTTCTTCCGTAAATTCCGCTACTGTAGTTCTTCCTTCTTCAGTCTTCTTAATTTTTATTCATTCCCATACTCTATATTCAAATATGCCTCCAAGTGGCCATAAACATGAGAAAAACTTAAAAGACGTCTAAAAAGATCTTGCAGAAAAAGGTTTCACACTTTCTACCATTCCTGGTGAAAGTGCCAAAATAATTTTTTCTATCAAACTTTTTTTCTGATCAATATTGTGATGATCAATCAATCATAATTTCTCTAGGTCAAATTATCGCAGGTCTCCCCATTCCTCTTTACGACCCAGATATCCCTCTGTTCTATGAAATTCTTGCTCATTCGTAATTTTCGCGAGCTACCTTCCAGTTGAGTGGGGATTGCATCCATCTGATGCTATAGTTCTTAATCATGGTGCTGGTAAAGGATTTCTGTACTCCAAAGAACTCAGGGATCCTAAATTCGCAGACTTAGAAATAATTGATGAGAAATATACAGTAGCGAGCTTCTTTGAAAATTATGAAATGATCTCCATGAAGAAATGGAATACTCGTTGGGGTATTCGTTTAAAAAGGAAAGATAACATTGATGAAGCGAAAATACTTATGCAAGATATTGATTGGCATTCTGGTAAGAACAGAACTCCTCGCCAATCAAAAGATAATAAATGATGTGTTTTTCCCTTGATGCTAAGAGGGCCTTTTATTGCTCGATCAAATATTCTTCCTGAGAATCTCGCTACCTATCAACCTTGGGTATTCTCTTGGCCCGAGAAGGAGAAAGAGGTATGTTTCTTCCAGTTTTTCTCACTTTAAATTTCTTTATTTGTCTTTATTTTTGTTCGCTGACCCTTGCGATATTCTACAGATCTAAAAACTGAAAGATAGTTATAACAGGACTGGGAGGGCTAGTACCTTGTTAGCGCTTCGCTCATATACAAATGAGGTAAGAAATTTTCCTTATGATTTTAAACAGTATACTATTGCTTCCCTTTCTTATTTCTATCTGTGTGAAGATTACTGCTGAAATAGAAGAATCTGCCGCTGTTGCGAAGACTGGTGATAAAGGAAAAGGTGTTCTTCGCAGAAAAAAATCATCTGCTCCTCCTTTAAAGAAAAGGAAAGTTCGTTCTTCTTCTCCTTCAAATATTCCTTCTTATGAAAATTCCTAAAGTGACAAGGATGATGAAGACAATGATGACCACAAGTGAAGATTTTCCACCTGAATCTTATATGGCTAAGCTCTCTGGCCTCTTTTCTGATTCTCAGCAAGGAATGGGAGATAACCAATTCGCTAATACCTGCAAAGCTCTCGCTGCAATTTGCGATGTCCCTTTGCTGGATGGTGATAGTTCTCTTCGTGGAGTTTCTAGATCAGTGACTCCCGACTTCTTGCATTCTCTTAATAGTCTGGTATACTTTCATCCTTTTACTTCTTCATTGTCATAGCTCAAAATTTCTTTCTATATTAATACTTTTTATATTTTCTCGCAGGCTGGAAAAGCTTCTTTTGTTGTTGCCTCAGATCTAGAGAGGAGACGCGAAAATCTTGAAAAGAAGAATCTTCAATTTCGCACAAAGAATGAAGAATTAGAAGCTGAAGTCAAATGTCTTCGCGAGAAAAACAGACAGCTAGAAATTGACTCTTCTTCATATAAGAACAAAATATATAGTCTTCAGCAAGCTAATAATCAGCTTTATGGTATGTTACTTTTCTCCTTTCCCTTCATTCATTTATCCTATTGTTTTATCTTATTTAAATGATCCTTTTTGCAGACATTTATGGTCTTTTTGATGAAGCTACCCTTCTTCGTTCATCTCCTAATGCCTTGGATAATGATACCCTTCTTGAGCGTCTCAATAATTCTTTAAATAATTTCTCAAATGATAGAATTTTATCTCTTTCTCTAGATGAACTTAGATCCAAATTTCGCCTCTTAGAAATTGACCATAGATCTAGTTTAGGCTTGGCTAACTGATTTAAGCGTCTCTTCCTTAATTCTAAAGAGAAAGTCAATGAGTTGAGAACCAAAATTAGCGGTCTAATAGATGATAAAGATCGTATCTCTGATCAAAGTGCTAAGGCTTTGGCAAAATTCCAAGAGACTCTTCTTGAAGTTAAACTTGAACGAGATGAGGCTAACCACAAGAACATCGAGCTCTACGAAAGGGAAAACCAAATTCGTTCTCGTCTTCTTATAAGTAATGAGGATGAATTTGTTTGGGCTGCGAAAATCTTAGATGATGCCAGAAAAGATTTAGGTGTAAATGTTAGTCTCCAAGTTGAGCATACAACCTTGATTAGAGATATGATTTCTGACATAGAAGGTTATTAACTGCTATTTTTTATTAATCTGTTGCTTCTTATGTATTTTCATCAAGTTAATAATTGATTGTCTTTTGCTCGCAGATTCTGAAAGTAGATATCGTGAAAAGATTGAGGCACTCGAAGCTGAAAAGGAGGAACTCGCAAAGAATCTCTCTTCTCGCAATGACAAGTATTCTAGATTAAAGAATCAAATCAAGATCACTGTTGCGAATTTTAAGAATGATGCTATGCATTTTCGGAATGAAACTATCCAAATGGTTTGTGACGACCATAATATCCTCATTCTGATTATCCTTGTATATTGAAAGAGATCCCACAGAATACTCCCAGTCTGATTATTTCTGATAGCGAAGTTGATGATGAAGAATCTGATGGTGATAAAGATTCTGATGCTGACGAAGAAGGGAACAAGTCTGATGAATATGATGAAGGATCAACTAAGAAGTAATCTTTGTTTCTTTCTTTAATCCTGTGTAATATTTGTACATTTATTCCTTCTTTCTGTATATTTGTATTTCTTTCATTTTGTCCTGCATTCATTAAAACAATTTTTCCTTGCAATAAAGTTAATCAATATAATCATTAATTTTTGAATTTTTGTGTAAATCTATCATATGGAGACAAATAAAATTTTCTAATTTCATTCATTCCCATACTTTCCTCTGTTATTTGTATCCAAATGAGAGATTTCATAAATTTTTCTTCTTTTATGCCTTAATTTCGCAGTTAATTATGTATAATTTTGCAATCTTATGCAAAGTGAATTTTGATTCTTTTCAAAATCTCATTCCTGTGTGGTCTTATTTTGTCTTCCTAATTAAAGGTCTTATTATGACACATCTTGTCATTGCGACAAAATCGCAGGACGTCCTTGCGCTTTCATGCAAAAACCCATTGATGTTACCTTAACTTTTTCTTTTGTATTGTGGCCTCTTCAGGAATGTTGCGACAATAGGACAGGCCTAAATGTTCTTGCGAAAATAAATCCCATGACATTTCCGTCTTGCGACGAAATCGCAGGACGTCTTCGCACATTCATGCGAAAACCCATTGATCTCGTCTTATCTTTTTCTTTTGTATTATTTCCTCTTCAGGATTGTTGCAAAAATATGACAAGCCTTAATACCCTTGAGAATAAAAATCCTCATGATATTTGCGTCTTAAGACATTTATTAGCTCCATAATGGAGGGTCCGCCCTTATCTCCCCCTGGTTGCCCCTTCAAGGAGGCGCACTTCTACCATACAAGATTAGTTCCTCCCATCCAGTCTTAACAACAACCAGTTGTTTTCGCAGCCTCTTATCCCTTTTACCTATAGGGCTTATGGTTACGAGACTGCACCATAAGTGGGGTTTTCTTCAGGCCGAGTGCATTATAATCCAAGACTTGTCAAGAATGGCAAGGTACCCTTCAAACGTCCCTGGAACTCTTGACTCAACCATGTACCTCGGCGCCTTGATCAGATATGCACTCCTTGGGAGAGTCCTTATTACCTTAGTCGCCCAACCCAAGTCATATGCTTAAGCTGAGAATCCAAGGTGCCTCTCTCGGATGGGCTTTATTGACCCCAAATATCCATGACTCGGGTTCCGGTGGCGGTGTAGTCTTTCCCTGATCCATGCAACAGGCACCCCCTTATATGACGTACTTTAGGTCGTACATTTGCCTCTTGCGAAATTGTATTCGCGAACTAGGGTGTACGCCATAAAGGTTCGCCCCTTTCTCTTTTGTCATTTTTCTCTGATTGTCTTCTGTAAAATTCATTATCTCTGCGAGAGTTTCGCATATCATCATATTGTATTTGCATTTCACAATCTCAATTTTGTCATTCAATAAAATGTATTCTTGAGAAATTTACTTATTGCGAGAATGTCGCAACAACTTAATCATTCATACATTTCTTGTTTTTATTACCTTTTCCATCCTCTGCTTCTTTATTATTTTCTGCTACTGCTTCCTTTGTAGTGGTATGTTCATCATTTTTATTTTGAGCTAGCATTAGTTTCGCAACATTTCTTCTTCTTTTCTTTCGATTGCATCTACCATCAATCTCTCACTTCTTTGTGTCTCTTTGATTTTGTGTCGCCAATTTTCCTTCTTATTTGCTCTTCCTTCGCAAGATTCTATCTCAGTTTCGTAACACCTCTTTCCTTCAACCCAATCTCCCTTTATAATTCCTACACCACTGGGGTGAGGGAATATGATGCATTGGTGGAAAGTTGAAGCTACACCTAGAATCCCATGTAGCCAAGGTCGACCAATTAATGCATTGTAGGGTGATTCTACATCAACGACACCGAATAAGATTTCAGAAGATATTCCCTTCAATGGAATTCGCATAGTAACCTCCCCTTTAGGCTTTTTAGCAGTACCGTTAAAACCATATATCTTATATGTTGATGGTATAAGATCATCATCTCTTCCTCCCATAATTTTATAAGTATGATTAAATAAGATGTTCACATAGCTACCATTGTCGATTAGAATTCTATTAATTGCCCATGAATCTTCAACTTCATCATCCTCATCTTCTTTCAGTTTTGGATTACTTTCTAATTTTACTACCAATGGATTATCATGTACCTCTTCACCTTCGGGGATTTCTTCTACGGTAAAAGAAATAATATGTTTCTGCCATTCCTTTAGTGGCGAGATTTTCGCAATATTCATAACTTATCTTCCATCATTATCTCTTGCGAACACTCTACTTAAAACATTGTCATAAAAATCTTCAATTGTCTTGTATGAATGTACGATAGAGTGACAGAACTTTGGTTCTGCACCAACTTCTATGAAGAATTTTTCCTTTTTTTTTTCATTGTGTTTACTTTGTGATGCTCTGGTGGTGGTGGTGGTGGTAATGGTTGAGATTGTGGGTGTCCTGCCAAAAAGTGGTTTAATTTTCTTTGGTCTATAATTCTTAGAATAATTCTTTTTACATTTCTGCAATCATTTGTTGCATGTCCATGAAAATGATGATAAGAACAAAAGTCATGACTTCTGTGGTTTGGAGGTGGTTCCGTTCCCATGTTCCATGGTGTTAGTATATTCTCCATTAAAATTATAGCTTCCCATATTTTCTCCATACTTTCATTTAGAGGTGTCATCTTGATTTCTACCCATATTACCTTGTGACCTCCTTGTCCTCTATTATAGTTTTGTCTTTTTCCTCCATAAGTTTCTTGTGGTTGATCGAGTCTTTGAATCTTGTTATTTCCACCACGATTATAGAAATTTCTTTCTCTTTCATATTCCTCTTGATCTCGGCTTCCCATAGCCACTAGTTTCTGTTGATTGTTACCCGTCACCTTTTCCTGTTGTACTTGCGAAGTATTCGCTATTGTGGTTATTAGCTTGGCTAATAAGATTGCATTCGCTGTTTGTGAGCTAGTGTTCGCAACTAGATATGATTCCATTTCATTATGCCTTTCCTCTAGAGCAATATATTCTTCTTGAAGTTCTCACAATTCAGTCATTGTGATTGTATTCTTGACTCTGAAAATTTGGACATACAATAGGTTTGTTGCAAAGATAGCATTGATAAATGATAATATAAGATATCTCTCATCTACACGGACATCCATTTCGCTACACATAGTTCTCCATCTTGTGTACGTCTTCTTTCCCGATTGTCATGATTGTTCTGGCGAATTTTCTCCTGAAGTTCTTGTTCTTCCATTTCCGCTCTCAATCTTTCACGTTCGCAAATTAAACGTGCTTGTTCAGCATAATGTCTTTCAATTTCTTCTTCAATCGTCTGTTGATTTCTTTGAGTTTCTCTTTCATGTAAAATTCTTCTTTCTTCCTCTCGATTTCCTTCGCCATCTTGGTCATTTCGTCCCTGACGTTGTCTGTTCTCTTGATTTCTACCATTTTGCCCATCATCAGAAGTTCCATTTTGTGGAACATAACGATCATCAGTTCTTTCTCTATTTTCGCGATATTCTTCGTTAGGATTTTATATTTCTTCTTGAATATTGTTTCCAGAATTAATTGTGGGTGAGTTTCGCCTCATTTCGATCTTGAATATGATTTTGTAATACTTCTCAATCTTCTACTCTGTAGTATTATATTTTCCATCCTCAATTCATGATTTTTCCTTGTTAGATTTGCACGTTCTTTTGCCTCAGATCTTCTTTCTTCATGTATTCTTCGTCTCAACGTTTCCAACGCTCCAATTTCCTCATCTCCATGAATTATTCTTTCATCTGCTTCTTGATTTCTCTCTACCTGTCTATGGTTTCTGGTTTGTTGCTCTTCTTCTACTTCTTCTGCCGAATTGGATTGCCAAGTGTGTATACTCACTCTATCATAATCTGTATTCCTCCCTTGTATTAGTGTTTGTTGAATTGGTGGTTGAATTTGATTTTCTCTATTACCTCTCATTCTAGTAGATTCTCCCATTTCACTTCTTTCTCTCCCAGCAATTATCTTGCTTCTTCTAACAGTAGTCGGTTGTTCGGATGTATTTCTTCTTATAGCCATTTCTTCAATGTTAACAAATTGCAAGAAATTATGTAAAATTCTTAATCAATCACTTTAAATCTTTACAAATCTCAATATTAATCTTCAATTGTTTCTAGAATAATCTTCAATACGTCCCTGTTTCTAGCGCCATTATGTAGTTGCAGGAAATCCTACACTAAACACTCGTATGATTTCATTAATAATCAACCCATTTTTAGGTTTCAATCTTAATTTTATTGATAAATCTTTGAATATTATTACAAGAAAAGATAAAAGAATCAAGAATAACCTCTGCTCTAAACTTTCTCTCTCTTATTTACTTATTTCTTTCTCAAAAAAGATCTCCCCCTGTTCTCAGTTGAACGACTATTTATAGGGAAATACATAGTGGATGACAACTAATCTGTCCTTTATTTTCGGATACGGCTTGCGACATTCTCGCAAACTCTCTAATTTTCGCAGGATCATCATATCTTTCTCATGATTTTAGTTGATGTCGTTTATTACATCATTTCTAAAATTGTTCTGCGACGCTGTTGTGTTGTGTTGTTGATAATTTCGCTAAGATATTATTGTTGCGAGATTCTGATCCTACAGAGATATCTTCGCTGGAGAAGTTTTCTTTCGCGGATTCTGAGGGAGGAATGAGTTCAAGTGGTCATGTTCATTCTTCCCATACGAAGTCCCCGAAATATCTTCTTCTGAGGGTACCAGCATCGATTATGCTTCTAAGATAGCTTCTATTGCCCAATTTTCCATGTTTGATCCTCATCTTTCTATCGTTCGTGATTTGGCGTTGAACCTTTCTCCTCGTTCTTTCCCTAGTGCTTCTCCGTTCGGATGGGAGTTCCATTTCGAGCTTTCTCTTGATCATCACCTCGCGTTTGATTATTTGGTAAGTTTTCCACTGGAGAGCTCTTCCTTTTCTGTACGGTGTGCTATTTTATGGACGTCCTTCGCATGCTTTTCAGAATGTGTGCCGCTCAGTATCCCAAGTTGAGGACTATCGCAGGGTTGTGAAGGTTGTTCATGCTCAATCTTCTCAACTGTCTTCTCTCAAGAATGAAGTTACAAGTCTTCAAGGCGAAGTTTCTTTACTCAAGAAGGATCGTAGCCGGATTACTGAGGAGTTGACTGTTAAAGTAAATTCTTCTCGTGTTCGAAATGAGCTCTTCACAAGTAAGCCTTCTCACATATTCATATTCATTTGTTATCGGTTCCCTAGAGATGGATTTCTTAGTTGAGGGTCGTGAGGTTCCTTGCAGAGGTCTTCAATTTGTCCGACATAGTCGTTGCTGCGAACATAGATAGGGAAGCCCTTATGGTACATTTTAAATCCCTTAATCAAGAATTTCTGTTGGCTGCGTATGAGGAGGGTGATATCAAAGATGATACCGAGGACTATAGACACAAATATGAGCATTTTAAATTTGAATTTAGGAAATTATATGGGATTATAGGTTCATCTCCGTCTCGAGGTCGACATTTCCGAGGCATTGCTAAGAAGTTAGAGCGCGAGGAAACTATTTTGATCCGCGAGAAGAATGAGTTTATTGTAAATAGGGCGGGGGTTCTTCGATAAAATCATGAGCTTCGCATGATTTTGGAGAAAATCCGGAATCATCTTAGAATTGAGGATAATGATGATTTTGATAGAGCTTTAGGCGAGATTGAGGAGAATAGAGTTGTTGTTGCTAAGCATGTTAGTTGGGTTGAGCAACACAAGAAGGCCTTAGACTCCGTGATCATGTACAAAGAAGGTGTCCTTGATATCCTGTCTTGGTCATGTGCTTGGTTTTCCTTTTTAGTGCTCTGACCTATTTTTCTTCTTCGCAGAAAATGAAAAGAATCTAAAGGCTGAGGTGGAGACTTTTTCAAGTAAGCTTTCGAAGGCACAATAAGAGTTAGAAACTCTTAAGGGCGAGGGTGGCTCATCTTCGCAGCAGGTGTTTGACTTGACTGAGAGGCTTATTACTTTGGAAAACAATGATATTCTTCGTGTGATGATAGAGGCAGAGCAATACAAGGAGAACATGGAAGCTAGGTATGCTTTGATGAAGCGCCGTAAGAGGGCCCTGTTGGCTAATGCTAATCGCCAAGTGCAAAGGCTTTGCAACAAGATTGCTAGATATACCGCTGATCGCATCACCACTGAGAATAATTTTCCGGCTAGGATATTCCGTGATATTCCTGTTTCGGACAATGAATCTGTGGAGCGCGAGGTTAGTGATGAGGAAGAAGTTGATGAGGAAGAGGTTGATGAGGAAGAGACTGACGATCAGTTCGTTGATAAGGAAGGTATTGAGAAGGAGGAATCTGCTGAGGGAAAAGATGAAATCATTGTGTATGATGTCCAAGGAAAGCGTCAACTCCCTCCTATCACTAAGGCTGGTCGAGGTCCTACTTCGCAGTCTCAATGTGGTGCTTACTGATCTGAGGCCAATGATTCCTTGCAAGTAACTTTTCCTTTGCATGGTTGGGCATCATTCTGATTATGCTCCTTTTCAAACATTTTAATCTATCGAAATAGTTTTTTCTGGGCGCTCCCAAGCTTGGGGGACAGAACATGAATTTTTGTTGATTCACGTTTTCCTTTTCCTGTTTGTTAGAGATTTTCTGAACAATAGTAGATGTATATATGCACTAGTTTGTTTCCTTAAGATATGTCTTACAATATTTAGGGTTTCTAACTAAAAGGCGGGAAGTACATGAAATAAAGATCCCCATACTTGTCTCTCTCGCCTTTCGAGGACAAGGGACCTTAAATATTGTTCTTTATTTGGTAGAGTTATTGCATAAGGTAAGTATCTTAGAGAACATAAGTTTGTTTTTGTGATCCTATAGTTCTGGCATGGTCTTGAGGATGGTACTTATAGTATATCTTGAGTAGAAGGTGTAAAATAATGCGCCTAGACATGTTACGCTATTGTAGTAAATCTTAATATTTATTTTGAGTATGGTACTTATTTGAGAATTCAGGTGTTCTCCTTTAGCCTCAGCAAGATTTCGTGCCGCGCTGGTGATTCTCCTATCGCCTCAAGTCCTTTCGTGCTCCCTTATTTTTTCTTAAGTTTATTAGGTCTTAATTGCCTCATATTTAAGATCTTACTGCCTTCACATAGAACTTTAAAGGACTTATGGTCGTCTTGGGTAGGGTCTTCCACTTGTTAGGCGACGAGATCTCAGTTCCATGTGCTCTTACGAGTTATTGGCCATCGTTCTCGCCTTATCGGTGTTAGTATTCTTACCTCCTCAGGCTATTCTGCGACAATGTACCAGGCCTAGGTACTCCCGTGAGTAGAAAGCCTCAATAAATTGTCGTCTTTGACACAATCAGTTCCCTAATAGAGGGTGTCGTCCATTTTTATTCCCCCTGAATCGCCCCTTCAAGCAGGTCACCCCTAACCATATCAGTTGGGCTCCACCCATCCGGTGATACAACGACCAGTGTTGTCGCAACCTCGTGCTTTTAGCCTGTGTGGCTTAATAGCCACAAGATCACACCCTAGGTGGGGTTTCTTTGGACCGAGTGTATCACAAGTTCCAGGCCATCTTCTATCTCCATTGGCATGCTTTAACACCCCATACCGGAGAACTTATTCGCTGAGTGGTTCGTTCTTAGTGGCCTCCGATGGATAGGCATTTCGCCCCAATATAAGTAACTTTCCTGGGATCAGCAGCTATGACGCGCGTTAGGGATTAAGGGTCGCCTCTTACACAATGTGCAGTCCTCAGGTGGCACAGTTTTGGGCGAACTAAGTTGACACGCTATAACTGTAGTCTCAGGCTCCCTAGGTAGAGGTTTAAATAATATCTCGTAGCCCCCTATTGAGGTCTTACAAGTAATCTTTGCAGCTTCGTTGTGTATATTTTGATTCCTCCTTAGGCCTGCTCGCTTTCTTGGCAGGTGAACTCGTTTTGTATTCAGAATTCCTTTGGTTACCATATGGTTCATTCTTCTATCTCAGCTACTCAGGCGATCTTTTCTTTCCTCAGATTGGTGTTGAGGCTTGGTTCTAGGCGACGTTATTTTTCTTGTCTTCGGGGATCTGTCTCCTGGTTCTTTTCCGTGATATCCTAGCTTCCCAGTTTGCAACACGCGATATATCATTAATTTCGTGATTTCCACTTGTAGCAATTTGGGTATAATCTTCGTGTTGAACCATTTTCGCCCATTGTTTATTTTGATACGCCATTCTTCTGCTCACCCGGTATCCCTTTATCCTCTGTGGATGTATCTCTCCCCAAAGGTTTTCATTTATCTGCCTCATTCTTCTTGCACCTCCATTTTTGTGGGGTCTCTTGCGGTTTTCGCCGTTTCCTGTTTCCCATTTGTACTCGCCGTTTCCTGTTTCCCATTCGTACTCCTGTATTCTTCTTCTCAAATTCTGATTTTCTATCAGCAACCATTCATGTTGTTGCGCAAGGTTGATTCGTTCCTCCATCAGTATCCTCTCCATTTCTTTCCACTCTATGAATCTTGCTTCGTTCTCGCGCTGGAGTGCCAGGATCTCCTCATCTCGGTTCTGATAGCTGAATTGGCTTTATCTTCTCCCATTTCCTCGGCTAATATCTATCATTGGTCTATCCGGGTCATATGGCTGCACCCACTCTGTCCAATATTGTGGATCTTCCCTGAAAACTGCCGATTCTTTTTCATACCAACCGTTCAAATTTTCTCTCCTCATGACTAGGTTCTTTGATGTTTTTGAGTATTAATGAGACGTAGTGTTCTTGGAAGGAGTTTTTCACATAACTGAATTCCAAACAGTGATAACTTTTGGTAATGTATGAGCTTATTATTGGTGCCACCAGTTTGTTCAATCTCTATAATAGGCATGAAATAACGTTAGTACTAACAAGTTCTATACATGATTTTACACCGCATGAAGTTATCTTCTATACATCTGCATTACGTTTGATTCTTTGATCTTATTCTAGCTTATACAAAAATTAGTCCGGGTGATTAATTTAGCATGGGATAAACTTGGCTGTCAATACTGCTCCAAAAACCTAGGGCTATTACACCATTACAAATTTAAATCCACAGAGAACGGCCGGATTTCCGAAAAGTTTCTTATCAAGACTAATATAGTGGTGATTCTAAGGAAATCAAGTAATGCTATGGCTTGGTAGAATCACAGGCTCGGGAAACTCCTTGAGCTAATCAGTAGTTCAGTACGTACTATCAAACATGGATCAATAACAAAAAGTCTACTAAAGCCATAGCATTACTTGATTTCCTTAGAATCGCACTTCCAATTAATCACTTGAATGATTGTACAAATTATATCAAAATACCCCAGATGGGAGAGCAAAAAAAGCCCTTAAAAATGAAGAAAAAAAATGGATAATAAACATAGAGAACGTAAATAAAAGAATTTTAACTGCAAATTGGGAAAAACAAAAAAATGTTAAATCAACAAAGAAGCAAAGTAACACTGACTAATATCTGGATTGTAGTTTGTACCGAACCAACTGTTTGATCAAGGAAGATGTGATCATTAGAATTTATGATAAATATAATTTTGGTAAGGAAAAAGTTCTTACTCTTATCTGCAACTTCCTTTGATTGACCATGTTGCTGGATTTCCTTCTATATGTGATGTAATATCGAAACAGTTAAGAATTTCGCTTAAAATTCCTAGCAAGAGTAGAATATCCATTACAAAAGTTCTCGTTAATCGTATAGGAAAGCTTAAGAATAGTACATACATGGTTGGCTTGATCCTGCTAGAATGTTGCATGTCGAGGGCAGGTCACCTACGAAACAATGTGTAAAACACTCGATCAATATTTTAAGGTTGGAATTAACTAATTGCAGTATTGTAAATAGTATAAATAACGTAGTTCTTCAAAAGGAAAATATAGCGGTACTGTAAACATCTGCTACTTCAAGATGTTGATAACCTAATGCAGCACATAATACTTCTTAACTAGGTCGAGCAGCTAGGTAATTTCCCCTTTGGAGTATGCTAACTGTACCACAAAAGGATCACATGCTCTAAGGAACTACAGCCAAAGAAAGAGGCAATCCCTAACGAATAAGCTTTTGAAGTCTATGAGCAGCCCTCAGCTAAAGCGTGGATCGATGAAGTTTCCTCAACGAAACCTATCTAATATGCTAAGTGAGCTTGTAGAACCTAAAACAACTCATATATATACATAAAGCTTGATTAGTGTGCCGCACGATTTTCACCTTTTTATATTTGAACCTGTGAGAGGGTCATGAAGTCGTACTAATTTTCGTTTTTTTAGTTAGGATGAATAAAACATGAGCATTTTCAGTTCTGCAGTGAACCTGTTTAAGGGTCGGCAGTGTTTGTATGAACAACTTATGGTTAACACTTGCAAAATTTAGCAATGAGAAAACAATGTGTATTCTGACAAACACTTTATTATTGCACTCATAAACTAAGAAAATCAGAAAATATAGGTGATATAATTAGGTTTACCTTGGGGTACTATAGAAGCTCACCGATGAACAACATCAGTAGACAACTTGGATTGTACTTTAAGTGAAGCCCATCTGCCGGAAACAATGTCATCGATTTACCCTCAAGAAATATCTCGAAAGATGAGCTTTGAATCCAAATTTCAACACATTTCAATCAAAGATAATTCCAATCAAAAGTACCCATCAAATACAAATTTAAAGTAAGACTTAAGATAGTATTTACCTAATATTCTTTGGAGAGCACGTTGAAGAAGGAAATGAAGAAACCTGGGAAGATGATAAACCGTCACGAGGTTTATATGGTCCAACATTTCAAGGTAACGTAAGAAATTGATTATTGGGTTGTGAATCGAAGGGATTGAATGCCGGAAATAATGGTTTTTGTAACTTACGAACAATTGGAGGAGTGCTGGTGGAGATAAATCCCTAATTTATGGTGCCGGATCTGGTAACCAAAGAGGAGAATAACGGAGGAGTCAATCTGAGTGGTTGGATCCGGGAGTAAAACATGGATTCATTTTCGGCCACGATTTGTCTTTCAACTATTTGAGTTTTGAGAGTAAATGGTGGCCCTCGATGGTAATAAAACTCCCGACAAGAACCGTCGGATTATACAAAAATCATTTATTTTTGTAAGATAGATTTAATGGCTCAGATTTACAACTCGAAGTGATTTGGCACAAAAAATAAATTTTACAGTGCCGAACCATTTGGCATTATAGAGTTGATTCCAGATTGCGTTTAAACAATCACTTGAACGCAATCTCCAATCACACCGATTTGTCATAATTTTGTCACACTTTCTTTAGTGAATCTTGAATGTTGTTGGGCGATGATAAGGGAAGTATCTTGTTATAGGGGCGGCATGTTCCATTAGAGGGGCGGCAAGTGTGATAACAATGTCCCTCTAATTGGTTAGGGGATGTCCTATAGGGGTATAAATTGACTACTTTACCCATTTTTTTTTGGTTGAAAAAACACAATTGTCCTCCCCTATTTCTAAACCTAATGAATCACAAGAATCAAAACTGTTTTTTTTTCATCTTCATCTTCTCTTCTCCTCCTCCATTAAAAGTGAAATTTTCATCGTCCTCGATTAATCGTAAATTTGAAAAATTGATAATAGTTGATTGAAAACTATAATAGACATGCCGAAGAAGAAGGTTGACGAAGATTGAAGTTAGTTTTTTTATCAAAAATCAGGGCTTTGAAACAAAAATGAAATTGAAATTTCTGTGTGGCATGTGAGTTACGGTTGGTAATAACGCCAATTGGAACCGTAACTATAGATTTGGTTGATGTTACGGTTCATTTAACTCAAATACCAACCGTAAGTTCTTGATTTTCAAAAAGAATGTTCGGTTACGATTCTTTTTTGCAACCGTAATTGATTTACGGTTGGTCTCGATACTTCAGTTACGAACCATAATTATTTCTGGATGTTTCATTTTTTTTTACGGTTTGTATTTGCATCACTGTTATCAACCGTAATTGAGTTACAACTTGTAACTCAGTTAACCTTACCAACCGTAAAACATACTATGTCTTAGCGATTTATCCGGTTCAAAAATTAGTTGAAATACCGGTTACGGTTGGTCTCTATTCATTAGTTACCAACCGTTATTTGTTACGGTTGCTATATGCTGTCATTTTTCAAAACGTAATTAGGTTACGGTTCGTACCGAATTTTTTTTACCAACCGTAACTGGTATTCCGATTGGGTTTTACCCAAATTGAACCATTTACGGTTGGTATTCGATAATTTACGAACCGTAACACAGAGTTACTGTTGGTTAAGAGCACAATTCCAACCGTAAGTTCTTCTAAAAATGTAAAATTTTTTATTTTTTACGTACTTTAGATAATTTTGAGCGACATATAGAGATTCACCCATCTCAAATTTGTCACTGGAATCACTCATTTTGGTTTAGTGAATCAAAATCTAGGGTTTCACAAATATCATAAAAGCTTTTTTTTCTTCTCCGAAAAAGCTGATTTTGATTTGTTTTAGAGTAAATATAAGTAAAATTTGATTATCAAAATTAAACTAGATTATCAACACTAAACTATGTAAGGGTCAATTAGTCATTTTCAGTTTTTATTTTATAAGGGACACTTAGAATTACCATGTAATGATCCTTTTTGTCCTATTCACTTACCGCCTCTCTAATGGAACATGCCGCCCCTATAACAGGATTGTAAAGGAAGGATGATCACCACCTTGATAGGGAGGGGCGTGTTTTCACCAACAGCTATATCCATTTGCAACGAATACAGTTGCATACTCAACGGCTCAGATCGCTTCATGTGTAACAGGGGATGGCAGGGGCAGGTTTCAGTGAGGTGCCATGTTTTCTTGACAAATGTGATTTTAACTTGTTTGTATCTTTCTCTTATATGCATGTCAACAACATAGGTTCTTCTGTGAAAGCGGGCCCAAAAAATTCTTTGCATTACAGTACAAATTTGGGAGATACTCTCACTAAAACAAAGATGTATGCGACTGTCAATGAATGAGTAGTTTTCCGTATATTATGTTCTTGAAAAACACCATCTGGTGGATTTATAGCATCTTGGAAATCGATTCCAGCAATTAATGTTGCAACCATCACCAACCACTCTTGAGGGATTGCCTCTTCCTTAGAGCATCTCCAATGTTGGGGTGAAAATAATTCTAGGTGGAGGTCATAATAATACCTTTTTTTGTGGGTCATTCTTAGAGCATCTCCAATGGTAGGGATCAAGGTCTTAAATTGATATGAAACATTGGATTTAAGACATTTTACACCAACTTTTCATCTCCAACACTAGGGTGGAGGTCATAAAGGAAGATGACATGTCCATGTGGGGACCAAGCGGGGGTAAAAGAGAATGTCCTTATTTAGATCTTCTTCATGACCCTGGGTCTTAAGTCCACATCATCTTTTGTCTCTAATTTTAAACAAAAAGTGTTGGGTAAGACCTTGGGGATTGAAGATGGAATTTAAGGTACAACGTTTTATATTTATTATTTTTTGTCATGTAGTGAATGACCCACATTCAAAAGGTCTTAATAAGACCTCCACATAGGATGACCTTGACCCCAAGCATTGGAGATGCTCTTATGTGACTAAATAAAGGTTAAAGTTATACTTTCTACCTAAAATTTCATCTCCAATGTCAAGGTATTATTATCCAAGAACTTAGAGACAAATTTAATTTTGGAATAAAACATTAATGATGTGTCAAAAGACCTTGGTCATGAAGAAGGTAAAAATATGACTTTCTCCTTTACCTTTTCCTATGTGATGGAGGTCATGTCATGCTTAAATCTTTACCTTGACTAGAGCTGGCAATCCGAGCCAAAACCCGCGGGTTGGCCCGTCCCGTCCCGTGAAAACCCGTACCCGTCCCGGATGGTAAGTAAACAAGACGGGCGCGGGTTGTACAATTAGTGGCTTGTGAAGAAACGGGTTAACCCGTCCCGTACCGTGAAACCCGCGGTCTGACCCGTAACCCGTAGATTTATACCCTGCTGAAACTGAAACACGTATCTAGTTACGTGTCACCCAAATCTCCATCGTATAAAACGGGGAAACCCTAAGCTTTCCTATCATTCTTCTTCGACTTCGGTTGTTCTTCCTCTTTTTTTCTTCTTCCCTGACTCAGAGAGAGTCTCCTGAGTCTTGAGGCTGCATCTCATATCTTTCCATCATCGACAAATATCTAAAGATTCAAGGCTAGCAGGTAATCAGATTTTAATTTTTGTTTTCTTCTAGGAATCTAGGGTTTTACATAGGAATCCCAACAAATCTTTAATATTCTTAGTATTGTTGTGTTGTGAACTTGTGATTGTGATTCTGTGAAGATAGGTAATCTTTAATTTTCTTAATTTCATGATGTTTCAGTTCTTACCAGTTACCACAAAAAAGGGTTTTTTCTTAATCTTTAATTTTTTATTACTCATTAGTTTTGCTTGGTTTAAAGGCTTTAGTTGATTTGGTGATTTGATTTCTGTGAGCCAATCAATGGGTATTCGCAATTTTGTCTAATTTGTGGATAGTTAAGTTTTTAGTTGAAATCCTTAAGAATATTAACAATTGGGAATTTGGGATCAATTAGTTTTGGTTTATTATTCACAAATTTCGTCTAATTTGTGGTTTGGTAACTTTGGTTTATTGGTTAAGTTTTTAGTTGATCAATTAGTATTTAGTATTTTTACCATCTTATGTTACATTTAATCATGTATTGGGAATTGGGATCATTATCAAAACTAAAGTGTTATTTGGAATTGCAGACCAGATGTTGAAATGGAATTGCAGACAGATGTTGTTTCATATAATGCAATTCTTGATTTAAGTCAGGGTCTTAGACTCTTAGACTCTTAGTCTTACAATGTTACTGCAATACTGCTTATTGGTGTCTCCATCTTTTTTTTTATCACATGAATTCTTGTTGAAACATGGAATGACAGTTTTAACTGAATTAAATTTCTTACTGTTATGGCATGTGGGTCTTGAGATTTTTTATATTCTTTACAGAGATTTAGGGGATTTGTTTGATTTGTTTGTTTTGTTAGATGTTATTGTTTTGGATGACTTGAAAATGCATGTACTATAATAGTTTTGTTGGATGTCATTGTCTATGTATTTTTTCAATTTCTGTTTATGTAATTTTCATGTTTCTGAATGACTCTTTGACTTGTTCTTTGTGGCCGCTCCATCCATTTCAGGATGTCAAGTGTACAAGAGCAAGAGTTACCAGAACCAGACCATTTCAAGGATGTTATGAGTGCTGATGATGAAGATGATGATGTTGAGATGTTATGAATGTATGATACTATGATAGTATCTGTGTGACTGTGTCTGTGTTTCTTTAAGAAGACTAATTTGTTTAGTTTTGCAATTTTGAGTTTTTGAATTGATATACCAAATGAATTGGATGAATGTTAGATACTTAGGTTGTAGCTTGTAGGAAAGGAACTTTAGATGCCCTGAATGTGGAAGGAAATAGCCCAGAAATCGATTTCTGGCGAGTTGACTCAACAAAAACCAGGTAACCCGTGAGCACCCGTAAACCCGCGAGCTTTACCCGGGACGGGCACGGGTGGGATAAATGACCACCCGTGAAGAATTTCAACCCGCGAGCTCAGGCTTGTATTAACCCGTAACCCGCGGGTTGGTCACAAGCCAGACCCGTCCCGCCCGTTTGCCAGCCCTAACCTTGACCATGACATTGGAGATAAATTTTTGGTTAGGAAAGTATTAAATCTTAGGTGTCATGTCCTTTTAAGACTTTCACCCCTAACATTGGAGATGCTCTTAAGGGAATGAAAGCAGCCTATTTCAAGACTATCTCTTTCTTTTTGCGCTAACATGTCGAGTGCTTTGATTTTTTTGTTGTTCAAGGCATTGAGGTCTATTATGGAATTCTTGTCCTCCATTAGGAACTGCTTTGATTTTGTTGTTGTTTAAGGCATTGATTATTTAAAATAAAATTCTAACCTAAGTAAACAACTGATAAATAAAAATAAAAAACAAATAAATTACGAAACTAACTTATTCCTGAAGCAATGGAACTTAATCCAGAAAAAGCGTGAAAAAACTTCTTTTGACTCGTACTGAATCCTACATAAGTTAGGATTTTTTTATCAGCTTCCTCATGCTTTTCCCTTAAGCACGTCTTAATGTTGATCATCTCAGCTTCTCCGAGCTCTTTCAACTAAACAAGACTGTTCATGTGAGGAATTGCTTGAACGTCCAAGATGCGTTCATCACCATCCGAATATTTTTGCAAAGTCGACGTCTTAGGGTCATAACAAAAAAGGTTACTCGTTCCATTTTGCAACAATAAAACTGTATTCCGCTTTGTAATGACAAAAGGTGTGTACAAATCTTTGCCGCCTTCCCATGCTATACTGTACTCTAAACTCCAACTCCATGTGTGGTCGTAGTAGTACTCTCGTTTTTCTTTCGTTTCACCGCAACTAGTACCATTATTAGTCTTCTTAAATACCCATATATCTAGGCGTTTATTCATATATTGATGATTATTATCAAACATAAAAATAAAATCATTGGTCGGGGGGAATACGTTTTTTATAAAGTTCATCGTTCCATTCATAATTCATATGAACAACACACAAATTACCTCCCAATAAGATGAGTTTGGAATCGCTTCGACAATCTTTATTAGTACGAAGACAAGGAGGGACTGGAACGGGAGAGAATTCTTCATCGGCCAACCCGAACGCTAACATCTTGGGATTCGGATTCTGATCAAACCATCTCCCGTTGATCCAATTAAGGGCTCCATTAGCAAAGATTCCTGACTCCTTAAATTCGAGGAAGCGATCATTAAAGGGGATAATAAGTCCTTTGTCTCTCCATCCAAGTGGACTCCCAAGAGTATATACCTCTACATTTGCGCTGTTACAGATCCGAACAACCTTATACTCATTGGTCAAGCCAACGTAGCCGAATCCACCTACTGGACGTTTCGTAATTAGCCGATTCTTCTTCAATCCAGGAATAGAAATAGCTTCTCCAGTTATGGGATTACTGCATATAAAGGCAAGACCATCTTTAGGATATGTTGGATCTACAGCTTTATAGCAAACCAAACCATTGCATGATCCAACAATGTCATTGGATTCCACTGCAGGGACTAATGGTGTAAGCGTATTCTCAGACTAATAGTTCTCGATCTTAGTTTCGTGTCGGGGATCTCCATAGTAGAGTTGTATTTCATGATTTATTTTTTGTTTGATCGGTACTTGTATTATATGATCCTCAGTACTCGGTTTAGTTTTTGTAACCCTGAAAAGGAGACCTGCATTACTTCCACCGATGATCGTTTTCCATGTTCTGCATACTCGTCTGCATTGCAAGGTGGATTCGATGGATAAGAGAGAAAATATGTTTCCTGTGATGACATCTTCGGGAAGAGTCTCCATGGTTACAGTTTTGCATGTACCAATATAAGCTACTAGTATATATACAGCAAGATCGTTCGTGAATTTGGTAATTCTAGTCGGTTACTTGAACAGAATTTCTCGTATTTAGGAAAACCCTAGTATTTAAGGCAACTTTCATAACCAAAGTTCAAGAGGTGGTCTGCAAATCCAATTTTGTGTAAACCCTCTTCATCAATTTAGCTAGAAAACCAATGTCGATCAAAGTTTCTTTAACAACCAAAGGTCTAACGTTTTTGATCCGTTTTCACTTGATATCTGGGATCCTTTCTAATGTAAAGTAATACTTATAATTGAAATTGGATGTTAAATTATAACAAACCATGAAATAAAAGTAACCAACCTTCAAATGATGCTTCTTCTACCCTTGGAACAAGGAAGATACAAAGATTTGAGGTTCTTATCTAATAATCTTCAAATTTCTACCAAATTCTAAGATTGGAAACTAGAAGATAACAGATGCATCTCTTACAAATTGAAATTTCTACCCAATTACAAATTGGAAATAACAAAGCGTTGGAGGCTCTTCTCTTAGGAAGGATTTAGGGTTCTTACACCACTTTCTAAACAAAACCAAATTTGAAATTAGTAGAGCTAGGGTTTAAACAATAAGTAGTAAACAAAAAGGACAAAGATGAGAAATAAGGGAAAGAAGAGGATAAAAAAGTAATTGTGAAATAAAAAGGCATAAATGGTATGTTTGAAATACCATTATGCATCATCCTTCCCTCGTTAAGTGAAATTCGCCCTCGAATTGTCCATCTCTTCCTCCATAGCATTGTCACCCCAATATGGAACCAAGTGCTTAACATTAAAGACGTCAGGCGTATGAATTGAGCTTGGTAAGTTGAGTCGATAAGCATTATCATTTATCTTTTCTCCAATTGGAAATGGTCCAATCTTCCTTGCCTTGAGCTTGTTGTACTCACCCACGGGAAAACGTTCCTTAGTAAGAACCGCATAAACAAGATCTCCTACTTCAAAATCAACCACGCGTCGCCTTTGATCAACCTTGTTCTTGTATTTCCTTGATGAAGCTTCAAAATGATTTCGGGTGTTTTCATGGATAAGGTGAAGTTGAGAAACAAAGTCTTCCTCCTTAGCATTTGGCCTTTACAAATCCGGTACTAAGGACAAGTCAAGTGGTACTCTTTGATTGAACCCGTACACCACCATGAATGGTCAATAACCACTACTCCGGTTCACCGCATGGTTGTAAGCAAATTCCGCCTTGCATAAAACTTGATGGCATGTCTTCAAATTATCCTCAACCAAACAACGAAGAAGAGAGAACGGTTTACCACTTCGGTTTGCCCATCCGTTTGAGGGTAATAAGAGGTGCTAAAACTTAAATTGGTCTTGACCAACTAACATAAAGTACGCCAAAAATGCCCCACAAAACGACTATCTCTATCCGACACGATGGAAGAAGGAATACCATGTAAACGATAAATCTCTTTAAAAAAGAGTTGAGCTACCATGACCGCATCCGTTATCTTTTTACAAGCAATTAAATGAGACATTTTGGAAAAATGATCTACCACTACAAATATTGAATCCATACCTCTTTGAGTACGCGGTAATCCCAAGATGAAATCCATGCTCAAATCTTCCCATGGACGAGAAGGAATAGGAAGTGGCATGTATAATCCCGCATTAGTGGTCGTTCCTTTAGAAACTTGACATATATGACATCTCTTCACATATCAATGAATATCCTTCCACATTCTCGGCCAAAAGTATGAGATAGAAACCAAGTTCCAAGTACGAGTAGTGATAGACACATTTTTGTGTCTAATTTGATCTCAATATTGTATATTGTTGGCACTCGATTTTGTACTAATTTTGGCATTTTGTGTGTTTGTAGGTATTTTTTGGCAATAAATATTTTTGGGAAATTCGGCTCGAAAAGTTGATAAAGGCACTCTCGGAGGACAATTGCTAAATGGACCCCTGCTTTGGATAAGGGGCACCTCATTTACTAAGGGGCGCCCTGTTTACTATTTTCACCCCAAAGAACCGAGTGATATCCATACCCCGACTATTGGATAAGGGGAAACCCTTTCTTCTTCGTTTAAAATTTGTTTTTGGCGGGAAATAATTACACCGGAAGAACATGATTAAGGTTTGGATTTTGGAGCTATTTTAGAGAGATTCAATGGCTGAGTTTCTTCGGGATAGCTTGATTGAGTGTAACAGGCGTGGTATGAATGTTCGTTTCCATTGAATTTGGCTAGATAATCCAACAGATGAAATCATGGCAGTTCGTGCATGAGAGAAATACTTCACGGGATCGCATGAGTTTTGGAAGATTTTCTCGTGATTTCCTTCAGCAGATTGATCGCAGATGAGTTATTGAGGCTTAACAGGAATAGTAAGTCTCCCGTAATCTTAAAAAAAAAAGGATAATTCACCGAGCAAGAAAACAGGGCAGCTCGTGCATGGGAGAAATATTTCACAGATTCTTTGGTTTTTGGAAAGTCTGTGTGTTTCTACAGTGTGTTGACTCAATTATATTCGTGTACCGGCATGTTTGGAGCGTGCTGAAGTGATTTTCTGTACAACAGACGCGTGAAAAGGCTAGAAAGGAAAGCAATTATTCCCGAGAATAATTCTCTTTACTATCGAGTTATGGGAGATATTTTGGAGTTATGAGAGGTCCTGTCGAGTATATATAGGCTTCTGGGGACGCATACAAGGGTAATGGAGAGTTAGGGGTAGAAATTAGCGAGCACAGAAGGCTGCAGAGAGTTGTAGTCGAAGTTCCTGCACTATCGGGCGAATAGGAAGAAGAAGACGAAGAATAGATCACTGTTTGTGTAGTACCTATCATCTTTTTTTTGTAACAGCAATTGTAACAGAAGATTCTGTAACACCCTTTCACCGTTGCAAATCTCTGCTCCATTATAATTCTTCAATAGAAACACATTTTTTGAGCAATTAATTATATTTTGAGCGTGTTTTTCACTATGTGGAGCTAGACCCATCACTGGAACAACGGAGGAAGCAACTTTTAATGATTGTGGTAAATGAATTAATTCTTTTATTGAATTTTTGCATTGATTTAATTTCTTTATGATTTCTATTAATTACTTATTATTTTGTCTGATGTCGCATGCTTAGTTTAAATTACTTTTCATGCATCATGCTTACGACTTACAAATAATGTTTTATGAAATCTATTTTTGGCAAAGAATTAGAGTCACAACTTCTTTTGTTTGAGATACATTGTCTAGAGTTAATGATTGAACCACAAGAATATGAAAAGTAGTGAAATCCTGTGTCTCAGTGCCTCTTCATCTTGTCACCATATTTGTATATATTTTCCTTATTTTCGTTTATTAAAGATTAAAATCAATCCAACAAAGTCCGAGTGAACGACAACCTTTACCACTATAAAAAATTCGATCAATCCAAAAATTGATAGGCTTTCGGGATTGCATATATAGTAATAACCACAATCGCACGGCGTCTACAATGTAGACAACGACAAGTACGGGTCGATGCCACAAGGAGCGGTGGAAATACTGATAATCAATATATCTAATCAGGAAAAAAAAGAATATTTTTGGATTTTTAGAATTGAAATGAAATAACAAAATTAAGTAAACTAATAAAATGAATCCAAAGGAAAAGTCGGTAACCAGGGTTTCATGATATCCACTATTATTTCTGTTTGATTCCTGAAATGAAACATAATCCATGAATTATGTATCGTTCGTTCTATCGACATCACCAATTATATGTATTAGAGTCGCAAATATCACTGGGACGCCCTAAGCATGGCACATCAAAAGATTAAACTTAAGCATGCACCATCAAATTGCATTAGCGAGAAAGTTAAACGAAACTAAATATTGATCGACAATTATTATATGGCTCTTCTAAGCATAACTCATCAAAGATATTAACCCAAGCATGAATTATCAATTAATGAGACAAAAATATATTATGAACCTAACAATTAGGCACAAAGGTTATTGTAACCGGTGAAGCAACAAATCATGTCATCATTAAATCAATAAATAAAATCATGGAAGTAGTCTATTCAAATCATAATGGTATTTGTTCAATATAAATCAAATCAAAATAGCATAATACCCATGTAGGTTCAAACCATAAAAACACTAGTTACAAAGATTTAGCTAAACATGGCTTTCTCAAAAGCCATAAACATATCAAGGAGAATCACTAACAAATCAAGATGGAAATGAAAACATAAAAATCACAAATCCTTGTCTTCCACCTCCTTTCTGGTTCTCGGCTCTGTAGCCGCAACCTACCAAGATAAAACTCCAGCCGGTCTCAATTTTTTTTTTAATCTGAGTCACTCTATTTCACCCTAACAATGGTAAAAAAAAAAAGTGATCAGGATTCTTTTGATGTTTCCATCACGAGGATAGGCAAAACAACCATGTTTTCTTTTTTTCTAACACCTGAGCCCTGTGCTTTTTATGAATAGACTCTTCTAGATGTTTCCATCTAATCAGATTGGTTCCTCAACTCCTACAACCAAAATGTTCCCATCCACTTAGATTAGTTAGTGCCGACCTTAATAAGCATAAATTTCTAGGCTCTAGAGTTTAATTATTGCAACTAAAAAGTTTCTCTCATACCCCCAAACTTAAATCTAACATTGTCCTCAATCTAACAAGGAGAAACTGTTAACACTTGAAGCAAAAGAGTTAAGGAAAGATATTACTGTGTTGCAAGAGCATGGGTTACCTCCCAAGAAGTTCTAAGTTTAAAGTCTTCAGCCAGACATCAGAAGGAATTAGTCACCTCATAGAATCATAAAGTAATAGCCGGAATAACTGCGGATCACCAAAACCAAATAGGGCTATCACAAGTAAAAGGAATCTACAACATCCCAAGAAAATTAGCAAATAAAGCACACCCTTGTCTAGTTTCCTGTTTAAGACAACTACAAATAGTTGTGGTTCAGGTTCAGGTTCTTTAACTGGGTCTAGATAACATATTTTCATGGGTTTCATTTCCTTAAAAGTTAGATCCGAATGTTCAGGTCCTAGAGTCTGGAAAAACTCGAATAAGAACTTAGAAGCACATAACATTAACCTGAATAACTGGGGACCCTCTAAGTCAATCATATTTGACTCACACAGTTGACCACGGTGGTGGTCATTCTTAGAAAAATGTGTCGACCCTATTCCCCTAAAGTAATTAGGTTTAGTCTCAAAACTTAATAACTGACACATTTGTAACTCATATGCTCCCACAATTGGAAGAAAAGTTTTTGGTGGGAAAACAAAGTCAATCTTGGTATCATAGCCTGGGTTAACCACATCAATCAGAGGATGGGTTTCTAACAACTGAGCTTCTTTCTGGATATCATTAGGTTCGAGAAAATGTGTATGAAAATAATATTGTAAGATGGTTGAGGCACAAATGTCAAGTCCTACACGAGGGAACTTTATAATAGTTAAAGCACACGGAGAATGTTAATTACCCCCAAACTTAGAGATTTTTGTGTCTCTAGAAAGACTAGTCACAACTTCCATAATTTCTAGGTCAACAAATTCTTTAAATTGGTCAATTGATTCTTCTAATTCTGGTTCATCCTCACTCATCTCTACGAGTTTATGGTCTTCTAAGATTATTGTTTCTAAATCGTTGGACTCTAAAACATTATTCTCAGGGTAAACTCTTTCCTCTAAACCATCATCACAATCATATAAAGGATTATCAGCGAAAGTTTCTAGTAAAGGCTCATTAACTAAGGTAATCATACTTACTTCCTCCGATTCACTAATAGGAAGATCAAAAAATGGATTATTCAACACACTGCAGGCTAAAGGATCATGAACTACATCATCTAAAACGTGGTATCTCTAATCAAATCCTCCTCCTATTGAATAGGTGAATAATTATTAAAATTATTTGGATTTGTACTAGAAACAACACTATCATTATAAAGCTCAATCGGGGTAACAAATTCCTGATCACTATGCCTACATATTTCATGTTCTTCATCAATACTATCCTCATCATAATCATCTTTATAATAACATGAAAAAGATCGAACCTCATCAAAACAAGTAGTGTTACCAATTCTAACCTCGTCATCTTGATTATGTGAATAAAAACTATCCTTATTTTCAAGGGTGGTATTGGTAACACTATCCTGAGAGTTTTTCCACAATCCTATTTGTACTCTCAGTAAATTGCTTGAGGGACTCTTCTAGAGACATCTTAGTTGACTGCTCTACGGACTCTTCTGGGGGAAGAATATTATAAGTCTTTTTAATAAATAAGTGAAACTTCCGTGTTGACTCATTGAAACTCTTGAGAGACTCTTCTAGAGAAATAGAAGGATTGTTTTGCTCGTATGACCTGTGGGTATGTGGATAGTAATTGGAATCACCATGGTATGGACCATAAACTTCAAAATCTTGGCGTTCCCAACCACTATTCACATTATGATCATAAAAAGAGTGATGTCCATATTTTTCAGTTGGATAATCATATTCATTCTGATGGCTATTATAATACCAGTTTGACATCCTAGCCGCAAGGGAATTCTAAACAAGCACAAAGAAGGCTGACTCGACCACAACAAGCCTATTTTATCTAGCAAACAAAAAGAATGATGGATCCCTTAGATTGTTTCTAGACCAGCTTCTATTCTTTCGAAAAGGAACTCGTTACAATCTGAGCAAAACTTTCTGGAATCAATCCGAGTTAAAGTAAGTTGAATTGATACGAGGGAAGCTGCGTGGAGCTTTGATAACCAAGGCCTCACCGGCGTTACAAGGCGGTGTATTCAACTCACAGAAACCATCATGAACTTCGAAGTATGCTCAATAGAGCAACCAATATTTTTCGAACGACTTTCCTATTAAGCTCGTTACCGTATCGGTCTCGTTCTAGTCCAAATTTTAAAACTTAGGTTCGCGTAGGTTACGTGTTCCTAAGGCGGTCAAGAAGGAAACGGTGATGAAATCTGAGTCCTTATCTTGATTTGGCCAGGCCTTGCCGTTTACTAGAAAATTAAATCCGATTTCAGGTCCTCAATATATATGCATACAAAATCATCCAGTAAACCCACTGACAGGGGATTCGCGGGTGTTTAGAATTCTTACCTCCCATTCGCGGGCCGCCGACTCTGATGCCAGTGTACGAACCTGAGGGGCCGAGATAGTATCGTAATTGTCGTCCTTCCCTTTGCAGTTTATATTTAAATTAACCCTTCTTTAGGATTTTTAAAAATAAAATAAAGTCTAATGTCCAAAAATAAAGTCGAAAAAGAAAAAAAAAGGTCCGAAAATAAAAGATTACAAAAATAAAAACCTTAATTAAAATTTCAAAAAAAAAAAATTATTTACAAAATGTTCTTCTTCACTCCTTTTGGATTTCTCTTTTCTTTCTTTTTTTGGGCCTTGCTTTTCTTTTCAGCACTCTCCCCTTTTCTTTAGATTAGCTCCAAATCTGAAAGCAAACAAAAATACCAAAACGCGTAAAAAAGAACAAATAAGATAAAACCTAAAAACAAATCTATAAACAAATCCGCGTCGGCGGCACCAAATATTGTTCGAATTTTATATAGTGGTAAAGGTTGTCGTTCACTCGGACTTTGTTGCATTGTTTTTAAGTTTTAATAACCGAAAATAAGGAAAATATATACAAATATGGTGACAAGATGAAGAGATACTGAGACGCAGGATTTCACTACTTTTCATATTCTTGTGGTTCAATCATTAACTCTAGACAATGTAGCTCAAACAAAAAAAGTTGTGACTCTAATTCTTTGCCAAAAATAGATTTCATAAAACATTATTTGTATGTCGTAAGCATGACTCATCAAAAGTAATTTAAACTAAGCATGCGACATCAGACAAAATAACAATTAATAGAAATCATAAAGAAATTAAATCTATGCAAAAAGTCAATAAAAGAATTAATTCATTTACCACGAAGTTGCTTCCTCTGTTGTCCCAGTGATGGGTCTAGCTCGAAATGTGTTTCTATTGAAGAATTATAATGGAGCAGAGATTTGCAACGATGAAAGGGCGTTACAGAATCTTTTGTTACAATTGCTGTTACAAAGAAAAGATGACAGGTATTACACAAACAGTGATCTATTCTTCGTCTTCTTCTTCACCTAAAAATCTAGGAACTCCAACTACAACTCTCTGCAGCCTTCTGTGCTCGTTACTTTCTACTCCTAACTCTCCATAACCCTTGTATGCGTTCCCAGAAACCTATATATACTCGACAGGACCCCTCATAACTCCAAAATATCTCCCATAACTCGATAGTAAAGAGAATTATTCTCGGGAATAATTTCTTTCCTTTCTAGCCTTTTCACGCGTCTGTTGTACAAAAAATCACTTCATCAAGCTCCAAACATGCCGGTACACGCATATAATTGAGTCAACACACTGTAGAAACACACAGACTTTCCAAAAACCACAGAACCCGTGAAATATTTCTCCCATGCACGAGCTCCCTGTTTTCTTGCTAGGTGAATTATCCCTCTTTTCTTAAGATTTTGGGAGACTTACCATTCCTGTTAAGCCTCAATAACTCATCTGCAATCAATCTGCTGAAGGAAATCACGAAAAAATCTTCCAAAACTCATGCGATCCCGTGAAGTATTTCTCCAATGCACGAACTGCCATGATTTCATTTGTTGGATTATATAGCCAAATTCAATGGAAACAAACATTCATACAACGCCTGTTACACTCAATCAAGCTATCCCGAAGAAATTCAACCATTGAATCTCTCTAAAACAGCTCCAAAATCCAAACCCTAATCATGTTCTTCCGGTGTAATTATTTCCCGCCAAAAACAAATTTTAAACGAAGAAGAAAGGGTTTCCCCTTATCCAACAGTCGGGGTGCGAATATCACTCGGTTCTCTGGGGTGCAAATAGTAAACAGGATGCCCCTTAGTAAATGAGGTGCCCCTTATCCAAAGCAGGGGTCGGTTTAGCAAATGTCCTCCAAGGGTGCCTTTATCAACTTTTCGAGCAGAATTGCCCAAAAATACCTACAAACACACAAAACACCAAAATTAGTACAAAATCGAGTGCCAACAATATATAGTATTGAGATCAAATTAGACACAAAAATATGTCTATCAAGTAGTCCCCATGTGGCCCTCATCGTGAAGCTCCTTAATAATTTTCAATCTCAAGCTTGATTGCGGAATACAAAGACAATTCTTCCGGTAAAGGTACCCATCGATGAGCATATAATCGCCATTTTGGAATGACCTTTCATCAACCATAAGAGGACCAAAATAAATATCATTCTTTAAGAGCTCCCGAATATCATCGAATCCCAAATGGAGAGTATGCTTTGAAGAATTCGTGGACGAATTTGTTAAAACAAGGGGAGGATGATCTATTTACAAACGAAGAAATACTTGGTGTGTCATTACTCTTGGGGATGCTCTCTACTATGACCACAAAGTGCTACATTTGGTGAGTAACTACAATGGAAGGTGTAGAGGTAGAATTTTCTTCAAGCAAGGAAGAAGTTCAAGCACAAATGGAGAATACGCTTTGAAGAATTCGAGGACGAATTTGTTTAAAGAAGGGGAGGATGATGTATTGTGGATGTCCCATATAGATATTGAAGCACCATTTGTAGTCCATCCTATAATTACTTTAAATATGTCAAGTATGCCCTTGGTGCTAGTATAAATTAGAAGACATAAGGCTAAAGGAGGAAGGTTTTGGGAGTTTTAGAATATTGTGTCAAGAATGAGAGGTTCTCTTTTTTCAAACCTAATTGTTATCTCTAGGGGGAATTAGATCATCTAATTTTAGAATATCAACTAGATGCCTCTCATAATCTTATAGTTTCCAATTTAATTGGGTAGAAATTGTAAGTTATTTGAGAAGAATCTCCATCATTAGGTTCTTCCTTTATTCAAAGGGTAGAAGAAATTAAATTGGTTGATTATTTATCCTTTTCAAATTATCAATTTCAATTTGTTTTTATTGTAAGCGTCCGCTTCTCATCACTTTCCGAGGTTTTCCTTTCTCTACTGGTGCTCTAACGGGGCAGCAAGGTGGTGGTTCTGATGCTGCAAGAGAGACATCGCCATCAGCAAACACAAGGGTCTGACAGGGATTATCATAAACAACATTTTAAAACCATAACTGTTCCAACCATCCCAAATGATTTCTCTGGTAGCTTCGCTGGTAATTGTAGTGTGTGCTAGACCTGAAAGACTCAATGACACAGAAGACTACCACTTAACAAGAAAAATGCACCCTGATAAGGACTGCCATATATGGGGACCTGGGGTTTTCGATTGAGAAACATCAGCAAGTAGATTAAAAGTGAATAAGTTGGTCCTATGGATGTGATTCAGTTGAGATCAAAGCAAGATTAGCCTAAGATGATGCATTCATTGGATAAAGTAAGATAGGGCTCCCGGTTTTATCCATCGCCGCCATCTATTTTTAGTCTCTAGATGCTACGAAACTTCATGTTCAAGAAAGTGACTCCTTACTAGACTAGTTAAAACTTTAACTGCTTTCACTTTGGAAACTGTTCTAATTTAGCTATTGAAGGAAGTTGATGCTTTTTCAACTTGGACCAAAAATTGATAAGATCTCTGCAATTAAGAATGAAAGTGAAGGCCACAAGCATGGTTGTTTGTTAGTATTTGTTTTTGTTTTGACGCAATCAGCGGGGAATATTGTGGGTCGCTCATTACTTGTGTAGTCTGTAGAAGGTAGTGATTTTCTTGAAAACAACAACATTGTTATCTCATATCTTAACGTACTATTGGTTGTGTTCGTTGATCAATTATAAACCACTGACCTCCTGTTTTGGTTGGTCATGTGAGTTTGTGTAGAATTTGTTTGCGTCTTTCCTTTACCAAGAAAAATTGGGAGAGGAATAGTCTTCTGCATATGTGAAAGAGACATATAAAACATTTGCAGCATCACTACTGCTTGAACCAAGGTCTAGAAGCCAGTAATGAGGAAACAAAAGCGTACAACATAAGAACAAAAGCACACATATATGAACTGCCATATGAATTATATGATTTAGATTATTATTCATGTCACACCACCTCATACAAACAAGACTAGCAGCAACAAACAAGCTGACCAACTAATTGAGAACAACAAAACAAGACGTGAACAGAACTTCAACTCCAGAAAACCAACAAAAGTATCATAAACTGAATTTATAGAGAAACAAAAACAAGAAAACAAATAAGCCACAAATAAATATAATCACTTTCCCCACATCTCGTGCATCAAAGCTGAAAACCAATTTAAGGTATCTTTGAACTCCAACAATAAGGTACTTCGGCATCGTACGTATGTTGGAAATCAAAGACCAGATGAAGAAAATAGTTCCAAATATGCACCATAGCCCAAGGAACACGTAAAGTGATGTTCTTGTAGGATCCTTCAAAAAATCTGGAGTCAGTGCTATGAATACAGATCTATAACCAGCAATGATACATCCTATTGAAATGCACATTAGAACAACAAGAAGCCGAACCTGAGCCACAGATGTATCATTCATAACCCCTGATATGACCAAAAGGATTATGGTCACAGACACTAGAAATGCCACTACGTTTGTAACCATGTAAAGGATGTAACTACTTGGGCTGATATAAGCCAATATAGATGTTCCAGCGTACATGATCAGGTAAGGGAAAAAATCACTTCCACTACTATTATGGTAGTTCGAAATAATGTACCTGTAATTTTCCTCTTCCAAAATGACACCTTCGGAATACGTAAGGCTGCGGTTTAAATAATCCGAATTAGCTTGTAATAGATCCCATACAAATTGAGTACTCATGTCAGTTGTATAATTACTTATGGTACTGTTTAGCTCAACGGCTATATTGAGAGAATGCCTTTTTCTTCCTCCACCATTCATTTTTGTGAAAGAAGCCAAACCATCCAAATCGTTAGACATACGATGAGAGCGGAGCATGTTACTTAGATACAGAGTAAAAGTATGAGGTTCTAAATTAGAATTGACCATAGTGTCTTGTTGCCACAAACCCCCTGGTGGACTGCTAGCAGCTTGGAACGCGATTCCTGCTATTAATGTTGCTACTACCATTAACACATCCATCCTCTCCTTCTGTCCTTGACGATCATTTCGCTTTTTCTTGCTCTCACGGGGTATGTAGTAATAAAAACGGCCAATTTCTAGTTCATTTTTATTATTTTGAGGTAATATGTCCAAGGCTTTGAGACCGTTATTGTTAAAGGCGTTTATGTCAATTCTTACGATTTCGCTGTCCACCAAAAACTTTACAATCTGCGAACACAAGTTAATAAATTTCAAAATTAAGTTTTTAGGCTAATATTTTTCGGGAGGTCTACAAAATTTTTATGATCAATTAAGCTTATGACAGGTTATATATGTATTACCTTCATATTACCCGCTTTTGCAGCAACGTGCAAGATTGTATTCCCATCGACATCTTTGGAGTTGACAGAAATAGAATAATCTGGATTTCCAGGTTGTTCACCAGCCAAGTACTCGACCAACAACGCAAGGGCCTCTACAGTACCATTATTTTTAACACAAAAGTGTAGGATAGTCTCCTTGTGTGCATTCCTTAAGTGAATTGCTTCAGGTCTTTCTTGTATTAACATCTTCATTGTCTTTGTTGCCTTAACTCGGCCTTTCATTACAGCTAGATGCAGAGGTGTTCTTCCATATTGATCTTGAACCATACAAGCATCAGCGTTTGCTTCCAACAGCACTTTTACCAAACCAAGATGCAATCTTGCTGAAGCTAGGTGAAGAGGAGTAAGCCCTTGTGAATCTGCTTTGAGTGCAAGTTCTGGTTTGAAAATTAGAACTTCTTTTACAAAACTAACATGGCCACACATGACTGCTATGTGTACTGGAGTTCTACAAAAACTAGTAAATACTTCATCTAGAGTAAGACTCGGGACTTCCAGAAGCAACTTCCTTAACGAATCAACATAACCTTTCTGTGATACTTCAAATAGCCTCTCCATTTCTTATCTCTGGCTTTCTGTTTCATTCTTTACGATACTAGGCCTACATATATATACTCAGAAAGTTTTAGATGACATTAGTAATTAGCTAGTGTAGACATTGAGCAAGAAGTTTCAGTCTTCTTTGCAGATTCTCCGCATTGATTTATAACGTGTGTTCGATACCTCTTCCTTGTTACTTTCTTTTGTTTGGTTCTTTACTTCAACTTTACTCATCGTATCAAGTTCGAGCTTTAGAAAAACATAGGCCTCCTTTTTTCTATTTGCGAATCCTAAAATTGTTCGAAAAGACAAACTTATAGTGGTCGCCATCATTAGGGCTACCCTACTTGAAGGAAGTTGTGGCTTCTCAACTTGGACCAAGGTTGATATGAAGATCTCTACAATCTGATAAGGCCACAGTGGTCATTACTTTGTGGGACAAAAACCTGAAAAGAAAAAACGAAGAGGAAGTAATTACTTGCTTTCTGGACGCCAAAATAGGAATCAACTTTCGAACAACACTTTAGACTAAGCCAAAATTCTCCAAAAACCGAAGTTTCTCAAAATGGCAATACAAGGTAATTGTGAACTAGAAGGGACCAGTGGAACTAGGCACCAAAACGCAGCTGGTCATAGTGCTTCTATCATTTCTCAGGATCATGCCAGAACTTTCGACTGTCCGTGTATTCACTGCATCTTGTCATTTATATATACTTTTTATTGAAACCTGTTTTGAGGCACAATTAATTTTTTGAGAAATTCAAAATAACATAAAATCAAAATAACCTTTAAACTGCAATTAATCGAGCAACGGAAACATGAATCGAAGGGAGCGATGTTGGAGCGCGAAAATCCAAATTTCAATTGCTCTCAGATATATTTTGGAATGTATTTGTAACAAATCCATCTTGTTTTTGATTTATTTTATTTTGTTCGATCGATAGAATATGATTTCAAAGATGAAATTAGGGTTTTCAGAAGATCAGTTCGTCTGATCTTGGAACATCAACTTTAAGCCGAACCTAGTATATGATTTAAAGAAACACTATGTTAGGCTATGGGACTTTGCTAGATTTTGTTCGATCAGCGGAACCTAAAATTCGTCAGTAAAGTTCGACTGATAACTTGTCAGCCGAACCTCTATTTTTTGAAAATAAACCTAGGTTCGGCTGACAAGTTGTTAACCGAACCTAGGTATATTTTTAAAAAACAGCGGTTCGGTTGACAAGTTATCAACCGAACCGTTCATCTTACAAAATTTTCGGCTGAAGAATAATCAATACCCTCAATCAATTATGGTGCAATCATGATTGAGAAAAAATCATCTTACAAATTTTTCTTTTATTGATTGTGTTTATAGAGTTTTAGAAAATGGTCTTAGGAAAAAAATCAAATACCAAGTTAATTCCGTTTCGATTGATGTTGCAGTGGAAATTCGTGAATGGAATTATTAGAATATACGAATATTTAATTTGAGTTATAAAAATTCCCAAGTGATTAAGAAAAAAGAATATCATTTTAGAGAGAATTAAGAACTAGGATCCTTTTATTTTTGGAGAAAAATAAGAATTGGGGTTTACAATTGTGTGAGCATTATACAAGGAACAATTAATTACTAAATTTGAAATAAAATGAAGTATGATTAAAATAAAAGTTAAGCTTTATTTTGATTTTGAATAAGAAGAAGAATGTAAGTTTAATTGTTAGTGAAAATTAAGACTTGTTTGGATTTTCACTTTAACACCTTGTTTGTTTGCAGCTGACTTGGCGTCTGGGTCTGATTCAACTCCTGACTCGCGCCGAATCAGCAGTGTGACTATTTGTTTTCTACTTTGAGTCAGATCTGACTCGACCTCTGACTATGACATAACCTCTGACTCGGACCTATTTGAGTCCGGTAACAAAATACTCATGACTCATGGGACCAAACCACTGCTCACATATTTTTGAGTCAGTTGAGTCAGATCTGACTCAAGTCAGGTGATTTCACTCAGATCCAGACGACTCAGATGTGTCAGGAGTAAACAAACAAGGTGTAACTTAAACTTTTTGGGTTATGATTAATAAATGTGTGGATATATTTAAGAGAAGTTATTTTAAAAGCACATACACCTTGTTTGTTTATTCCTGACTCATCTAAGACTTCTGGATCTGAGTCATCTAGATCTGAATGAAATCACCTGCAGACTCATCTGCATCTGACTCAACTGACTCAAAAATGTTTGGTTTGGTCCCATGAGTCGGCGGTATTTTGTTACCTGACTCAAACAGATCTAAATCAAAGGTTAGGTCTGAGTCAGAGGTCGAGTCAGATCTGAGTCAGAGGTCGAGTCAGATCTGACTCAAAGCACAAAACAAACAGTCTGACTGCTGACTCGGTGTGATTCAGGGGTTGACTCAGACCCAGACACGGAGTCAACTGCAAACAAACAAGGTTATAGTCTATATTGGCCAGATAGTACTCCCTCCGTCCCACTATTAAGTAACCTACTTTATAACTAAATTTCCATTTCCGTCCTAATTTAGTTATAAAGTAGGTTACTTAGTAATGGGACAGAGATAGGAGGTAGTATATTTCAAGTCATGAGATAGTCGGGTGCAGATTTTGGTTCAAAAGGAAATTTAAAGGTCATGAGGAAGATTTTTTATATTCGAACACACTTTAGGTCAATAATATAATCGATCGACTGTAAACCAAACCTAACAGAAAAGTACAGATGCCAAGATGCATGGATGACTGTTTGGGAAGCCCTCATGCCTAGTTAACAATTCGGCGAATGATTCGCGAATTTTTACGTCCTTGTCGGCAACGCACTATACGGCAGTTCGAATGAAAGTCCGATCTGAGTACGTGAAGTTTCTGAGCTTCCCGACTAATTCGCGTATTTTCCGTCCCGTACTGAAAACCGTCTCTTTAAGTCGGCCCACTAATAACAAATATTGACTAAGCCCATTAGCTAACGAACCCTTTTTATTAGTTAGACATTAAGCCCAACAGTCATTAACCTTTCATCCCTTAGTTTTTTCAAAAAATTGATACCACAAGGATTCGAGCTTAAAAACTAAGGCTTATACCACTATGCCATCCATCAATCGTTGACGATGTTGAATAATTTCTTCATATAGTATAGTGTAAGAATCATCATAATCACGGCATAATTGTACTTAAAGGTCAATTAATATGTGGAGAATTTTGAGTGCCAAACTCACATTAGTAAAACGAATTATACACGAACATATTCCGTTCCGAACTATTGCCGATTCACGAGTCGTTGGCCGGATTTTTGACTGAACTAGAATTTTAGAAAACCGAATAATACACACGTACGTATGCAGTCCCAAACGTTCGTCGTACCCCGAATTACTAACTAGGCCCTCATGTACCTTTTTGTTTGGTGTCAAACCAGTCATTCCCTTAGATAAACGCACGACGAGTACCCAGATGGGACTTATCGGTGACTGCTTGGGAAGTCCACATATTCCCTTTCTAGCTGACCACAATTTGTTTCGGACTAATATAAAGGCTTAGAAGAAGACGGACAACAACAAGAAGAACATTACTTGATACAACCAATGCTAATGACAGTAAGATGTACGGTGCAAGCCCTTCACGCTCAGACAACAACTAAAAGTTTTGATCGAAGCCCATATGAAATACCATCACATCCAGTCAAATTCAATCCGAAGTTGATAATAATAATATAACCAGATCTTTGTCAACAAAATAAAATAGTATAACCAGATGGGTAAATCCCTTTAAGGAAAACAGTTGTATTAATGACAATCACTTCGAGTAATTCGACTACAATCCTTGCTGTTTCAACTCATCTTGTATTTTCTTGCATAAAAGGTCTTACCTTTCAAAGACTGCGCCCTTGAGAAATATTAGTGGCACGAGGAAATTGATTCAACAAACCAGCCCCTATATATATATATATATAGCTTCACTTTGATTAAAAGTGCATGATTGGATAAGATTTGAACCTTCAACCTTGGTCTTATGATTTGAGCATTCTTCCAATATTTACACCTTGTTTAGAGTGAACAAAATCTCGAGTAAGCAAAATGAAAAACCTGGTAATGGGTTTTTTTTTTATCTTTTTGAAGAGAAAGCTTAAGAACCTGGTAATGGGTTCTCAACTTCTTAGTAGACTATGATTGAAGTACAAAAAAAATAAACTCAACTTAAGAAGCGAGAAATATTATTGAGATTTATCAACACAATTTACACGTACCACAGCCATTACCCAGAGACACATTATTTCCCCCCACCCTTTCCTGTCTACTCATCATGAGACTGATAATACAAACTAAACTAAACAACTAGCGCCCAAGCTAATATCTATAGGGAATTATTAGTACTTATCCTTGTTCATTCATTCTCTATAAATCATACTCTAAAACGTATTCTTGAAACATTCCTTGTTCATCATTAGCAGTACTATGATAAGCAGATGCAGAATTGTCCCAAGAATTCGATGACGAAGATATTGTATCAAAATCAGTGGTAGTACTAGTCCACCAACTCTTGCTGTCTTTGGAACTATTACCATCCATTTCTTTAAACCAGTAGTCGGTTTCGGAGATCGTACTATTTTTTCTTGAATGATGATTTTCATTTACTTCAAAGCCACTTGTTTTGTTGTGATTTAGCAATTCAGTGAGTTCAGCTTGTAATCCGAACACTGAAGATTGAAAGTTATCCGTGTTCAATTGTTCTACACCGCCATTTGATTTCCAATTCATGATATTCTCATCAACCACATTGTTTGCACCATTAAAAGACGAGAATCCTTCCAAGGAATAGCCTAAATGATCATTTCCATTATTTGGGTTTCGAGTAGCCGAATCATCTCGTTCCAGTTCAGCGGAGGAAATTGATAGTTCACAGAACGTGGTGGATTGATGAGATGCAATTCCATCTTGGCTATTAGGCTTTTTTTGGATGAATGGTGATGATTCAGCAGTAGGGTTGATATTCATCATGTTTGAACCATGTTGATGGTCTTGAAAGATTTTTTCACCAAGAGGGTGCAACTTAGGCCAAAGGACAGGATTGTTGTAGAAAGATAATGGAGTTTGGAGGTTTTGAAACTGCATATGAAGCTGTAATCTTTCGAGAGCCGAATTACTCAAAGTGTTAGCGTAGGAGTTATCTTCCTCATTTGAGTCTTTCAAATCTTTATCGATCGAGGAAGAAAGGCGACGCGCCTGAGAATCTTTGCGCCTTCCAAGTAACTTTTTCTTCAGTTTTGTGTTCCAGTAGTTCTTGATATCATTATCAGTTCTTCCCGGCAATTGAGCTGCAATTATAGACCACCTACAGTATCATGAGGAAATTTACATCAATACCAACAACCAATTTACAACAAGTCAAAACTAAATGAAGCATATGTTACCGCGATGCCAATCTTGAGAGAGACAGCCGGAGAGAAAGAAAACCAACCTGCTTCCGATACTTATGTAGAGATTACAGATGATTGTATCTTCTTCTTCAGAAAATCCACCATGTTTGATGTTGGGTCTCAAATAGTTCAACCACCTCAATCTACAGCTCTTCCCACATCTTTTAAGACCTGTAAGTTTGCACATATATCCATTATACATCTAGCTCTGACCAAAAGAATACCATCACATGCACAAGTAAGCACTTATATACATACGCACATATACAACAAACAGGTAGAAGACGAGATAAAGAGAGAGAGTTATTACCTATCTTTTGGGGAAGAGCAATCCAATTGCCACCAGTGCCATTCTGATCAATGTAGGATTTAAGTGTAGCATCTTCTTCAGGAGACCAAGGACCCTTCTTCATATTAGCTTTGTCACAACAAGGAGCTCTACCCATCTTTCACTTTCTTCTTCTTTTTCTCTGACGTCTATGCTCGCTTATGTTTTCTCTTTCTGTAGTATGCTGCTGTTTCTTTGACCTTTCGGATTTGTATGTTGATGAATAAGATGGTTGGAGAAAAAATGGACTTGTAATTTATAGGAAGAAAATAGTGAACGATTGTGATGCTTTGTGAGGACAAAAGTCGTACACCTCGTCATAACCCTATCTCCCGATTCAACTCTATTTGACCTTTTGATAATTTTATATTTTATTAGGTTTTCCATGCAAAATATATGGTATTAGGTAGATAAAGTTCACAGATATTTCGTCAACTATCCTCTTCAATATGGTAATAATCTTCTTAGTAATGTAACATTGTAACTACAAAAAAATGCATGTACATAGAATTTTAGACGTGAGTATTTTACTGTCATTGAAGTAACAAAAACAGAAAATGGGCTATATAGCCAAAAAAGGGAGTTTTTTGGGCCATATAGACAGTTAGGATTCGGCCTGGGTCAAATAGTCAATGGAATCTTTTTAGTGTGGAGAGACTAAACTACCCTTTCTATCACTGCTACTTAACATTTCTTCTCGTCTTCTCCGCCTCCGCATAACCAGATCTAAAAAAACTATTACCATCTCTCTCTCCATCAGCGTCTGCAACGTATCCTTCTTCTTCATTCTTCACAGAAACACCACCACAACCAATTCACAGCGACACCATGACCACTCGACGTCTTTGTTTATTTTGGAAACTAACAACAAGAGGTAATTCATCTGATTTTGGGTAAAGGCGGTATAGCATTAGGGTTCTTATGTTTAATTTGAATTCGTTAAAAGAGAATTGACTACTTATTAATTGCATGTTTGATTTAGGATTTTTTATTTTCTGAAAACTCTAGGTGTTGTATGACCTTTTCTCAATTCAATCTCTTCTGGTTAAATCCCCTTGGAAAAGATGTTAAAAGACTTTACCCTAAGAAATCCTAATCATCAATACATATTTATCTTTCAATTCTGGATCTAATTTCTGATTGTTTCTGTCATGATGAGTTTCAAAGGCGCCTCCTCTGGAGGTAAATTTCTTCATCGATATTCTATTTCTCATCTTCACTTTATGCTGGTAGGATGGGTAATGTTGAAATCAGCAAAGATGTGATGTGATTGGGGAATTTTTGGTTGGATTCAAATCAGTTGAAATGCCATTAATCAATTGGTAAATTTCTTAACCTTAATTGTGTTTTTGATTGTAATTGATTTCAAATTTGGTGTAACTGGATTTTAGTTGGTTATTGTAATGATTTTAAAGTTTATGTTGTGGATGAAAACGGTTTGCATCTGGTTATGTGTATTGTATGGTTTGCATCTGGTTATCAAAGTCGTGCCGCAACAAGTGTTTGTAAGAAATGCCCAAGTGTGTTTTTATGGCTAAATGGTTAAGGATGTAACTGGTTTTCATCTAGAACTAAGATAGGATGTAACTGGTTTTCATATGATACATGCATATTTGAAGTTTTAATAAAGATGATAATAAGGAGGATGTAACTGGTTTTCATCTAGCATAAAAATAGGATGTAACTGGTTTTCATGTTATTTGATTCTGTTATTTGTCCGCGTCCTAGTTTTCATGTTATTTGATGTAATTAAGTATCTTTATACTAGGATGAAAACCAGTTTCATCCAGGTTTAATTTGTGGTGTATATTTTTCAGCATCTTTATACTAGGATGAAAACCAGTTTCATCCAGGTTTAATATAATATAAATTAGGATGAAACCAGTTTCATTTAGATTTAATTTGTGTTGTATATAATTTCAGCATGTTTAAACTAGGATGAAAATGGTTCTCATCCAGGTTTAGTATAGTAAAAACTAGGATGATATTAGTTCTATTTAGGTTTAATTTTTGGTGTATATTGTTTCAGCACTTTCAAACTAGGATGAAACTGGTTTCATCCAGGTTTAAAGTGTGAGTACGTGTTTAAGTAGTAGTAGTGTGTTTACTAACCAGCAATCTCATTTTATAGTGCAGCAGTTTCATAGTGATAGTCTTAGTGCATCTGAACTTGTACATATCAGGTTCTTGACATCTTTAGTTCTGTTTCAATCCCAATTTATACCTTATGCTTATCAATCGGTTACTTGTAGATTTTAGTGCAACATATTAAAACAGCACTTCCAAAGTTGAAGTCACGCATAAGTTCTTCACCAGTGGTCGTGGCGAAGGAGCATGCTAGCTATGGGGAAATAACAGAATCAAAAGTATGTATTAAATTTTCTTTTTGAATCCGCTGCATTTAAATGTCTTGCAATTTGATCAAATCCGAGTAGTTCCACTGACCGTTGATTCACTAATTATCTGCAAGCTGGCCAAGGAGCACTTTTACTAAAAATTCTTTCAAAATTTTCTGAGGGTAAAATATATGTTTCCATAACCTTTTATCTTGTTATCAGAAAGCTAATTTCATATGTATCCTAATCATATCAAGTCAACCAAAGGAGTTATTAACGGTGTATGAACTCGTTTTTTTTCAGTGTATTTGAAGAATCGATTAGAGGAGATGATTTAAGTGTATAACCATGTATCTGGAAGTGATATGGGTATCTGGAAGTGTATAACAATCGTCGTACTTTTCATGTTAGATTGTTGTACAAGCTCTGTTTTGCTTGTACAACAAAACAGAGCAAAAACAGAGCAATTAACTCTGTTTTTTACTCTTTTTTATGTACTCTGTTTTATGTGTGTATCTGTGTTACATGCTCTGTTTTTTACTTTGTTTTATGTACTCTGTTTTTTGTTCTGATTTAGTACTCTGTTTTTTGCTCTGATTTAGTACTCTGTTTTGCTTGCAATTAACTCGTAAAACAGAGCAAAAACAGAGCAATTAATTATTTTATTTTTATTTTTTTGTACTCTGTTTTTTTGTTTTTTGTTGTTGTACTCTGTTCTGGAACAACCCAGTAAACATTTGTAGAAGATAGGGACATATTGGTTTGTTCCAATTAATTAATAAAGAAGATTCTGGGTGAAATATCCATTTTGGCTAAATGAACAGTATTTTTCTATTTTTTGACTATATGAACAGTATCTAAACCTAAGAATATATTTCACCCAGAATTTGTTGTAATTGGTCTTTTTGACCAATTTTATGCAAAAAAAAATGTCAAACTCTTGAATTAGGTTTCCGAGAGCGCTAACCTATGTCAACTAGCTTAATTGTTGAGTAAATTTTGAGATTTTTGTTTTGAATGTAATTACTTGTCCGGATAGGCAAACTTTAGCATATACCTTCTTTCTTTGTTCAAGATAACATCCGTTTAGCGTAGTTCGTGCAAGTTCACACACAAAAATTTTACCATTTTACTAAAGAACCATTACCGTGGTTCATGGAAGTCTACACGTGTCAAAGATGTTGACCTCCGCATTAGTCGAGAAATGTAAGTCCTCTAGTGCAATGTAGGACACGAGAGGGGGTGGGATGAAATGCTTTGAAGCTGCTCATCAAGGTGGGGCTCGGATAAACAAAGTAACTAGAAACTAGCTAAACAGGTTAGGCATGGTGGATTTATATTAAAATGTTCGTTTAGAAGGACAACGTACATAAAACCAAAAGAAAAGGTATAGACTTTTACATAGCTTCACAACAAGCGATACAAAACAGAGAAGGTAAGCATTGACCTTAATCCATCTTTAAAACCTAATTTTACAAAAACTAATTTCTATTTGTCTTTTACTATCAAACCGAGAATCTCTTGCACTAAATTATGCATTGCGTCATCAACCAAGACCATAAACTTAATAATTGCAACTGTAAAGTAAACATTAGCTTTAATAATAATATATTTTAATCTACAAATCAGTTTTCTTGTTCTTGATAAGAAGATAAGTATGGATCATCAAAATCTTGACAAATAATTAGATCATAAAAAACACAACTTTTTTTTGACAAACCAATAACTTAAGGTCGGAAATGTAAGCCCCCTAGCTAGGTAGCTAGTTAACAATTATTTTTAGCTTAATCTAATTAATTTAAGGTGAAGGGTAACCCGTATCCGAAATTCGGTTATTTTTTGTGTTGTGTGAATATGGCTCTTGAAGGTCTACATATACTCTTAACTTGATATATATAGTAGAACAAATTATTCCATTACAAAGATTCAACGAACAGATGTTTGCAATTGATTAATCAATTGTCTTGCTTACATTTTCTTGAAACCTGGACTCAGTATTTAAGAGACTTTTAGGACACCATAAATGTTATGTCTCACAATGAAACAATAGAAAAATGACACCTATAGCAATGACAGCAAAGCAGTGACTAGACAAAGAAAACACAGGTTGTTACTTATTTACAGGCTGGCACAAAAACTGCAATTAGCCCTCCTCAAGTTGAAGGTATGATGGAGGAAGAACCTTCAACTTGTCTATGAGTAAAGCAAACCTTTGCCCTGCAAGTCCCTTAGTAAATATGCCTGCAACCTGTTGAAGTGTAGAAATATACTTGACATGACATGACTTATCTTGAACAAGCTCTCTGACAAAATGAAAATCCACTGCTAGGTGTTTCATCCCGCTGTGAAAAACATGATTGGAGGAAAAGGAAATGGCACTCATATTATCACACTAAATGGTAGGTGGAAGTGGCAGAAAAATGTGCAAATCCTTCAGTAGTTTACACAACCAAACAACCTCTGCAGACTGAGAAAGATTCTATACTCAGCTTCTGTGGAGCTTTTGGCAACATTAGATTGTCTCTTACTTGACCAAGAGATAGGATTAGAACCAAAAAAAATACAATATCCTCCGGTGCTTCGTCTAGTATCAGGGTCACCTGCCCAGTCAACATCACTAAAACCATGTACAACCGAAAGTCCTTTGGAGAAGAGAATACCATAATCTACTGTACCTTTGATGTACCTCAAAATTCTATTGGAAGCTATAAAATGGACATCAGTTGGTGCCTGCATATGTTGACAGACTTGATTAACAACATAGCTGATTTCAGGTCTTGTCCATGTAAGGTATTGGAGTACACCAACTAGAGATCTAAATTCAGTAGGATTGGGTAAGAGCTTTCCATCAGAAGCACTTAGTTTATAACCAACTGGAACTGGTGAGGAACAAGGTTTAGCACCTAACATATCTGTTTTATCAAGAAGATCAAGTGCATACTTGGTTTGGGAGAGGAAAATACCAGCAGAATTTCTCTTAACCTCAAGACCCAAGAAATAATGTAAAGCTCCTAAATCATTGATAGGGAAGTGAGTCCCTAAAGTTTTAATGAATTATCTATAGTAGTTTTGATCATTCCCAATGTCATCCACATATACTAGAATAAGAGTAATTCTAGTACCTATTTTCTGAACAAACAATGATGTATCAGTTGCAGAAGATTTGAAATTGTAAGAAAGGAGTTAATTGTGAAGTTTTTCATACCATGCTCTGGGTGCCTGTTTAAGGCCATATATGGACTTGTGCATCCTGCAGACATGATGAGGTCTTTCTGGATCAACAAATCCAGGAGGTTGAACCATAAAAACTTCTTATTGAAGGTCTCCATGAAGAAATGCATTGTTGATGTCAAGTTGAGAGATATGCCAGTCAAAATGAATTGCTAAAGAGAGTAAAATTCTTATGGTTGTGGGCTTAGCAACTGGACTGAATGTCTCAGTGTAATCCAAACCTTCTTGTTGATGATACCCTTTGGCCACCAGTCTTGATTTGAACCTCTCTATAGTACCATCTAGATTTTGTTTAATCTTAAAGACCCACTTGCAACCTACTAAGTTCTGAGAAGGATGTGGTTCTTCAAGATTCCATGTACCCGCATTCTGGTGAACAGTAACTTCATCTACCATATATATCCTCCATTGTAGAATTTTATTGGCTTGAGTGAAACATGTCGGTGTTGTAGATGGAGCAAGAGCTAACTGAGTAGCTGAGAGAGCATGTTTTGTAGAGAACACTTTATTTTTAGAAATTTTGTTTTTACCTCTTGTAATCATTTTATGAGTATTAGTAACTGCTAAAGGTGATGTGGGCACTAACTGAGATGGCTGAGCAGAAACTGATGGTGATGAAGCAGTGATAAAATCTGAAGTAGTAGGAGGCACTGATGTAGCTGCATTATCAGTGATAGCTGAAGTAGAATCATGAAGAACCTCTGAAGTATGAGATGCAGTATCTGAAGTAACACCAGTTGACAATACCTCTGCAGTAGTTGGTGACATAACTAAGTCACTAGAACGGTGGAGGAGAGACACTTGAAGTAGTAGAAATAACATATGTGAATGAAGTAGCATCTCTCAAAGGAAAAACAGATTCATCAAACACCACATTTCGTGAGATAAAAACTCTACCAGTCTTAGGATTAAGGCACCTATAACCCTTATGTTGAGGATTGTAACCTATAAAAATGCAGGAGATACTTCTTGCTTCAAGTTTGTGTTTAGTGTATGGTTTGAGCCATGGAAAGCAAAGGCAGACAAAAGACCTCAAAAAGGTATAATCTGGTTTTCTTTTAAACAAAACCTCAAATGGAGACTTGAAAGACAATGATTTAGTGGGTAATCTATTGAAAGTGTAGTTAGCTGTCTGAAATGCTTCAACCCAAAAAGAATCTTTAAGTCCAGATTGGATAAGATAAGTTCTTCCAACATCCACTAAATGCCTATGTTTGGATTCTGCAACTCCATTCGTCTCTGGAGTGTGTGGGCATGAAATTTCATGAACAATACCATATATAGAAAGAAATGTTGATAATTCATTGTTAAAAAATTATCCACCACCATCTGTTCTTATAACATGAATGTTGCATTGTAACAAGTTTTCAACTTGATCTTTGAACTGAAAAAATACGTTCTTAAAATCTGATTTCTCATACAAAGGAAATATCCAGCAGTACTTGGAGAATTCATTAATGACATTCACATAACATCTGAAACCAGAATTAGAAGCTATAGGAATTGAACACCACAAATCAAGATGTAAAAGTTCTAGTGGTTTGGTCCTAGTAAATGGTGAAACAGAAAATGGCAGCTTATAACTTCTACCAAGCTGACAATCATGACAGAATAAAGGTTTGTTGAGAACATTTTTCAGTGAAAGTTACCTGCATACATGTTGGAAAGTTTTAAAAGATGGATGTGCAAGTCTGCTACGCCAAATGTTGGCAGTTACTTGAGGTGTTGATGTAGATGCTGATAATGTTGTTGGAGATGATGTTGAAGAAGAAAGCTTGGAGACTGATTGTTGGAAGTTGATAGGGTATAGTCCATTACATTGAGTGCCTCTCAAAGTTACTTTCCCAGATGAGAGATCCTTCACACAGAATCCAGAACAATCAAATGTGATTGAACATTTGTTATCTTTAGTAAATTTATGAACAGATAGAAGATTGTTTGAGGCTTGTGGTACTACTAAAACATCATTAAGAGAAAAGGTATGAGCAGAAGTAGTTTTAATAGCAGAACCAGTGTGTGTAATTTTCATACCTTCTTCATTGGTTGTATGTATATCCTCAGAACCATCATAAGAAGACATGAGTTGTAACTCATTCTCATCAGAAGTTAAATGATTGTTAGCACCAGAATCAGCATACCAGGGGTTTTCTCCTAAGATATTTGCAGTCGCAAGCATGACACTCATATTATTGAGTGCATGAGCATTCTGATAAGCAAAATTGAGCATGTGTTGACAAGCAGGTGTGGTATGACCATTCTTATCACACAGCTTGCAAGGTGGTTATGTTGGAGGTGCAGAAGATGATGCAACACTAGTACTTGGAGCAGTGACTGGAGAATATGAATAAGATTGTGTAGAATGCATTCTTGGTGGTAACTGAAAGTTACTCCTATATTGTGGTGAAAAACCTCTGTAAGTAGGTGCAAATGAGAAATTACCTCTGCTTCTTGGTCTGAATGAAGCACTTGGATGAGAGTAACCATACGGAGGTCTTTGTTGAGAAAAAAAAAGCTTGTTGAGATTGATAAGCAGAGAAGGCTTTGCTATTTTCTTCTGACAGTTATGACTTTGATCTTTCCTTTACTACAATTTCTTCACTCAACAACAAATTGTGTAACTCATCAAATGTAACAGGAGGATTACGGATTCTAATTGAAGTACTGAATGAGTTGTATTCTTGACCAATTCCAGTAAGTATAAGAACTACAAGTTCATCATTAGAGATCTCAGATCCAGATGCAGCTAATTGATCAAATAACTCCTTAACATCTCCCAAATATGTAGACATTGCACCAGAACCTAGTCTAAGAGATTGTAATTGAGTACGCAATTGTATAGCATGAGTAATTGATGTTCAAGCAAATCTTGATTCAATATTATTCCACAAATCTCTAGCAGAATCAGCTCCAACAACATAAGCTACTACCGATTCAGAAATAGTTGATTGTATCCAAAGAACAAGTGTTTTATCATCATCACACCAAGCAGTATAAGAAGAATTAATATTACCTTGTTCAATATCTTCTTGAGTTAGAAATTTAGCCGGAAAAGGTAGAGATCCATCCAAGAACCCTGAAACTTTGTATCTCTTTAATAAAGGAAAGATTAAACTCTTCCAGGTTAAGAAATTATCATCTTTAAGTTTGTATTGGATGATGTTTGAGATCTGATTGAGTGGAATGGTAGAAATTCTTGATTCATACGGTGCAACAACCATTGATTTGAAAGAAAAATAAAAAGAATTGAAAAAGAAATACTGAAAGAAAAAATCGAAGTTGTTGATGATTATGAACTACTGAAACCCCATTAATGAATTGAAAACAGCGGAAGTAAGGATCAATTTGATATCTGATACCATAGTAGAACAAATTATTCCATTACAAATATTTAATGAACAGAGGTTTGCAATTGATTAATCAATTGGCTTGCTTACATTCTCTTGAAACCTGGAGTCAGTGTTTAAGAGACTTTTCAGACACCATAAATGTTATGTCTCACAATGAACCAATAGGAAAATGAAACCTACAGCAATGACAGCAAAGCAGTGACTAGACAAAGAAAACACAGGCTGTTACTTATTTACAGGCTGGCACAGATACTGTAATTAATATCAAATTGTGGCTGGTTTTCCTGGTACTCTTTTTTGATGAATCATCAAATTTTATTACTAAAGGAGGCCAAGATCAATACAACACAACCCACCAACTAGAGAAACACCAGACCAGCTACTTACACAAAATACACCTAGACTAGTCTCTGGTCAGGCCATTCTAAAGGTTAAACGGAAAAGAGGAATAGAATCAAAACATATACATTGCCCTCTTGCGAATTGCTGAGCCCCTTTCTTGGCCATTTTATCAGCTGAAAAGTTAACTTCGCGATAGCAGTGTTTGTATTGAACAAAATCAAACTGATCTCTAAGTAAGTCTTCTCCATCTAGCCATGGCATATACCAAGTAACCAACGTAAGTTACCAGTCTGAAAATATAAGTTACGGTGAAGAGGTTTAGAAGGTATTAGGCAGGTTACTCTGGAACAAGTGTACAGCCATGGGTTCTTATGACGTACACTAGCTAACACTTATATTGTTATTAAAATAAGTGCGAAGGCGCTAAGACATCCTCAAAATCCTCATCGTCATCTTCTTCTTCTTGATCAACGCATATTCAAATTCAACGAATGTACACTACAAAATTATGCTGTTAAAATCATGACCTCACACATATGCTCACTAACAGTCACAAAAAACTTTCTAATTTTCTACAATATATTGGTTCTTTTCCAAGAAATTGTTGATATATTAATCTAAACGGTACATGACACAATGTCAAAGCTCAGTAACGCACCCACCATATTTTTAACAAACCCACCTTTGCTTGAGCATCCGTGGAAGTCAAACTCGACACAATATTTATATCTACCTTGTGGCTTATGGTATCCCTCAAATATCTGCCTATTGATACCTCTTATAAGCTAGTGGGGTCGAGAATGGAAAAAGGCAAAACTATCACAGTTCTAGAGTACAGAGAGTTGGTAATTACTTTGTTCTTTTTTATCCATCCTCTCAAAATTTGGCTGTTGATGATAGCCGTGAATATCAGTATATCCCCGTAGGACATTAATGGACACCTGTACAAATTTAGTTAACTTGGAGTTCGTGGGAGGTCCGATTTTGGGCGAACTTCTTGCAGTAGAATTGTCCATTAACTATTTAACTAATCAAATGAATAACTTCAAATGATTGTGCACAAAAGAGGCATATAAGTGATAATATGTTAGATTTCTGGCACGATACTGAGAAATGATGCTCGTATTCTAGCATTATGAACTGGTTCCGGTATCCGTTCCGACTGGTCCTTCTAGATTTCAGTTCATTATTCTTTTTATTTTTATTTTTATTTTTATTTTTCTTGAAACTTTGGGACCTTTTGGTGTGCTTTTGGTTTTGGCTATTCAAGTTTTTTCCTGTCTCCAAAGCTCACTCGCACAATTGGACTAGGCCCGTCTCATGGACTCCAAAACCGTGGTTGAGTTCATCTTACAAAGTTTATTCAAAAGTTCAGAACCCAACCTAGGACATGTTCTGCTAATGTTGCTTTGCTCTCTCGCATCCATAGCCATAGGACACCCAGCTCACTCCCTTTTAATCTTTCTGAGTACAAAGATTCCTAATTTTTCTTTTTCTTTTTTTTGAAAGAAAAACCAACAAAAATTTCATTGAAGCTCAAAGTAAACAAAGTTAAGCATTACAAAACTCTTTTTCAACTTCTAAGTTAGACATGATAGACACGGGGAGTTCAGAACTCCATTTCCTAGCACAATTATTGGCTCTAGTATGCTTAGCAAGTAAGTCTGCTACTTGGTTACATTTCCTACTTTTAAACCTGAACATTACTTAAACATTTAACTAAATGCTGACACTCTCTGATGATGTTACTGTCTTCCCATCTGGTGGTGATAATATGGCTATTTATACTTTCCATGACTTCTTTGTTGTCTTCCTCCATAATGACATTCTAAAGCTGCAACTGGAGAATCCATCGAAGAGCTTTTAACATTGCCATTGCTTCAGCTTGAGCAACATGTCGCTTAATTTCTTGAACGTTATTTTAATCCAAAATTTGTATCATCATCTAGATTATCTATTGTGATCTGCGTGATCCAAAATATATTGTAGAAATTTGTTTTCGGGCTGCACGTGTTCCGTGCTTATCAAAAACAAGAAAACGCCAGAAAATCTGCGTTGGATCTTGATTCTTGATCCGATAATTATATTGTTGTCAAAAGAAATTCAATGTCGAATGAAATCCATCCCGATGATTTGAAAGTTGTTGCGCGGCCCAAAATAGACTATGTGCCTTAAATTTGGTCCCGTGACACACAATTTATTCTCTGGCTAGTGGCCACATGCCTACATGTATAATCAATCTAGAAAACCTTCTATTCTTTAAACTTTACAAATTTTCGCGATAAAAAGGGATACGAAGAGACCTGCATCTTCACTAAGTCAGGTCTGCAATCGTTCAAGCTTTGAAAGAACTTGGTTGCATCTTGCCGCTAAACAATAAATACATTGCTTCAAAGCTTCTAACCTGATGTGCCCTGCATGATTAAGCAACTTATGTCCACAGAAGTCAGAACTTGCGAACCAGCATCACATGGATTTAGAATCTGTTGTCACAACAGGGAGAAGTACAAGTCCGCATACCTGTATGGTTCTTTGAATACCCTTGCAGCTCAGACCTTCATGGATCAGAGGTTTATCTTTCACCAGGGTTTTGTTCTTTTATTTTAAACTAAACTCACAAGGAGAATTCATTAATACATTAAAAGAAAAACAAAAACAGGAGGGGACATAAAGTCAGAACCTCTTGAATAGAGAAGCAGGCAACAACAAAACAAAAACAAAAAACAATAACAAAGAAGAAGAAATAATACAACAATGAACTCATCCAAAGCATATTATTTCTTAGAACCGCGCACAACAGGCTGAAAACCATCTAATGAGGGAGAACTTGATGTCACTCTATCCGGAGAATCTTCTATCACCAAACTAGAATTTTGTTCAGACAAATTTGGGTGTTCCAGATATAACTGCATGTTTAAGGGTTCACTGCTCATTGACTTGATGGGAGTTATAAGTGCAGGCTGCTGCCACTGCTTGGTGTGCGTAGAAGTCCACAACTTTGCCTCTTCACTTCCTATGGCCTCTTCAGGCAGGGTTGAAAAGTAACCAACTATCTCCCACCTGCAGTCTGTTGGTTATAATCAAAAATCTATTTTTCACTCTTGTCAATGCACATGAAAGCAAAACTAACGAAATATTCACTGCAATAACCAGACAAATCAAAGAGTAGAGAAGTAACCAAGCTAACAATAACCTAGCCAGTGATAAACATACCCATCGAGATAACTTTGGTGAGGGGCTCAGAAGCCAACAGCTTGACAAGGAATTCCCTTAGATAAGACTCCACACTACCTTCTTCAACACTAGAGCTACAGAGATTGCTCACAGTAAACTTGAACACGAATCTCTCGGACGGGATATTATCACTGTTAAAGAAAATGACTGCCACCCTCTCGACAAAGCCCTATTTTGGAAACAGAAAAGTATCATCTTTTGCAGCATATCAAGACAGATCCACTAGAGGAAAAAAAAAAGTCATGTCGTAAACTTATACTATCTGCAACTTTCCAAATTTCCATCACTTCGATTATCATATAAGTCCTAATAGGTAAAGTCCATAAGTTGAATAACAAATCAACAATGTGGATTTATAGTCTTGATATTTTAGATTTCCAATTTGGGCGTAATTTTATCATTAGCATCGTCCTGCATTTTTTGGCAGTTCCATCAAACATCACTTACCTACACCTAAATGAATAATGGAGTTAAGAGAAAAAAGAGCAATCAAACTTCGAACAATCAACTTCATTAAATAAACCAGCATTGGCGACATTAACGTCTCTGAAACTGAAACACAACAAATACCTTCTAAAGTTTCTATAAAGGAAATAGGATTACGACTGCTACATCCTCCTAAGTTTCAGCTCTTCTAATACAATTTCCATTTGGGAAATTCCACAAACAGTCGATGCTCTAGTTAAACACGGATTATGAAACATGATCCCTTTATTTATTTTTCCCCCTTCTTTGTTCAGTTTTATCAATATGCTTAAGTAAATTCAAGGCTTATGAACCAATTAACCTTACACCAGACCTGACCAAGCACTTCAAAACAGAAACAGTGCAGAAACTGCTCATAGTTGTTCAACCCCACATTTCTAGTCTAATAGAATGATCACTTTATACAACCAATTTTCATACTAATGACAGTCAAATGCATGAAATAAGCCCTTCATGCTCAGACAATAACTTAAAAAAAATTGATCAAAGCTCATATATTCTTGGAAATTTCAACTATTCACTAATCAAATTCAGTATCTTTCACATAACTATACAATCAAAATGAAACAAATTGGTCTAATAATCACACTTAACTGACTAACCTTTTGAATAAAGGGTCGAAGGTTGTGGACAGTGGAATGGATGTAGTCTCTGAGTTGGGGATGCCGTGATTTCTGAACCACAACATTCATATAACGGCATCTCTCGAAAGCACCTGCAAAACCATAATAATACCATCACATACAATCGAATTTCAATTTCAATCTGAGTCTTGTAAGGGATCATCAAAGTTGAGAACGCTTTACCAGATGGGTAAACTCCTTTAAGGAAAACGATTGTATTAATGGCAACTTCAAGGAATTCGACTATAATTCTTGCCGTTTCACCATCACTACCACCAGTAGCACCTATAAACAGAGATTCGTCGGATTAGAAGGAAGGAGGTATTCAAAGAAAGTAGAAACCTTGTGGAGATTGATTACCTCTCTGATTCATTGATTTTGTCACTTCCTCGGTGTTCACTTCTCCCTTCTTGCGAATTCAATTTCCTTTGGAAACCAGAAGCAGTTAGAGCAATTCCGGTGGGAATGAACAAACAAATTCTCTGTTCGAGTATGGTAAAGCACTGGGAGTTACACTAATAGGCGCGCGAGCAAGTTAAAACGCTGGCGTCAGTAGATCCAACGCAGGCGTCGGGAGGACAAACGCTGGCGTCGGGAGGACCAACGCGGCGTCCGAAGGTTGAGCGCAGGCGTTTTTTCCACGAACGCTAACGGGTAGTTTTTTAAAATTCGAATTTCATTTTTTACCTCTATAAATTATCACCATTTTCAAACAATTCACTCACACCAAAATTCACTTGAATTTTTTCTTCTAAAAATGGCTAAAAAGGCGATCACACTATTTTGCAATGCAAAACTTGAAGCTGTTGTTTCTAAGATATGTGGGAGTTTTAAAAAGACTGAAAATTGTAAAAGGAAAGTGCAAGTTTTAGAAGTTGCTCCAAGAAAATGTTTCGCTAAAAGGCAAAGAAGAGCTCCAATTTTGAAAGTTAACAACAAAAAATTCAAAAACAAAGGTGAAACTGTCAAAGAACGCGTTGAATGGAAAATATGTCAAATGAAGATAAACAGGAGGCCAAAACTTGTACTTGATTTTTATTGAAGTTTTTATTATTGTCTCAATGTTTATATCTTGTAAAAGAATTGGAAGTAATATATCAATGGATGAAAATGTTTATATTTTAAAATAGATTTCCACTTCAGATTAAGTGAAATTTATTACAAGTTATTAAACTTGCAAAAAACATCAAACTACATCAAATCCGGCGACATTTTCTCTGTAAAGTTCATAGCATTCAAAATGCCTAAACTCTCTCCCGCTTTCTTCAGTAAACTTGGTCTGAGCGATGGTTTCCAGTTCTTCGTTGGATAATCCAGAATTGCTACGATGAACCATCCACAATACTTATATATAATGTTTGACTTCATTAGTGATGAATGCAATTCTTAGTTCTAGGCTCTTACTGTTTTGTATTGCTTCATGATAAAGAAACCTCTTATCGTAATGGCTAAACAACCCTCAATTAATTAGTTTCAAACATTTACGGTTAGATGATGAATGGTTAAAAGTAAAAAGGAAAAAAAAATCGGATTAGGCATTGAACACGGTTAGTAAGCATTGAACACGGTTCTTTCACAGTTGGACAAGCATCTTTGAGGGCTGCCTCAGGTAAGATAGCGAAGCATGAGAAAGCATGTATCGATAATGGACATTTTTTTTATCCCCTTTGCCTTACATACTTTTGGCTACTTGGCTCCAGAAGCAGTTGCACTTCTCACGAGAGTTCAGAAAGTCATGCACAGATCATGACACCCGATTCGAGAGAGCTTATTTTTAGTATGATAGGTTTTGCAATTCAAAAAGGCCTTGCGGCGAAGCTTGTTGTTCGCTTTCCTGCTATGTAGTTATTCTTTCTTTTCTGAGTAACATTTACTTAAGAAAAAAAAAACAATTATAAACCAGTTACTATTGGGTTTTAGATTTTTGAAGCCAATCGGAACTCAATTTTCATGTGGACTTTAAAGAATATTTGGAAAATATACGGTTTGGTTTCTCAAGATCCAAGCCAACACACAAATATGTCGGAATATGACGTGAGCTTTAATTTAGGAGAAACAAAATAGGTTGTATCTTAACTTGTTCTCCTATTTGCTCAAACTATATATAATCCGTTAGTAAAACAAAATCAAATATAAGTTTAAAGACCCGCACTAATAACCAACAGTAGGCCCTAATTGGTTAGAGTCAAACAAGTCCGAGCAAATCCAGATTTTAAGCAGAAAAGAGACTGAAACGTGGGTAGTTTATTTGTTTCCATTATTTTCTCACCATCACCTGATCTATTTAAGATTGTAAATAAGACTTATATGATGTATCTACGTATGAATAAAAGATTGTAAATCGGCAGAGTTCTAAGTTTCAAATCTCCGTATGATTAAAAGTAATAGTGAGTATCACTATTATGATTTTGAAACATAATCTAGTCAAGTAAGTACGAGAAGATGAATGTTTTTGATTTATGTTTAACTTCTACAGTTGGACAAGGCAAAGCTTATGCACTATCTAAGGATAACAAAAAAATATATAATTACGGTTGGCTTTAGGAACAGGAAACTAACCGTAAAAAGTTTACGGTTGGGTTGGTTGGTTTATCTAAAATTAAAACCCAATCGTAAATCTATTTAAAAAGATTCTTAAAATATGTTACTCAGAATATTTACGGTTAAATATTAGGAGAACCTAACCGTAAATCAACTTACGGTTATAAACCTAGCCGTAACAGCTTCAGGAAAAAAATTACGGTTAAGAAATTAAAAACCTATCCGTAATTGAATCTGCAACCCTATTTTTTTTCTCTAATTTCAATTAGTTTAACTCATTTCAAACACAGAAAAGATTAGAAAATAATGGGTTTTTCGAATCTAATATAATTTGGTTGAGTAGAAGAAGAAAACAAGAGCATGTACCTAGATAATCATAATTAAGGTTTGTCAAAGATGATGAAATGGTTTAATTGAAAAAAGGAATACGGAACAATTAACGATTGATGAAGGAGAGCAAGTTTAGAAGAAGAAGAGGAGCGAATTTTGGAATTAGAATTGGGTTTTGATTTTAGTTTCTAGGTTTTTATTTTAGATGGAGGATAACTGAGATTTTTCCTATTACATGAAGACAACTCATAACCAACTTTTTAGTTACTATGAATCCATGTGAAGCCCCTCTATTGAAATGTGAAGGCCCTATATTAGGTTTCTTTGTCAAACACTCACACATTTTGAAATACCCATAAGTGCATATTAAATGCAAGGGGTGAAGGTCTTAATTACACTATTTTTTACGAGTTGCTAAATGATAATCAAAATATAGATATAAGATTTTTACTTAAAATTCATCTCCAATCACCAAGGAAATATTTCTTTTTAACCTTAACTCTTACATTTGAGATGAAATTTTAGTGAAAAAGGTTTTAAATTCAAGGTGCCATGCAATTTTAATACATTTACCCCTTGTATTGCAGCTGCTCTTAGATGGTTTCATACCATTCCATTTCTCATATGAAGTTTTATTTGAGTAGTTAAAGGGTAGTTATTCTGAACATAACAAACTGAGGAGATGGCCTACCCCCACAAGTTAGCATGTAATCCTGACTAATCAACATGGCATTAATCATATGTTTAAGGATACGGTTCTTACGTTTAGCTGGGGTGAATAAGGAGATGTTGTATCATGCATTATGCCTTATTCTAAACAAAATTTTCACACAAGCATTTCAAACACACCATCATGGCCATACCTTACAATTTTAATGGGACGTAGCATTCAGTTGGTTTTCAGCTATAAGTTTATAAGGCATGCAAATCATCCTCCTTACCTCTAAGCAAGTATACACAACATTACCTAGTATAATCATTTATCAAAGTGACAAACCACTTTTTACCACCTTTAGTTTGAACTGACTTCATATCAACTAGGTCTGAATGAATTAATTCTAAGAGTTTACAATTTTTCTGGGCATTCTTTCTGGATGAATTTTTAGCATGCTTTGATTCTACATAAATTATACACTTATGTTTTATCTTCATAGTGAACTTGGGTATGCAATCTACGCTAGCTAGCCAATTTATGCTCGCATTGATTTATAGTTTACATCACCAAATCTGCCATGCCAAACATTTGACGACACACACATATAAGCAGAAGAATCATTCAATTATCCATTTTAGGAAAGTTTATATTAAGTTTATTACATTGATTTAAAGTTTACATTAAAATTATACCATTTCCCATATATTTTCCCCTTAGTTACCATAACATTTCCAGAGTCAATTACAAATTTTAAACCCTTATCACATAAAACAAAACATGAGACAATATTTTTGCGGACGTCTAAAACACAAAAAACTTCATTCAATGTGAGAAGTATTTCCAGATGTTTTCTTCAGCAAAAGCTCTTCTTTTCCCACAACCTCTGATGCAGATCACTTATACTTATAGAGTTTCTTGCTATCCCCTACATTTTATAGGACGTAAACATATTTTTGTTTCCACGGACATGCTTTAGTGCTCCTAGCAGTCTCAACCTGAAACTGTGTTTCTAATGCGTTCCACAAAACAAAGAAATTGAAGTTTTATTTAGCATTATAAAATCATACACTGCGTGTTGTCGTCTTCCAAACAATATATAATGTGATTCTTAGCCATACATAGTGATATATGTTTCATTTCGCAATTCAGCTTCACGTCCTTATTCATTCAAGTATTCATCAAAAGGACTTGAAACATAAATATCTAAACTCATGATAACTTAAGAAAAACAACATCTTTGAGTGTCATTTCTTGAAATCTTTTCCGATGAACTTCTGTGAACTTTAAACGTCATTCTTTCCCATTGTTACAAAGAATTAAAACTGTAATAGAACTTCTATTAAATTAATAGATTCACTAAATATGTTAAGAATATTGTTGAAATATTGCACCGATAAACATCGAAGTTAGAAATCTAGCATAGATGACTTGACGAGAGAAGAATCACATTTTCGACAAGTTGTCCTTAAAAAATTTGTTTGTAAATACACTCAAGAATAAGTATAATGTTCCCCATCCGCGAAGATGTGTCTAGGGTAAGACTACCTAGCTTGTACCAACGTAAACCAAGGTTACCAATCTACCCACTCTCTGGGCTTAGATACAAGGATTGTAAGGGAAATAAACAAAAAATGTGCAAAAAAGTGAGATATGGGAAAGAAGACAAGATAATAGATGCTTTCGGGATGAGTTAAAAAGAGAATTTCTACTTGTACTTACAGGAGAAAATAAATCAAAATGGAATTCTAGTCTTTCGAGTTTCTTATAAAACAAGTTTCGAATTTCTTATAAAACAAAACTGATAAAAACTGAAAAGGAAACCTCCCATAGATATGACCTTAAGAGAAAATATTTGTTAAATATTATAATCTCATCTTCCCTATCCGCTTCGGCTCCCTTGGCTAGGTTACCCATGAGGCTCGCTGGTAGGCTAACACAGCATGTAGTTGCAGGAAATCCTACACTACACCCCTCACAAGATTTCATTAACATTCAACTCATTTTAGATTAACAATCTTAATTTTATTGATGATTCTTTGAATAATCTTACAGGAAAAGATAAAGGAATCAAGAATAACCACTGCTCTAGATTTTCTCTCTCCTATTTACTTGCTTCTTAATCAGAAAAGATCTCTCCCTTTCCTTTACCACTGAACGACTATTTATAGGGAATTACATAGTGGATGACAGCTAATCTGTCCTTTATTTTCGGATATGGCTTGCAACATTCTCGCAACCTTACAAATGTTAATCTTGCAAACTCTCTTATTTTCGAAGAACCATCACATTTTTCTCATGATTTTAGCTGACATCGTTTATTATGTCATTTCTGAAATTGTTCTGCGACGCTGTTGTGTTGTGTTGTTGATAATTTCGATGATGAATTATTGCTGCGAGATTCTGATCCTACATCTTGCCTCTTCTCATATCTTCTCTGCGAAGTAGAGAATGATGTGAGAAACGCCGCAGCTGTCCATCTCTTCATATTCTGCATTTATCACACGTATCCTTTCTTCCATCTATTTCTTGACACGTCTTTTGTAACCGCTGCTTTTCAACCGCTCACGTCTTTTCGCATTAATGGTGTTTATTTCTTCGAGTAAAAAAAATCTTCTTTATATATTCTTCTTACTCTTCTTTCTATTTTCTTTTTACTTTCTCTTCTCTTTTTACTCTCTCATCTATGCAACTCTATTGTTCTTCCGTAAGTTCTTCTACTGTAATTCTTCCTTCTTCAATCTTTTTATTTTTCATCCATTCCCATACTCTATATTCAGATATGCCTCCAAGCGGTCAAAAACATGAGAAAACTTTTAAGTAAACCCAAAAAGATCTTGCCGAGAAAGGTTTCACACTTTCTACCATTCCTGGTGAAAGTGCCAAACCAATTCTTTCTATCAAACTTTTCTCTGATCAACATTATGATGATCAATCATAGTTTCGCTGGGTCAAATTCTCGTAGGTCTCCCCATTCCTCTTTATGACCCAGATATTCCTCTGTTCTATGAAATTCTCGCTCACTCGGGATTTTCGCGAGCTATCTTCCAATTGAGTGTGGATTGCATCCGTCTGATGCTGGTTCGCTAACCGTGGTGCTGGTAAAGGATCTCTTTACTCCAAAGAACTTAGGGATCCTAAATTCGCAGACTTGGAGATAATTGCTGAAAATACACAGTAGCGAGTTTCTTTGAAATTATGAATTGATCTCCATGAAGAAAGAGAATACTCGCTGGGGTATTCGCTTGAAAAGGAAAGATAATATTGATGAAGCTAAAATACTCATGCAAGACATTGATTGGCATTGGTAAGAACACAACTCCTCGCCAATCCAAAGATGATAAATGGTGTGTTTTTTCCCTTGATGCTGAAAGGACCTTACATTGCTGGGTCAAATGTTCTTCCTGAGAATCTCGCTACTTATCAACCTTGGGTATTCTCTTGGCCCGAGAAGGAGAAAGAGGTATGTTTCTTCCAGTTTCTCCCACTTTACATTTCTTTATTTCTTTTTCTTTGTTCGCTGATTCTTGCGACATTCTACAGATCCAGAAACTGAAAGATAGCTATCACAGGACTGGGAAGGCTAGTACCTTGTTAGCTCTTCGCTCATACACAGATGAGGTAAGAAATATTCTCTTATGATTTTAAACAGTATATGTTGCCTCTATTTCTTATTTCTATCTGTGTGTGAAGATTATTGCTGAAATAGAAGAGCCTGCCAATGTTGCGAAGACTGGTGATAAAGGCAAAGGTGCTCTTCGCAGGGAAAAACCAACTGCTCCTCCTTCAAAGAAGAAAAAATCCGTTCTTCCTCTCCTTCAAATATTCCTTCTCATGAAAACTCCGAGAGTGATGAGGATGATGAGGATAATGATGACCTTGCTGCAAATGAAGATTCTCCATCTGAATCTTCTATGGCTAAGCTCTCTGGCCTCTTTTCTGATTCTTGCAAGGAATGGGAGATAGTCAATTCGCTAATACCTGCAAAGCTCTCGCTACGATTTGCGATGTTCCTTTATTGGATGGTGATAATTCTCTTCGTGGAGTTTCTAGATCGTGACTCCCAATTCCTGCATTCTCTTAATAGTCTGGTATGCTTTCGTCCTTTTACTTCTTCATTATTGTAACTCAAAATCTCTTTCTATTTTAATACTTTTTACATTTTCTCGCAGGCTGGAAAAGCTTCTTTTGTTGCCTCAGATCTGGAGAGGAGACGCGAAATTCTTGAAAAGAAAATCTTCAATTTCGTAAAGAATGAGGAACTGGAAGAAGTCAAAGTCTTCGCGAGAAGAACAAACAACTAGAAATTGATTCTTCTTCGTACAAGAACAAAATCTCTAGTCTTCAGCAAGCTAATAATCAACTCTATGGTATGTTACTTTTCTCCTTTCCCTTCATTCATTCATCCTGTTGTTTTATCTTATTTAATTGATCCTTTTTGCAGACATTTATGGTCTTTCTGATGAAGCTACCATTCTTCGTTCATTTCCTAATGCCTTGGATAATGATACCCTTCTTGAGCGTCTTAATAAATCTTTAAATAGTTTCTCAAATGATAAAATTTCATCTCTTTCTCTGAATGAACTGAGATCCAAATTTCGCCTCTTAGATTGACCATAGATCTAGTTTAGGCTTAGCCAACCGATTTAAGCGTCTCTTTCTTAATTCTAAAGAGAAAATCAATGAGCTAAGAACCAAAATTAGCGGTCTCATAGATGATAAGGATCGCATCTCTGATCAAGGTGCTAAGGCTTTGGCGAAATTCCAAGAGACCCTTCTTGAAGTTCAACTTGAACGAGATGAAGCTAACCGCAAGAAACGAGCTCTGCGAAAGAGAAAACCAAATTCGTTCTCGTCTCCTTATAAATAATGAGGATGAATTCGCTTGGGCTGCGAAAATCTTAGACGATGCCAGAAAAGATTTAGGTGTAAATGTTAGTCTCCAAGTTGAGCATACACCTTGATTAGAGATATGATTTCTGACAGAGAAGGTTATTAACTGTTCTTCTTCACTAATCTTTTGTTTCTTATGAATTTTCATCAAGTTATTAATTGATTGCCTTTTGCTCGCAGATTCTGAAAGTAGATATCGCGAAAGAATTGAGGAACTTGAAGCTGAAAAAGAGGAACTCGCAAAGAATCTTTCTTCTCGCAACGACAAGTATTCTAGATTAAAGAATCAAATCAAGATCATGTTGCGAACTTTAAGAATGCTCTGCATTTTCGCAATCAAACTATTCAAATGGTTTGTGATGACCATAGTATTCCTCATCTGATTATCCTTGTCTCTTGGAGGAGATCCCAAAGAACATTCCTAGTCTGATATCTGATAGCGAAGCTGATGATGAAGAATCTGATGGTGATGAAGGTTCTGATGGAGATAAAAGTTCTGATGCAGACGAAGAAGGGAACAAGTCTGATGAAGATGATGAAGGATCAACTAAGAAGTAGTCTTTGTTTCTTTCTTTGATCTTCTGTAATACTTGTACATTTATTCCTTCTTTCTGTATATTTGCGAATTCTTTTGGTTCCCATATTCCTTAATATATGAGTTTCTTTCATTTTGACCTGCATTCATTAAAACAATTCTTCCTTGCAATACGGTTAATCAATATAATCATTAATTTTTGAATTTTTGTAAATCTATCATATGGAGACAAATAACATTTTCTAATTTCATTCATTCCCATACTTGCCTCTGTTATTTGTATCCAAATGAGAGATTTTGCAGATTTTTCTTATTTTGTGCCTCAACTTCGCAGTTGTTTATGTATAATTTCGCAATCATATGCGAAGTGAATTTTGATTCTTTTCAAAATCTCATTCCTGTGTGGTCTTATTTTCCTTCCTAGTTAAAGGTCTTATTATGCCACCTCTTGTCATTGCGACAAAATCGCAGGACGTTCTTGCACTTTCATGCAAAAACCCATTGATCTTGCCTTAACTTTTTCTTTTGTATTATGGCCTCTTCAGGAATGTTGCGACAATATGACAGGCCTAAATATTCTTGCGAAAATAAAGCCCCATGACATTGCCGTCTTGCGACGAAATCGCAGGACGTCTTCGCACTTTCATGCGAAAACCCATTGATCTCGTCTTATCTTTTTCTTTTGTATTATTGCCTCTTCAGGATTGTCGCACAAATATGACAAGCCTTAATACCCTTGCGAGTAAAAAGCCTCATGACATTTGCGTCTTAAGACACTTATCAGCTCCCTAATGGAGGGTGCCGCCCTTATCTTCCCCCTGGTTGCCCCTTCAAGGAGGCGTACTCTACCATACAAGGTTGGCCTCCCATCCGGTCTTAACAACAACCAGTTGTTTTCGCAGCCTCTTATCCCTTTTACCTATAGGGTTTATGGTTACGAGACTGCACCCTAAGTGGGGTTTTCTTCGGGCCGAGTGCAGTATAAGCCAAGACTTGTCAAGAATGGCAAGGTACGCTCCAGACGCCCCTGGCACTCTTGACTCAACCGTGTACCTCGGCGCCTTGATCAGATTCTGCACTCCTTGGGAGAGTCCTTATTACCTTAGTCGCCCAACCTAAGTCATATGCTTAAGCTGAGAATCCAAGGTGCCTCTCCCGGATGGGCTTTATTGACCCCAAATCTCCATGACTCAGGTTCCGGTGGCGGTAGCCTTTCCCTGAGCCATGCAACAGGTACCCCCTTATATGACGTACTTTAGGTCTTACATTTGCCTCTTGCGAAATTGTATTCGCGAACTAGGGTGTACGCCATAAAGGTTCGCCCCTTTCTCTTTTGTCATTGTTCTCTGATTGTCTTTGTAGAATTCATTATCTCTGCGAGATTCTCGCACATCATCATATCGTATTTGCATTTCGCAATCTCAATTTTGTCATTCAATAAAATGTATTTTTGAGAATTTTATTTATTGCGAGAGTGTCGCAACAAAATCATTCATACATTTCTTATTTTATTACCTTTGCCATCCTCTGCTTTTGTTATTTTCTGCTACTGCTTCCTTGGTAGTGGTATGTTCACCATTTTTTATTCTGAGCTAGCATTAGTTTCGCAACATCTCTTCTTCTTTTCGTTCGATTGCATCCACCATCAATCCTCACTTCTTTGTGTCTCTTTGATTTTGTGTCGCCAACTTTCCTTCTTGTTTGCTCTTCCTTCGCAGGATTCTACCTCAGTTTCGTAACACCTCTTTCCTTCAACCCAATCTCCCTTTATGATTCCTACACCGCTGGGGTGAGGGAATTTGATGCACTGGTGGAAAGTTGAAGCTACACCTAGAATCCCATGTAGCCAAGGTCGACCAATTAATGCATTGTAGGGTGATTCTACATCAACGACACAAAGGATTTCAGAAGATATTCCCTTCAATGGAATTCGCATAGTAACCTCCCCTTTAGGCTTGTTGGCAGTACCATTAAAACCATATATCTTATATGTTGATGGTATAAGATCATCATCTCTTCCTCCCATAGTTTTATAAGTATGATAAAATAAGATGTTCACAGAGCTTCCAGTATCGATTAGAATCCTATTAATTGCCCATGAATCTTCAGCTTCATCATCCTCATCTTCTTTCGGTTTTGGATTAATTTCTAATTTTACTACCAATGGATTATCATGTACCTCTTCACCTTCGGGGATTTCTTCTGCGGTAAAAGAAATAATCTGTTTCTCCATTCCTCTAGTGGCGAGATTTTCGCAATATTCATAATTTCTCTTCCATCATTATCTCTTGCGAACACTCTACTCAAAACATTGTCATGAAAATCTTCAATTGTCTTGTATGAATGTACGATAGAGTGACAGAATAGATTCTTTGCTTTTGCACCAACTTCTATGAAGAATGTTTCCTTCTTTTTCATCGTGTTTACTTTGTGATGCTCTGGTGGTGGTGGCAATGGTTGAGATTGTGGGTGCCCTACCAAAAAGTGGTTTAGTTTTCCTTGATCTATCATTCTCAGAATAATTCTTTTTACATTTCTGCAATCATTTGTAGTATGTCCATGAAAATGATGATAAGAACAAACTCATGACTTCTGTGGTTTGGAGGTGGTTCCGTTCCCATGTTCCATGGTGTTGGTATATTCTCCATCAAAATTATAGCTTCCCATATTTTCTCCACACTTGCATTTAGAGGTGGCATCTTGATTTCTTCCCATACTACCTTGTGACCTCCTTGTCCTCTATTATAGTTTTGTCTTTGACCTCCATAAGTTTCTTGCGGCTGATCGAGTCTTTGAATCTTGTTATTTCCACCACGATTGTAGAAATTTCTTTCTCTTTCATACTCCTCTTGATCTCGGCTTCCCATAGCCACCAGTTTCTGTTGATTGTTGCCCGTCACCTTCTCTTGTTGTACTTGCGAAGTGCTCGCCACTGTGTTTATTAGTTTGGGTAATAAGCTTGCATTCGCTGTTTGTGAACTGGTGTTCGCAACTGGGTATGATTCCATTTCATTTTGCCTTTCCTCTAGAGCAATATATTCTTCTGAAGTTCTCGCAATTCAGTCATTGTGATCGTATTCTTGACTCTGAAAATTTGGATATACAATAGGTTGGTTGCAAACATAGCATTGATAAATGATAAGATAAGATATCTCTCATCCACACGGCCAGCCATTTCGCTACACATAGTCCTCCATCTTTTAGTTAGGTGCTTCAAACTTTCGCCAATCCTTTGTTTTAATCCAAACACGTCTTCAATACCAGGTCGCGAAGAATTATTACTTATATATGCCCCCAGGAATGTAGTCTGCAAATGATTGAAGGATGTTATTGTATTCTTTGGTAGACCTTCGAACCATTTTAACGCCTCCCCTGTTAAGCTGGATGCAAAACTTGCATAATACATCATGATTTTCCCATTGCAACATGCACCTCACGTAGGCTTTAATGTGTTGAATTGCACAAGTTGTTCCATCAAAAATGCTGGTTAATGCGGGAAATTGCATTTCGGAGGTATTCCTCCTAGTTGTACTTCCCTTGTAAATGGAGTTTTCGCAGCTTCTTCTATAGCTTCATCCAATTGTCTTCTGCCTACTTCTCCTCTATTATTTAGCATTCCTCTCATTTCTTCTAATTTTTCAAGATTTGTTTATTTACACCTGAATTTTGATCCATTGGTCTTTTTAATTTCGCCTCCTTCTTCTGCGTTCATGTCTTTCTTCTCTCGCGAAATTTTGCATTTCTTCTTCATCATCCTCATCTCGTCTTCTTCTGCGATTCTCTTCCTCATCTCTATCTTGAATTCGCATATGATGATGTCTCTCATTTTCCCCCATGATTTTGTTCATTTCTTATCAATTCCATTCGCTGTCTTTCAGCCATCCTCTGTACTCTATCATACTCTTCATTGATATTACCGTTATTCCGGTTTTGTGTACGCTTCTTTCTCGATTGTCGTGATTGTTCTGGCGAATTGTCTCCTGAAGCTCTTGTTCTTCCATTTCCGCTCTCAATCTTTCACGTTCGCAAATTAAACGTGCTTGTTCAGCATAATGTCTTTCAATTTCTTCTTCAATCGTTTGTTGATTTCTTTGAGCTTCTCTCTCATGTAAAATTCTCCTTCCTTCCTCTCGATTCCCTTCGCCATCTTGATTATTTCGTCCCTGACGTTGTCCATTCTCTTGATTTCTATCATTTTCCTATCATCAAAAGTTTCATTTTGTGGAACGTAACGATCATCAGTCTTTCTCTATTTTCGCGATGTTCTTCATTAGGATTTGATATTTTCTTGAATATTATTTCCAGCATTAATTGTGGGTGAGTTTCGCCTCATTCTCTTCTAGTCGATCTTGAATATGATTTTGTAATACTTCTCGATCTTCTACTCTGTAGTCTCATATTTTCCATCCTCAATTCGTGATTTTGCCTTGTTAGATTTGCACGTTCTTCTGCCTCAGCTCTTTTTCTTCGTATTCTTCGTCTCAACGTTTCTAACGCTCCAATTTCCTCATCTCCATGAATTATTCCTTCATCTGCTTCTTGATTTCTCTCTACCTGTCTATGGTTTCTGGTTTGCTGCTCTTCTTCTACTTCTTCTGCTGAATTTGATTGCCAAGTGTGTATACTCACCCTATCATAATATGTATTCCTTCCTTGTACTAGTGTTTGTTGAACTGGTGGTTGAATTTGATTTTCTCCATTATTTCTCATTCTAGTAGATTCTCCCATTTCACTTCTTTCTCTTCCAGCAATTCTCTTGCTTCTTCTAACAATAGTTGGTTGTTCTGATGTATTTCTTCTTCTAGCCATTTCTTCAATGTTAACGAATTGCAAGAGATTATGTAAAATTCTTAACCAATTACTCCAAATCTTCACAAATTTCAATATTAATCTTCAATTTTTTCTAGAATAATCTTCAATCTCTCCCTGTTTCTAGCGCCATTATGTAGTTGCAGGAAATCCTACACTACACCTCTCACAAGATTTCATTAACATTCAACTCATTTTAGATTAACAATCTTAATTTTATGGATGATTCTTTGAACAATCTTACAAGAAAAGATAAAGAAATCAAGAATAACCACTGCTCTAGATTTTCTCTCTCTTATTTACTTGTTTCTTAATCAGAAAAGATCTCTTCCTTTCCTTTACCACTAAACGGCTATTTATAGACAGCTAATCTGTCCTTTATTTTCGGATATGGCTTGCGACATTCTCGCAACCTTACAAATGTTAATCTCGCAAACTCTCTTATTCTCGCAGGACCATGACATTTTTCTCATGATTTTAGCTGACGTCGTTTATTATGTCATTTCTGAAATTGTTTTGCGACGCTGTTGTGTTGTTGATAATTTCGCTGAGGCATTATTGCTGTGAGATTCTGATCCTACACAACAACCTGTTCAATTTATGTAGTAGTATGTTGTTGGAGCTTAGCTTGTTCGGCTTCCAACTAGTTAATGTAATACTTTTTATCCAATATTAAAAAAAAAAAAAATCAAAAATCACAAATATTTTTTAAATAATATATAAATTTTTTTATAAATTTTTTTAAATAATATACTCGAAAATATTTTTGACAAAAATTAGATCTTGGTCTGGCTTGCAAATCCACCCAAAACATAAGTCCATGCCCAAGCCCAAGCCTAAGCCTAAGTCCAAGTTCACATACACAGGCGCAAGCCCACCCAAAACACAAACATAAATTCAAGCCCAAGTCCGAGACGTAAGTTCAAGCCTTCAAGCCTTCAAGGACAAAGCTAGCCTATGTTTAATTGACCGGCCGTCCCTAGCATACCCAATATAGAAATCTAGATGTAAAATGAGACAATGTGGGACTAGAGATCACCTTTCATTCACTCGTATGAAAATGAGTAAGTAACCTGAGTGACCTTTAGGCAAGCATTATGGGAGAGGGCATCCCTTCCCTATCCCTCAAATATAGGGAGGGATATGGCTCAAAAGGCATGCTCATTATGGTCTGTTTTCATCCCTTCCCTACACTGCACGGAAACTTAGTTTTTATGGGTTTAGATAAAAACAAAAGACAAAAACTCAGTTTTTTTTCTTCCAAATTTTTTTTTATATGGGTTTAGATAAATATTTATTATGGGTAAAAGAAAGAATCGAAGAGAAAAAAATGGAGATATAATTAGAAATAAAGAGTTTTAGTGGAAGTAAAAGAGTTAAAAGTGAAAACCAAGAAGTAAAAAAAGAATCTCAAACTGATACCGAGTATCCGTTGAAAATCACAGCAAAACTGATTTCCCTTCCCTATAAGGGAATCAGATCTGATCCACTTTGAGTAGTAGAGAAGGGATATCCCTACATAAATAGGGATATGAGAGACCATAATAATTACCAAATTAAATTTTTCCCAACATATGAGGGATAGGGAAGAGAAATAAGGCACCATAGTGCTTGTCCTTAGGTCCTGAGATCACTTCAACCAAGACCAAATAGGCTCAAATTTATAAAACTTATTTGTCTCCAACATAAAAGGACTTCCGGTATATTTTCTTTGAAGAAACTAATCAAGTAAATCGTCCCCTAGTATTCTGAAACAGCCAATAATATGTTATCTCATTTTTAATTAGTTGTTTAATAAATAATTACCTACTTTTTCTCTTCAGGATTCTTCTTTTAAGTAGGGAGCATATATACCTCCGTTCCTAATTAGATGACCTAATTAAAATTTACTAGTAAATTTAGAAATGATTTATCTCTCAAACTATACAACGGATTTTCGTAAACTTTGTATCATCAAAAAACATTTTAAAACACCAATCTAATGAATATAAATATGGCTATCAAATTTTACATATTTCTTATAATAATACTAATCTATCACTCCACTTATTTATGGTATAGGTCATCTAATTAGGGACGAAGGGAGTATATTGTATTCTAGTTAAGTGACAAATTTGTATTCCATCTGTATTATTTATCCTAGCGTATTTTGGAGCCACTCAAAAGAAGTCTGGGGCCACTTTTTTATTCTCATCCACTGAAGGGGTTAAGGGGTGTCTTAAAAATAGAAATTTTCTATATTTTTCTTCACCTTTATACTAAATCTGAACCTATATTCTTTATTATCATATCATTCCTCTTCTTCTCTTTTCTACCCATCAATTTTTTTTTCATTGCTTTAATTTTGATTGGAACCGAAGATGGTCGATCAAACCAATTTTATGATTGATTGTTAAAATTAAAACCCAAAATTCATTAACCTTAAAGTTGAAACTTAGAACATCAAAAAAGAAAATTCTAGTTAAATAAACAAAACAGATAGATGATAGTAGTTGTGATCCAAAATTAGGATTTGATTGCTTCAAATCAAAATTTTAATCGGAAATTTTTCTAAAATTTGCAGTAGCAGGAACATAATCAGTAGCATGGTTTTTAAACTCGTCCGATTTACGAGTCAACTCGTACGAGTCACTTCAGAAATGTGTAAATCGATTCAAATCACCTGGATGAATCGTATCTTCTTAAAATCGCAAAGATTCTTTCACCTTATGCGATTCTTGACCGTGTTGACCAATGACCAGCCGGTTGTCACACCCAAATTAATTCAAAATAAGAGAGTTCCAGGGCGAGATCCGAACTAAACACCTCCCGACCGCAGGTTTAGCTTTCGGACCACCAGACCACGATTTCTTTTGTGATAGAAATCAACTTATTTTTTACTAATACAAATTTTTCACTAATGGGTTTAAATAACAAAGTTTTTTCATCGTATTTCATTAAAGTTGTATGTAAATCAATATTATTTGTGCATAGACATTCTTATTTTTTAGTTTTAGGGTAATATAAAAAGGGTTATTTTGTTTTTGGTACTCAAGTTTTGACCAACTTTGCTGTTTGGTCTAACATTTGTCTAGCTTGGTGTTTGGTACTTGGAAATGACGTTGACCCGCGTGGACTCGGTTTGACCTTGACATCTGTTTAGTATTTTTTTTCAATTTTAAAAATATGTAATTACTTAACGCCGTTAACTTCGACGTTAGACACGTGTCTGCATATAAATAACGTACCAGAATGTCGACATCCAACGGTCGGATTTTTTGGGTTTTCAAAATTTGACCGTTGAACTATCTGGACGATATGGTCTCTATAAAAGCTAAATTCAAACACTTTCTCATCTTCTTATTCAACAACAATCTTCACCTCCCAAATTTTCACAAAGAAGAAGACACAATGGAGTGTTCAAGCTCATCATCAACTATCAAGTGCCATCTATGTATTTCGGCTGGTCATGTTAGCAGAGATTGTCCCTAGAAAGGCACAAAATGCAGTCTAACCAACTGCAAAGGCTACCTGTTTCTTAGAAAAGCTGTAAAAGGAGAAGAAGGTTTCCAACCTTATGTGAAGTGCAACTACTGTGGATATTTCATCTGGTTAGATGCTTATGTATCTTCACATAAAGGTATTCCACCTCCTATTCCACCCCATCTTAATGATGAAGACAAATGGTTGAAATACAAACAGTTCTACTGCTACTCATGTGGGGATGCTGATCACATGGCTGATAACTGAAAAATCAAACTCTTATCATGCACAAATCCATGCTGTGATGGTAAGATGAAGCTGCTCACATCTAGAAAACCAGAATCTATTGGCAACAGATACTATTTATGTCAACAATGTAAGAAGGTTCAGTTTCTAAAACAGTAAGCTGTAAGGGTTCCCTAGTTGTAATGTAATGTATGAGGATATGTATTAACCTAGTAAGATGTATGCACCAAGTAAGATGTTCTAAGTACTAATCTATTTATTTCTAGTTTGTTGTTCCTACGTAATTTTCTCCAGAGAAACTATCGAACAATCCATACACAGAAAATATATAAAGAAGATATCTAACATAACATATGGTAGACAAACTAGTTTATAAAGATAATAATAACTTGTTCATAGATGGTTCAAAAAGATGAAAACAAAGTCTTAAACTAGTTTATAAAGCAACTACTTAAGTTGTTCAAACAGGTTGACATGTAAACAAAGCAATTGTAACTGACCAAAAAAGATGAAGTTAAGTGATTGGTGATCATTCTTCAGTAAGATCAATTGTAATTCCATTAAGGGCCTTACCTATAGCCCTTTGAATCCTTTTGATTCTCCTTGGTGGTGAAGGAAACACATGCTCCATCTCTAGTTCAGGCAACACATGTTCCGTATCTGGCTCAGGGTCCATCTCTGGCTCAGACAACATAAGGGTGAGTCTTGCCCTCTTGTTTGGTACACTACCACCTCTTGTTCTAACACCACCACCCCTGGTTCTAATACCACCTCTAGTTGGAACACCACCACTATATTGTCCTGGCATAAAACAACCATCTAATCCTAAAAATGGTACCGCAGGAACAAAATAATCAACAACTACATCTTGTTCTTGTTCTGCAGCTACATCTTGTTCTTGTTCAGCAGCTGCTGCAAAAGCCTAAAGACAAAATTTTGTAGTTAGTACCTGTCTCCAAATGCATGAAATACAATAGTATTTCTTCTATGTCTATTTTAGCAAGCAAATACAATAAAAAAATAGTAGAGAAATCACCTGAGCCCTAGTAGGATTCCTTCTATATCTTGGAACTTCATTTACCACCCTGCTAAAATCCCATAACCAACTATCTCACCTCTTCTTCTGTGGACCATATTAACACCTCTACCTGCACCCCTTCTACCAGCTCTACTTGTACCCCTTGCAGCTCTTGTAACACCTCTACCAGGAGGGACCCATGCTGGAGCAGGTGATATTAGTTCTTCTACTTGGTCCCAAAAAAGTAAGTACTCTGCTCCCCTTGCTCTTCCGGCTGTACCACCTCTGCCAGATGTATTGTCACCTGCCCTTCCACCTATGCCACCCCCCTCCACCCCTTCCACCTGTAATGCCACCTCCCCTTCCACCTATGCCAGCTGTAATGCCACCTCCCCTTCCACCTCTGCCAGCTGAAATGTCGCTTCCCCTTCCACCTCTGCCAGCTGTAATTCCAGTTGTCCTTCCTCTTCCTCTGCCCCTACCAACAGCTACATCAGGTTTAGTAACTCTAGCTTGATTGAGTTGTTCACAATATTCTTCAAAATCTCTAGCTGGATTCCTTGGAACATGTGGTACTGAACCTTCCACACATAGAGAGAAAATAAAGTTTAAGTTAAAAGTACAACAACACATATAGAAAAAGTTAAAGTTTAACCAAAAGATAAAGATAAGGTACCCTAAAGACAAAAGATAAAGATAAGGTACATCAAGTCATTGCATACTAAAGTAATCGAAAAACGCAGCATAGCAACAAAACCCTAAAATATAAAATTTGTCGAACACATACAAAATTGACAAAGTCACCATCAAAAAGACAAACCCACGTTATTTTCCCCTTTTCAAGTATTAAAAAAGTACCAGATTCGAAAAAACCCCAATTTTTTTGAAATCTTAAATTATTCAATCGAAAAAAAGATAAAATTAAACAACTTAAATATTGAAATCTTACCACTTACCACCTAATAATAGATAGATTAAGGAAGAAATATAACAAAATTATGTAAATTTTATACACTTACCACTGAAAAAGATGAAGAACGGTTAAAATAAACTTCAATCTCCCCAAAATCTTACAGATCGACTTCCAAATCCACAAAACACCAACAATAACACTTCGATTTGCAGCTTTTTATCGATCTACAATGATTTCAAGGACAAAGTCTCTGTAAACCCTAAACACTCTGTGTCTGCGACGAGAATAAACTGACTATGAGTCGATAGATTTTAGGGTCATAAGTGTTAAATTTAGGAGGATTCTCCACCGTTGAGATGAGCGTACACGTGTAACGTTAGGACTTAGCAAGTCATTGTTACTAAAGTTAATTTTCTTTTAGTAATTTTCTAATTAATTAACAGAGAAGTGGACACATCAAGGTCAAACCGAGTCCAGGCGGGTCAATGTCATTTCCAAGTACCAAACACCAAGCTGGACAAATGTTAGACCAAACAACAAAGTTGGTCAAAACTTGAGTACCAAAAACAAAATAACCCATATAAAAATGATTACGAATCTACGATTCACGATTCAACATACGATTCGATTCTTAAAAATAGAAAAACGATTCACGTTTCTATTCACGATTTAAAAACCTTGATCGGTAGATAGCAATCTATTTTACTTGTCGATTATGGTTGATGTTCTTTAGAAAAGAAGAACATCAACCATAATCGGTAGGTAAATTGATTGTCATCTACTGATTATGTTTCTACTACTGCAGAAATGAAGAACATCAACCATAATCGGTAGGTAAATTTATTGTTACCTACCGATTATGTTCCTGCTACTGCTTCAAATTTTCTGTACTAATTTACAACTGATTATAGTAGTACCAAAGTTTGAAAATTATAGGATTTTGCTAAAATCTCATTTTGGGGCCAATATACATTCGAAAGTTAAATTTACTACCGATTATGGTAGTACTAAAATTCGAAAACTGAGTATATTCAGAGGTTAAGTAACACAATTTACTACCGATTATGGTAGTACCAAAATTCGAAAATCATAGGATTTTGGCAAAATCTCATTTCGGGGCCAATATACATTCGGAAGTTAAATTTACTACCGATTATGGTAATACTAAAATTCGAAAATTGAATATATTCGGAGGTTAAAGTAACACAATTTACTACCGTTGTTGTTAAACTACCGATTATAGTATTAACTACCAATTGTGGAAGGACAATTTAACCATTACGAAATACGCGAGATAAGGACTAGCTTCAATTTAGGTTTGGATGACTCTATTTTGTTTTATTAGTAGTTAGTCTTTAATTCTTTTTGAGTGGTCCCTAAAAATGTTAGGTTATTTATAGGAAAAGTTTCCGTGTTTCAAGTACCTAGTTCAAGGAATTGAGAGAGATGATTTTTTGTCATCTCTGCCCTTGACAAAATCTTTCAACTATAATTGTTTTCATTACATTTTAGAAAATAATTCTCTTTACAAAACTAAGTACAAAGATGTTAATGGATCAAATATTATGGACCACAAAAAAAAATCTCAAACTTTCATCCAAAATGGGACAGATGGAGGGAGTATAACAATTTCCATTAACCACGTCAGCTGATAAATATTGTTTGTGCTGTTCTATTTTAAAATTACTAATAATTAACCTTGCTTGTTTTGGTTGGTTATGTGTGGTATGAACAAAAAAACACATAAAAAACTTTGATGATTGCGCCCAGCACTGCTTGAAGAAGGGGTCTAGAGAGTACTAATGTCTTCCCTTTAGGCACCACCGACGGAGTTTACCTTTGGCGAGAATATGTTATTCCAACACAGTATGCATGTAGGGATAATTAAGTAGAACAAATTAGGACTACATGTACTGTAGGTCTTAAAACAGACATGTGCGACCCCTCATAACCATTAATAGTACCCCAACAGCAAACTGGAAATCCATTTCAAATACAAATCAACTGAGACTTACAGACACCACTTCGGACAAACAAGATTAGCAGCAAACAAGCTGACCACTTACAAAGAACAACAAAACAAGGCGTGAACCAACGAAAAACGAAGGAATTGTATCAACAAAAGACAAACTTAAGCCAATCGGACCCAATAAACTTTGAACTTATAGAGAAACAAAAATAAGAAAACAAATAAACCACAAATAAATAAAATCACTTTTCCCACATCTTGTACGTCAAAGCTGAAAGCCAGTTTAAGGTATTTTTCAACTCCAACAATAAGGTAATTCCGCATCTTAAGTATATTGGAAATCAATGACCAGATGAAGAAGCCAGTTCCAAATATGCACCATAGCCCAAGGAATATATAGAGTGATATTAATGTTGGATTCTTTAAATAGTCTGGTGTAAGGGCTATGAAAACAGATTTATAACCAAAGAGGATGCATCCTATTGATATGCACATTAGCACAACAAGAAGCCGAACCTGAGCAACAAATGTATCATTCATTAGGTCACGGACACTAGAAATGCCACTACGTTAGTAACCATGTAAAGGATGTAATTAGTTGGGTTGAAATAAGCCATTATTGGGGTTCCAGCGTAAAACATCAGATAAGGAAAAAAATCACCTCCACTACTACGATTGTAATCCGAAATAATGTTCCTGAAATCATTCTCTTCTAAAATCACACCGGAGTATGTAGTGACGTTGTTGTTTATATAAGAAGATTGCAGTAGATCCAAAACAAAACGAGCACTAGTAAAGGTGTCAGTTGTTGTATAATTATATTTGGTATTGTTCAACGCAGCAACACTGTTGCCGGAATAACTTTTTCTTTCTCCGTACGTCAAGTCTAGTAGATAAGATGCCAAATCAACGGACATACGGGTGCCAAGCATGCCGTTTAGATAATAAGTGAAAGTATTAGGATCTGTACTAGAACTGACCTTAGTGTCCTGTTGCCACAAACCTCCTGGTGGATTGTTAGCAGCTTGAAATGCGATTCCTGCTATTAATGTGGCAACCACCATTAACGTATTCACCCTCTCCTTCCGCCCTTTATGATCATTTTTTGTCTTCTTGTTTTCTGAGGGTCCATAGTAATAAAAACATCCAATTTCTAGTTCATTTTTAACAGTTTCAGGTAACATATCGAAGGCTTTGAGGTTTTTATTATTCAAGGCATTTATTTCAACTCTCACAATTCCGCTGTCCACCAAAAACTTCACAACCTGCAAACACAAGTTAATAAATTTCAGGATGCATTTGTTAGGATAATAATATTTTCCGAGAGGACTGCAAAAATGTTATGATCAATTAATATCAAGCCAAGTTATAAATATACACACCTTCATATTCCCCGTTTCTGCAGCAAGGTGCAAGATTGTATTCCCATCGACATCTTTGGAGTTGACAGAAATAGAATAATCTCGATTTGCAGGTTGATCACCGGTTGAATTCTCAACCAAGAACCTAAGGGTCTCCACAGTACCATTGTTTTTAACACAAAAGTGTAGTATGGTCTCATTGCGAGCATTCCTTAAATGAATTGCTTCCGGTCTTTCCTGTAGTAACATTTTAACTGTCTTAACTCGATCGTTCATAACTGCTAGATGTAGAGGGGTTCTTCCATCTTGATCTTGAACCATACAAGCATCAGGATTGGCATTTACCAACACTTTTACCATATTGAGATGCCATCTCGCTGAAGCTTGGTGAAGAGGAGTAAATCCTTGTGAGTCTACTTTCAATGCAAGTTCTGGTTTAATTGCTAGAATCTCTTTTACCATATCAGCACGACCACACATAACTGCTATGTGTAATGGAGTTCTGCAAAAACTAGTAAATACTTCGTCTAAAGTAAGAGATGGGACTTCCTCGAGTAATTTTCTTAACGAATGAACATTACCTTTCTGTGATACTTCAAGTAGCCTCTCCATTATTTAATTATTTTCTCTGGCTTTCTAGTTCACTCCTTTCTGTATTACATATATATCGAAGCTGCTACGTACCCCCACAATCACTCCTCCACTTTCTCCTCCACTAGCATCACTCACCATTGATTTTCTTTCTGATGGGCTGTTGGAGTTAGCAGGGGCCTTTACATTTGTGATGTGAGTGTGGGGAGGGCTGGGGGAGGGCCAGCGGGGTATAAAGCATTTTCGCATATATATTGTCACTAGAAACTTTTGGAAGACACTACCAATCAGCTAGCGTAGAGCTGGGTAGCACTGATACAGACACAGTGACGCAGATACGACGCAACACAGCTACGGACACGAATGTGAACAAATTCCAAAAAACTAAAATGCTGACACGTTGTGAAGTTAGTCATATATCCCCTAAAATATATATAAATAATCATAATAATAATAATAATTAATGGTTGATCGTCGGCAAATACTAATAAATTTGTGTAACAATAAACATATATATATATATATATATGTAGTAATTCTAATGGACGAGTATACATTTTTGTGATCATTTTTGGCGTGCCCGGGCTACACAGGTGTAGCGTAAAGGAAGATGAGTTATCTATCCCCTTTGTTAAGTGAGCAAGAAGTCTTGATGTCCTCATTTGATTCCAAGCAGTTAACACATGTATTCTTCTCATTATTTTCTTTATTTTATTCTTTTTTTTTCTTTTTTTTTCCTGTCTATATATATTCTGAATGATCAGTCGATTCAGTTCCCTCATTATGTGTCGAATAACTCAAATCCAACTATGAAAAAGAATTAATTCTTTACTTTAACTTTACATGGTATTACTTTCAGCTTAGGGACATCTTTAATAAAATGACAAGAATGTTATATGTTCTGCTTGTCAGTTCTGGTGTATTTGTAGCTTCATAAATTTTTAGAATGAGAAAAAAGCTTATGGTAGATCAGGGCACGGACAGTATTCCTGTTGCCTCTGTGCACAATATGGCGTTAATATTTTGAAAGAACCAGACGAAAATCACGGGCTAAAAAGGCAACTCCTATGACATGGAGGTAAAAACACCCACAACTTAAAGTATCCACATGTATATATGGACCCTTGGCAATTTGTGAAGTCAAAACCCGCCATGGGAAAGAACTTTCTCCGCGATATACAACTGCTAATATATATGCGAAATCTAGCGCATAGCACAAAACCTCTTCAACTTCATGAATATCACGGCGAAAAGTCCACTGGCGCCCCAAACTAAAGTGTACACGTAGATAGTCATCTGCCTCCTTTCCCATGCCAGGCGAAAGATTGTGTTCCCGTCAATGTCTCTGGAGTTCAAAGATATAGAATTTGGCCCTGACGCATACACTAAGTAGTTAACCATCTTTTTTACGGCTTCGTATTTATCATGTTTAACACACAAGTGTTGTCTCCTGACGATCCTTTGGACTTGAAATATGGCTTCAGGGCTATTTTCCATCAATAACTCCATGACATCAATTGCTGCTAGATGTAGAGGTGTTCTTCCATCTTGATCTATAGCTGTACAAGCATTCATATTGGCACATAATAGCAACCTCACCACTCGAATATTATTTCTCGTGGAAGCCAAGAGGAGTAAATCCTTGAGAGTCTACCACAGACGCAAGTTGTCGGTGCAAACGCTGAATTACTTCTGCAAATTTAACATGACAATGCATAGCTGCTATATGTAGCGCAGTTCTACGGAAAGTGGTAAATTTAATATGTAACGCAGTTCTACGGGAAGTGGTAAATTAACAATGCATAGCTGCTATATGTAACGCAGTTCTACCGAAAGTGGTAAATACAGAGATGTGATTTAAATCAAGTATTCTCGTCACAGATTTAATATCACCTCGTAGTGTTGCTTTAGAAATTTTCTTCCGTTTCCTCCATATGTCTCTCTAAATGTGTAAAGGTACACGCCTTACCCCTTGCTATATGGGAAAATATATTTTCGTCCTTTTTTAGGTGGTCTGATGTGTATTTGGTCCTTTCAAAAATCACCTTTTCCATTTGGTCCTTAATTATTTAAAAATATTAAAATGTCTAAAATATTCTTTGTCTCTCTTATTTTCTTTCCTCGTTAAGTGAATCATTTTTCTGGTTTCTTTCTCTTTTTTATTTTCTCTACTAATTTTTCTCTCCTCTTAACCTTAATAGATAAAAGTTTAAAAATTAAATCTCTCTCAAAATATAAGTTAAAAATTAATAAATTGTATATATTCGGAAAGCCCTCGACGATAGCTTTCCAACGAGTACCATTGTCGCTATGTTTCAGAACTCTTAATTACTTTCAGTATAATAGTAGTTCATATTCGAGAATGAACACTATTTTATAACACGGTAGTTCATTCTTTCTTAGTCCAATTTAGATGATTAGCGGTTGTAATTGAACCTCCTTCATTTTCAGGGGGCATCTAAGATCACCATGGTCTTTTAGGAGAAGAAAGCATCCACTTTCGAATCAACAATGGAAAAATCTATTCGACGAGGATGGGAAATTCAGTGATGGTGGAGTCAAGTTTTTGAAGAAAGTTCGCAGTAGTGTGAGTTATTTCACTTCTTCCATCTGTTGCTATGCTTTTTTAAACGCTGGCATTACTCAAAGCTTTCAATTAATCTTTGAATTTGTTTTATTTTTCAAATAAAAATGTTGATTGTATTTGTTAAGCGTGTTGGACCTTCCTAAATAGCATGGACAACCCTACAAGTCATGGGTAGTCAGGTTGTTTAGCATTGTATCTAGTACACTAGCAATTTATTTTGTAGAATAAACTCATAGTAATTGTTCATTTTGAAGAATGAAGTCACAATGGTAGTTCATCATTATAGTTCATATTGAAGAATGAACTCGTGATAGATGTTCTTAATTTCGAATGAACTCATAATAGTTGTTCATATTGTAGGATTGATAATTCATGTTGTTAATTGAACTCGTAATAGTAATTAAGAATGGTAGTTCATATTGTAGAATGAACTCGTAATAGTTGTTCATTATGGTAGTTCATTTTATAAAATGAACTCGTAAACGGCAGTTCATATTGTAGAATGAACCCGTGATAGGTGTTCATATTGTATAATGAACTCGTAATAATAGTTCATTATACCAGTTCATTTTGTAGAATGAAGTCGTAAGGTAGTTCATTTTTTAGAATGAACTTTTATGTTATTTAATCCAAAGAGTTCACTTTTTGGAATGATCTAACTAGCATGATAGTTCATTAAAGTAGTTGATTTTGTAGAATGAACTCATATAATAGTTCATTAAAATAGTTCATTTTGTAGAATGAACTCGTATAATAATTCATTTTATAGCTAAAAAATAAGACAAAAATTAAAAGCTCCGAAACATAGCGACAATGGTACTCGTTGGAAAGCTATCGTCGAGGGCTTTCCGAATATATAAAATTTATCATTTTTGGATATATGGTTCAAAAGATATTTTAGTTTTAAATTTTTATTTATTTATTTTTATTAAGAGAGGAAAAAAAAAAAGAAAAAAAAAAAATTTTTTGCCACTATTAAAGAACCGTGACATCATTGATGACGTCATTCCGCGTAGGTATTGTCCACACTAGGACCAAATAATAATTTTTTGGACCAAATAACAATTTATATTTTTAAAAAAGAGCAAACAAATAATTGACCCAATCAAGTGGACGAAACTAACTTTAGTATATGATTCTTAGAACCAATTGGTATTTCCTACTTGCTTATATATATATATCATGGATACCCCTATATATATATATACAAGTAGATGGATCAAGCTATGAGTTTTAAATTCTAAGTAACATTCGTTGACAGGATGGAGTTGGAGTTCCTCGTACCTTTTTTTATCTTATTCTTCCGTAGAGGCATTAAGTCATAGATATAACCCTCTCTGGGTGAATAGTCGATAAATTTTGTACTATCCCCTACCTCTTTAAAAACAGCGAAAAATCAAGAGCTGGACCGTCCTGATCTTAACTCTGTCATCATCTAATCTTGATCTCGCTTTTGTGTTCCCAGTTGGCCACAGGTATGGTTAGATGTTCGAATCTATCACACCGATCAAAATGAAGTAAGACTGTAAGAGGTTATAACCGAATTCCAGTGCCAGATTATTTAATATTTGTCTAATATATACCGAAGTAACGGACAGTTGGCTAAAGGTTTGTCGAGCACATGATATCACAACTCAACCACAGAGATATACATGTTCTCATGTTTTTCCACGACCCACCTAGAATTCATTTCTATTGATGATTCTTAATCAAACCAGCTATACACACCTACCTATAAATATAAAAAATTGATGTGATATGTATACGTGTGAGTCAGGCAGTGGATGTAGCTTGGTCTTCATTTTCCAGAATGTTCTTAGATTAAACTAACCATTTTCAAATCTTATCGAATCCAATATTTAAGTTCATATAATCATATCAGGTTATATAATTAATGGCTAATCGTGTTTCACATGAATGAGATTTTGACTTTGCAGAGGCTATATCTGTATGTATGTCCGCAGCAACTGAGTAACATATGTACAAACAAATCTATTCCACTGTAGCTATAGCTTAATTTGCAGAACTAGTTTCTTTCTTGTTTCAAAAACATGGCAGCAGCAGCAACTGATGAATATTATCTTGCATCCAACAATAATACATCCTACAGCAGTAATGAACCTGCAGCCGCTGCAGAACAAGAGAATTATCAAGGTACTCGTCTCTAATTAACTAGTTTTGATCCTTGTAAATAATTAATATTAGTACTAGCTAGGTTTTTGAAATTTTAATCCCTATCTTTCTCACTTAGCACTGTAATTCTTAATTACTAGGATTTGGTGATTCAAGTTATAATGACTATACTGTGTATGCACCACTATACAAAGCAATTTTTAACAATGACTGGGAAAGGGCAAAAGCATACCTGAAGCACAATCCAAATGCAGTGAGTGCAAGACTTACATCTACAGGAGATACAGCTCTTCATATTGCTGCTGTATCCGGAAGAATTCATCTTGTCAAAGAATTAGTACAACTGATGCCTAGCGAAGCGTTAGAAATAACAACCCACGTAGGTTGTACTGCCCTTTTACAAACAGCAGTAACAGGATCCATGGAAATTGCTAAGCTCATGGTTGAAAAGAACAGCAATTTGTTACGGATTAAAAATCCGTTCAATCTTATTCCACTTGTTGTTTCTGCAGTCAATGGCAACGAGGTTTTGTTGCGATATTTATACTCGGTGACGCCCAAGGAAGAACTAGATCCAAGAGCTGGTATAACTGGTGCGGCATTTCTTACATCTTTAATTATGGCCGATATATATGGTAAGATAACAATTGTTTGCTAATCGTAGTACTACTGTTTTGATAGTTTAATGCAAAAGGTATCAAATTCTGTTCCTGCAGATAAACCCTTTCAAACTCGCAATTTGATAGTGCTACAATTTAGAGTTATTCTGATGGTGCGTGGTGGATCCCATAAATCTTACGAGCTACCCGTTTGGATCTCGAAAGTAGCAAAATGTACTACCTAGCTAATGATAATTAGCATGCAACTTTTGTAGGAGCTCGCATAAAAAATTGATATTTATTTATTCCCAATTCTCATGATTACACTCTTGTATGTAGATATTGCTTTGGATGTACTACAACGGTACCCTAAACTTGCGACTTCTAGGGATCCCGATGGAAATACTATCATCAACATGTTATCTATAAAACCTTCTGCATTCCCTAGTGGAAATCGACATGGATTGTGGCAGCAGCTCATTTATACATGTTAGCCTCTCTCTTTTAAGCTTGTTTATAATTATGAATTAAGTGCGTATCACACAATTTTCGCTTTAATGCACCAATCATGACAACTCTCTATTGCATCTGGCTGCACTCTCGTTTCATGCATGCAATAAGCTTTTTTATATACACCATGTAGTTGCCGCAAATCCTACAACACGTCTTTGTAGATCCAAACATAAAAATGATGATAAGAATGTTAAAATTGTAAATAGACACAAGGTTTACGTGGTTCGATCAATATGATCTACATCCACGGGGTTAGGTTTTACTATGATTATTTGTAATTACATCTTGATTACATGGAGACTCCATTAATGAGTATTTGGAGCTCTAGGTTCTTGAAGGAGGAAAAAGAAGGAGATAATAATAATACAACCAATTCTACTTTCTCTCTCTACAGAATGTATCCTCTCCTAAAGTGTGTCTCTTCTAATTATCTATCTCCTTTCTCTCTCTTGCATTTCTCTTTATATAGGTGTTTACATAGTGGATGACAGCTAATGTACAGCTAACAGTTCCCCTAATTTCGGATCTGACTTGCGGTATTTTCGCAAGCTTACAAATGTTAATTTCGCAAACATCCTAAATTTCGCATGATCATCATACTTTTCTCATGTTTAAGTTGATGTCATCTGCTATGTCATTTCTGAAATCATTCTGCGATGTTTTCGTGATGTATTGCTAGTAATTTTGCAAGCGTGTCGTTGTTGCGAGATTCTACACACCAGCCATATATATTTAACTTACACTATATATAGTATTCGGGTTATTTTGCCTGACAATCTCCTTTTTCCCCATCAAATTGTCATACTCGCGTTTTCAGCTATTCCCATTGAGCTTGACCATTTGTTTCGAGATGTAGAAAGGGATGAAGACACTATGAGAATAAGGTCCGAACACGTTGTCCAGAAGTTCAGCCAAGGTGCGCTTCCTGATTATTACCTTTTATAATTAGTTATCTGGCTTCTTGAATTATTAAGATATCGGCACGTAACCCAGCAGTCTTTTAATTTTCCAGTTAGAAAACATGGACTTGTATGGAAAGCTCTCAAAGTACTAGGTATTGCATGTTATTGTTTTAGCGTTTGGTATTAACACCACCTTGGTGTTCAGTTTTCTTAGCAATTACACTTAAAACTCCATTTTGGAAGTGTCTTTCTAACTGATCATTATACGCTTATGTGTTGTGTGTATGTATATATATAGTTCCAGGCGTAAGGCAAATATATGAAAAGAAAGTGATACATGTACAAGCCCTTGAGATAGTAAAAGCAATCTGTCCTCAGTTATCAAACTTGACTGATCCACAACTTATAGAGGTCGGAGCAGTTTGTGCAATAACTAATACAGCAGCTTTTGGGATTATTGAGTACTTCAAAGAGCTTATAAACTCAAGTCCATATCTGATGTCTTCTTCGAATATGAATGGGTCAGGATTAATACAACTAGCCGTTATGCACAGGCAAGAAAAAATATATAACTTCATGTCACAGATGGGGCAAAAGAATGAGATGGCTGCTTGTATAGATAATTTTGGAAACAACATATTACATTTTGCTGGAGTTTTGGCACCAGCTTTTCAGCTTGATAAAGTGTCTGGAGCTGCTCTTCAAATGCAACGGGAGATACAATGGTTCCAGGTTGGAATGTTTACTCTTTCAAGTTCATTGAATTTCTTTAATATGAAAGTTATGATATTTCTTGATTGCTGTCTTCGGTAAAGATTTGAGATTTATAATTTGTAGAATTTTTCCATTTAGTGTTTATATCTAGCATAAATGATATGCCGCGTAAATTATACATGAGCTTGCATTTTTACATAGAAAGCTGGTCTTTGGTACAGGAAGTGGAGCAAATGGCACAACCAAAATACAGAGAGCTGCCAAACAAAGCTGGCAAAAAACCTAGAGATATATTTCGAGAAGAACATAAAGCATTGGTAAAAGAAGGGGAAGCTTGGTTGAAAGAAACATCACAAGCCTGCATGGTCGTATCAACTCTAATTGCCACAGTAATGTTCGCGGCTGTTTTTACAGTACCAGGTGGAAATAATGGAGATACAGGAACCCCCATCTTCTTAAAAACAAGGACTTTTTATGTCTTTATGATATGTGATGCAATTTCACTTTTCGCATCATGTACATCAATTCTAATGTTCTTTGCGATATTAACAGCGCGGTATGGTGAAAAGGATTTTTTGAAATCCTTACCACAAAAGTTGATTCTTGGTCTTGCATCGCTCTTTATCTCGATCGCAACCATGATGGGAGCATTCGGAGCGACTCTTATAATTGTTCTGAATGGAACCGTTACGTGGGCTTACATTCCTGTGACCTTTTTGGCGAGTGTCCCGGTCCTCTTATTTGGTATGTTACAGTTTCCTCTCTTTGTTGACATAATGCGCTCTACTTATGGCAATGGTATTTTTCATAAGCAGAACTCCAAGAAAAAAGAAAAGTATGGGAAGCATATTTAGATGGTGGTTATGTTTATTTGAAAAGAAGCTATGTGCCGTTCATTATCTCTAAATGTAAAACTTTTTATTATGCTTTATCTTAAACGATTAATGAAGTTTAAATTTATATCTTGCGGTCTTTAATGCTAGTTCTTCTGCATAAGATTCAGCAGTCTTGGGCTTCTAGCTTCTTCCTCTTAATGTTTCGGTGGTCATTGACAGCAAACCATCGCGTAGCCTATGTCAGTAGGTCTCCTCTTCATTCTCAAACATCAGAAGCAAAGTTTTTTATGCTCACCTAAAAGATGCAATTTTTACTTGTAGTAGCTCTTCTGAGATTCGGTTTCCAAATAACTTGTCAGCCTGTCTTGGCGCAGCTACCGTGAAGCAAGGGTGTGCAGTTGCGACCCCTTGCTTCCACAAATTTCCACTAAAAGCCTTACTTATCCAAGCCCATAGAAATTTTTGCACCCCTAAAGCCCAACTTAACCAACTAAACTGCCTTAAAAGAACACGAGTTCTTTCTTCTTCTTTTTTCCAGTTCCATATGGACCATATCGAGGAAATTAGCCACACAAAAATTCAAATATCTTCTCTAGAATCTCTTTGTTTCAGAAATTTCCATGCCTCAGTTAGGTAAGTCTGATAAATTTAATGAAATTTGAGCTATTGTTGCTCATTGTTAATTTTTGTGGACATTAAAAAGGAGGAAACAGCCGCCACGAGACAAATAAGAGAAGCTGTTAACGTTCTAGTAATCTCCAAAGACCCATAGGCCATATAGTACCTTTACTTGTTACCCCTGCCTTGAAATCTCAAGCTGCTAATATCTTCTTTTTGGGTATTTTGCTACATTTTTTTATTGTGTATTATTTTGTTTGCTATCCCTGTTTTGAAATCTTGGATTCAGTTGCTGGGTGGTAATAATTTGTGGAAAAGTTATAATCTAAAGAAAGCAAAGCATATGTGATGTTTATTTTGATGGTTTTGATCTGGTCAATTGTACATTAAAAGCGATGTAAATGGATTAAAAGCGAGTGAGATGGGTGTCATATGGATGTGAGAGCGAAGCAACCTTTTTTTCTTTTCTTTTTTAAGATAAAGAAGGTTATATTAAAAAGAAAAAATACATAACCTGAAAACAGTTTAACACTCAACTATACGTACAAAATTGTTTCTCAATTGAAAAATATCTGATTTACAAAAAAATCTCCAAAAACCTCATTTTCAAAACACCATAAAATAATAATTTTTTTGATGTTTAAACAGACTTCGTTAAAAAGCTTTTTTTTCCCTCTAATAATCCTACAATTCCTCTGAATCCACAAATGCCATAGAACTGCATAAATACCATAAAGCAAAGAAAGATTAGCAGAAGATAAAGTTAGGTATTGGACTCCCAACTTTGGAATTTACTTTGGAACATCAACTTTGGCCCCGGTTTTAGAGTCCATGAGACGGACCTAGTCTTAGAGTGCAAATGAGCTCCGGAGAAAGGAAAAAGCTTGAACACCCAATCCAAAGTTTTCCAAAAATGGCAAAAGAGATGGTAAAATATATTTTAAAAAGGTTTGTGCATGATATTAAGATCTGGGTCGTTGAACTCGACGCAAAAGGATCGTAGAATGGCCAAAAACTAGTTTGGCCTTTTATAATTTTTATTAAGTTACCTTTGTGAAAATGACATGATATTAATCTTAAAATTGTTTTTAAAAGTCTTGTGAAAAGGCCATCAATTTATGTTTAACTTTTGCAAAAGGGTCAGAAAGGGTTATCTTGACAAAATTCAAAACACTATCAACTATTGACTTGACTGTCATTGGTCACTCTATGACCCAAATACATCAACTACATATTTCAGGATTCCTTTATAAAATATCCCTTTTTTATATTATGCTAGTAGAACTCAACTTACTCAAACTAATTTAGGTTTTTGGGACTAATCAAAGTTGATGATGTAATTGATATTAAAAATCTGTGGAAACCTTCTCCATTTAACTCTTCCGTTAAAAAGTCGTCGTCTAATTCTTGGGCTGATCAAAAAGAAGAAGATGATGAAAAACGAATGTCAATGTTGCTAAGATGACCGCTAAATTTGGTGTTACTCGAAGAAAATTTTGATGGGATATTAAAGGCCGGCCAGAATGGCTTGGGATTATATACCAAACTCTTGGTTAACATTGTTCCCCTAAGTATTGACAATTAGTTTGAGGTCGGATTTTTAAAATTTTATCCATGAGACGAAACTCAAATTAACTATCCATATAAAACTCTTTGATCCATATGTCTTTCGTATTTAAGTAATAACATATTCATAACTGCTCGAGGTTGACCAACAAAAAAAAAAAAGTTTGGACAAAACATATTAATCATAAGATTTTATATCGAGCGGTTGACTCATTTTGTGACATGACCTGTATATTTCTTTTGGCTTTTAAACGAGTTTGGTATTGTTGTGAATTTTGGAAAAATATACTTTATGTTGTATGGTGCCGTAAAAATAAAACAACAAGACGTACGTTTGATAAATAATAATAAAAACATTATAGTGGACCTAACAAACTGTGAATTTTGTTTGATAAATAGTAATGTTAAGTATCGGTGATATATAACTAATGACGAAAATTGACTTGGCAGTGACTAATTACAACCTCGTTAAATTGGATACAACTTTTCTTTTGAAAATCAAGTGTTGGCAAACCTCCTTAGAATGGGTAAACAAAACACACTTTCTTCATCGTCATCCCCTGAAAGCACAAAATTTATATTTATAGCATATATAAGATGTAGTAGCTTTTCTCATCATAAAAAAATGAGAATATTAAATATTTTCTCATCGAATTAAAGGAAAGAATTAGTGATATGAAGTATCATTCATCTGATTTCCTAAAGAAAACTTTTGAATTTCTTATAAATGTACTAAATATATTGAAATGAAAATGAAGATCTGAATGAAGTAATTGGTATAAAAAATAGTTACATATGGATAATTAGATTACCAATTGTGCTATTTGACCAGCTGAATAACAGCGGAGCTGACATGTCTACTGCCTCGGCGTAGGAGATATATCTGTATTCTTCTTCGCCATGTCGTATAAATCTATCAGAAAGAAAAAAAACAATGAAAGAATATTGTGCCTTAAATCTATCCAACGGTAAATACGAACAATCAAAATAAGCTATTAGGGTTTTGGATATGAAGAGTCGATGGAAAAATAAATATACTGCTATTTTCTCTTCTTTTTTTCACTGTAATGAACTATTTGGTGCAAAATAAAACTCTGTAATGATATAGTGTGTCTACTATGGTTATCTGTCGGTATATTGTACAAACAAAATTCATTAACAAAGTTCAGGATTTCTCCATAAATCACAAGAAACTCAAATTTATTCGCAAATACCAAAGATAATTCGTTATTACATTTGATTGAACAATCAAATAAATTATTACAATAATAATGGCATCTGAATTAATACAATCATTGATTTTAAGTTGTAACTCTTTCTCAAATTTCTACCTTACAAAATCAAAAACCTTTTTATCTTGGTTCTTCCTGGACGCCTCCTTCTCTGTGGGCACGAAAGAGTGCTAAATAAGAAAGATTAATAGCCTAGTTTCATTTTTAAGTTTGTGATTCTTGTAGTAGTTCGGACCTTAGTTTTGCAGCAGAGAACAAAAGAAGGGAAAGGGACTTATGTTTTTGATTGATTCTTGTAATACTTTGTTGTCTCAGCTAGTTATATATCTAACAACAGTGATATCAATTGTAACTTCCTTTCTCTTTTTGGTGACTAGATAGACAAAGAAACTTCCTCTCACCGCCACCTAGGTGACGCGTCAGCAAACCGCTGTTATTCAGTTGTTCAAGTATCATTTTCGTAAGATTGTGGATGCAAATGTTAGATTTTTCTTTTACAAATTAGGGATTAAGTTGGTTTTAATATTTGTCCTCCAAATGATTATGAGATTTATTTCATAAATTCAAATAGACGAGGAAAGAGTTGAAGAATCCAAAAAGAACACACACAAAAAAAAGGGGGAGGGGGGAATTTGTAGTCCACAACATCGATATATCATTAGAAAAGAAGAATATGGAACGATCTGGAAATGCAGAAGGTTTTCCATGGATAACCAATATCACCCACACCACTAACAGTGCGTTTGGATACAAATTTTTTTATGACTTCTGCTTCTTCGGAAGTCGAAGTCAAAAGCAGAAGTCGGAAGAAATCTATTTTGCTTCCCCAAAAGTTAACTTTTCGACTTCTAGAAGTTGTTTTGAAATTTGACAGCCAAACTGACTTCTGACTTTTCGACTCATAGAAGTCAAAAAGCTACTTCTGATGCGCTATCCAAATAGACTATAAGCTTATTTAATTTTGTGTTTGTTATTCGAGGGTGATTAAAAATGGAGGTTGTATGTGGTCACTACCGTAAATTATTTTTTTTACACTATTATATTAAGTATATTTTTAATTCCAATATATATAAATTAGTATAAGTAGTAGTAATTTTATTTAATGTATATTTCAGTATCATTTAATAAATTAGTAATAGTAGTAATTTTATTATATAAAGTATATTTTTAATAAATGTTCTTATATATTTATATTTAATTATTATTATTAATTGCTTCAAAAGAAAATCAAAAGAACAGAATTGAAGCATACAAATAGTTGTATATATATAATTTTATAAGAATAAATATATCATTTTAGTAAAATAACAAGGTTAAAACGAAGAATTCATTAAATAAAACTATATGGATCCACAACTTCTTGCTTTTCCAGTCTTGAAAAATCAGTCTTGAGTAGCTTTTATAAGCATGCAAATAGCCCTTGTTAAATCTGACGAACTCGAATCTTGTGCCTCATGTTATTATGCGTATTCTCATCAAGATCGAGAAAATGTTGAGATGGTCTCTGTTAAAGTAGGTCATGGTTTTCTCACTGATCTTGGGAAGACTCAACTGAAGCTCGAGAACTCTGAATAGGATCTTAACTTGTTACGAACTGAGTTGAAAAAGGTTGATTCTTACCTTGTTCTCATGAAGTCACAAGTTAAGGATCTTCTCAATGAGGATATCTTCTCCGAAGATGCAGTTGATACAGTTAGTCACAAGTTTGAAGGTTTTGCTACCAGTGAAGCTTCCGTACAGGAACTCTGATTATGGCTTGTGATTACTCCTTGTTTCTGAGTTTGTTTTGGTTTATGTTGTCTAGTAAATCTTCTTTTTATGTTTTTAGAAGAATAACTAAGGTTTGGAATAATCATTATTGTGAGTACATATAGCTATGTCCAACGATTTTCATCTTCAATGTTTTTAGATTTATTTATTTAAATTCTAAGTTATTTGGAAGATGATTTTTGCAATTTTAATCTTTTTGATTTTATATATTGCAAATTGTTATGGGATATGTTGTTTACGTCCGTGAACCTGTGACTGTCCCATACTTGTTCAAAAGTTATCTCTATTATGTCGGTATGAAAGTATTGATAGAAGATAGAATGAACTTTTGACATTACAAAAGTTAAAGCCTTTTATGTCATTGTTTTGATGGAAGAAAGGATAAAACCTTTGTTTACAAGGATTAAGTCTATTGTATGTCATTGTGCAAATAGTGATTGAAAATAGAATGAATCCTTGTCTATTCCGCAGTATTGGTCGATCTCCGATCCACATTTTTGTGCATATACTGTGTTGCTCCATAAGTTTTCTTATGTTTGAGCATGACCAATTGAATTGATCATTCTCTTGTGGTCAGTTTAGTTGTTGCTCCGTAAGTTCTCTTATGACGAGCATGTACAGCATGTCCAATTGAGTGTGACGTAGATTGCCCCCAAGCGTGTGGAGTGTGACGTAGCTCGCCCCAAAAGGGTTACTTTAGACCATGAGGTGTTACATATCTCGCCCCCAAGTGATGGTCATCCACGTTGAAGTGATATGCAACTCGCCCTCAGAAGATGGTGATAGCCATGTTGCTCAATGCTCGCACAAGGGTGCACAACCTTGCTGCATCTTGCTTACGCATGAGATGAAGTTGGGGGTGTTTGATATCTGTAATCCATGCAGGGGGGAATCCCACTATTCCAGATGCGCGCAGAATAGAAATGTGTGCATCTCCACATGGTTTGCATGCGAAAATGCTCGCCACAGTAAGTTGATTTGATAAAAAGATTCGGAAATATAGAAACTGTATACGCACCGTATTAAAAGTGTTATTGTGTGAGATATGATGTCATGCTGAAAAAGACGGTTCGAGCATCTCGGCTCTGTAACAGTGGCTATGCCAGTTGAATCAAAATTGGACTGCAGATAGTTGTCGTGGAACTGGATATAAGCAACTGTGATCAGCTGAACTATAATTGTTGTGAGAAAAGCTGGACTACAGCAGTTGCGATCAACTGTACTGCAGCGGTTGTTGAGAAACTGGACTACAGTTGTTCGATAAACTGGACTGTAGCATTCCCTTGGTGATTGAATGCGACCGTTTTTGATGTTGCCATTTTAAATTCTAAAAATTAAATTTTCTCTAAAAATTGAGATTACGCCCTCATAATGTTGGAAATCAACACGGGATCGCAACGAGCCAAAAATCACCCAAATCGGACGTGGGATGAAGAAGATAATCAAGGATGCAAAATTGAAGACCAAGTCCAAGAAGAATAGCGTGCTCAAGTCCAAATGGGGCATATAATCGAAGGGCTTCAAAGTATTTTTACCCTACTAGATAACCATTTTTAGTCATTTTTTCAATAAAATTGTCAAAATTCACCTAGATTTGAAAAGTTGAGAAAAAAAAAAGGTCTAAATTTATAATCCTCCAGCAAAACAGGCCTAAATCGATTTTTACCATACAGTTGGCAAAAGGTTTGCGGAGTAGCTGAGCCTTATTCTGCAAGCCGCAATAATTCAGCAAAAAAAAGGTTACCCGAGATATGATATCTCAACTCATAAGAATTCAACCACGAGTTCCACGATTGGATGACAGCTAATCTGTCCATTATTTTCGGATATGACTTGCGACATTCTCGCATCCTTACAAATGTTAATCTCGCAAACTCTCTAATTTTCGCAGGACCATCACATTTTTCTCATGATTTAGCTGACGTCGTTTATTATTTCGTTTCTGAAGTTGTTCTGCGACACTGCTGTGTTGTGTTGTTCATAATTTCGCTGAGGCATTATTGCTGCGAGATTCTGATCCTACATCTTGCCTCTTCTCATATCTTCTCTGCGAAGTAGAGAATGATGTGAGAAACGCCGCAGCTGTCCATCTCTTCATATTCTGCATTAATCACACGTATCCTTTCTTCCATCTATTTCTTGACACGTCTTCTGTAACCGCTGCTTTTCAACCGCTCACTTCTTCTCGCATTAATGGTGTTTATTTCTTCGAGTAAAATATCTTCTATATATCTTCTTCTTACTCTTCTTTCTATTTTCTTTTTACTTTCTCTTCTCTTTTTACTCTCTCATCTCTGCAACTCTATTGTTCTTCCGTAAGTTCTGCTACTGTAATTCTTCCTTCTTTAATTTTCTTACTTTTCATCCATTCCCATACTCTATATTCAGATATGCCTCCAAGCGGTCAAAAGCATGAGAAAACTTTTAAGGAAACCCAAAAAGATCTTGCCGAGAAAGGGTTCACACTTTCTACCATTCATGGTGAAAGTGCCAAATCAATTCTTTCTATCAAACTTTTCTCTGATCAACATTGTGATGATCAATCAATCATAGTTTCGCTGGGTCAAGTTCTCGCAGGTCTCCCCATTCCTCTTTATGACCCATATATTCCTCTGTTCTATGAAATTCTCGCTCACTCGGGATTTTCGCGAGCTATCTTCCAATTGAGTGGGGACTGCATCCGTCTGATGTTAGAGTTCGCTAACCGTGGTGCTGGTAAAGGATCTCTGTAATCCAAAGAACTTAGGAATCCTAAATTCGCAGACTTGGAGATAATTTCTGAGAAATACACAGTAGCGAGTTTCTTTGAAAATTATGAATTGATCTCCATGAAGAAAGAGAATACTCGCTGGGGTATTCGTTTGAAAAGGAAAGATAACATTGATGAATTTTTGAACAATCTTACAAGAAAAGATAAAGGAATCAAGAATAACCACTGCTCTAGATTTTCTCTCTCCTATTTACTTGCTTCTCACTCAGAAAAGATCTCCCTTTTTCTTTACAACTGAGCGGTTATTTATAGGGAATTACATAGTGGATGACAGCTAATCTGTCCTTTATTTTCGGATATGACTTGCGACATTCTCGCATCCTTACAAATGTTAATCTCGCAAACTCTTTAATTTTCGCAGGACCATCACATTTTTCTCATGATTTAGCTTACGTCGTTTATTATTTCGTTTCTGAAGTTGTTTTGCGACACTACTGTGTTGTGTTGTTCATAATTTCGCTGAGGCATTATTGCTGCGAGATTCTGATCCTACAAGTAGGTCTCCTCTTCATTCTCAAACATCAGAAGCAAAGTTTTTATGCTCACCTAAAAGATGCAATTTTTACTTGTAGTAGCTCTTCTGAAATTCGGTTTCCAAATAACTTGTCAGCTTGTCTTGGCGCAGCTACCGTGAAGCAAGGGTGTGCAGTTGCCACCCCTTGCTTCCACAAATTTCCACTAAAAGCCTTACTTATCCAATCCCATAGAAAATTCTTTGCCCCTAAAGCCCAACTTAACCAACTAAACTTCCTTAAAAGAACACGAGTTCTTTCTTCTTCTTTTTTCCAGTTCCATATGGACCATATCAAGGAAATTAGCCACACAAAAATTCAAATATGTTCTTCTGAATCTCTTTGTTTCAAAAATTTCCATGCGGCAGTTTGGTAAGTCTGATAAATTTAATGAAATTTGAGCTATTGTTGTTCACTGTTAATTTTTGTGGACATTAAAAAGGAGGAAACAGCCGCCACGAGACAAATAAGAGAAGCTGTTAATGTTCTAGTAATCTCCAAAGACCCATAGGCCATGTAGTACCTTTACTTGTTACCCCTGCCTTTGAAATCTCAAGTTGCTAATATCTTCTTTTGGGGTATTTTGCTACATTGTTTTATTGTGTATTATTCTGTTTTCTACCCCTGTTTTGAAATCTTGGATTCAGTTGCTGGGGTGGTAATAATTTGTGGAAAAGTTATAATCGAAACAAAGCAAAGCATATGTGATGTTTATTTTGATGGTTTTGATCTGGTCCATTGTACATTAAAATCAATGTAAATAGATTAAAAGCGAGTGAGATGGGTGTCATATGGATGCGAGATCGAAGCAATTTTTTTTCTTTTTTTTTAAGATAAAGAAGGTTATATTAAAAAGAAAAAATACATAACCTGGAATAGTTTAACACTCAACTATACGTGCAAAATTGTTTCCCAATTGAAAAGCTTCTGATTTACAAAAAAATCTCCAAACCTCATTCTCAAAACATCATAAAATAATGATTTTCTTGATGTTTAAACTGACTTCGTTAAAAAGCTTCTTTCTCCCTCTAAAAATCCTAGAATTCCTCTGAGTCCACAAATGCTATAAAACTCCATAAATGCCATAGAGCAAAGAAAGATTAGCAGAAGATAAAGTTAGATATTGGACTCCCAACCTTGGAATTTACTTTGGAACATCAACTCTGGCCCCGGTTTTAGATTCCATGAGACGGACCTAGTCTTAGAGTGCATATGAGCTCCGGAGAAAGGAAAAGGCTTGAACACCCCAATCCAAGAACCCACCAAAACGTAAAGTTTTCCAAAAATGGCAAAAGAGATGGTAAAATATATTTTAAAAAGGGTTGTGCATGATATTAAGATCTGGGTCGTTGAACTCGATGCAAAAGGACCGTAGAATGGCCAAAAACTAGTTTGGCCTTTTATAATTTTTATTAAGTTATCTTTGTGAAAATGACATGATATTAATCTTAATATTGTTTTTAAAAGTCTTGTGAAAAGGCCATCAATTTATGTTTTACTTTTACAAAAGGGTCAAACAGGGTTATCTTGACAAAATTCAAAACACCATCCACTATTGACTTGACTATCATTGGTCACTCTACGACCCAAATGCATCAACCACATATTTCAGGATCTCTTTATAAAATATCCCTTTTTTATATTATGCTAGTAGAACTCAACTTACTCAAACTAATCTAGGTTTTTGGAACTAATCAAAGTTGATGATGTAATTGATACTAAAAATTTGTGGAAACCTTCTCCTTTTAACTCTTCCGTTAAAAAGTCTTCGTCTAATTTTTGGGCTGATCAAGAAGAAGAAGATGATGAAAAATGAATGTCAATGTTGCTAAGATGACCGATAAATTTGGTGTTACTCGAAGAAAACTTTGATGGGATATTAAAGGCCGACCAGAATGGCTTGCCATTATATACCAAACTCTTGGTTAACATTGTTCCCCTAAGTACTGACTATTAGTTTGAGGTCAGATTTTTAAAATTTTATCCATGAGACGAAACTCTTTGATCAATATACCTTTTTTATTTAAGTAATAACATCTTCATAACTGCTCGAGATTGACCAACAATAAAAAAAACTAACAAAAGTTTGGACAAAACATATTAATCATAAGATTTTATATCGAGCGGTTGACTCATTTGGTGACATGACCCGTATATTCCTTTTGGCTTTTAAGCGAGTTCGGTATTGTTGTGAATTTTAAAAAAATATACTTTATGTTGTATGGTGCTGTAAAAATAAAACAGCAAGACGTATGTTTGATAAATAGAAAAAAAAAGAGAAATTGTAGTGGACCTAACAAACTGTGAATTTTGTTTGATAAATAGTAATGCTAAGTATCGGTGTTATATAACTAATGACGAAAATTGACTTGGCAGTGACTAATTACAACCTCACTAAATTGGATATAATTTTTCTTTTGAAAATCAAGTGTTTGCAAACCTCCTTAAAATGGGTAAACAAAACACACTTTCTTCATCGTCATCCCCTGAAAGCAAAAAATTTATATTTATAGTATATATTAGATGTCGTAGCTTTTCTCATCATCAAAAAATGAGAATATTAAATATTTTCTCATGGGATTAAAGGAAAGAATTATTGATATGAAGTATCATTCATCTGATTTCCTAAAGAAAACTTTTGAATTTCTTATAAATGTACTAAATATATTGTAATGAAAATTAAGAACTGAATGAAGTAATTGGTATAAAAAATAGTTACCTATGGATAATTAGATTACCAACTGTACTATTTGACCAGCTGAATAACAGCGGAGCTGACATGTCTACTGCCTCGGCGGAGGAGAGATATGTGTATCCTTCTTCACCATGTCATATAAATCTATCAGAAAGAAAGAAAACAATTAAAGAATATTGTGCCTTAAATCTATCCAATGGTAAATACGAACAATCAAAATAAGTTATTAGGTTTTTGGATATGAAGAGTCGATGGAAAAATAAATATACTTCTATTTTCTCTTCTTCTTTTCACTGTAATCAACTATTGGGTTCAAAGTAAACCTCTGTAATGATATAATGTGTTTACTATGGTTATCTGTCGGTGTATTGTACAAACAAAATTCATTCACAAAGTTCAGGATTTCTCCATAAATCACAAGAAACTCAAATTTATTCACAAATACCAAAGATAATTCGTTATTACATTTGATTGAACAATCAAATAAATTATTACAATAATAATGGCATCTGAATTAATACAATCATTGATTCTAAGTTGTAACTCTTTCTCAAATTCTACCTTACAAAATCAAAAAACTTTTTATCTTGGTTCTTCCTGGACGCCTCCTTCTCTGTAGGCACGAAAGAGTGCTAAATAAGAAAGATTAATAACCTAGTTTCATTTTTAAGTTTGTGATTCTTATAGTAGTTCGAACCTTAGTTTTGCAGCAGAGAACAAAAGAAGGGAAAGGGACTTATGTTTTTGATTGATTCTTGTAATACTTTGTTGTCTCAGCCAGTTATATATCTAACAACAGTGATATCATTTGTTACTTCCTTTCTTATTTTGGTGACTAGATAGACAAAGAAACTTCCTCTCATCGCCACCTAGGTGACGTGTCAGCAAACCGTTGTTATTCAGCTGTTTAAGTATTATTTTCGTAAGATTGTGGATGAAAATGTTAGATTTTTCTTTTACAAATTAGGGATTAAGTTGGTTTTAATATTTGTCCTCTAAATGATTATGAGATTTATTTCATAAATTCAAATAGATGAAAAAAGAGTTGAAGATTCCAAAAAGAACACACACACAAAAAAAAGGGGGGTGAATTTGTAATCCACAACATCGATATATTATTAGAAAAGAAGAATATGGAACATCTGGAAATGCAGAAGGTTTTCCATGGATAACCAATATCACCCACACCACTAACAGTGCGTTTGGATACAAATTTGTTTATGACTTCTGCTTCTTCAGAAGTCGAAGTCAAAAGCAAAAGTCGGAGGCAAAACTATTTTGCTTCCCCAAAAGTTAACTTTTCGACTTCTAGAAGTTGTTGTGACAAATAAATTGTTGGGTGTGGTTATTAGACCCCCGCATTTTCACATGTATTTTTCGTAGGTCCGTGTGTAACAATTTTTCTTTTACCTTTTCAAGATAGACCTCCATATAAGAATAACCTCTACATAATAATATTTTTCTGTAATCCCCACAATATTCTTATACAGAGGTTCTAGTGTACTTCAATTCTTTCTTTTATTGTCATAATGTCCGTCGATCCCCAGCACCTTCCCAGATTGACCACCACCAATCACCGAACACAGACTAACTACGGCCAGAACATCCATCTTCGTTCTCAGATGCAGTAAACACCATTGCCTTAATCAGTCCTCGACATCTCCATCTCATATACATGGCCATCACAACCAACATCAATTTTTCATCGCAACTATCCAAACCAACCCAGTCCATGTATGCAGATACTAAACCAATCTCCATTGCTGTAGAGAGCTCCATCGAAGTCCAGCTCAATTCAATCACCATCTAACTGAACTCGAACATCAGTCTTCCATCGATAACAAACAACATCTGCTAGTCAAGCTCAATCACCTAGCAACCACTAAACTTCCACCATCATTCTCGGAGACAACCCATCTTCATATTCTCCATTCTTGTACGTCTAACGACGACCAACGCCTGCAGTTCTTTCCTGCCAATCAATTCCACTCGCTGTTGTTGATGCAGTAACCAACATCCATAATTAGTTGATTGCTTCATTCCATCTCCATCTTCGCTCCCTCGACTGCACAACAGCTCCATCGACTTCAGTTCGAGTAGAAGATCGATGCCATTTCCAGAAACCATGCAATGGACAACTTGAGAGCACAAGTCCATCACTGCCATCTCCATTCAGGTCCACGGTCTTAGTCCATGACTACCTGCCAACGATTGGGACGAGCTCAACCAAACAAACCAAGTTCAGTCCACAACAAACCCCATTTGAACCTCCTGGTCTCCATCTCAACAACTGCATACAGCTGCAGCCTTCCTTCTCGTTGCTGTTGTGTCAATCTCCGTCACCATATCTCGTTCGTCTAATCTTGTTGGCTGCCAATTATTTCTACACCGAGTACTGAGAGCTGCTTCATTTCCTATTCGAGACCAATACCACTGCAGCACACAACATACTACGACCAACTTCGGCCAAAAGAACTCCATGTTGCTGCTTCTCATTACTTCACAACCACTGCCAGAAGATGATCCGAACTTTGCTTTCTTAATCTCTCGAGCAACCAGCACCATGAATCCAACAGAACCTCTCTCCATCGTCTGTACCTTCACGGAAATTCAAATACCTTGACAAACCTTGGCAGAAACTACTTTGCTCCATCGACTTCAGTTGATACGAAGATTCAACCATTTCCATACACATCTGCCAACACATGGACCGGCAATCACTTCCAGCAGCTTTTCTTGTTCTATGACCATCTCAAATCTTCAAAACTTCTCAGCCAACGACATTGCAGGTATCAGCAAACACCACTGCTGTCGGTCAAGAACTTCACTTATCAGTCTTCTGCCCACCTAAGTATCGGTCTCCAGCATCAGCTCCTTTCTTCTTCTACAGTCAACACATACATCTCCACTTCGCCGCTGCGTTGTAGCACTAACCACCAACAAACACCGTTATCTCGCATGAAGTTTCCATCTCCACCAGTTCCTTCGTGGCAACAACACATGAGACTAAAGAAAGCAGCAGATGCTTGACTAATAAAACAAGATTTCTTCTCTTGATAAGTAATGTGAAATGTGGCTCACAATTTGCCACGCCACTGCCTAGCACTTAGTGTACTTTCATGTGTTTGGCATCTAACAAAGAGAACCTTTGTTTCCTTGTATCACTCTCGGACTGTGAATGCTGCTGATGTATGCAAATACCAGGCCAGCTATACATTTTGTCATTTTCGTCGCAAACGCTATTTAGTTCGTGCTTTAGGTTGTTTATGCTCCGGATAATCAGAATTGCTTGTACTTTCTGTAAAAGCACTAAAATGGTGTTGTTAGACAAAATATTGAGTCCTACCTAATATAAATATGGATACAAAATATAGCACTACGTGCTTATCACCTAACTCTTGAGTTAACTTAGCTGTGCTTTTCAATAGTATTCTTAAGCCTTCTTCGCTTTCTCTTTCTTTTTAAACCATTAGGCTTGTTCACTGTATTTTAACCAAATTGATCACTGTCTATTCTGGGACTGTGTATTCTAGTTTTTCTTTCCTCTCTCCTTTCTATGAACATCCTCTCTTGGAATTGCCAAGGAATTGGTAATCCCACGACCTCCTTTCATCTGAATAAACTGTGCATTTCAGCCAAACCAGATTTCCTCTTTTCTTTCTGAAACTCGTTGTAAGGAAGATAGAGTTTCCAAAATCTTGGAAGCCTGTGGCATCAATAACTTTACCTTAGTCTCTCCTATAGGTCTTGCAGGGGGATTAGGATTAGATTGGAATGAAAATATTTTAGTAGATCTTCTTCTTAAAACACCTAGAATGATACATATTTTTGTCAATTCTATTGACTCTTCTCATAGTAAGACTTTCATTACTTTCTTGTATGGTAACCACAAAAAACATGAATGGATAAAAGATTGGCTTAGCATAGAAGAACTGGCTGACCAAATTGATGATCCATGGCTCATTATTGGAGACCTAAATATTACCTTGTCTGCGGTGGAAAAATCTGGTGGAAATCTATTCCATCAGGATTCTATAATGAATATCTTAGTTATCATAGAAAGTTGTTGTCTAGTGGATCTTGGTTTTATTGGACCAATTTTCACATGGTCGAAAAAACAAGAATCTTCATCTAGAATTCAGGCTAGGATAGATAGAGCTCTTGCCAACTCTAATTGGTTGGCAGAGAACACAACCCTACTCTTATCCATCTCCCCCCATAGGTTCAGACCACTCCCCTATTTTTCTTAACTGTAAACACAATGTAGATTCCAGTCCAATCCCTTATAAATTTTTCAATCTCTGTTGGAAATCCCCGAAGCCCTGGTGGACCCGGAGATGTGTAAAATTAAGCGCAATAATACGCGGGCCTACAGTAATACCACAAGTGCACGGTCGTCAGTTTTAGCTCGTGCAAGTACGGGTCGATCCACAGAGACTGGGGGTGTTTTGTAGTGTTTAGCTATTTTGGGTTCTAGTTGGCTATTGAGCTTTAGGTATCAAAGGGTTGTGGTACCAATGGGTTATGAATACCCTTTGGAACTGTTGGGCTTTCAATACCCTTTGAGTAAATTGGGCTTAATGGGTTTTTTGTAATGATGAAGTGCTTTAGGCCTTGGGCCTTTGAATGATTTGGGCCTTAGCTGGAGCTAGGCTTTTTAGCTAGGCCTTTGGGCTTAGCTGTGAACTGAACTGGAGTGAGCTGGGCCTTGAGCCTTTTGCTTGAGCTAGGCTTTGAACCTGGGCTTTTAGCCTTTGGTTCTAAGAATAACTAAGCCTTTTGAGTTAACTGTGGGCTGAACTGGCTTGCGCTGTGAGCCAAACTCAGTTGCAGCAGCAGCAGTGGCTGTAGCACAGGGCAAGAGAAGCAAGCTGGAGCAGCAGCAGGAGAAGTTGAAGTAGCAGTGGAAAATAGCAAACAAAATGAAGGACAAGTGAAAGTAAAACAGTGGCAGTGAGGGAATGAGGGAAAAGTGAAAGTGAAACAAAGGTAACAAAGATATAAACCAAGGCTGTTAGCCAAGGGCATTGGGAGAACAAGGCACAAAACAGTTATAAAAAAAAAAACAAATTGAGAGCCTAGGCATACAACTAGAGTGGGAAGAGAACCAGTTTGCTCACAGTCACTAGTGAGCATTAGTTTCTCCCCACTGCTCAATCAATCCAATGCTTCAAAGGCTTTAGCCTAACATTCACACAAAACAGTAAACATCACAACTAGGTTATGAATCCACCTTGTGACCTAGCCAGATGGTGTAATTCTATGTTAAATCCCTGTCCCTAATGGAGCTAGGTGAAGGTTCAAGCCTGCCTATGTTCCAGGGCATACATAAATGGAATGGAATGAGAAGAAGCTTGCTAATGAGCACTAAATTCCTCCATTTCTCAATTAGCTCAATTTACAAGAATTATACCCTAAAATTCCACCTCTAACAGTGACTTAAGGCATCATCTCAGCCTAGCTATACACATACACATGAGAGCTCACATAACAGCAACAACAACAAAACAATTACTAAACAGAGCAATGAACTGAACATAAACAAACACAGAAGACATAAAACAAAAACATGAACTGAATTGAAACACAAAAACAGCAACTGAATTGAAACTGAATAAGAGTAATGGAATAAACATAAAAATAGTTGAAAATTAAACACTAACCCTTGAGACACTGGCTATTCCAGTGCTCTAGGGTGACACACTGGCTAACCCAGGCATGAGCTTTACATCACACCCACAGTCCCCTATTTATACATACAATGGAAATCCCAAAAAATCCCCAATTAACAGCAAAATTAGGGTTTGTAAAAAAAATACAATTAAACCCAAAATTGGTTCACCTAACCTTCTGATAACAACCCAATCAACCAACCCATGCTTCAATTAGACGTACAATCATGTTCCCCCAATTATCCCCAAATTATGAAATTAGGGTTTATAAGAAATAGAATTTAGGTTTACCTAATCACTGCAAACTCTTGATAGCTCTCACCCATGCTTCCTTACGGTCTTCTGATGCTTCCCACGCCTCCAATTGATCTATATCATCAACTAATTTCACCAACTCACTCCTAGGGTTCAGAGGTGAGAGAATAGGCGAAATTAGTTGTATGAGAGAGATTAGAACGTGATATAGGTGATGGGTCGAGTGTGTATGATGATTTGAGAAGAGATGGTGGTGGTTGTGGTGGTTGAGAAGGAGTTGGTGGCGGAGCAGGTGGTGGTCGTGGAGTTGCAGAGGAGAAGAAAGGGGGAGAAGAAGGAGAAGCCGATAGTTTTAGGGTTAGGGTGTGTTTGGGTTAGGGTATAGGTATTGGGTACTCGGGTGTTGAGCGGGATATCAAGATTCGATGTTGGCGAATCTGAACTGCGGGATGCGAAGATGGTTGGTAGATCTAACGGTGAGATGAGAGATGAATCACTTCGACCGTTGGATTGTGAAATACAACAAAGTCAACGGTGCTAGATGATGTTAGGTACTGTAGTGTAAAGCGGGAGTATCTAATTTTGATGAACAGGCATAGGAGCGACCGTTGGATTCAAATACAATCTAATCTGAAGGCTTGGAATTTAAGCGCTGTGGTGTTTTGCAGAGACTTCAGATTTTGATGCTCTACGAAGGAGCGACCGTAGGATTTCGATGTAGTCCCATCTAACGGCTGATAATGGAGGCGGTTATGGATATAGAAAATGGGTTTGGGTAAGGGTTTTGGGCCTTGGGTATGCCAAGCCCATATCTTCTTTAAGAACAATTCTTCCTTCTTGAGCCCATTCCTAACTCTTTGGACTTGTGCGCACCATTCTTTGCGGCTTCCTTGCGTAATTTCTTCCGGATTTTCACAACTCTTCAGCTCTTTTCCACTCCGCAAGTCATCCAGACTTTATTTATTACCTAAAAATGCAAAATTAAGTAAGAAAAATATTTATTCTTGAAAACAATGAAAATACAGAATATGGGATAAAATGTAGAATTACTGCACAAAAGATGAGTTAAATGCCAACAAAAAGGGATAAATATATACAATATTTGGCACTCATCAAGCCCTAGATATCATTCAGAGGTGCTGGAACCAGCCAATAATAAGATCTTTAACCTTTGAAATCTCTTCCAAGCTTAAACTAGTTAAGAGAGACCTATCCAGGTGGAATAAGGGATTTTTGGAAAAATTCAAACAAATATAAGAAATACTCTACAAACAATAAACCTTATTCACAGATTAACATTGATGGGACCAAAGATGATATCATCCAAAGAAAAACTAAATACTTGGAAACTCTTTATAATCAGGAAGAACAACTTTGGAAAGAAAAATGTAAAGAAAACAATCTCAAGTTTGGAGATAGAAACACCAAAGTTTTTCACTCTTGCACTCTCAATAAACATAGGAAGAATATAATTTCATCTCTTTCAGCTTTGGATGGTACCATTCACAATAACCACAAGGAAATATCTGAAATCCTCACCCAACATTTCAAAAATATCTCTACGGAAATTTCAAACCTTAATTCCCAACCAGTCACAAGTCATTTGGAGAATGAATTTTTAAAGTTGAGAATCAAACCTTACTAGCAATCCCAAGCCACTCTAAAATTGATGGAGTAGTAAAAGCTCTAGCATCCTAAAAATTTCCAAGCCCAGATGGTTTCAATGTAAAATTCTTCGTGCACCAATGGTCCACTGTGAAAGGATGTTGTTGCTATGGTACAACACTTATTTTGTACTGGTCATCTTCTCAAGGAAATAAATGAAACTTTCCTAGCCCTCATCCCTAAAATCTTTAATCCCTCCTCCCCAATCGAATTTCGACCAATCAGCCTGTGTAACACAACTTACAAAGTAATATCCAAAATCTTAGCAAACAGACTCAAACCAATTCTTTCTAGAGTCATCTCTCCTTTCCAATCTATATTTATGAAGAATCGGAAAATCACATACAACAAAGTAATGGCTCATGAAGTTGTCCATAAAATGAAAAAAATACAAAGGTAAAGGAGGTTTAATGGGAATTAAACTAGATATGAGTAAAGATTTTGATAAGGTCAGTTGGGAGTACCTGACGGAAATGATGCAGAGACTAGGATTTAGCGAGTCTTGGTGCTCGTTGATCCACCAGTGCATCAATACACCCTCCATCGATGTTGTTTGTAACGGTTCTCTCGGGAAATTCTTTAAGCCCACTATGGGAATTACACAAGGAGACTCGTTATATCCTTACCTCTTTCTCCTATGTATGGAAGGTCTAACAAGGCTATTAAGGCATAAAGAGGTAGAGGGACAAATCCAAGGAATTAAAATAGCTCAAAACAATATCCATATCCACCATTTACTTTTTGTCGACGACTGCATCGTTTTTTCTAGAGCTTCTCTTAGTGATGCTCAAAATGTTGTTAACATCAGCAATACCTTTAGCTTAGCAACTGGTCAAATGATAAAATTTCAAAAGTCGGGAAACTTCTTTAGTAACAGGTTTCGTAATAAATTTGGCAAAATAATAATGAAAATTCTGCAGGTTCAGAAAATTAATATTACTGATAGCTATTTAGGTACACCTCTTTTTATAGGATCCTCCAAAAGCAAAACTTTTGATTCAATGATAGATAGATTTAGAAGTAGATTGCAGAATTCGCGGGGAGATATCTCAGCCAAGCTGTCAGAATTGTGATAGTTAAGACTATTCTTAATTTTTAGCCCATGTACCAGATGGGTTTTTTTTTAAAAGCTTGGCCAGACCTCAGCATTCCAATATCTATAGAAGGGTTAGGATTTAGCGACTTAGAAGCAAACAACCTAGCGCAACTAGGAAGACTCGCCTAGAATCTTCTAGAAAACCAGGATCCAGTCGGGGTAAAAATCTGAAATCCAGTCACTATAGTAAGTGTAGACCCCCTTGACCCAAACATCAGCACCACATGACCTTGGATTTGGTCTTGCATACTATAGGGGCCCGAGATTATTAAACCTCAGTGCATATGGGAAATAGAAAATGACCAAACTATCCACATAAAGGGGGACCAGTGGTACCCATGAAGTAGAAAATTAGTCATGGAATGTAGATATTCTTCACTAATTGTTTGAACTAACTGTCACATCCCTTTTCGTCTTAACATGAATGATTCAATCAAGTGGTAATAGAAACCAAATGGGAAGTTTACAATAATCTCTCTCTATCATAATATTAAAATTTTTGATACTATTACAAACTCTCTCTGGGATAAAATATGGAGTATGGAAACGACCCAAAAAGTGGCTTTATTAATATTCAAATGCATGCATGATATGGTCCTTATAGCTGATAGACTTTCTAAGTATGTTGATATGCCAAACACATGCTCTTTTTGCACTCAACCCAATAAAACTCTGAAACAAGTTTTTCTGAAATCTCCCTTTGCTAGAAGTGTTTGGTTTTCTTCTTCGTCAAATCCTTTTGCGCTTGGTATTCCTAACTTGTCTTTGCAGCAATGGATTCTTAGCTAGAGTTCTAACCCAGTTGGTTGGGATAGTGATTTGGGTCTTTTAGAGCAATTAATCCAAACCCTCAACACACATTTGCTAGAGCTAAACCGCTCTGGATAGAGAATGTGCATGCTCAGTGAAGTAAAATGCACAATCCACAATTGCATTCGGCACCAACTGAACAAAGAACTGGCAGTGCCCAGACCCGGGAAATGCAAAAATCAACTTAGTTACCAGTTGGAACCAAACAACTAATATAATAGAAATAACTATGATTCTAAGGAACAGTTGGGGTTATTATAGGGAGGTGTGAATGATGGAAATCACGCCTCTGAATAAGGATGTTGGAGAGGTATTAGCGGTAACTGACGCGTGGAAATGAGGATTACAACTTCAAGCTTCAACTGTTTGTATTGAAGCTAACAACAACAACCTGGTCAAACTCACTTCAGACATTCAAAGCAGTATGGATTGGCAAGAAAAAACCATCTGGGAAGACAAAACATTAAAAATTTTGAATGCATCTTCCGTTTCAAAACTTTTTATTTACTCCTCAACAAGTAAAATAGAGAACCGGGCAGCAATTGCATTAGAAGATGCTTCTGCTAATGCAACAGCTACCCGTAACTACATGGGTTATCCTCCAATTTGTATTTTTCATCTTTTAGATCTGGATAGGTTGGGTACCTATGCTCAAGTCCATGAACAACGAGTTTGTTTTGACTTTTAAGTTTCGATCTAAAATTTTCTTTTTGAGGCTTGACGAAAATATCCATCTTTGTTCACTGTAAGTCCACTTACCCTAGATTAGACTGAGGCCACCAAAATCTGTTTTTGTCAGAACCATTAATTTAATCAAGCAATTATGATAATTGATTTTTTTTACCGAAAACTTAATTATAGAAAGAACTTGTGTTTTTTATTTGGTGGAAAGTGAACCATCTTACCAAAGTAATCATTTGGGAACATAGAATTTCAATAAAAATAAGTTTTGTGCTTGGGCAGGGTATGCTCAATAAACTGAATGCTCTCGAGTCTCGAAACGTGATTAAAAGAGAGGTTGTTTTTTTTCCGCCATCATGTGGTTAGTTTACATGTTGAGGATCGTAAAAGTGCTAAACATATGTTTCGTTCATTGCAAAACAGCTGGAAAAGTTACGAATCTATCTTTTGCATCCTAGCCAAGATTGATTGGGCATAGCTATCTTGGTGAACCTTCTTGTAATTCTTAACCTCATATAATAATGAAATTCAGCCAAATATTCTTTTGATTGTACTTTATCCTAGAACACTCAAATATACACCTCCAGAGAGTGCCATGTTCCGCTAGAGCAATGACTGAAGTAGTTAGAAAAAAATTAGGAATTCAATACGTCCTTCATATTCCCCAGCCTCTACTTCTAAAGTTTCCCACCAAACACACCATCATAAAATTTGAATCGCATCGCTAGGCTTTGTTCGATGTAATCTACGCTCAGTGGCCACTTGACAATGACGATTAAGCATTCATTAGAGGTTAAATTTTATGTTGGAGTAAATTTATTAAGTCAATTCCTTGTTTGAAGTAGCAAATATTAGGACCGAGAATAAGTTTATTACTATTATGTCACTTCTCTTGGTGAAAATGGCATTTACCTAACTAACTAATCTCATACATATATGTTGTGGTTGTTAAAACAAGTCAATAGTAAAACACATATTTTTATAGTCTCGAGTCTTGGGTTTGATGATTCATTGACTGATTCACACCAGATATGAATTACCGTTTTAATGATTTTTCTCTCTAAATATATATGATTCACATAATTGACTAATCAAGTTAAACACACAAGAAAATCATTAATCTCCTTATTAAGTTTTTGTTGCTTAAAATGAGAAGACTCATCGGTTGCCTCTTTCTTAGCCAAGTTCTTGTTTTCTTGGCTTTGTTTTCTTTTCTTTCTTTAGGTTTTGATTCTATTCCTTCACAAGACTTTTGTGTTTCTATTAATAACATCAATAATGGAGGTATATATATTAAACACTTCATTACTATCTTTTCCATGTTTACGAACCATTTAATCATGTTACTAACAAATAGTAACATTCTACCTATTTTTCTTGACGTGTCCATTTTTTATTGAACAATAAAGTGTTTGTGAATGGTTTTTTGTGCAAGGATCCCAAACTTGGTACAACAAACGATTCTTCCTTCTGGGATTAAACATTGCAAGGATTACAAATAATCCATTGCGGTCAAATGTAACACGGGCTAATGTAGCCCAAATTCCTGGAATTAACACCCTCGGCATTTCTTTGGCTCGTATAGACTTTGCACCATGTGGTCTAAACATACCACACACACACCCAAGAGCAACAGAGATCTTAGCAATCATGGAAGGTACACTGTATGTTGGATTTGTCAACATGGGCAATATGAACAAGCTCGTTACTAAGGTCCTTAACAAGGGTGATGTTTTTCCTCGCGTTTTTAGGGGCCACCCGAAAGGATTTAGGGACCATCAATTTATACCCAGCCAAAGACTCTAGTTAAGGGGTACCCTATATGATATTGAAGTTACATAAATGCCCTTCTGGTAAAATTGTATAAAAACCAAATCAAAAAAAAATCTACTCATTTCAACTCTTCTTCTTCCAGTTTCATATTATCTTCCGATTGTGGAAGAAAAAAAAACTTTCCCTCGTTCTTGTGTTCAACCGAAACATCGCCGCGAATCGTAAAATCAAAACATCGTCGATTCGTTTATAAAACAATGGATAAGGGAAATGAAACCCACAGACCTAGAACCAAAAACGTTGCTCGGGATATCGATCCAAAGATTGGGATTTTAGAAAGAAATAAATAAATTGTTGCTGCAAATGAAGAAGAACGCGAAGAACGCGAAGAAGAAGTACCCGTCGATGTAGTCGGTGGTGGCGATTCCGATAGTCAAACACTTCGTCAACTTCAAATTGCCCCAATTAGGTAAGAATCTATCATTTTTGGGGTTTATTTCGCTTTAATTCGACGAATCGAAAAAAAAAATTCTAGGGTTTTCGGTTATTTATCCAGATTCGGGCGATATTCATGCTTATTTACTTCCGAATGTAGTCGTGTTCTTCATTTCTCAAGAACATCGACAGTATTCAGGAGAAATATTTTATGGTTATCGGCCGAATATTGTTGGCCATATCTTCCTGGATACAAACTGGTAATAATTGGTAGTTTAATGAATTTTTTGGCTCCTGAATATATTTAAGTAGACACACAGTATTCGGAAGTGCACTCACTACCGAATATATATATATATATATATATATTGAAAAAATCTCAAAATTTCTGATATACGAAAAATCCCATTTTGGGGCCAGTATTTATTCGGAAGACAATATAATGTTTTATACCTCCGATTGTGTAGGATAAAATTTTAGAGTTTCTGAACTCCAGTTGATGAATATTCGGTTGTAAACATGTTTAAATATATTCCGATTGTTTTTCATTCGGGAAAAATATGTGTCTTCTTACTTCCGAATTTGTTCATTCGGGTTATAGTTGTGTACTTTGTCTTCCGATTGTGTAGGATGAAAAATTTAGAGCTTCTGAACTCCAATTGATGCATATTTGGTTATAAATATGTTTAGTTAGCTTTCGATTGTTTTGTATTCGGGAACAGTGTGAGTCTTCTTACGTCCGAATGTGTACATTCGGGTTATATTTCCATACTTTGTCTTCCGATTGTATAGTTTGTAAATATTGTTCCTTTCTTTGTTGTTTATACAAAGTCTAGAAAGGAGGAAGAAAGTGACAGCTAGTGCTAGGAGGGAAAGGAGTGCAAAAGATAATTCAAGTGCTCAACAAAGCTTACAAGAACAAAGCAGTCAACAAGGAGTGAAACCAAGTGCTGAACAAAGTGTAGAACAACAAGGCAGTGAACAAGGGGTGCAACCAAGTGTTGAACAAGCCACTCAACAAAGTGCAGAACCAACTGCTCCACAGGTTACACCCCACCATGAAATTGAACCAGTTGATCCAGTGCAAAGAATATAAGAAGAAGGACAACCAAGTGGTACCCAAAAAGCCAAGAGTAGAATCGGAGTTTAGTCTTGGGAAGTTACTGCCGAATATATAGGCCAAAGTATTATAGGTTACTGAACTCCAAATGACGCATATTCGGTAGGAAATGATCTATCTCTTTTTCCGAATGTTGGTTATTCGGTAGCTAGGTACTTATTTTGTTTTCCGATTATATATAATCGGAAATATTCTTTTGATATTAGAACCGAATATACAGGCCAGAAAAACTATAGGTTACTGAACTCCAAATGACGCATCTTCGTTAGGAAATGATCCATATCTATTTCCGAATGTTGGTTATTCGGTGGATAGGTACTTAGTTTTATTTCCCATTATATATAATCGGAAATAATGTTTGGAAATTACTACCGAATATACACAATCTATTTACTAAAACTTGGTTTCTTATGTATATAGGCATGGATCTATGACCACTTCCCTATCCTGAAGTTGGCCGGAGAGAACCCGGGGTGGTTCAAAGGTACTCCTAGAGGAACAAAGTATATATTTGAAGACAATCGTTCTAGGAAAAAAGAGCAGCAGTTGATTCACATGAGGGAGATTTTGGACCAATTGAAGGCCTCGGACGTATGCTTTGATCCATACAAGGAAGATCGAGCCAGTGGGCATATAAATGTTCAGTCGGACTTGTCCCTTTATTTTGGACCATTTTGGCACCCCACATGATATGTGATGTATAACTCCTCTAGGGTGATGCGACAACATGAGTATATACAACATCAACCTGTGGAGGATATGGAGGATTACTACAAATTGGAGTTGGAGTTGTGCTCTTCTAGTGGTGACAATCTAACGATTGTTCACACATGCCCACCTACTGTTCTTGATAATTGGGATAAGAGGAATGACTTCACTATCAACACTGGTAGACGAACCACCCGAGGTGATGGAAATTCTCCAGGATATATGAGTTGGTATAACAACGTATCACATCCTTTGGTTATCCGTGAAATTAAATCCAACACTACTGCGGCGGATTCAAGTTATAATTGTATCATCAAAGACAAACCAGCTGGTTATGATAGACTGGTGTGTGTTCTTATATTTTTGTTCATTTTATATTGTTCCTATAAATCTTAGGTAATTACCGTTTGATGTTATGTCATTACGTATAAAAAACAGGTGAATAGGTTCAAGCATGTTTCCAAAATGTTAAATGCATGCCTGAAGAACGGAGATCCCATGCCAGCTGAGAAGATCAAAGAGGCTAGAGACCTAGTTGATAATATGGATAACGAATATCACTAAGGGAAAAATCATCATTGACGACACATGATAAGAGTTGCAGTACCCCTACGACAACTCCATTTCATGCATTGTGGAACGGGGGTATTGTAGAAAGTCCAAGTTTTTCTACAATGGTTGACAAATGTTGTAAAGGGTGATGTGATTCATGGTTCGACAATAGTTTGTCAATGTTGTGATTCTCTTTCGATTTTTTTTGATAACCTAACACAAATCTTGCTTTTATTGTAGAACAATCGTGGACAACATAAGTAGCATATCGTAGAAACATATGCAACAACAATTACCAGTATAGTCATAATGTCTAACACAACACTTTTAAGGATTGTAATATTTAAAGTAACAACTTCTGTTTTCAGTAGATGAATACGAAAATACAACTTTTGTTTGGAGTTGTGTGCATAATACTATTTTGAAGAAAAAAAATTAGGGCCGAAACCGAATTGCCGAAAATAATTCGCATTCGCATTAACGTACCAGTGTAACACATTTACATTCATTCAAGTTAACCTGCTAGTCTTAAACACACATTCAAAAAATGGCAGTGATATAGATGTTTGTTAAAAAAGTGGAGTTTCCAAAACACACTCTAAAAAGATTAAGATGTATATGAGAAACATTCACCCTAGTATGCAACTGTGCTGATTCGAATTTGGAATCGTGTAACTGCTCACCATTGACTTGCTGGTATCAATGATGAGAATCCCAGGCAAACACAAACCTTTCGTGCCCATCACCATCAAGAGGAGATGCTTAGTTTACGGAAAAAACCATTTAAGCAACAACAGCTGCTGCAAAATGTTGTGCACCAATAATCGTTCCGTTACAGAAGTTGTTACTTGTTGTTGCTGCACCACATCCTTGAGATTTTGTGAAAAGTCATGCACTATCAGTTGACATTCCGTAGACAAACTAAGAATATCTCGGCACCAAGGCTCAACGACAGGCGGTGTCTGTATTGGAGCTGCATCTCTTGAACGCATAGGAGATTGTAAACCAGATCTCCAAGCCATGTTCATCCAGTTAAGATTATGGACTTTGAACTCGAGACCATGCCTGCTGGTGTTCTAAATCTCTAGCATGAATGGCATCCCTGCACAACCAGAAAAGGTCACGCTCAAACAAACATATCACAGTTTTAAAACCCATATTTGCACTTGACCAACCATTAACAAAGAAACTGCAACAGGGTTAAGGCATGCAATAATAAAAAAGTGAAGGAAAGAAAAAATATTCCACCAAAACTTTGTAATGTCATTGTCTCACACAAGCCATAAGCGAGAGCTGAAGTTGAAACAAACTCGAGCTTAAGCTAATAAGATCACTAGAGCTGAAAATGTAACAGTTCTGTGCAAGTACTTCAAGGTTAATGTTTATAATCTTTAGCTACTCTAAAATATTCAGACTTAAATCTTCTTCTGAACCAAACAAATTTATTTGCTTTATAGATGACACACAGATGTTCATAGTATTTAACAAACGGCAGGGTAGAAAAGAGCAACTGCGCCTCAATTAAAAAACAGGCAGTGCCTCTCTCAATAGTTAGCAGATGTCAATACCATAGGCTATAATTATGGATTGTTAGAATCCATGGACAATCAATAGAAAGCCACATTCACTACTTAAGATCAAATGCACCTACAAAAAATAAAACATGGAACACCTGTATGTGTGTGAACGAAGAACATAGTACAACTACAAATGATGTGATATACGATATTTTAAAATGCTGAAAATATCAACTGCACTGCCAAAATTTACTTAAAGAATTATACCAACTAACATAGCCAGTGAATACAAACAAAATAAGTATGCGGGAGAGCAACAAACCTGCTTGTGCATTGGTGCTCCACCATATGCAACAGCGACTTTAACACCATTCTGATAAGAGAACTTTTTCGCTTCATCATGTATCTACAGGACCACAAAACCAAAAATCAGTAATTAGAAATTAGAAAAGTGTATCTACATCACTAATAACAATCATTAAACAGAAACTCAAACAAAGAACTTAGAAATTTTCACCTGGCAAGACAACTCTCTAGATACTCTCCTCTCCTCCTTCAATTTCAGTAGCACTTAATTCAGCAAATTTGTCAGCAACATCAAATGGCTTAAGCAGATACAACCTCACTGCAAATACCCATTCCAATTCCATTGCAACACCAGCTTGCCATCACAGGTAACTGCAAATACCCATTCCAATTCCATTGCAACACCAGCTGGTCTCGACCTAAATGTAGATATCCGAAGCACTAACTATACATGGCATAGATAGTCAAAGAATTATCATAGACAATAATGAATCAGGTCTAGAATGGAATGGTTTAATACCGAACTATGAAGTATACTTGGCATAAAACATGAAAGGGTTATAAATCAAAACCATCAATTGAGACACTCAAACATTCATTAAGCACTAAAAACTGACTTTGTTTTATAACACAAAATAAACTAACATCTACAAGTTCATCTGTCGCCCTAACATGGAAATCTAGCAAAACATAGCAAGAAGAAAACTAAAGCAGCAAACCCTTGTTTTGTTCCCTGTTGACGGCCCCGCTTTCTTTCTTCTTATCGCTGGTTATTTAAACTTGCTCTCAAGGATCCAAGTTGGTCAGAGAAAGCCTTAACCGAGCCCAATCCAGCTGCTGGTCCACAACATCACTTTCCATTATCTGAACCTGCTCCAACCACAACACCTTCTTGTTCTGTATCCCATCTGAGCATCAAGTTTTTCTACTTGGCTGTTGCACATCACCAGCACCACTTCCCATCTCTGTCCCAGTTCGACTCCATCTCTATTTCCATATACTAAGCACCATTTCCAAATTTCATTAACACTGGTTGCACGAACTCCAGCCAATTACCCATACAACTCCATTTCAGACTCAAGGCCATTACCATGTCTGCATACAACTGAACCCATTGATGTGGCTGTTGTTACCATTAAACAGATCACCACTAACTCAAGTTTCAGACCACGCCAAGAACCCCTTATAACAGATCCACTCCAGCCAACAAACTCTTCAATCGAGTCTTCTCTATCTCAAACACAGCTCTCATCTGGATTTCGGCTCAAAGACAATCGATCAATTCCCCCAAATTGTATCTGCTGTTGTTGCTGTTTATCAATGGAGAATATCAATCGATGCCAAAACTCCCAAATTCTGACTTGTCTTCACTTGTAATCAACATCGACTTGCAAGTATCTCGTCTTCATTCTCATCAGCAGAATTATCCACACAATCATCACCATTAGCTAACACCAGAATTAGGTCAATTAATAATTGATGTTGCTGTTGTAGAATCACCATGAATCTCTTCCATCTGTACCCAAATTCAATCACCATAATATGCAATTCACTCAAATACCCACAGAACTCTCCATTCTGGACTTTTGTACCTTCAGATCTTGATGTTGCTTTCACCAGTTTACACCTCTAACTGAGATGCTAATCGATCCCACAGCCCCAAGTTCAATCATGCCAATAACTCAATCAGCACCACTGTCTCAAGCAAAATTACCCTCTCAGGATCTCAGATTCCATTCATGCTTCTTGACTTGATAAGCACCTTCAGGTACTGGAGTTGATGTTCGAATTTGTAGGAAGAGATCGAACTCGGCATCCTGAAAATTAACGAATTCCAGATCTCTTTCTCAAAGAGCTGCTGCCATTAATTGCTTCTGCAACTCCCATTATCAGACCCCATTTCTGTGAAGTCGCCTTTTCCTTTTGTAGAGACTTAAGTAGATCTTTGGCAAAGCAGAAAAATGAGAAATGAAACTTCAATATGTTCTTCCTAGAGAAAAGATGTGGTGAGTAGCAAGACACGTTCACTTATCTTCTTGCACACACGATCTTCACATGCTCGAACCATTTAGTGGATGGCCAGATTTTGTTGGGTGGTTGAGGAAGGTTTGGTGGGTGAATGAAAATGTTGGATGGACCAGATTTTGTTTGATCCACTCATACGGATTGGGAAAATGATTTCACGGTTGAGATTGTATTTTGGGATGCTCCTACGGATTAAGAAGCATGTGTGTTTTTCTTTGTGCTAATACACACTCATGTATTCGGTTTTATTATCAACCTTCGACACGAAAAAAATCCAATAAAAATATGAATAAATTTAGCATATTGTTATCGACATTCTGATATAAAAAAATCCAAAAAATGTATAAGAATGAGGCTGAAAAATAAGAAATGAATTCGATAATTGGTGTGTTTCTTTGTGCTTTTGTGCTTTCTCTTTGTGCTTCCGGTTAGAATTTTGACTAGTTACATAGGTCATGAAATAATTTCGACTAGTCATACAGGTCATGAAGTAGCTTTAGTTCACATTAGTAGCATGATACATCATTGAAATCGATAAATATGAAGCTCAGTGTCGATTCAAACTTCAAATGTGGTATAACGACATACATACTATGAACCAAGAAGCTCTGAGAGGGTTCTGACTTCAAACTTAGCATGATACATCATCAAAATCGATAAATATGAAGCTCAATGTCGATTCGAACTTCAAACTTTGTATAATGGCATATAATCTATGAAACACGAAGCTCTGAGAGGGTTCTGACTTCAAAATTAGCATGATACATCATCGAAAAATGAAGCTCAGTGTCGATTCAAACTTCAAGTTCGGTATAACGACTTACAAACTATGAACCAAGAAGTTTTAAAGTGCACAAAAACGATGAATCCAACCATTTACTGGTAAGATTCCATGGAAATATTCTACGAAACCTTAAACACACACAAAACTTGGTAAGAACGACGAATCCATCCATTTACAGGTAAGATTCCTTCGGAATATTCTATGAAACCTTAAACAAAATATATTTTTGCATATTGTATGCATAACAGGCTCTGAGATCGAAACCTGGCCAGGAGTGGACTACTATAAGTCAGAAACTTGGTAAGAACGACGAATCCATCCATTTACAGGTAATATCCCTTCGGAATATTCTACGAAACATTAAACAAACCCTATTTCTGCATATTGTATGCATACCAGGCTCCGAGATCAAAACCTGGCCGCGAGTTGACTACTCTAAGTCAGAAACTTGGTAAGAACGACGAATCCATCCATTTACAGGTAAGATTCCTTCGGAATATTCTACGAAACCTTAAACAAACCCTATTTCTGCATATTGTATGCAAACCAGGATCCGAGATCGAAACCTGGCCGCGAGTTGACTACTCTAAGTCAAAAACTTGGTAAGAACGACGAATACATCCATTTACAGGTAAGATTCCTTCAGAATATTCTACGAAACCTTAAACAAACCCTATTTCTGCATATTGTATGCATACCAGGTTCCGAGATCGAAACCAGGCCGGGAGTTGACTACTATAAGTCAAAAACTTTGTAAGAACGATGAATCCATCCATTTACAGGTAAAATTCCTTCGGAATATTCTAAGAAACCTTAAACAAACCCTACTTCTGCATATTGTATGCATACCAGGCTCCGAGATCGAAACATGGCCGTGAGTGGACTAGTATAAGTCAAAAACTTGGTAAGAACGGCGAACCCATCCATTTACAGGTAAGATTCCTTCAGAATATTCTACGAAACCTTAAACAAACCCTATTTCTGCATATTGTATGCATAACAGGCTCCCAGATCGATCCTGGCCATGAGTGGACTACTATAAGTCAAAAATTTGGTAAGAACGACGAATCCATCCATTTACAGATAAGATTCATTCAGAATATTCTACGAAACCTTAAAAATTTGTAAAGATGAACCCTTTACATGTAAGATTCCATCAGAATATTCTCTGAAACCTTAAACAAACCCTCTTTTGGATATTTCTACCCAATCTCAAAAAGCCTAAATTTCTAGAATTTAGTGGGGGGTGTTAGAGAAAATAGTTTTTAGCATAAGTGAGAAAAATTTAGTAGAACCGGAGACCAAAATAATTTTTAGCAGAAGTGAGAAAAATTTAGCAGAAATGAGAATCCCCCAAACCTCATTTTTCCCACATTCTATATTTTAACTTCAACAACACTTATAAGTGTTGTTATACGTTTCTATTAAAAAAAAAAAACCTAAACTTGTGAACTGTAAGGATGGTTGATGAGCTAGACATCCATGCATTAGGTTCATGTTCGAATCTCCCCTCTAACGTATTTTTCATTATCATATTTTTGTGTTCTTCAACAACACTTGTGAGAATTGTGATAGGCTAAGTCACTACACTTATGAAACAAAGTTGTTATACCTAAATGTCGTCACAACAGTTTTGCTAAAGGAGTTGTCGTTTGTTTTCTTAGCGCAACCCCTTGTTCCTAAGGGTTGGTAGTGATGATATACGACAACTCTTCCTTTGAAACCAGTTGTAAAACATAGGACTTTCTACGATGTATAGCGAAGTGTTGTAAATCTCCAGTTGTAGATGTATATTTTTCCCGTAGTGTATTATGCTGCCCAGTTTGGGGAGAAAGTCACGAAGAGGCATCCGCCCAAGGTGGCAGTATCAAAGACGGGAAAAAGAACTCTAGATTCATCGAGCGCTGAAGGTGCTCCAACTGAAGCTGCTCCAACTGAAGGTGCTCAAATCCGTGGTCGTGCAGGACTGGGAGGTAGTCACGGTCGTAAAGTAAAGAAGAGCAGATAAATGACAATGATTTGTGTTGTACATTCGGGACTTTACAAGGGCCAATATAGAAGGTTAGACAACCCATATTCGGAAGTTTTGGTAACTGAGTTGACTTCCGATTATTGCAAGTTCAAAATTTGAAAAGTATCAGTTTTTCCAAAATTCTGATTTTTGGGCCATCGTACATTCGGGACTTTACAAAAAAAAATTATCCTCCGAATATTACAAGTTCAAAACAAACCATGACATGGCTCTAGGTGGTTCCAAGGGCCAATATAGAAGGTTAGACAACCCATATTCGGAAGTTTGGGTAACTGAGTTGACTTCCGATTATTGCAAGTTCAAAATTTGAAAAGTATCAGTTTTTCCCAAATTCTGATTTTTGGGCCATCGTACATTTGGGACTTTACAAAAAAAAATTATCCTCCGAATATTACAAGTTCAAAACAAACCATGCCATGGCTCTAGGTGGTTCCAAGGGCCAATATGGAAGGTTAGACAACCCATATTCGGAAGTTTGGGTAACTGAGTTGACTTCCGATTATTGCAAGTTCAAAATTTGAAAAGTATCAGTTTTTCCCAAATTCTGATTTTTGGGCCATCGTACATTTGGGACTTTACAAAAAAAAATTATCCTCCGAATATTACAAGTTCAAAACAAACCATGCCATGGCTCTAGGTGGTTCCAATGGCCAATATAGAAGGTTAGACAACCCATATTCGGAAGTTTGGGTAACTGAGTTGACTTCCGATTATTGCAAGTTCAAAATTTGAAAAGTATCAGTTTTTCCCAAATTCTGATTTTTGGGCCATCGTACATTCGGGACTTTACAAAAAAAATTATCCTCCGAATATTACAAGTTCAAAACAAACCATGCCATGGCTCTAGGTGGTTCCAAGGGCCAATATAGAAGGTTAGACAACCCATATTCGGAAGTTTGGGTAACTGAGTTGACTTACGATTATTGCAAGTTCAAAATTTGAAAAGTATCAGTTTTTCCCAAATTCTGATTTTTGGGCCATCGTACATTCGGGACTTTACAAAAAAAAAATTATCCTCCGAATATTACAAGTTCAAAACAAACCATGCCATGGCTCTAGGTGGTTCCAAGGGCCAATATAGAAGGTTGGACAACCCATATTCGGAAGTTTGGGTAACTGAGTTGACTTCCGATTATTGCAAGTTCAAAATTTGAAAAGTATCAGTTTTTCCCAAATTCTGATTTTTGGGCCATCGTACATTCTGGAGTTTACAAAAAAAAATTATCCTCCGAATAATATAGTCGTGTTTAGAAATACCAACCTAATCGGTATATAAAAATTTAAGTTCGCTACCGAATGTCCATTTCGAAGGAAATACGTGTATCGTTAGCAATCGATTGTAGTGCATCATTGATAGGAAACCTCAACGACCATATTTTCAGAAACCTCAACGGCCATATTTTCAAAAATTAGAGTCGTTGGAACTATAATCTATATAAGGAGGGTAACCCCTCTCAGTTATTATTGAGTAAAAAATCAGAATGAAAAACCTTTTCAATGGCAAGTCCATCATCAATCGACAACATACTTCGAAGATGCAAGCGAACAACTACATCAATTGCAGCAATGGAAGAATAAATACAAAAAAGGAACAAACAACCCAAAAAAATTAAACCATCGTTATTGGCAACGAAGGAGGAGGAAGAGGAAATCAAGGCTAAGAAGCGAGGTCAAGAAAAATTCCATCAAAGAGAAAGATTAAAACAAGTTGAGGAAGAGACCGAATGGATAAAAAATTATTACATTGTGAAAGATCTACCCAAAGAACAGAAGGACGATCATATATTTTGGATTAACGATTCATTGGGTCCTTTTGTTGGTAAGTACAAGAAGCCACGCCATAATTATGAACCATCCCATGTTTCTTCAAGGGTGCACCATGTTATAAAATTGTGCACCGAGTACAACCGTATTCTTGCTAGGCACAGAGACGACAGGTTTGCGACACAAGATGCTTATTCCAAGTGGAGAGGAGAGTCGTTTCTACATTTCGAAGCCGCGTTGATTGTTGCATCTAGGACTGGGAAAAAAGAATAACATGTGATGTTTGAGTGCTGTAAATTCAAATTTTTAATATTAATCGGCGGTTTGATAAAATATGAAATTCCCGAATATGATTAATCGGATTGAAGTGTTATAATACTGTTGTTCCGATTACATAGTTTCAAAAAAAATTATAGCCGTGCCTCGAAATACCCACCAAATCGGTAGGTAGATATTTAAGAGTTCTACCGATTATAATATTCAGAATCAAAACGTGTATCATTACCAACCGATTATAATATTCGGAATCAAAATGTGTATCAAAGAGCCCGATTCCTGCATTCGGGAGATAACATTGTATTTTTTGCGACCGATTAAATCATATATCTTCACAAAAAAGTTTCCAAAACACTTGTACAAATTACATGTTCGAAAAAAAACAATCAAACATCGTCATCATCCGAGGGGATCAATTCGAGTAACTCAGTGGGAAAGTTGTTGTCCATAACGCGATCCCAATCAACCATGTTTGACTCATATTGTTTCACCCAATCCTTGTAATGGTTCATCGGGAAGTAATCGTGCCACTTACTCAACGGAGGTAACGGACAATCTTTTTTTACTCTTAAACCGATAAAATGCATTTCATTCACAAATGCCATTACGATTCTTCTATCTTTAACGGACTCGTTGCAAGCCGTTCTTGTGGGTGCAAACGTCATGCTAAGTCCATACATATGAGGAACAAAGAAATGTACTACGCAATTCAAAACGTCTGCTTGGAGATATCCAAATTTAGGCATTGTCATCCAATACTTGGATCCGATTGTCTTCAATCCCTTTTGGCACTTCACACGCGCAACTAAGTCTTTGAACTCTTGTTCTTTGTCGTATCTATCTCCTCGCCTCATCATCTCCATATAAAAACCCTTGTCCTTCACTAGTTGTACCGCCATCTTATTTCTTAAATATTGGCATGGGTGACATCTTCGATATCCGCCTCTCTAAAGTAACCCATTTGTTCCGTAGCAATGTGAAACCCACAATTTCCATCCCCATCAACCTCGTCGGTCGAAAAAACAAATGGAATGATAAGTGGAGGGAGTTGTTCCAAATACTCTTTTTATATTGTATATGTGGATCGATTTGGTCTTCCATTAAGATCTCTAGGGAAACGAAGAGTACCTTTGTCCTCTTTTATAGTAATAATTTCCATTGGTTGGGTTTGTTGCGAGGCGTTCATTTGCTCAACAACTTCTTCCACAACATTGGGTTGACTTACTTGAGAAGGCTTGATGAGTGCCAAATATTGTATATATTTATCCCTTTTTGTTGGCATTTAACTCATCTTTTGTGCAGTAATTCTACATTTTATCCCATATTCTGTATTTTCATTGTTTTCAAGAATAAATATTTTTCTTACTTAATTTTGCATTTTTAGGTAATAAATAAAGTCTGGATAACTTGCGGAGCGGAAAAGAGCTGAAGAGTGGTGAAAAACCGGAAGAAATTACGCAAGGAAGCCGCGAAGAATGTCGTGCACAAGACCAAAAGGCTAGAAGTGGGCTTGAAGAGGAAGAATTGTTCTTAAAGAAGACATGGGCCTGGCATACCCAAGGCCCAAAACCCTCACCCAAACCCATTTTCTATATCCAATCCCGTCTCGGATTTCAGCCGTCAGATCGAAGCATTTCAGCATCCTACGGTCGCTCCTGTGCCTGTGCATCAAATCCCGATGATTCCACTAAACACTACAACACCTAACCTAATCTCGCACCGTAGACTTCGTTGTATTTTACATCCTACGGTCGCTACAAGCTGCTTCTTTCTTAGCCGTCCGGTCCACCTACGATCTCCATATCCAGCGGCTTCAGCTCGTGGTACACACATCTTGATACACCCGCCTAACACACTAATACTCGAACCCTATGACCTATCCAAACAGCTCCCTACCCTAACCCATATCGACCTCCACCTTCGTCTTCATCTCCCCCTCTCTGCAACAGAACTACCATACCCTGCCGTACCACCACCTATTCCACTTCCACAACCACCACTACCTACACCAACTACCACCAACTCCACCATCTCCATCATTACCCGACACGACCCATCCCCCTAATTCGAAGCGCTTTAACCTCTCTCACCAACTGACCTAGGTGAGGGTTGATAAAACACCTCAAATTAGGGAGCAATTGTAGCGATTGGGAGCAGGAGAAGAACCGAGAGAGGCAGAGAAGACATGGGGCGACGTCAATTCAAAGTTTTGGTGAGTAAATTTCGGAGATTGAAAACCCTAATTTCAATTCTAGGGTTTCGGAAAAATTGGGTATTTGGTGATATAAATAGGGGGTGATGTAGAGGGGTAGAGGGGGATGATCTCTGGACTAGCCAGAAAAACATTTTGTTCTGTTTTATTTCACAATTTCAATTTCAGTTATTGCATGACAGTTGATAGTGAATGTTATATGATGTTTTGATTTTTATCTTCAATGTTGAGAATGTTGTTTCAATTAGCATATGTGATGAATGTTAATGCTGTTAACATGTTTTTCATGAACTAAGTTACTGCAGCTAAGGCTCAGAAGAAGCCTTAGTGCATTGTTGGATGATGAATTGCTAGGTTAGAGCCTTAATGCTTGTTTTTCTTGAGCAATGGGAGAGATTAGTGCTCATCTGTGTGCTTGTGATTGATTGTACTGTCAAAAGACAGTCAATGCTAGGAGCACATTAGTTGAGCAAGCTGATTTTCTTCCCATTCCAATTGTATGCTTAGGGTCTTAATTTCAACCTAGAACTACATTGTTTGGCTAGGACACCAAGGTGGATTCTAAGCCATTAGCTTAGCCACAATTCCTTTCTTCAGTCACTTACAATTCCAGCTCTGCTTTTATTCACTGCTTAGTTACTTTCCTTTACTGTTTTGCTTAGTTCTTGCATTTTTGCATTTTGAAGCTGTGTGCACTGAAGTCAGTGCACAATCTCACCCCTGCCCTTGGCTTACAGCCTTGGTTCCTTGCTGTTGTTATTTTATATCATCTGCCATCTAATCCTTGCTGTGCTGCCATCTTGTGTTAACTGTTTTAGTTCTTTGTATCTGCCTTCATCCATCACTGCTCACTGCCATAGTGCTTTGCACCCATTGATAGCTTAGGAAAACTTCTTTTAAGCACTCCTACTCCCTGTGGACTGATCCCTTTCTTATCCCTATATTATAAACTTGGCCTTGTATACTTGCAAGTTTTTGTGTGTTTTCCATTTGCACACCAAGTTTTTGGCGCCGCTGCCGGGGAGTAGTGCTGCCATCTGCTGATTTCCTTTGCTGTCTTTCATCTACCATTGCATCTCTGTCAAGATAATTGCATGCCATTCATTCCTGCCCTGCAATCATTGCACTTGTAGCCAATTTCTGAGTTGCTGCTGCTGTTGCTGCTGCTGTTGCTGCTGTTGCTGGAGCTGGTGAACCAAGCCTGCTGCTGCCAAGCCAAAGCAACTGGGCTGCCAACTGAAGCTGCTGGGCTCTGCCTTCTACTGGTGGGCTTGTACTTCTCTGAACTGGCTTCACCAACTTCAACTGAACTGGGCTTGCCAAGTGCTGTTGGGCTCTGCATTCTTCTGTTGCTGGGCTCGTGGTCTTCTGTGAGCTGGGCTTCGTTGCTGCTGCTGGGCTCTGTTCCACCTGTTGTTGCTGGGCTTGAGCGTGAGCTGCTTAGGACGATCCTAAAGCCCAACTGGGCTGTGCAAATAAAGGGAACAAAAGCCTAACTGGGCTTCCCTCCTTAACCAAGTAAGCCTAAACCATGAGTAACCCACTTGGGCCCCATTAAATATTCAATTTGGGTATGTAATAATTAATTTATTTTTAATTTGGGCTTGTAATAATTATTTTTATTTTTATTTTTCTTTTATTTTCTTTTATTTTTCTTTTATGGGCTTGTAATTATTATTATTGTTTTTATTTTCTTTTATGGGTTGTGCTAATTTATGCTAGGTTTAGTTCAAAAATTTTTTTTTCCCAAAGCCCAATTTTAAACCAAAAAAAAAAAAACCAAAATCCCTTGTTAGTCCAACACCCATTCAAAACCAAATCTTCATAACCCTTGTGAGCCAAATTGTTTCCGATTGCTCTGTCTGACCAACATGTTAGTTAAGGTACCTACTAGGACATGATTGTGACCTACAGAGACCAAACAAACAGACTTGTTAGAATTAACCCAGACGAACCTATCGAAATTCTAAGTTCTGAGGGAGACAGTCCAGATCAACCAGAAACAATGGGAGAACCCCGTACCCTCAAGGATTATATGTACCCAACTAGAGCCAGTCAACCTTCTTGTATTGTGCTACCCGAGGATAATGGCCATTATGAGCTGAAATCGAGCACAATACAGATGCTTCCTATTTTTAGAGGTGTTGAGAATGAAAACCCGTACCACCACGTGAGAGAATTCGAGGAAATTTGTGGAACTCTGCGTTTCACTCAAATGTCCGACGAAACCCTAAAGTTAAGGCTCTTTCCTTTCTCCCTGAAAGATAAAGCAAAGGCCTGGCTTTATGCTTTACAGCCTCAATCCATCATGACATGGGATGACCTCATAAAGGAGTTTTTCAAAAAGTTTTTCCCGAACCACAAGACTGCGACAATTCGTCAAAGTCTGAATAGCTTTGTGCAATTAGAGGGTGAGACCTTAGCTAGATACTTGGAGAGATTCAATGAATTATTGATCCAATGTCCCCATCATGGTTTTGAAAAATGGAGACTTGTGCAAATTTTGTATGAGGGTCTAGATGTGTCCACCCGAACAACGGTTGAGTCGATGTGTAATGGTCTATTCGTAGACAAAACTGCTGATGCGTCTTGGGACTTCTTGATTGAAGTAGCTGAAAAGACGCAACAGTGGGAATCCATCCGTGAACCCAGAAAGACTACATCCAAAGCTAAGGCTTTTAGGATTGAAGCAGATTTCGAGGGGAGAGAAAACATGGCATCAATAGTTAGGAGATTAGAAGAGTTAGAACTACATAAAAATTCAAAACCTTCCACCACTACTCTCCGAGAACATGTCGCTTCGTCTGTATGTGCCGCTTGTAACGATCCCAACCATCAATTCCAAAATTGTCCCGATTTGCTTGCAGTCCAGGAATCTAGGCTTGAACAGGCACATGCCATGTTTCAAAAACAAGAACATAACCCCTATTCACAGACCTACAATCCAGGATGGAGAAACCACCCTAACTTTTCATGGTCAAAAGGACCCACTCAGGGAGGACCATCTCAACCCAATCAGAGCTATCAAAACAATCAGGGATATCAGAACAATCAAGGTTATCAACACCCGAGAAACCCTCAACAACAATCAAACTCTCAACAACAATCACATCCTCAACACAATACCGACAAGAGATTATCCACCCTAGAGGAAATGTTCCAGAGTTTGATGCAAAGTCAGAAAAATCTAGATCAAAAGATGGATCAAATGTGTGAGAGAGAAAAGGGTAAACTTCCGAGCCAACCCCAACAAAATCCAAAGAGGATATTTCAAACAGGCACAACATCCTGCACTGAAACCTCACCCGATCAAGTCCATGCCATTACCACCCTCCGAAGTGGTAAAGTCATCGAGAACAACGTGGGCGAACCTAATGAATCTGATACAAATTCCACGCTGTCTCCACAACCCCAGAAAACCAAAGAATCTGAGCAAGTTGGAAAGCCTGACAATTCTACTGCTGTGAATGTCCCTTTGCCAACTCATTCTCCTGTTGCCCCATTTCCTCAAAGATTGATCTATCAACAGAAAAGTACCCATTATAATGAGATGTTAGATCTGTTCAAGAGAGTCAACATCAACATTCCTTTTCTTGAAGCAATCAAGCAAATCCCTGCTTATGCCAAATTCCTCAAAGACTTGTGTACTCAAAAGCGCAAGCTCAATGTGCAAAACGTGCTTTCTTAGCTGAGCAGGTGAGTTCCATCATTCTGAACAAAACTCCACCCAAGTTTAGGGATCCAGGATGTCCAACAATTTCTTGCACTATAGGAGAACACACGGTCAATAAAGCGTTATTAGACCTAGGTGCAAGTGTTAACCTACTGCCATATTCTGTTTATGAGCAGTTAGGTCTTGGGGAGTTGAAACCAACATCTATCACTCTACAACTGGCAGACCGATCTGTCAAGATTCCTCGTGGAGTGGTCGAAGACGTTTTGATCAAGGTTGACAAATTCTATTTTCCCGTAGACTTCATTGTCTTAGACACTCAACCTGTACAAAACCCAGACTGTCACATTCCTGTCATCTTAGGACGTCCTTTCTTGGCTACGTCCAACGCGATCATTAATTGTCGTAATGGAGTGTTGAAACTGTCTTTTGGTAACATGACGGTAGAATTGAATGTGTTCGATATTAGTCAACAACCTGTGAATCTTGATGATGATGATGTGCATGAAGTTAATATGATTGAAGGATTAATGCAAGATTCATTGACTAACATTCTATCCGTCGACCCCTTTCAAGCATGTATGGAGAACTTTAACCCAGATTCCTATGATGATGCATACTGTAGTGACGTCCTATCTCTGCTCGAATCTGTACCTCAAATGGACATCACTGAAAGGAAATATGAAGTGGAACCACCCTTACTCTCTGATTCCAAGATTATTCCATCCATTGTTGAGCCACCCAAGCTTGAATTGAAAACATTGCCTAGTACGTTGAAGTACGCATTCCTAGGTTCTTCTGATACTTTACCTGTCATTATTTCATCATGTTTAGACACGGAACAGGAAAGTAAGCTTTTAGAAGTACTTAAGGAACACAAAGAGGCCTTAGGATGGACCATCTCAGACCTCAAAGGAATAAGCCCCACCATTTGCATGCACCACATTAATCTCGAAGAGAATGCCAAACCATCTAGGGAAATGCAAAGGAGACTTAATCCTAACATGAGAGATGTAGTCAAAGGAGAGATCCTGAAACTACTTGATGCGGGTATCATATACCCGATACCTGATAGCAAATGGGTTAGTCCCATTCAAGTTGTGCCTAAGAAGTCAGGCATTACTGTAGTTCAGAACGACAAGAATGAATTAGTCCCTACTCGTACAACCACAGGATGGCGAGTATGCATCGACTACAGGAAGTTGAACACAGTAACAAGGAAAGATCACTTCCCGCTCCCTTTCATTGACCAAATGCTAGAACGTGTGTCTGGACACAGTCACTACTGTTTTCTAGATGGCTTTTCCGGTTATAACCAAATTCACATTGCTCCGGAAGATCAGGAAAAAACTACATTCACGTGTCCATTTGGGACGTTTTCTTATAGACGTATGCCCTTCGGGTTGTGTAATGCACCTACTACTTTTCAGCGTTGCATGATGAGCATTTTTTCTGACATGATAGATAGTTTTCTCGAGATCTTTATGGATGATTTCTCTGTTTTTGGTTCCTCGTTTGACGAATGTTTGAAGCATCTTGCCCTCGTGATATCCAGATGTAAAGAAAAGAACCTTGTTCTAAATTGGGAAAAATGCCATTTTATGGTGAATTCAGGAATAGTTCTAGGACACATCATCTCAGAAAAAGGAATTGAGGTGGATAAAGCTAAAGTTGACCTCATTCAACATCTACCACAACCTTGCTCTGTGAAGGAGATCAGATCATTTCTAGGTCATGCTGGTTTTTACTGGCGATTCATCAAAGATTTCAGCAAAATCTCCAGACCTCTGTGCAGTCTTCTCTCCAAAGATGTTTCCTTCAATTTCGATGCTGCTTGTGTGAAGGCATGGGAGGAATTAAAAACCCTTCTCACCACCGCTCCTATAGTCCGACCACCCGATTGGAAGCTTCCGTTCGAACTTATGTGTGATGCCTCTGATTATGCTGTTGGTGTTGTTTTAGGACAGCGAGTTGATAGACTACCATATGTGATATACTATGCTAGCAAAACCCTTAATGATGCCCAAATCAATTATTCAACTACCAAGAAGGAATTGCTTGCCGTCGTTTTCGCATTAGACAAGTTTAGATCTTATCTGATAGGGTCTAAGATCATCATATACACAGACCATGCGGCTTTGAAGTATCTTCTTTCCAAGAAGGATGCTAAAGCTCGCCTTATTCGATGGATACTATTATTACAGGAATTCGATCTCGAAATCCGTGATAAGAAAGGTTGTGAGAATGTGGTTGCTGATCATTTGTCTAGATTAACTTTAGAGACTATTGATGAATTTGAGCTGATTAGAGAATCATTCCCAGATGAACAGCTGATGTCTATCTCAGACCTTCCTTGATTTGCTGATATTGTTAACTACCTCGCTACAGGTAGGATGCCCTCACGTTGGTCGAGACAAGACCGCTCCAAGTTCTTGGCTGAAGTTAAACATTTCCTTTGGGACGACCCATATTTGTTTAAGTACTGCCGAGACCAAATCATTAGGAGATGTGTACCCAACACTGAACAGAAAGATGTGATATCTTTCTGTCATGACCAAGCCTGTGGAGGCCATTTCAGTACCAAGAAAACCGCTGCAAAGATCTTGCAGTGTGGATTCTATTGGCCATCATTGTTCAAGGATTGACATGATTATTGTGTTGCTTGTGAGCGCTGTCAGAAACTAGGAAGTATCTCAAGGAGAAACATGATGCCATTGAATCCTATTCTGATTGTTGAGATTTTTGATGTTTGGGGGATAGACTTCATGGGTCCATTTCCCATGTCTGACAGCAAGTTGTACATCTTAGTCGCCGTTGACTACGTCTCCAAGTGGGTAGAAGCCATCGCAACCAGAACAAATGACCACAAGGTGGTACTTTCCTTTTTAAAGGAAAACATATTTTCACGTTTTGGTACCCCTAGAGCTATCATCAGTGACGGCGGTTCACATTTTCGTAACAAGTACTTTGAGTCTTTAGTACGCAAGTATGGAATAACTCACAAGGTTGCTACTCCGTACCACCCTCAGACGAGTGGACAAGTAGAAGTTTCTAATAGGGAAATTAAGCACATTCTCGAGAAGACAGTTAAACCGTCTAGGAAAGATTGGTCATTAAGATTGAATGATGCTTTGTGGGCCTATAGAACAGCTTATAAGACACCAATTGGCATGTCCCCCTATCGTCTAGTGTATGGAAAGCCGTGCCATCTACCTGTGGAATTAGAACATCGTGCCTACTGGGCAATCAAAGAGCTGAACTTCTCTCTGGACGAAGCTGGAATTCAAAGGAAACTTCAACTCAACGAGTTGGAAGAATTGAGGAATGAGGCTTATGATAGTGCCAAGTTATATAAGCAGAAGATGAAGATGTTTCACGACAAGCGTATCCTAAGAAAGTCTTTCACTCCTGGTCAGAAAGTCTTGCTGTATGACTCCCGATTACATCTTTTTCCAGGAAAACTGCGTTCCAGATGGAAGGGTCCGTACCTAGTACGCACAGTTTTTCCTCATGGAGCTGTAGAGCTGGAGGATGTTTCCAACAAGAACGTTTTCAAAGTCAACGGGCAGAGATTAAAACCATTCCTTGAGCCATTCCCACCCGACATTGAAACAACCAACCTGGAGGACCCAGTCTATGTGGACTAAACTGGTCCACTCTTTCCCTAAATAACCAAAAAGTTTTCCAAATGTTTCCCTAAAAACCAAAATTTGTCTTTTTCCCATCAAAACTAAATGTCTCCCAACAAAACCAAATTTTTCCCAAAAAGTCCAATCCCATTAAAAACCAAAATTTTCTTGTAGATAATGTGTTAGTTAAATTTCCTTTTGTATATATTTTGTGTTCATCCATTGTGACTCCTAATATGATGGATTTTTGCCTTGAAATAACGGGGCTTTCGCCGTACAATCGGGTATTCTCTCTCCTTTTACTCTACTCAGCATGTTCCTCTTCATATATTGTTTTATAATTCTTTCCATATTTTGAAACATTGAGGACAATGTTTAGTTTAGGTTTGGGGGTATAGAGTAGATACCATGATAATATGCTATAATTGAAAACAAAACTCCTTCTTCTTTTGAAAAAATCGAAAAAATTCAAAAAAATTAAAAAAATGAAAAATCATAAAAATGGAGCTCATTTACCTTGAAATGTTGACTCTTGTGCAAATATGTAATTATTAGGAGTCTTAGTCTAGATATTTAGGCACCCTGATTCTAGCACAATTCACATAGTGATAAGAAATTTGCACGCGCACGATCTACCAATACATGTATGGCCTCGATCTTCAAGGTGTTTGATAGGAAGTTACGATTGCCAATCACTTTAGAATACTGAACGAAACTTGACTAGCTTGTTCTTTGGTTGGTTGGGATAGAAGGTGGAGGTTACATTAAGAAAGACAACCATCGAATTTAACTGGGTGCATCAAAAAGGGCTACCTCTTGCAAAGTGTCATGTAATTTTTTGTTTCTTTTGTTATGTATCAAAAGAGCTCATGTAAAAAAAAAAAAAAAAAAAAAAAAACGATGTATATTCAGAAAAAAAAAAAATCAGAAAAAAAAAAAATCAAGTATTTATCAATTCCATTCTCTCTTGTTCCAAAAATAAAAGAGAGTAGTCAATGTAAATAAGAGTCATGTAAATAGTCATCTTTTGTGTTTTATTGTAATAAGCAAGGAAGGGTGTATGCCATTGATGTACAACGCGAGTAATTGTGAAACACCTCCAACTCATTCACAATTCTCGTAAAGTCCGGACAGCTAGCTAGATTTCGACCTTGGTTCTTAGCCTGAGAAACTATCTCTTGGTGATTAGTAGTCATAACATCCGATCTTTCTTTACACATGTGTAGATACACTTTACACTCTTATCACATGTCTTTATTTGTTATCAGTGCTAGGATTGTGCCTTTGATAGCTAGATTGAAATCTCCATTTTGCTGTGAGCTTAAACTATCTTGCACATGTCACATTTGATGGAATCTGAGCTTATATTTTGACCTAGAACTTTGTAGGTACGTTCTAAGCAAACCTTCACGAGACTTCAACTCGTCCACTAGGGACACTTAGTGGTTTAAAAGGCTTAGTGCATACGCTAAATGCATTCGAGAGACCAGCGACAGTGGTATAGTTAGGATTTCCTTAGTTTTGTTTTACTTGAGGACAAGTAAAATTCAGGTTTGGGGGTATTTGATGAGTGCCAAATATTGTATATATTTATCCCTTTTTGTTGGCATTTAACTCATCTTTTGTGCAGTAATTCTACATTTTATCCCATATTCTGTATTTTCATTGTTTTCAAGAATAAATATTTTTCTTACTTAATTTTGCATTTTTAGGTAATAAATAAAGTCTGGATAACTTGCGGAGCGGAAAAGAGCTGAAGAGTGGTGAAAAACCGGAAGAAATTACGCAAGGAAGCCGCGAAGAATGTCGTGCACAAGACCAAAAGGCTAGAAGTGGGCTTGAAGAGGAATAATTGTTCTTAAAGAAGACATGGGCCTGGCATACCCAAGGCCCAAAACCCTCACCCAAACCCATTTTCTATATCCAAGCCCGTCTCGGATTTCAGCCGTCAGATCGAAGCATTTCAGCATCCTACGGTCGCTCTTATGCCTGTGCATCAAATCCCGATGATTCCGCTAAACACTACAACACCTAACCTAATCTCGCACCGTAGACTTCGTTGTATTTTACATCCTACGGTCGCTACAAGCTGCTTCTTTCTTAGCCGTCCGATCCACCTACGATCTCCATATCCAGCGGCTTCAGCTCGTGGTACACACATCTTGATACACCCGCCTAACACACTAATACTCGAACCCTATGACCTAGCCAAACAGCTCCCTACCCTAACCCATATCGACCTCCACCTTCGTCTTCCTCTCCCCCTCTCTGCAACAGAACTACCATACCCTGCCGTACCACCACCTATTCCACTTCCACAACCACCACTACCTACACCAACTACCACCAACTCCACCATCTCCATCATTACCCGACACGACCCATCCCCCTAATTCGAAGCGCTTTAACCTCTCTCACCAACTGACCTAGGTGAGGGTTGATAAAACACCTCAAATTAGGGAGCAATTGTAGCGATTGGGAGCAGGAGAAGAACCGAGAGAGGCAGAGAAGACATGGGGCGACGTCAATTCAAAGTTTTGGTGAGTAAATTTCGGAGATTGAAAACCCTAATTTCAATTCTAGGGTTTCGGAAAAATTGGGTATTTGGTGATATAAATAGGGGTGATGTAGAGGGGTAGAGGGGGATGATCTCTGGACTAGCCAGAAAAACATTTTGTTCTGTTTTATTTCACAATTTCAATTTCAGTTATTGCATGACAGTTGATAGTGAATGTTATATGATGTTTTGATTTTTATCTTCAATGTTGAGAATGTTGTTTCAATTAGCATATGTGATGAATGTTGATGCTGTTAACATGTTTTTCATGAACTAAGTTACTGCAGCTAAGGCTCAGAAGAAGCCTTAGTGCATTGTTGGATGATGAATTGCTAGGTTAGAGCCTTAATGCTTGTTTTTCTTGAGCAATGGGAGAGATTAGTGCTCATCTGTGTGCTTGTGATTGATTGTACTGTCAAAAGACAATCAATGCTAGGAGCACATTAGTTGAGCAAGCTGATTTTCTTCCCATTCCAATTGTATGCTTAGGGTCTTAATTTCAACCTAGAACTACATTGTTTGGCTAGGACACCAAGGTGGATTCTAAGCCATTAGCTTAGCCACAATTCCTTTCTTCAGTCACTTACAATTCCAGCTCTGCTTTTATTCACTGCTTAGTTACTTTCCTTTACTGTTTTGCTTAGTTCTTGCATTTTGAAGCTGTGTGCACTGAAGTCAGTGCACAATCTCACCCCTGCCCTTGGCTTACAGCCTTGGTTCCTTGCTGTTGTTATTTTATATCATCTGCCATCTAATCCTTGCTGTGCTGCCATCTTGTGTTAACTGTTTTAGTTCTTTGTATCTGCCTTCATCCATCACTGCTCACTGCCATAGTGCTTTGCACCCATTGATAGCTTAGGAAAACTTCTTTTAAGCACTCCTACTCCCTGTGGACTGATCCCTTTCTTATCCCTATATTATAAACTTGGCCTTGTATACTTGCAAGTTTTTGTGTGTTTTCCATTTGCAGACCAAGGCTCTGTAGAGATCTTTGGCCTTACTTGTCGGGTGGTTGGTCCACTTTGATCATTTCTTGGACGATCTTTTTTCTTAGGTTCCGGCTCATCTTCAAATTCGGCTTCTGAACGCTCGTGCCTAGACAATATTCTTTTATTAGACAAATACTCCTTCAACTCTTTTCTTTGGATGGTCCTCGACACTTCGGTGTTCGGCCTACCGGTGTTCTTTTGATTAATAGGTTCATCAACCTCCCTTAAACAAGGGTGAGGGGCTTCCTCCAAATTATGCATCAATATTTGCTTTTTGGTTCCGTTTGATGTAGCGTAACGCTCGGCTATTCGTGCACACAATTACGACTCCAAGAAAGACAGACCATCAACTACCGGGGTGTTCGGAGTGAAATTTAATTGCTTCCAAAATGGATGAATATCATTGATGTCAATCACTTCAACATACCTACCCAACTTATGACGACACGTGAGTCCAATACCTATCATATCCTTGCAAACACAAGCCGTATTCTCGTCATCATAAGTTTTATATAACTTCAATTGTTTCATCATGCGATTTATTTCCCATCTTGAAACTTTATGAACAACTCCCCTTAGAAGCAATTTTTCCTTAATATGTTCCATCGGGAATTGGTGTACACTAAATTGCATACATTTCCCAATCTTTACGAGATCACGATTGGTGAATTCATGGATTGCTTCTTGGGTCGACACAACTCCATTTTGACTACCAATTAGTATTTTCTTTAGTCGACCATGAGACCCCTCCGCAATGCTTGTCGCCTCGTTCTTGAAATTACGATATTCATATGTCCATGCAAACACAAACCTCTCCTTAATCGTTAACCATTGATTTTTTACAATACTCAACCGGTTTTGGGTAGTCCGTGCCGTATTCATCCTCAAATTTCTTCAAGTTACATTCGTAAATTTCCTCGGTCGTCGACCAAACGATTTTATCCCATGATTTCATGAACATTTTCCAAATAATTCCATCCTCCTTCCACTTTTCTTCAAATAACCTATCCTCTTCCTTACGTTCTTCCACGGTTAATTTACTAATGCGCTCATCCTCTTCCTTTGACCTCTTGGTACCCTTCCTTGGTCTTTTAGCTTGGAAATGATGATGGCAATTGGTTTTGAGATTGCATTGAATGTTCCACGTACATTGCAAGTTTTGGGATTCTGGAAACACTACCGCCATTGCATGCATTAAGGCTTGATCGTTATCCGTTACAATAACCCTCGGAAAATTATCACCGTTATAAATGGACCTCAACGTCTCCAACATCCAAATGAAACTCACATTGTTCTCATGATCCATTAAACCCCATGCGATCGTTAACGTGTTTTTGTCCGAAGTATCGCAAGCAATGTTCAACAACGGCATGTTATACTTGTTTGTCTTATAAGTAGCATCTATCAACAAAATTTGATGAAAGCATTGAGCCAATTGGATCATTTCGGGATGTGCCAAGAAAATACGAACCACTATACCATCCTTTTCTTCCCTTCTCAAGGTGTAGCCGTGTAACTCCGCTAACCACTCCGATTGTTGCATGACTGTTCTACCATCCCATTCAGTCCTTTAGATCGTAGCTAGGGCCGACTTAATTGTAGACAAAGAAGACAAGTTTTCGGGGTCATCCGCCTTTATTTTACTTAAGATCGCACTCGCTTTTTGGATCCGCATAGACCTCACCGTATGCATTTGATGTGGTTTTAACTTGGCAACCATTACATGTCCAATTAAATCCAACGGATCATCATGGTTGTGACAACCGTTATCAACTTTGGTATTTCCTATTCGTCTTCCGTACGTACTTACTATTCTTTCCCTCGTGACTCTTTCGCGTCCCACCTCACTCACAAATCATTTCAAATCGAGTGTCACTAACATGATTATTTTGAACTACCACGCACATGTTATCTTTTGCCTTGTTCATAAGCCATTCCTTTGCCTCCTTCTTACTTCCAAATGTCTAAACGTGCATAAAACAAAACAAATCTAATAAGCATAACCATTTAACATATAAATTTTGAAAAAAAAAAAGTAGTAATGAGTATACCAAATCGTTTGCATAGTATAGGGAAGTGTCGGGGCTCAAATAGAAATCATCAACAAACTCTTCAGCGGCCTGCATATGAAAGCAACAAATTATTATACAATAATCGGAGGTTATTAAATAAGTCAAACTGCCGAATATACTATATTCGGAATCCTATCGGTTACCCAAAACACCCGATTTATGCAAATGAATGTACACAGTTTACTGAGTGCAAAAAATTATATAATCAGAAGCTAAAATATATAGTAAAACAACCGAATATAAATAACCGGGAGATAACTTTAATCGATAAACATCCGATTTTCAAGTTTTCGGAAATTTTATTTTGAGGCCACTGTTATATACGGCAGTCAAATAATGTTAAACTATTACCGATTGTAAAGGATAAGAATACTGAGTTTTGAAATTTTTTAAGGAATTCGTTTTTGGGGCCATTCGGGGGTAAATAACTCTATATAACTACCGAATGTAGATTTTTTTGGAAAACCAGTTTGGGGTTTTTTCTCATATTCGGCAGTAAACTACTATCTTGGAACTACCGAATATACATATTTGGTACTCTGTGTGTTATATTCGTAAGTTTATTCGAGAAATTATCTACCGAATATGGGTAGTTCATGGCATTCAATGCATGCAATAATCGGTTTTTCTTGTTTACAAAAGCACACAAACGCATGCAAATCGAGTATTTGAGTTTCTTAACACAATACCTGTGTTTTACATGCATCGTTAGCTTCAATATCAGGCGATTCTCCATTTTCTTCCATGAAAGGGTCGTCTAGGTTTTCCTCTCCACAAAAGTTTGGATCATTCAACATATACCCAAAATCGTCTTCGCCATGATTCTCACCTTATTCTTCATATCCATCCATTTTTGTAGTGATAAAATGGGTTTTCCCTTTTTTCCTTCACCTTCTTCTCTATAACTCTAACAACTCAAAAATGAAAAAGAAATGGAAAAAATGAAACAGAAATCATTCTAATACTGCACCGACTACAATCGGAAGTCTGGGTAATATTTTGGCTTCCGATTGAAATCGGAGGATAAAAATGTTATCATATCCTCCGAATATATAAAAATGTTATCATATCCCGCATTTAGAAATCCAATAACAATAATATTATGATCGTGATTGATTCCATGGATTAATCCCTCTGTCCCATTTTTGATGAAGGATATAACTATAAAAACAATGACGACAATACAAAATATTTTTTGTTGAAAAGGAAAAAACCAAGGTAGAAATATATATTTTTGATTTGTTAGGTTTTGTTAAAACGATCGCGCGCACAGAAGAATTATGTAACTCGATGTTTGTAGTTTGACAATTGACACAATAAACTTTGTTTCCATGATAGTGAATAACATATAGATAAAGTTTAATTTATAAGCATTTGCTTGTAAACAATCATACATATTATTTATTTTGTCGTTGAAATAAGTTTTACTAAACTTTTAGGGGATAATATATAAACACACATTTTGATTTTTTTTCAATAACCATATGGATAAATAAATGTAGTTGAAAGTTTTCATTCTAGGTATTAAAATAACTTGTCGTAAATATCACAGAAAATATTTTCTTATATAATTTCTTTTACTGAATGACCATACAGAGAGTTTGGGTAACTTTTGTTTAATTTATGTGGGTAATATAAAAATATCTTCGGAATTTTAAATTTATCTTTATTATTAAAACTATCATACAAATATTCTCAATTTAAAGACCGAAATTGAAGTATCAAATTAGCAACAAATTAAAAGTAAATTAAAAATAAAATAAAATTAGATTAAATATCAAACATCAACAGACGACAAGAAACTAGTTGGAATCCTAGCTACAAGCTGGGTTCCAACACCCTTCTGAATTGCAATTCCTAATCTGTCAAAAAAGAAATTACATTTCTTGGCACCAACATCAAACCTAGACAAATGATTATGCAGCCTCTTAAGTAAACCCATTGTTTCTTCACCAAGCTCTCCAAACGTCGTGAAAGCCAGGGTACCAAAACCATAACCCATAGCCAAACACTTGTCCAAATATATTTTATTTTTACGAGTGATGGGATTACTCAAAGCTAAGCCAGGACGAAAGTTCCGAACACCTCCACCAGTAAAAGGAGAGACCCCAGTCACATTAAAGGACAAATTAAACTAGCTCAAATTAAACTTAAAGGACAAACTATTTCTTCTTGTTCTCTTAAATCTTAAAACTAAACTAAAATAACAAACATTAATTTCCTTTTTATTTCTTCTTGTCATAAACCTTATCAAGCTCTTCATGATGATGGTTAGTGATCCAACTATAGTTGAGCATATATCATATACCACTGAATATTTCCCTCCATGATAATTGTTTAAGCAGCGAAAAATCGTAAATACAATAGCTATGATTGGGCAATAGAGAAACAGTTGAACGAGGTGAGAGAAAAATATATAGTTGACATTATTAATTAGTAAAAATAACCACGTAATTGAAAAAAAAAATCTAGCTTAATTAAATAACCATAAGATACAAATACCGAGCTCTAAAATTCTTGTATTGGAAACTCAGCTTCATAACCTTCATCCTTTAATGTTAAACATCACATAAAGCTAACCTCATGCTTAAAATATATAAAACTTGAGCCTAGTATTACTAACATGCTCTACAACTCACAAAGCATCACCATACATTGCAAAAGCACTACATATATATATAGTGCATACCAGATACCGATTATGAACAAGGAAGTAGGAAAGAAAACACAACACTTATAATAGTTTTCATGACTTGTTATCAACTTTTATTACCTCTCACATTGTTCATCTTTATCTCAGATATGTTTCAAATTTTGCATTTAAAAGGAGAGAAATGAAAATTAGTAAACAATAGGTAGACATCAATTGTAAATGAAATTTACACAAAGAAGCTCCAGCAGATTCTCAACTTCCTAATTTTTATTTATGGATCTAATGAACATCATTACATGGATAAGAACTAGTATATAATGTTTCATTCAAGTTTCGTACATTATTAATAATCATACAACCTTTCTAATAACCAGGCATCTGAAGTCGTGATCAGATAAAATTAACCAACCTATTATCAATTGAAAATCCTTAAAGAATATATGTAATCGTTATTATGGAGGTTATTGTGGAAGTGTTGATTTCAAAATGACTTTAGCTATTGTAATCGTAACAGGTTTTTAACTGATAAGAGAAGCAATGGCCATAACATTTATCCTTCTGAAATTGAATTGGATGTTAATAAGGCCAACGGGAGTACACAACCATCACCCTTGTTAAGGACCTTAGTAAATAGCTTGTTCACATTGATGTTTGACGTGACAATTATGCATCTTCCAATGATAACTTAAATATATTCAGCACTTGTATGTATTTGGCACATTCAAAGTGTATGGTAAAAAGTCTATACGAGCCATAAAAATGCAAAAAAATTTAAGCCTAGGAATTTATGCTATATTTAGTTGATGTTACATTCGACCTCAAGATTATTTGTTGTGTACCCTGCAGGTTTGATTAATCTCGAAAAGAGGAAATAATTTATCGTAGCAAATTTGATCCTTCCAAAATAAACCATTCACAAACACTACATTTTGTAATACAAAGGACGGATTAGGTAGGGATATTTTTTATACTTATTACTTATAACCTTCGAAACATAAAAACACTAGTAAAACATAGAGAATAATAACTAAATAATCCCAATAGTTAGAAAAAATAGTAGTTAAGTAAAGAAGTTTACCCTCATCATTAGTGTTAACAAGAGAAAAGTAGAAGTCTTGTATCAGGCCAGGATCAAAAGCCACCACGAATGGAAAAACAAAGCCAAAGATACAAAAACTTCAACAAGAAAGAGATAACTACTCTTTTTTTACATTTTGTATCATGCGACAAGAGATCAATCAAAACTTGATTAAACAGAGAACTTGTTTATTGTATACTAATTAATTAATAACTAGATTTGTGAATTTTTATAAATGTAAAAACCTCTATTTATAAATAAAAATCATTGAGTTACCATAATGTCGCAATCACCTCGCAATTACATGATATGCGCAACAAGGTGGTGGACCACTAATGATGCAACTTATTGCGGCTGCCTATGTACCTTTCTCCGTACCTTGAAGGGATGAAGGATCAAGGACAATAATTCATCAGCGTCGGGACAAGAAACTAAACACAACTCGTGATGCAAAGACAAATCCTAGCAAAACCTAGTCCGTATAAGTCAAAGGGTATTTTGCAAATGATGTGCATAAGTGTGCATCATTGAACTTTCCTTCATTTAGAACCATGCATGCTGCTGCATTCTCAGTTTATCAATGCTGCAACGATGATTCATAAGCATCATGAAGCTATCTCTATTAAGCAACGCGCCATAATGATGCTTACGCATCATATAGGCTTTACCGACTAAGCTTGCATCTTCACTACATGCACTTACAACCAACATCCTTTCCCTTCTATATGCATACACGTCTTATTGAAATTATTAGAAGTTAAAAAATAAGAAGGGATGGATATTTACCAAGTCCACCTACTTTGGCGACAACGAGTTTTAAAAATATATAACAACATATTGGTGCAATTTAAGTTCTGGCCCGATGATCAACTTGAGTATTACGACATAATGGTATCGTACCGTACTTGACCAATTTTCCACTGGCGTGATGCACCAGGATGATGAGTCCAATTCACAGTCCCTAATATAATCATGAAAAAGTTGCTCTGATACCAACTGTGATAGACCAGTAAATTGCGCCTACATCGCCCAGCCGCACATGCGATATTCCTAAACACCGTGACTAGCCTTAAAACTTCAAGGCTCATAGGAAATTGCCTGTCAATTTTTCCATTGCAAGCATGCCTCAAAACACATGATGCCTTAAACTTAGCTTCCACAATATTCTAACTTACACTTGTTCCGCTAAGATACAAGGGCATAAAGGCTAATGCAATTTTTCCATTGCAAGCATGTCTCAGGCTTCCGTGTACTGTCCATGCATAAGGAATTACGTTGGACTTATACACAGGTCATTTTAAGCATATTTCCAGCTTCCTTACTTCGCTTCGGCACTTTTGAAAGCATGCATTGGCCTTGGTCATGTCAAGGGTGCATCATTCAGGATCATGTCGTAATTGACTTGCATTGTCCTCGTGATACAAGTGGCATATACAAGCTCTCCTAACTTGCATAATTGGTTAGCTTCCTTTCATAGCCATGCCCAATTTGCAACTGGTGTATACCTACATCGACTGCTTGATAGGAAGTATGGCATCAAAAGAAAGGATTACAATTTACCTCACTAAGTATGGAAACAATCATCTCTTGCATCGCATTTCCATGCCAGATGATATGAGTTACTATAATGTGGCAATCACCTCACAATGAGATGATATAAGCGATCAAGATGCTAGACCACTATTGCCGCAACTCATTGCGGATGTATGGGCACCCTTCTCCATACCTTGAGAGGATCAAGCACAAACCGTAGCTCATCAGTATTGGGACAAGACTCTAAAGCCTAGGCCTTAGAGGCTATGTGGAAGAGTGTGCATTATTGATCTTTCATTCGTTTAACACCATGGTGGTGCATTTTTAATATAGAAACACCGCAGCGATGATACCTCAGCATCATGAAGCTAACTCGAGTAAGCAAAGCGTCATAATAATGCTTTTGCATCATATAAGCTTTACAGGCAAAGCTTTCAAGCTTACTGTTGCACCTCCACTATATGCGCCTTCAACCAACACCCATTCCCTATATATATCTTACTTCGATTATTAAAAGTAGAATAAGGAGAGAGGATGAATGTACCCAGTCCACCTGCTTTTGCGACAACGAGTTTCTGAAATTGTACCATAGTGGTGCAACTTCAAGTATGGATGATGGCCAACATGAGTACGTATTGCACCATGATGGTGCAACTTCTGTCTAGGGCCAACATGCCCTTAACGCTCAACAAAAGCTTTGAGATGAAGCTTCATCTCATTCATCTTCGAGAATGCTTCATGCGAAAAGTAAGGGTGTTACAGTTTTCCACTTTGGCATGCCCATAATGGGTGCAAAAATGACAAACTCTGCCAAATGCTAGACGCTTAGGAACCAACCTTAAAAATTTTCTTTTCAATTTCCGGAAACAAAATAGTCAGAAATTAGTTTGTGAACACAATTTCAAAATAAATTCTAGAAGTTAAAACTCAACTTATTGTGATGCAAACTGTGTTTGCTTCTGATAGCTGAGAAGCAGAACCACTTTTATCCAAAGATTCCAAATACCTTCTTTTTTTCTTCTTCTTAAAGCAAACCCGATCCATTAAAACATAAAAAAATTACAAATAATATTAGAATACTTATCCCATTCCCTGCTAGTTACACGATATTTTTCTAGTTAGTTTTGTTAAAGTATCCGCCTGTTTGTTACATTTTCTATCTCAAATCAATGTAGTCAATGTCGGATTTCTGTGAATATTGCCCAGGGACGAAATACGATATTTTATCGATGAATATCGGTAAAATATCGACAATATTGACACCTCGTATAACGCCGAAACCGATATTATCGGCGATATTTTGGCCATCTCGTCCGAAATTGACTACATTGTCTCAAACTAGAATTCTACTTCTAATCCCCAAACATGCTATCATCATATTATTTTTGGCTTTTGTTAACTTGTATACCCGTATACATGTTAAGGTTTAATAAATAACTATTTTAGTTCATTGAAAATTGTGTTTTTTTGTCTTATTCTACTAGAAATTGGTTATTCTTATATTAAAAACAACAAACCTTGTTCCCAATGCAAAGAATTGTTGTTTTCATTGCAATAAAACAAACAAATCATGTTTCAAGTGCAAAGAATTATTATTTTAATGAATCTTAACGTGTATACAAGTTACCGAGACCCTTATTTTTTGAGGTAAAAATGAAAAGTGAAAAATAGTGGATAAATTGAATATTCCCTTTCTTCAAAAGCATATATCACCAACTAACCTTCACTTAAAAACAAAAATCATGTACTTGTTTGTTGCGTCACTCAAAAAGAGAGAGATGTATTGATTTTGTTTGCCGACCAGACTGACCAGCACCAGACCATCAGTACATCACCACCACCGAACCACCTGCTCCTAGTCCTAGTACCTCCTAGCCAACATAAAAACCAATCCAACGCTCACAAATCCAAACCATTTCCCCCAAAACACAACTCGAAGAACTCCATTCCACAGAGTACGCAGCTCCAGAAGAAGAAGAAGTAGCAGCTGCAATCACCTTCAGCACCGCCGCTACGCCGTCTCCCTCCCCGTGCTCCCATTCTCGTTCTTGATTCTTCTTATTTACTTCTCCTAGTTGTTTCCATCTTCTTCTTCAGCTGGGGGATTCAGAATGTCTGGGCGGAGGAAGAAGTTTAGTAATTGTAAAATCCCTAATATCAATGAAGCTACACGTATTCGTATCACTCAAGCTCTTGAAGATTTCACTAACTCTGATGATTCTCCAGGTACTATTTTTCTCATTCTAGGGTTTTTTTTTTTTTTTTTTTTTTTTTTTTTTTTTTTTTTATTTCGAGCTTTGTTTGTATATGAAAGATTCAAAATTGGAAGAGAGTGGTCAGTGTAGAACCAAAACAATCAAAAATTTTGACCTAATTTTGAGATTTTTTGCTGTTTTTTTTTTATGTGATTACAGTACTTACATTCGATGCTGGTATGACGAATTTCGAAAGGGCGGAAGTTCATAAATTATGTAGGAAATATGGGTTAAAATCTAAAAGTTCAGGGTGAGTTGGAAGAAAACAATGGAAATTTATCTCATTTTTGTGAATTTATTGTGATTTTTTGGGTGTTTTTTACTGATTTTGAGTTGAATAGGGTTGCGGAAACTCGGCAAGTATCGGTGTATAAACCGACGGGTGGGAAGGATGGAATGTTTAGGAAGAAGGGAAAGAAAAACATTAACTTGGAATTTTCGGATGAGTCGAAAGCTTATTTAAGGGATTTGTTTTCAAGATATCCTCCTAAAGAAGATGAATTGAACTCTGTTCAACCTAAGAAGCATAATGCAATTGCTGATAATAGATTTAGGAAGAATGACGATTCTTTGTGTAGACCGTGTATGGATAAAGCTAAATTTGAAGAGAAGGTGAAAGCAGCTTTTGAATTGAAAAACCATCCGAAACATAAGCAGGTTTGTGTAGACGAGGTTTACATTTTTGTTTGTATAGTTTTTTGTTGATTGTGATTACTGAAATTTTGTTTTGGGTTGTCTAGATACAGGAAGCGAGGTCTAAACTTCCAATTGCGGTTTTCCAGGATAGCATTATGTCTACTGTAGAGTCTAACCAGGTTTGTATATCTTTTGCATTGTTCTCTTCAACCTTCGTTGCTTTGCAACTTGCTCATGAATGCTTTATTGGTTGCGATTTGCATGCGTTTAGTCTCTCTGTGACTTATTCCGTGCAAGTGCAACAAGCATGCTTGGTATTGGCAGTTTGTGATTGCAAAACGATACGACTTTGTTTAGTTTTCTGAAGTTTGTCTGTTTACATTTCAAATCAGGTAGTGCTCATATCCGGTGAGACAGGGTGCGGAAAAACCACACAGGTTAGCAAGTCTTAGCTTTACTACTACAAATGCGTTGTTCTCAGTCACATGAAACATTGGGTTGACTGTGTTCAGCATGTTTTTTATCAAGTCACTCTAGTTAATAAACATTTTGCACTATCTTGACACCTGTGCAGTTTTGGTCTTAGTAATGTGTGCAGAATCTATTTTCTAGTTTTGAATATAATGCAGTTAGCTTGCTGCAGTTCTGTATTTTCATCTTCAGGTTGTCCAACCTCTTTTTGGCAATCAGATAAACACGTTTAATCAGTAACATTCCGAGAATGTGATTTGAAAATTGCAGCCTTGCTATATACCACGTCTTTGTTATGTGTCAAGTGTATTGATTTAATAGGTTACCGATAATGTTGATATGAATTAATGTCAACTTGTGTAGCCTAGATCAGTTCATGCTTCTGGCTTACTTTTCCCCATAAGCTTATCTCGGTAATTATTATTGTACAATCGATTCAAAAATGTGAGACCTGGATTAGAAGCTTGGAAGTATACTGATAGAGTAGTATATGAACTTTCAAATATTTTTTCTAGTTTTTGTATTTGATTCTGTTTCCCTATGAAACTCATCCAGGTCCCGCAATATTTATTGGACTACATGTGGGGTAAGGGCGAGCAGTGTAAAATTCTGTGTACTCAACCTCGACGTATATCAGCCATATCAGGTGATAATTTGATCATTTAAGACTCGTTTATGTGCATATCTCTGGTTTTCCTTTCCTTCTCATCTTCTTTAATGAGTTACCTACTAATCATGGGTTCTGAATTGTAGTTGCTGAGAGAATCTCTTGGGAAAGAGGAGAAAATGTAGGGGAGACTGCTGGTTACAAGGTGCCTTTTCTTTTTTCTTTCTTGTTTAATTGATAATAGGCCTTTTCTTTGGCACTTCCTTGGCGCTAGGAAAAGCTTCATTGGCCTTGCCTTCAGTGTTCAACCGTAGTTGGCACTCAATTAAAATAACTAAGTCTTTTGTATGTAAGCTGACTTTTCCTTGAGCATTGTGGACTTCCATTTGCCAGAGCATAAGAAAGCCTGATCGATAGAGAAAGTACATGTAGGATAGGGCGGTGCTAGAACCTTCGATAGAGATCGAGCAACCGTTGATGCCTTCTTAGGATCTTGGTCAATCCCTTTGTATCTGCGTTTGCTTCCTTAATTGACAAGAATGTCTTACAAGAACGGATGGGACTTCTCCCCCGACCTTAAAGAGACGGGGCATGCAACCTGTCGTTAGGAATATTTGTGACACTCCTTTCCTGATGTCTGTCCCATGTTGTCCCTCTTTGGAGTAGGCTCATGGTACGGGGTTCCGCAGAAGTTCACCAAACACAACACATGGATTTAGTTGGATGCCCACCTGACACTTTAGTTTGTGGGTGTGGTACATTCTTTTCTTATTTGTACCGGTGATTGTGCTACACTAACACGTCATCCTAATTTTATGTGCCAATATAGCTCTTTCTAGAAGCCTATAAAAAATATTTGTTACACCAGCAAAATCTCCAAGCATTTAGCTTATCTGGCAGGAACACTGATATTGCTTGTGAATGTGGGTGTTATTTGGCAGATATATGTACATGCTGAATCGCCTTTTTAGATGTCAGTGTTGAACCTTTGTGGTGTGTTTAATTCTTCATTGACTCCATTGTTTGTTTCATTTCAGATACGGATGGAGACTAAAGGAGGGAAGAATTCATCTGTTATGTTTTGCACAAACGGCATTCTTTTGAGGGTGCTGGTTGAGAGAGGTAACGGTACCGGAGCTAAGGATGAAAATTGGAAGAGTAGGGTTTCCGAATTTACTCACATTGTTGTGGTAATTACTCTCTTAAATGACTGTTGTGTCTTACTCTTGACCATATCCAATTTGACTAATTACTTTGATGTGTCTTCTTTCTCTTTGCTCTTTACTCTATATATCCCGAATTTGATGTTCTGTCTACCGGACGGCCCTTTTGTAGGATGAAATACATGAAAGGGATCACCATTCTGATTTTATTCTGACGATTCTAAGGTACTAAGCATGTTATGCATATATTATTTTTTTCGTGTTTCACTGTCATGGAAAATTTGGATTAGGAGTTTGAGGTACATTTTGGTGACTATAACCACTCTCAAGTGCGTTCCAAAACTCATGATTTGTGGAACCATTAGTGTTTTAGCCTATAGCTCGTCTCACATTAGGCATAGATCTAGTACCATGTGTCTGGAAAATTGTGGTTTCTCTGTTCCCATCTTTTTGTTTTGTATGTCATCTCTTTCGTTGATTTTAGAAGCTGATTGAGCAAGTGTTTTTGGTCAATGCCTGTAGGAATTAGAAATAGGGTAGCGGTTAATGATTGTTAAATCTTTCAATCTGATCGACATTAATTGTGTACTTGGTTCTGGATATCTTACTGTTTCGTCATTCTTGTCTTACTTTCCATTGCAGAGACTTGCTCCCTTCTTGTCCTAACTTGCGCCTGGTTAGTACTTATGTTTCATGTGTTAGTTTTGCAGTTGTTTCATCTTTTAAAATAAAAAATTTACTACAGTTAATTCCTAATAATAGATCCTTCAATTTCCGTAACTCAACAGATACTTATGAGTGCAACCCTTGATGCTGAGCGGTTTTCACAGTATTTTGGTGGCTGCCCAGTCGTCCGAGTACCTGGTTTTACATATCCAGTAATAGAAAAGCACCCCTTTCTCTTGATATTCCAGGTTCCTTCTTGTTTTGTCTTTTAAATCTGTAAGCTGTGACGATTTCAGGTCAGAACTTTCTATTTGGAGGATGTTCTTTCTATAATAAAACCAGTGGAGGGGAATCATCTTGATCCTGGTTCAACAGCTGGAGGCATGCGAGATTCTGAGGTACGAGAGGATCATAAAGCTGCACTTGATGAAGCAATTGATTTGGCATGGTCTAGTGATGAGTTTGATCCTCTCCTAGAACTACTGCTTTCTACTGAGGCTACTCCGAGAGTGTATAATTATCAACACACTTTGACTGGAGCCTCACCATTAATGGTTTTTGCTGGGAAAGGTAGAACTAGTGATGTTTGCACGCTCCTCTCATTTGGTGTGGATTGCAATCTACGCGCCAAAGATGGAACTACAGCTTTGGAATGGGCCGAGAGGGCAAACCAGGTTGAAGTTGCTGAAATAATCAAGCAACATATGAGTAATGTCCTTGCAAAATCAGCAGAAGAACAGGAGTTGCTTGAGAAGTATTATTCCAGTATCAATCCAGATTTTGTCGACATTGTTCTTGTGCAGCGTTTGTTAAAGAAAATTTGTTCTGATTCTGAAGAAGGTGCTATCCTTGTATTTGTTCCAGGATGGGATGATATCAATAAAATTCGAGCCGACTTACTTTCTTCTCCATTTTTCAAGGATAGTTCTAAATTTATAATATTATCACTTCACTCTATGATTCCATCTTCTGAACAGAAGAAGGTTTTCCAGCATCCACCTAAAGGTTCACGCAAGATTATTCTCTCGACCAACATTGCTGAGACTGCTATTACAATTGACGATGTAGTTTATGTTATAGACAGTGGCAGGATGAAAGAGAAAAATTATGATCCTTACAATAATGTTTCTACACTCCAGTCCTCGTGGGTTTCGAAGGCTAGTGCCAGGCAGCGGGAAGGGCGTGCTGGGCGTTGCCGTCCAGGTATTTGTTACCATCTCTACTCAAGTACTCGAGCCTCATCTTTGATAGAGTTCCAAGTTCCAGAAATCAAACGGATGCCAATTGAGGAGCTCTGTTTGAAGGTAATCACTATCCATCTTGTGAATGGACCAGTTCGTATCAGTTAATAATTCCTTTAATTACTTTTAAGAGGAAACTTGCAGATGTTTCTTTTCTGCTTTTTGTCGGGTTATTCCTGTGGAAGTTCGTAAGGAGACCTAGATAATGATTCAATTTTCTCGTATTTATTTTTTAATGCATTAAGTGTCTATATTTAGTTGCTTAATGTGGAATCGGAGATAAACCAGTAGACCATCAACATGCAAGTTGGATTGTTATGCCTTTTTAAGCGTTTAGACAATAGTACCGGTTTTAGAAATTTTATAGAGACAGCAGGAAAGACAATCTTTGTTATTTATCAGATCTTTTTGGTATAATGACAGGTGAAGATGATCGATCCAAATTGCAGTATAGCAGACTTCTTACAGAAGACTTTGGACCCTCCAGTTTATGAGAGCGTACGCAATGCAATTGTGGCTCTTCAACAAATTGGAGCCTTGACAGCTGATGAAAATCTAACCGACCTTGGGCAAAAATTCGGTTCTCTGCCAGTGCATCCAACAACGAGCAGGATGCTGTTCTTTGCCATATTGATGAGCTGCCTTGATCCAGCTCTGACTCTGGCATGTGCGACTGAATACAGGGATCCATTTGTTCTGCCAATAGACCCTTTTGAAAAGCAGAAAGCGTTGGAAGCTAAAGCAAAGTTTTCATCTTTATATGGCGGGGTAAGTGATCACCTGATGACCGTTGCAGCCTATGAGTGTTGGGAACATGCAAGAAACATGGGTCAAGAACGTCAATTCTGTTCTCAGTATTATATCTCCTCAAACACCATGAATATGCTGTCTAACTTGCGTAAGCAGCTTATCAAGGAGCTGATACAGAATGGGTTTATTTCAGAGGATATATCTATATATAGCCAGAATGCGCGTGAGCCAGGTGTACTCCATGCAGTTCTTGTGGCAGCGATGTATCCTATGGTTGGAAAACTAATCCGACAAACTAGAGGTGGAACTAAAACTAGGGCGGTAACTGCAAGTGGTAATAACTTTTCATTGCTCACTCATCCTTATAATATCAAATCACTCAACAAGCAGAAGTCTCAAATACTGCTCGTATATGATGATATTACCCGTGGTGATCGAGGTATGTATGTAAGGGACTGTACTGTTGTGGGTCCATACCCATTGTTGTTACTTGGAACAGAGATGGTTGTTGCACCTTCAACAGCTGATAGTTACGAAGATGATGAGGATAGTAGTGAAGAAGAAGACAACAGTGGCGCATCTGGAAGTGATGAGGAGACGAACGTTAGAGTTGCACAAAAACGTGCTGAGCGGATCATGGCCTCCCCTGAAAATGCTGTCTCTGTTGTTATTGACCGTTGGCTTACTTTTGAGTCCACAGCAATTGATGTTGCTCAGATTTACTGCTTGAGGGAGCGATTGAAGGCAGCAATCCTTTTTAAAGTAAGTTCTTACCCTCCTCTGTTAACGTTGAGGTCTTGCCTTTTTATGGGAGTGTTAATAACATGTAGAGATCACTGTGAAGTGAAGATCAACTCAGGAGATTGAAATTGCCGGTCACTCCTCTTCTATCAAATCTCTCTGATTGATCTGTTAATTCATGTGAATTCGTTTCTGGCGTGATGCTGTTGCTATGTATCATTATTACTATTCTATCTGATGTGCGCCGTGGCTCTACATATTTACAGTTTTTCCTCTGTGTTTTTTACAGGTCAAATACCCACAAAAAGATCTTCCTCCAGATCTCAAGACATCTGTTGATGCAATAGCTTCCATCCTTTCTCATGACGGCTTAACAGGGATTCCTGAAGCCTTGAGAGGTCCCATTAAGTCGTCTAATCCAGAGGAAGGTCAACCAGACGATAGCAGCAGTTCCTCAGACAATTATCTGAAATTTCTGTGGAACTATAGTATTGATTCCCACAATCAAAGCCAGTTATTTCAAGGTGGTGATAGTGGTGGACGAGGTAGACATGGTTTCTTCGCAAATAGTCGTGGACGAGGTAGAAGGGGTGGTTCCTTTACTAATGGTCGTGGACGCGGTAGACAGGGTTTCGTTGCTAATAATAAATTTGCTCTTAAACGACATGGTGGTGGTGGTGGTGGTGCTGCTGCTGATGGCGGGGCTCGTCAAGAAAAATGAAAAAGCCACTTCAACGTGTTTTGATGCCACGGCCTAAGCAAGTTCGATGCAGCTAAGCTAAGCCAATTATGACGCACCCAGTTTATTTTGTTCTTAAGGTTTAGGTTTTTATTGATCAAGAAAAAAGAAGATATTACAAATACACCTGGACCCAAGAAACCAGGTAAACTACAACAGCCTCTGTATAATTGCTAGCAATCACTTCTCCCCAGTTAGTAACTAATGTAAGAGTCCTGAACCATTTTGCCAGTGAGCTCCACTGACTAATGAATCTTTTCACCTGGATGATGAGATTCTGTTTATCCATCTCTCTTTTCACTCTGTTGTTTTTTTAACCTGAAGTGATCTCAGGTCACTGATATCATCTCCCACGTTTCGTTTGTGACCAAGGCATCTAATTCATCTTTTATTGGAGCACCCCGTCGAATATGCTATGAAACGGATTTTTTTTTTTAAAGAAAAGATCTCAATGAACAAACGCAAATGACCTCCAATATCATTTACTTCCTCGACCACAGTTACCTTGACAAAATCTTAGTTCACTATTGGTACTTGAAATTTTCAATCCAAAACTTGCTGTAGTCCTTTTCCTCGCCAGACTTTGTTCGACGTATATTCTCAACGTATCCGCAGCCGGTCTAATATTTGAGTTGGAGTAGATATGGGTGTTTGTCGAATGGGTCATGCTTCGCATTACTTAGGTGGACGCAGAATTAAGTTAATTTGGTCATTGTTTATTAATAAAATAGGAGACTAATATGTCACTTGGCAAAATGGCCGTACCATAAACCAAGCAAACTAGTGATCTCATACGTAGATTGGTTTAGTGGTTGAAGCAATATTCAAAAAGTAAAACACATGTTCCTAATTAATCTTGTGTTGATTCATTCATACAAAATGTATATCACTATTTCATTGATTTTTCTCTATAAATAGAGATTTTTTTCGTTCACAAAATTCACAAATCTACTCAAGTACATTAAACAAGCTATCAGTTTAATCAAGTTTTGGTTGCTTTCTACAACCAAGATACAAAATGAAAAACATGATTAGTTATCTCTTTCTTAGCGAAGTTCTTGTGTTCTTGGCTTTGTTTTCTTCTTTAGCGGTGGCTTCTGATCCTGGTCCAGTCCAAGACTTCTGCGTTGCTCTTGCTAACGCTAATGATGGGGGTAAACTTCTATACTCAATTATTACTATTTTTTCTTAATTATTGAGGTTATTTATTTAGTTTTCTATGTTTAACTAGTGTTTCTATGTTTCGAACGTTACATATTATGCTTCAATTTTTATTTTTTTAACAAGGATAAAAAAGCACCCACCTAACTCAATCTATGTTGTTGCACAATGCAGTTTTCGTCAATGGTTTGTTTTGCAAAGATCCCAACCTTGCTACAGCGAACGATTTCTTCCTCTCGGGATTAAATATTCCAGGGTATACAGATAATCAACTGGGGTCGAATGTAACACAAGCTAATGTAGCCCAAATCCCTGGACTTAACACCCTCGGAATTTCCATGGCTCGTATAGATTTTGCTCCATACGGTCTGAACGCACCACACACACACCCAAGAGCCACGGAGATCTTGGTAGTGATGGAAGGCACACTATATGTTGGATTTGTGACATCAAACATTGGAAATGTGAACAAACTCTTTACTAAGGTCCTTAACAAAGGTGATGTTTTTGTATTTCCCGTTGGCCTTATACACTTCCAATTCAACGTGGGGAGGACAAATGCGGTGGCATTTGCAGCTCTTAGCAGCCAAAACCCCGGTACTATCACAATCGGTAAAGCTGTTTTCGGATCAACACCCCCTATCAACGATGATGTTCTTGCCAAAGCGTTTCGAATTGACAATAGATTGGTTGATATTATCCAGTCGCGATTTCAGATGCCTGGTTATTAAAAAGATTTGATAATTAATAATGCATGAAACTCGAAGGAAATAATATATGTACTTACTGTTGTTCACTAGAACCATAAATAAAAAGTAAGAAATTCATAAATTTTTTTGTTGCAGCTTCCTAATAATATACTGCATTTATAGTAACGTACCTATTTACGAGGGAGGATCCATGAACTATCTTATTTGGACATTATTTTATAAGATTTGTACCAATTTTTCTTTAGATTCCAAACAACAATGAATTTGGAGCGAATATTTTGGCAATACGTTCTTTCCACAAAAAAACGAGCACAATTTGAGATACCAACCCCACCATCTGTCAATTTTAATTTCAATCAATGATTTTTCACGGTTGATTTTCAAAATGGTGAAATGTGGTGTTATATATATATCTGATTGTGCTCATTTTTTGTAGGATTGTCAAGTTTCACAAAGCGAGCTTATCATTAAAGTATTGCCTCAAATTCATTGTTGTTTGGAGTTTAAAAAAAAATTGGCGCAAATCTTATAAGACAATAAAAATGTTCATCGATCGTCCCTCCTTAGTTATATGTTTACATTTTATGTCCATCAAATTTTATGGAAAATCCTACCGCAAGCATGTATTTTATTATAAACTTAGAGGGCTATAACATAAGGGTATATGATACCTAAAGATTCACCGGCTACATTTGAAATGATATGCCTTGAATCTAGAATAACAAAGCAGTGGACCAGAATGAGAGTAGCGGTCTTCAAATCAGAGTTGCATCGGGAACAAATGTTGGAATCGAGGGTCATAAGGCCTTCGTTCAGTGCTTTACACAAAAAAAAAACAATACTTTTGATGAATACGACTGAGTCCAAAAGGACTTAGTTGATGGTAGGGGTGATCGATGCGCTTCAGTGAAGGTGCTAGTCAGACGATTGTATCCGTATACTGAGGTGAATTGCCCGGAGGATAACTGGTTGTCTCCTCTTTCTCCATCTTGGTATAACACACAGACGGACCTACAGCTGGGCTAACCTGGGCTTTAGCCCAGATAGCCATCATAGTCCAACAGTTTAAAAAAGTGAAATGCTCTGGTCTACCAAAATTATTAGCCCAGCCTGGGAAAAGAATGAAGACTTCTTGGGTGCGTCCCTCATATAACAGGTGTTGATTTCCGGAGAAGACAGGCGCTACTACCGCTAATATAGTTACTAAAACTAAAAACATACTAAAGACCGGAAAATAGAAGCAACACGAATTACAGACTCAAAACTATTACACTAATAAAATGAAAGCAGACTACAAAACTACGAGGAAGCAATCAACTAGTCCTAAAACAAAAATAAAATTGACGTCTAAAGTCAACTGAAAACAAAAGGAAGTTTAAGGTAGTGAGTCCACCATCCTAATGTGCTGCATTTAGTTTTTGTTCCTAGATTTATGTATTCTCAAGAAAAATATGGTTTATCCAGGGTTATCACTGCTGCTGCGGAGTGCTGAAACTGGTTGTGGCTGAACTTCGTAGGTTGTAGGGATTACATTCCCTTGGCAATCATCGAGAGGTACACATAAGCTGTCAAACATAATGGTGGTAGTTTGTTGTTGTAAGTCATGCAAGTTGAATACTTCTTTTCATCCAACAATGTTACTTAGACCACCAATTACCTTTTTGCATTCAAAGTCATCCGTAAAAACTGTTGAGGATAATAGTCCCACATAGACCAAACCCCTAGCTATGGACCACTTCGCTCATTGCCAATTGATTTTGAGTTGGAAGCCCACACTTTTATCATGATATCAACGCTAGCCCATATGCGAGTAAGCCCAACGGATACCCTTACTTTGTCCACGATGTAGGCCCAAACTCGCCATACTGTGGTGGGAGCTACCCACATGAAGTAGAGGCTCCAAACTCCGCCCTACAAGTTGAGGGTGCATGTTGAAGATAATAGTCCCACATAGACCAAATCCCTAGTTAGGATCCTCCATTTAGTTGTATGGACAACTCCATTCATTTCCAATAGGTTTTGAGTGATCATATGCAAGTTTTCAGTTTTTTTTTTGTTGTTGACCCCTTTACCTCGTAAGGCCTAACAAAAATTTGAGGAGCAGAGTCGCTATTATGCACATGACGTTTTTCAACGGGCTTCTGAAATTTATTTATATTTATGAACATTTTTCATTAAAAAGACTAAAGATCCTCCGAGGGATGGGATACAAAATGAGTAGAGCCATCTAATATCGATCCACATGAGGATATGTTGATATTAAATTTATCTACTAATAGTTGGTGGGCAATACAAGATGGAGGATTGTTTCCCCACAAAATAGGAAACTTTAAGGCTTTGACAAACTTAGCTAGAATGTCAGCAGACTTGTTTCCTTATCTTGGAACAAAATTAAAACCTAGAAAGTTATTACATAGTTGAGATAGTCTTTTTGCTTCATTTAAGTACGCTTTTGAACACCAAGAGATATCAGAAGTCTTTCCATGCATGTAGTTGAAGAGACTCTCGCAATCTCCTTCTATGCTGAAATTTTCTAATCCATTCTCCTGTGTCCAAACTGTTGCTTGATACACTCCTATAGCTTCCGCTTCTTGTGGGTCTTGTGATGTGGACTGTCCATCTTTTCCTCCTCCTGTGTCACCTGCATTATCTCTCAAGATTATAGCATAAATTGAAGGTAAATTATTTGATATCCAGGCAGCATCAACATTGATTTTAAGTTTATTTCCTAAAGGTGCCTGCCAGGCCTTTACAGAATTGTTCTTGCAATGGTTGATTTTTGTACTATGAGGACTTCTTTTATTGGACCAGAAGGCAATGTGTCCCTGTATTTCTTGAGATAGAAATCTAGCTGAAGTTGATTTGTTTTAAAAAACTTTTTTGCATCTCTCCTTCCAAATAAACCACATCTTTGTTAGCATAAGCTCTAAAGATATTTCACTTCTAGGGTTATTGATCCAGTTTTGCTAAAGAGATAAGAAGGTACTTGAAGTGTCTATGTTAAGGGAAATTGGATTTGGATCTAGGTTCCATACTTCTGTGGCAAAAGGGTAGTGAAAAACAAGATGTTCAGTAGTTTCAGTTGCATTTCCACACATTGTACATTGTAGCTCTACATCTCTTACCTTCCCATACAGTTTAAAATTAGTATCTAAAGCATTTTGCAAACATTTCCATAAGAACAATTTAATTCTTTGTGATATATCTAGGTTCCATATTGCTTTCCAAAAGGATTTTGGTAGGTCTAGACTAACTATTTTAGTATTGATTTCATTCAACTTATCATATAAGGATTTTACTGTGTAATCTCCTGACTTTGTTAGAGTCCATCTTAGTTGGTCTTTCCTAAGAGTATGCAGTGAGTCTTTGAAGAGAGGAATAATATTAATTTTATTAGCTATATCTTCAGGTAAGATAGAGTTAATAATATCCATATCCCATGTGTTGAGGATTTGATCAATCAGTTGAGATATTAAGTTGATGTGTGTATATTGAAATGTGCAAATGTTCTCTAATATGTCTGGTAATCCTGGGATCCATTTGTCCTTCAAAATATTGATATCCTGACCATTACCCACTTTCCAAAAACTATACTTATATATAAGTTCTAAAACTTTACTAATGCAGTTCCAGGTCCAAGATCCATTGGTTTTAGCTTTGGCTCTAAGTGCAGAGGCTTTTCTAAAATATTTAGATCCCATTGTTTTTACCCAAAGAACATCAGGTTCCTTAATTAATCTCCATGCTAGTTTAGCATTCATTGCTAGGTTAAACTTCCTAGCATCCTTGAAACCTAAACCTCCTTTTTGAATTGGTTTTCAAAGGCTTGGCCAAGTTTTGGGGTAAAAACCCTTTTTCCCTACTTCTTTGCCCCACCAAAAGTCTCTCTCATTAACATTAATTTTGTTTGTTATTTTTTTGGAAGGATAAAGCATCCCATCTTGTAGGTGGGGATACTGGCTAAAACAACTCTGTTTAGGACAGACCTACTAGGTTGTGAGAGAATTATGCCTTTCCATCCTTTTGCCTTAGATTCCATTCTTTCTAAGATAGGAGAAAAAGTTTTTATTTTGGATTTATCTATAAATAAAGGAGTTCCTAAATAGGGATCTTTCAGACTTATGTGTTTTATTTTTAATAGTTTGGACATCATTCTTTGATGTTTTAGGGCTACTTTTTTCCCCAAAGAAGACTCCAGATTTTTCAAAGTTAAAGTCGGCCAGAAGCTTTACTATAGATTGCTATAGTGTCCAGCAGGTTCCTACATTCTACTAAATCAGCTTTGACAAATAGTGGACAATCATCTGCAAAGAAGAGATGAGATATTGGTTCAGGGTTATCTTTACTCCGAATAATTTTCTTATGTTCTTAATGAATAAGAAGCCTAGAGAAGATTTCCATGCAGATAATAAAGAGATAAGGTGAGAGGGGATCACTGTAAGGACCCTCAAGCTCGTCAACGCTATTAGACTAGTCAAGACACGTTTTTGCTGTTAATAACTCGATTAGTTTAACATGAACATTAATTATTAGAAATTAATATAACAACGATCTAGATACGAAACTAGTATCGTTAGATAGAACTCGAGAATGTTGCGAAATGGACTACTCGAATATGTCAATCGGATACCAGATGAAGGAGATATCATCAGATTGATTTGAAGGGAAAAATGGTATTTTCACAAGTAGACCGACCTGGGCTTCCCTTAGAAGAGTGAGTGGGTGCAATAGTTTTACCTTTGGTCATATCTACCTAACCGAGAGGATAAACTTGCTCTTATTCTCTTTCTTATTCTTCATTCTCCATTCTTCTTTCTTTTCCGTTTTTCTTCTCTTCTCTCTTGTTCTTCTTTCTCTGACGAAATTGTGAAATCAAATGGAAGCTCTGAGATTGATAAAAGGTGGACAAGATCATACTGTAGTCAGTAGTGATGGTGATGGTGTCCATTGTGATTCAGACTTGAAGGAGGAATGAGAAATCGAAGTTAGGGTTGAATCCGAGAAGATCAAATTAGGGTTTTTAGATTAAGACTCGAGTTTCTATGAAGTTGATAGGTAATTAAGTTGTAGATGGACGAATATCAAAAGGGTTTTCGTTCAATTGGTAATCTGAAGTGGTATTGATGAAGATTGAAGAATTAGGGTTTCATAAGATGAACTCCGAAGAGGATTGGGAGATGATATTAATGTTTTAGGAAGGGATTAGAGATGGGTTTGGTTGAATTGAGGAGTTAGAATTATGTATTGAACTCGAATCAGAAAACAGGGGATTAAGAGTTACTTTCAGGGTTTTTATGAGAATCAATATTTAAGATGAAGATTGGAGATAAAGGCTAGGGGGCGATTCTGTTAATAAGAAGGTGGTGAAGATACGGTTGGTGTTGCTTCAGAATTGAATCAAGCTCAGAGATTTTCGAAAGAGGTAAAAATAGTGTTCTTAAATGATGTTTATTTAATTGTATGGAATTGATGGATTGTTTCATGGGGTTATATTGAGATTGAGTTAGATAATGATAAGAGACCTTGTTATAGTTTCTTTGTGAGATGAAGTTGAAGTAGTGGCTGAATTGATGAGTTTGTGTTGAGTTCTCAATTGATATTGAAGTCAGTGTGGAACATGGTTGTGGTTATGAAGTTTTGTAATTGAGTTTGGAAGTGGTGTGGGTATGTTGAGTTGGAGTTATATGTGTAGGTGGAGTTGATAACAAGAGATTGGTGTTGGTGGTTTTGTTTGTATGGCAGTGGTGATGCTAAGGGATTGGTTGTGGTATTGTTGTGTTTCAGATTTTGTGGAAATGGAACTGAGTATTACCGACTTTCGATAAAACCTGCATTGTCTTCGAATCAAATTAATTTTTACTTGAAAGATAGTTGTTATTCCTAGCTGACTTAGTCCATCTGATTAATGATTTTTCGTGGGTTGTAGTAATGAGGTTCAAACTCTCGGACTTGTGAAGATTAAATTTAAAGATTTAATAAAATCATATACAAAATTATTAACAATGGGTGCGAGAGGTAACCAAGACACTAGATTCCACTATTATGCACAATTGAAAGATAAATATTTCAAAACTCCATTCAATTCTTAAGTCCTCTTTTATCTTTAATTCACTATCAATCATACAGATTCTCAAACATTATTTGTAAACCTTAAGCATAGATTATCAAGAGATTAAACCAACAATAACCTATCAAACTGAATAACAAATAATTAAGACAATCATTCAAACAATTTAAAACTCTGCAAAAGCAGCGATTAGGTGAATTATATAATTAAATGAAATAGTTACCCATTTATGTTGCGTGAATAGCTTCCTCCATTGCCTTGGTTACGAGGGAATTAGCTCATCATAGTATAAATGCTCTCAAAATAATTTATTATGTCTCAAAAATGGTTTACAAATGATGAGAAGAAGAGAAAATGGTGTAAACAGCTAATGTGCGACCCACAGGAAGCGTCACACAAGAACGATACATATGAAATGTTGTAGACTTTGGGAAACTACGACCCACACTCCACTGTCGCTGTCACTGTTGAAGAACGACAGTCTCTTACAGTCTATTGTTCTTCGTGTTCATCTTCATGTAGTAGCAGAAACAGAGTTTTGTTAAACTCTGATTTCGTCTTCTCTAGCTCTCCCTAGCTCCCAAAACTATCGACACCCTCTCTAGTAGACCCAAAGAGCCTATTTATACCCAACAACAGCTCCAAATCTCGCCAATAACTCCAATATAATTCTTCATTATGCGGGCGGTGAATAACAATATTTTCCGAATATTTTCTTACCAAACTTGGAATTTCTTGCGTAAACTTCCTCCCTCCACACTTGGTGGGCCCGGGGAAGCGTATAAAATTAAACGTAATAAAAACGGGCCTAGAGTAATACCGCAAGTGCACGGTCGTCGGTTGTAGCTCGTGCAAGTACGGGTCGATCCACCGAGACTGGGTGTGTTTGGAGTTTCTAGCTATTTTGGGTTCTAATTTGCTGTTGGGCTTTTGAGTGGTCAATGGGCTTTGAGTACCCTTCTGTTTTGGACTATGGGCTTAATGAAGTGATCTGGGCCTTGATATGAACTTGGGTTCAATGGAGTGAACTAAGCCTTGAGCTCAGTTGGATGAGCCTCAGGTTAAGCTAGGCTTTTCTTGTTCTGAACCTATTTCTGGGCCTTTGGTTGTGAACTAAGCCTTGGCCTTTGGTTAAGTTCAGTGGACTGATAGGCTTTGGGTTGAGCTGGGCTTTCACAGTGAACTTTCACAGTAAAAGTGAACTGGGCCTTAGCTTGAGCTGGGCTTCTGAATTGATTTGAATTGCACTGAGCCTTTGGTAACAGTGAGCAAGATAGTGAGAAGAAAGGAGCAGAACAGAAAAGAAACTAAAGACACAAAGAACAGGAACAAGAGTGATAAAGAAACAGTTGCATACCAAGGCCTAAGCCAAGGGCAGTGATGTGAAGAAAATAGCAAATGAAAGAAAGAAAACAGTAAACAATGGAATGAGTCTAAACATGAAAAAGAGCAAAACAAAACAGTGAAGACAAGAGGATGAACTCAACTGATCATGCCAATTCTTCCTTACAGCAGGTAAAGGTAAAGGTTCAAGCCTGCCTTTTACCTAAGGTGTTTCACCAATGGACAGTTGAATCACAACTAAAGTGTCAATCCTAAGCACTAAATGTCTGACTAAAGCACAATTAGTCAGAGAATTTGACAATGTCAATAAGGTATGAGTTGTGGTAATATCACATAGTTTTATCCTAACTACAAAGCATACATGATATGCACTGTGAGAGTAAAATGTGGTTTACCTTGATTCAATTCTATCCTAGAACATTTCACACATCTAAGAATGACATGAACAACATGAGAACATTACAAGACAGAACAGAACATACACATTAACAGAGAGCATACACAGAACAGAACATAATATGAACAGCAAAAAAGTGAACATTAACATAACAAAGTTCTGGACACTGGCTAGTCCAGCATGAGTCTTTACATCACACCCACAGTCCCAATTTATACCCACAGACCCCATTTCCCCAAAATACAAAATTAGGGTTCTTCATCCAAATCCCAAAATCAAACAACACAGAAATTAGGTATTTGATTCTACATAATTTGATAGTACAATTTGAACCCATGTTTATCTCTATTCGTCTCCAGGCTTTCCCTAACAGAAATTAGGGTTTTCTATAAAAATCCCCAAAAACCTAATTTGGACAGTTGAAATTAGGGTTTCGAATTTTACTCACCAAACATGTGATTTGACACTTCAATCGTCGACCCGTTATTTTCCTTGTTCACCTGCTCCATCCCATGCTTCAATTGCATCTTTCCAACTCGTCCTATTTTATTGATTTCTTCCCTAGGTTTTTAGAGAGAAATTAGGGAAGAAAACTATATAATAGAAGGTTAGAACAAGGGGGTAATGATGGAGAAAGATAGGGGTGATGATGGGGGAGGTGTGGTGGTGGCAGTGGAGGTGAAGAAGGTGGTGAAGTTGCAGAGAGGGATGGGGTTGCAGAGCAGCTCTCTGCAGACGGAGTGGAGGAGAAGAACTCGATGTTTTTGGGAGAAGGGGGTGTTTGGGTAGCTGGTATAGGGTTTGGTGCTCCAGTGTGTGGCGGCTTCATCAAATTTTGATGTTTTGTGACTCTGAGCTGCGGGATGCGAAGATGGTTGGTAGATCTAACGGTGAGATAAGAGATGAATCGATGCAACCGTTGGATTTTGAAACACAACGAAGTCAACGGTGTTAGATGATGTTAGGTACTGTAGTGTTAAGCGGAAGTATCGAGATTTGATGCGCAGGCAAAGGAGAGACCGTAGGATCTAAATGTGATCTAATCTGAAGGCTTGGAATTTAAGCGCTGTGGTGTTTGGCAGAGACTTCAGATTTTTATGCTCTATGAATGAGCGACCGTAGGATGACGAGTTGGATCCAATCTAACGGTTGAGAATGGAGGCGGGTATGGATATAGAAAATGGGTTTGGGTAAGGGTTTTGGTCCTTGGGTATGCCAAGCCCATATCTTCTTTAAGAACAATTCTTCCTTCTTGAGCCCATTCCTAACTTTTTGGTCTTGTGCTCCATTCTTTGCGGCTTCCTCGCGTAATTTCTTCCGGATTTTCACCACTCTTCAGCTCTTTTCCGCTCCGCAAGTCATCCAGACTTTATTTATTACCTAAAAATGCAAAATTAAGTAAGAAAAATATTTATTCTTGAAAACAATGAAAATACAGAATATGAGATAAAATGTAGAATTAATGCACAAAAGATGAGTTAAATGCCAAGAAAAATATATAGAAATATGCACTTTTTAGCACTCATCAAATACCCCCAAACCTGAATTTTACTTGTCCTCAAGTAAAACAAAACTAAGGAAATCCTACCTATACCACTGTCGCTGGTCTCTCGAATGCATTTAGCGTATGCACTAAGCCTTTTAAACCACTAAGTGTCCTTAGTGGACGAGTTGAAGTCTCGTGAAGGTTTGCTTAGAACGTACCTACAAAGTTCTAGGTCAAAATATAAGCTCAGATTCCATCAAATGTGACATGTGCAAGTCAGTTAAGCTCACGGCAAAATGGAGATGTCAATCTAGCTATCAAAGGCACAATCCTAGCACTGATAACAAAAAAAAGACATGTGATAAGAGTGTAAAGTGTATCTACACATGTGTAAAGAAAGATCTGAAGTTATGACTACTAATCACCAAGAGATAGTTTCTCAGGCTAAGAACTGAGGTCGAAATCTAGCTAGCTGTCCGGACTTTACGAGAATTGTGAATGAGTTGGAGGTATTTCACAATTACTCGCGTTGTACATCAATGGCATACACCCTCCTTGCTTATTACAATGAAACAACAAAAGATGACTCTTTACATGACTCTTATTTACATTGACTATTCTCTTTTTATTTTTGGAACAAGAGATGATGAAATTGATAAATACTTGATTTTTTTGTATTTTTCTGATATATTTTTTTTTTTTTTTTTTTTTTTTTTTTTTTTTTTTTTTTTTTTTTGCAAAAGAAAACACTTTTGATACAAATACAAAAGGAAACAAAAATTACATGACACTTTGCAAGAGGTAGCCCTTTTTGATGCACCCAGTTAAATTCGATGGTTGTCTTTCTTAATGTAACCTCCACCTTCTATCCCAACCAACCAAAGAACAAGCTAGTCAAGTTTCGTTCAGTATTCTAAAGTGATTGGCAATCGTAACTTCCTATCAAACACCTTGAAGATCGAGGCCATACATGTATTGGTAGATCGTGCGCGTGCAAATTTCTTATCACTATGTGAATTGTGCTAGAATCAGGGTGCCTAAATATCTAGACTAAGACTCCTAATAAAAATACATATTTGCACAAGAGTCAACATTTCAAGGTAAATGAGCTCCATTTTTTATAATTTTTTAATTTTTTTGAATTTTGATTTTTCAATTTTTTTTTGGAATTTTTCAATTTTTTCAAAAAGAAGAAGGAGTTCGTTTTCAATTATGGCAAATTATCGTGGTATCTACTCTATACCCCCAAACCTAAACTAAACATTGTCCTCAATGTTTCAAAATATGGAAAGAATTAAAATGCAACATATGGAAAGGGACATGCTGAGTAGAGTAAAAGGAGAGAGAATACCCGATTTCGGCGAAAGCAGAATTAAAACTCCGTTATTCAAGGCAAAAAAAATCCAACATATTTCAGCCGAGATCATATTGGATTAGAAAAATATATACAAAAGGAACAAAAGGGTTTTTAAGAAATTTTATCTACTGGATTATATACAAAAATTCACCATACACTAACAATCTAAAGAGTTGAGGATCAACCCAAAAGACAAAGTGTAAAGGTTTCAACAGCTTCACATAATAATAATATGGTAGGCATGCAAGTGAAGCTGTGAAACAAAATGAGCTACCCCCAAACCTGGATTTTACAGAAGATATAATTTTGAAAACAAAATCGCGCAGTTTCGGGGGTTCATCATGCAAAAGGTCTAGCTCAAAGTGAACTGTGCTAGGGACGGGCAAACATGCAATTTCCAACTGTGGTTCCTCAAATGTATTATACTTAGAAGCAAAATAGTCCAAGAGGACTTGGGAAGCACACAGTTCCAAACCTAGATTAGGGACTCTCAGAAAAGTCGGTTTGACAATATGGGTACAAACCAAATCTAGGTTGGGTGGAAGGCCATCAGATTGTGACTTATGTAGGACGATAGGCACATCATTATTAATCAAATCAAAATCTCCTAAATCATCTACACATGTCACATCATGCTCACAATCATCAATCAAATTAACAAGTTCACACTTAAAATCATCAACATCATCAACAGATTCATTCTCATGCATCGGCAAATCAGGAGAAATATCACAATGTGACCTAGGTAGAGAATCAGACACATCAAATATATTTTCATGCATATTAGTGTCTACAGAAGATTCAACTATTCCTATGTCATGCTCATCTTCACAGAATAATTGTACGAACCCCATGTCAATATCAAAATCATATGAATTACAATGAGTATTAGAAAAAACAACATTCATGAAGGTAGAGGGCGAGAAGCCATATGTTATTGAACCAACAGGTTCCACAATATTTTCATGTTCTTCTAACACATCATCATAATCATCATAATCATCATCATGGTAGCATGCATATTGGTCCTCATTAAAAGTGGTGGTGTCGTTAGTCGATTCATGTTCCTCTAAATTAGGTTCATATTCAACATCATTTACATGAATGGGACTAGACACTTCATTAGGGACAACATACATCTCCTCATGAATTTCATCCTTTTGTAGGTGAAGCAAAATCTGATCTAAATATGCCTGAATTCGTGATGTAGATCTATCGAAGTTTTCCTCACTGAGTCTGAAAGCTTCTGTGGTGGAGTCTAAATTCATGGGAGTACAAAATTCTTCATGTTCAAATTGTGGTGATTGGTACATGTGTGCATGGTCATTAGGGTTTATAAAAGATTGATCGCAACCCTCAGAGGATTGATTATGGTCCCAATGACTACCATTCTCACAATTTATGGGCATTTCATACCTTGGATTTTCTCTAGATTGCCTAAAATTATGCAAAATATGACAATTCTCAACAGGGTGGTCTAAACTACCACATGCGGGACATGCATAGATTTCAGGTTGCCTAAGAAAATTAGATGTGACAGATTCCTCATGTGATTGCATTTCTAAAGCTGCGATTCGAGCGTCTAATTGATCCATAAGAGATGATTGTGTGAGTGAGGCACTAGCAAAATGTTCATTTTCACGTTGTGGCAAACGATGAATGTGCGAATAGTCAGTAGGGTTCATGTATTGAAGCTCGGGACTTTGAAAATGTCCATAATAATTCCTATAACTATTGACATCATGGTCTGTGGGAGGTTCATAACGTGAAGTTTGTCCATACGCAAGTTCTCTAAGGGATTCGTTGTATTCCCCAACTGTAGAAAAAGATCTAGACATGATTGGGCTCAAAGGCTAAGTAAAGAGTTTACAAAGCTCAAAATTTGGTTTTTAAGGGATTGGACTTTTTGGAAAAATTTGGTTTTGTTGGGAAAATTTTGGTTTTGGCGGGAGACATTTGGTTTTGATGGGAAAAAGAAAAATTTTGGTTTTTAGGGAAAGATTTGGAAAACTTTTTGGTTTTTATGGGAGAATTTTGGTTTTGTCGGGATAAGGAGGAAGAAGAAAAATTTGGTTGTTAATGTGGGAGCAATATAAAATTTGGTTTTAGAATTTGGGAGCAAGTAAAGTAATTTTTTTTTTTTTTTTTTTTTTTTTTTTTTTTTTTTGAACTTATCCTAGCATAAATTAGCACAACCCATAAAAGAAAATAAAAACAACAATAATAATTACAAACCCATAAAAGAAAGAAAAAGAAGAAAAAGAAAAATTATTACAAGCCCAAATAAAAAATAAAGAAAAAAAAAATTATTACAAGCCCACAAATTAAAAATGGAAGCCCACAGGTTGGGTTCTCTTAATGGGTTTAGGCTTACTTGCTTAAGCACAGCCCAGCTGCTCAGTTAGGTTGCAAAAGCCCAGTTGGGCTTTGGATCATCCTAAGCTTTTGTCTTTGTTGAGGCCCAGTTGGGCTTGGCTCAACTTGTTAAGCTTGGCAGCAACTTCAGCAGGCCCAGTTGGGCTTGTGATTTGCTAGTGATTGGCTTGTGATTTTCTCCTCAGCAGCACAGTCCTGTTGGGCTTGGTCTTCAGCAGGCTCACCAGCTCAGGGCTTTGCAGCAGGAGCAGATCAACAGCAACAGGTGCAGAAGGCAGCAGCAGACAGCAACAGGGAGAGTAACAGCCTTAGTTCCACCAGTTCACCAGCAACATCAGAGGTAGTGCAAATGGGCTAAGCAGTTCACAGCAGTGCACTAAAGCAACATGCAAGAAGATGCTCTGATGTTGTGCAAGAACAACAAGCCAACAACTAGATGAAGATGTAAACAGCAAGAGATGCACGTGCAGCTGCAAGTTAAAAGCAGCAGCAAGCAAATGAGCAAGGAAAGAAAAACAACTTATGCGCCGCAACCGAGTCCCCGGCAGCGGCGCCAAAAACTTGGTGGGCCCGGGGAAGCGTATAAAATTAAACGTAATAAAAACGGGCCTACAGTAATACCGCAAGTGCACGGTCGTCGGTTGTAGCTCGTGCAAGTACGGGTCTATCCACCGAGACTGGGTGTGTTTGGAGTTTCTAGCTATTTTGGGTTCTAATTTGCTGTTGGGCTTTTGAGTGGTCAATGGGCTTTGAGTACCCTTCTGTTTTGGACTATGGGCTTAATGAAGTGATCTGGGCCTTGATATGAACTTAGGTTCAATGGAGTGAACTAAGCCTTGAGCTCAGTTGGATGAGCCTCAGGTTAAGCTAGGCTTTTCTTGTTCTGAACCTATTTCTGGGCCTTTGGTTGTGAACTAAGCCTTGGCCTTTGGTTAAGTTCAGTGGACTGATGGGCTTTGGGTTGAGCTGGGCTTTCACAGTGAACTTTCACAGTAAAAGTGAACTGGGCCTTAGCTTGAGCTGGGCTTCTGAATTGATTTGAATTGCACTGAGCCTTTGGTAACAGTGAGCAAGATAGTGAGAAGAAAGGAGCAGAACAGAAAAGAAACTAAAGACACAAAGAACAGGAACAAGAGTGATAAAGAAACAGTTGCATACCAAGGCCTAAGCCAAGGGCAGTGATGTGAAGAAAATAGCAAATGAAAGAAAGAAAACAGTAAACAATGGAATGAGTCTAAACATGAAAAAGAGCAAAACAAAACAGTGAAGACAAGAGGATGAACTCAACTGATCATGCCAATTCTTCCTTACAGCAGGTAAAGGTAAAGGTTCAAGCCTGCCTTTTACCTAAGGTGTTTCACCAATGGACAGTTGAATCACAACTAAAGTGTCAATCCTAAGCACTAAATGTCTGACTAAAGCACAATTAGTCAGAGAATTTGACAATGTCAATAAGGTATGAGTTGTGGTAATATCACATAGTTTTATCCTAACTACAAAGCATACATGATATGCACTGTGAGAGTAAAATGTGGTTTACCTTGATTCAATTGTATCCTAGAACATTTCACACATCTAAGAATGACATGAACAACATGAGAACATTACAAGACAGAACAGAACATACACATTAACAGAGAGCATACACAGAACAGAACATAATATGAACAGCAAAAAAGTGAACATTAACAGAACAAAGTTCTGGACACTGGCTAGTCCAGCATGAGTCTTTACATCACACCCACAGTCCCAATTTATACCCACAGACCCCATTTCCCCAAAATACAAAATTAGGGTTCTTCACCCAAATCCCAAAATCAAACAACACAGAAATTAGGTATTTGATTCTACATAATTTGATAGTACAATTTGAACCCATGTTTATCTCTATTCGTCTCCAGGCTTTCCCTAACAGAAATTAGGGTTTTCTATAAAAATCCCCAAAAACCTAATTTGGACAGTTGAAATTAGGGTTTCGAATTTTACTCACCAAACATGTGATTTGACACTTCAATCGTCGACCCGTTATTTTCCTTGTTCACCTGCTCCATCCCATGCTTCAATTGCATCTTTCCAACTCGTCCTATTTTATTGATTTCTTCCCTAGGTTTTTAGAGAGAAATTAGGGAAGAAAACTATATAATAGAAGGTTAGAACAAGGGGGTAATGATGGAGAAAGATAGGGGTGATGATGGGGGAGGTGTGGTGGTGGCAGTGGAGGTGAAGAAGGTGGTGAAGTTGCAGAGAGGGATGGGGTTGCAGAGCAGCTCTCTGCAGACGGAGTGGAGGAGAAGAACTCGATGTTTTTGGGAGAAGGGGGTGTTTGGGTAGCTGGTATAGGGTTTGGTGCTCCAGTGTGTGGCGGCTTCATCAAATTTTGATGTTTTGTGACTCTGAGCTGCGGGATGCGAAGATGGTTGGTAGATCTAACGGTGAGATAAGAGATGAATCGATGCAACCGTTGGATTTTGAAACACAACGAAGTCAACGGTGTTAGATGATGTTAGGTACTGTAGTGTTAAGCGGAAGTATCGAGATTTGATGCGCAGGCAAAGGAGCGACCGTAGGATCTAAATGTGATCTAATCTGAAGGCTTGGAATTTAAGCGCTGTGGTGTTTGGCAGAGACTTCAGATTTTGATGCTCTATGAATGAGCGACCGTAGGATGATGAGTTGGATCCAATCTAACGGTTGAGAATGGAGGCGGGCGGGTATGATATAGAAAATGGGTTTGGGTAAGGGTTTTGGGCCTTGGGTATGCCAAGCCCATATCTTCTTTAAGAACAATTCTTCCTTCTTGAGCCCATTCCTAACTTTTTGGTCTTGTGCTCCATTCTTTGCGGCTTCCTCGCGTAATTTCTTCCGGCTTTTCACCACTCTTCAGCTCTTTTCCGCTCCGCAAGTCATCCAGACTTTATTTATTACCTAAAAATGCAAAATTAAGTAAGAAAAATATTTATTTTTGAAAACAATGAAAATACAGAATATGGGATAAAATGTAGAATTAATGCACAAAAGATGAGTTAAATGCCAAGAAAAATATATAGAAATATGCACTTTTTAGCACTCATCAACACTCCAAATCGATTCTTCACGACCCAAAGTGATGCTCGAGCCATTCCACATCATCAGAACACGTCCATAACTCTCCATGACGCGTGATTATCATCCTCCAGTGCATGCTTGCCCTATTTTGAACTCGAGAATCAAAACACATATTCCAGCCAAATTTGATCGAAACCACTACCCAAACTTTGTTCCTTATGCAAAATCACATCTTTATGCCAATTTTCACCGATTGAATCACACTCTAACCCATTCATTATGACAATCAAAATTCTGCCAGTTGAAAACACAAATTCAAATTGTGAAGAAGGTGCCCCTTATCCAGAGTGCTGGGGTGCGAATATCAATTGGGGTGGAAATAGTAATTTTTCTGGGTTCCTCCGGGACATTTCTGGGACGCTTCCGTTGCATTTCTGGGGTGCCTACAGTACATTTCTCCGGGGTGTAAAACACTGCTTTTTGAGCCCATTTCGCCGCAAGGGCTTATTTCTCTAAAATTTCCTACAAGAACACAAAATAACACAATAAGTACTTAATCGAGTCTAACAATACAGAACATTGAGAACAAAATAGACACATAAATGCGTCTATCAAATACCCCCAAAATTATTATTTGGTAGTCCTCGAGCAAATTTATTCTAGAAAGGAAAATCATTTGAACCCCTAGGTGGCCCTAGTGGCAGAGTGTTGTCTCCGGAGGGTTTACCAGAGGTGTACCCACAAAACCTTTACTCCATACCCTAGCTATCTACGCAGAACCTTGGAAGGCACTAAAGAACCTCATTGGTTGGCATACTAATTGCTTATGGGAGGAAGAACCCTGATGCGAAATTCCAATTGTTGTACACGAGTTTGCACTCAAGCATACTAAAATTCATATAAAGTGACAGAGCTCTACTCATATAGTTGCACTATGGACATCATATTCAGAGTCAAACTAATCATATGGATAGAAAAAGGAGATGAAAATAAAAAAATGTAGATGGTTTTGATGTTAACCAAATGATCGATGTTTCACATATCTGTCCGAAGGCCACTGCCAGAATGAACCTATCCTAATGGACTGAGATACCGGTCTGACTAATATCAACACAACTGGAATATACAAGGGAACCAGTGGTCAATAACTTAAATCTAGATCAACAAACTGGCAAATACAAGGGAACCAGCAGTTGACTACACAGAACAATAACCATTTTATATATATATTTTTTAACTTAATGGCATGAATAGATCTTTTTGATCCAAGCACATGCTTCTTGTCAGCAGATTACACGATAGTTCCCACGAGTCCTGCATTCCATGCTTGCTTAGGCGACGGAAATAGGGAGAACACACGCATATTGCTATCCAAGTGTTAATACTTATTCCGATTGGTCTAACTGGTCCGGTCTTTTTTTTTTTAGTAACTCAGTCACTCTAATTCACCCTAGCAGTGGTAACAACTTGAATCATGTGCCCCACCTAATCACTTAGAGAAACATAGTTTAAAATGAAAAAATAAAAAAAAGAAATGAAAAGGACTCAACGAGATATGGTTCAACTATCATGTTATTTCTAACACCTGAGCTCTGTGCTTTTATGAATAGACTCTTTCGATGTTTCCATCTAATCAGATTGGTTCCTCAACTCCTATAACCAAGATGTTCCCATCCACTTAGATTGGTTAGTGAAAACCTTAATAGGCATAAATTTCTAGGCTCTGGAGTTTACTAATTGTAACTAAAAAGTTTCTCCCATACCCCCAAACTTAAATCTAACATTGTCCTCAATGTTCTAAAGATGAAATTAAAAGCATGAACAAGGAGAAACGGTTACTATTTGAAGCAAAAGAGTTAAGGAAGGATATTATCGTGTTGCACGAGATTGGGTTACCTCCCAAGAAGTGCTAAGTTTAAAGTCTTCAGCCAGACTAAGCAGGGATTAGTCACCACGTAGAATCATATAGAAGTAGTCGGAATAACTGTGGGTTATCTGGATCAAAAAGTATTACCCACAAGAAGAGGAAACTACAACAGATCAAAAATATGCCGAACATACCCTTGTTTAAGACAACTGCATCTAGTTGTGGCTCAGGTTCAGGTTCTATAACTGGGTCTAGATAACAGGTTTTCATCGGTTGGATTTCCTCAAAGCTAAGATCCGGTTCAGGTATTAAAGTCTGAAAAAACTCAACTAAGAACTTATAAGCAAACAACAACCTGAATAACTGGGGATCCTCTAAGTCAGTCAGATTTGACTCACACAGCTGACCACAATGAAAGAGGTGGTCTTCCTTAAGAAAATGTGTTGACCCTAATATCCTAAAGTGATTAGGTTTAGTCTCAAAACTTAATAACCGACACATCTTAAAATCAAAATTTCCCACAATTGGTTGAAAAGTTTTTGGTGGGAAAACAAAGTCAATCTTGGTATCATATCCTGGGTTAACCACATCAACCAGAGGATGGGTTTCTAACAACTGAGCTTCTTTCTGGACATCATTAGGTTCGGGAAAACGTGTATGAAGATAATCTTATAAGATGGTTGAGGCACAAATGTCAAGTCCTACAGGAGGGTACTTTCTAAGAGTTAAAGCACACGGAGAATGATAATCACCCCCAAACTTAGAGTTTTCTGTGTCTCTAGAAAGACTAGTCACAACTTCCCTAATTTCTAGGTCATCAGATTCCTGGAAATGGTCAATAGATTCTTCTAAGTTGGGTTCATCCTCACTCATTTCTACGAGTTTATCATCTTCTAAGACTAGTGTTTCTAAATCGCTAGATTCTAAAACAGTATTCTCAGGGTAAACTCTTTCCTCTAAACCATCATCACAATCATATAAAGGATTATCAGAGAAAGGCTCATAAACTAAGGTTTTAATCATAGTTACCTCCTCCGATTCATTGATAGGCACATCAAATAATGGATTATCCAACATACTGCAGGCTAAAGGATCATGAACTACATCGTATAAAACGGTGGTATCTCTAGTCAAATCCACATCCTTTTGAATAGGTGCATAATTATTAAAATTATTTGGATTTGTATTAGAAACAACACTATCATTATAAATCTCAATCAGAGTAACAAATTCCTGATCACTATGCCTACATATTTCATGTTCTTCATCAATACTATCCTCATCATAATCATCACTATAATAACATGAAAATGATCGAACCTTATAAAAATAAGTAGTGTCTTTTATTATAGCCTCGTCCTCTAAATTAGGCAAATATTCACTATTGATATCAAGGGTAGAATTAGAAACCCTATTTTGGAAATTTAGATTATTTCGAGCAGCATTAGCCAACTGTTCATTTTCTGCCTCTAGACGTGCCTGAATTTCACTGAGCATAACATTTATACGTTCACCACTCTCGTTTATCATCTCAGAATATCGTGTACACTCTTCTTTTGAACTATTCATTGCAACTAAACGTTTATACGTCCTTTCAATCCGTTGTTGGGTCTCTTCTAGAGATGGAACAGGTGCAGAAATATCATAATCAGGACTAGTTTCCAAAAACGAGTAATTAGTACTACAGTGTTCCTGATTTTCTTGCTCGTAAGACCAATTCGCGTGTGGATAGTAATTGGGCTCACTGTATGAACCATAACCTTGAAAAGGTTGGCGTTCCCAACTACTATTCCCACCATGGTCATAAAACTGATGATGTCCATATTCAAATTCAGGTCGATACTCATTGTATTGGCTTCTATCATACCAGTTCGACATTCTTAATTGCAAGGGAATTCTACACAACCACAAACAAGGCCGACTCGACTCTACCAAAAAAAACCTAAAGATTTCTAGCAAACAAAAAGCATGATGGATTCACTTAGATTGTCTTCTAGACCAGCTTCTATTCCTTCGAAAAGGAATTCGTTACAATTTGAGCACGCCCCTCTGGAATCAATCCGAGCTAATGTAAGTTGAATCGAGGCGAGGGAATCTTAGTAGAACTTTGATACCCAAGGCCTCACCGCATTAGAAGGCGGCGCAGTCACGCATTCAACTCACAGAAACCATCATGAACTTTGAAGGGTGCTTAAAGAGCAACCAATATTTTTCGAACGAGTTTCCTATTAAGCTCGTTACCCTATCGGTCTCGTTCTATTCCAAATTTTAAGCTTGGGTTCGCGGTAGGTTTCGTTTTCCTAAGGCGGGCAAGAAGGGAGCAGTGATGAAATCCGATCCCTTATCTTGTATTGGCCAGGCCTTGCCCTTTACTAGGAATTTAAAAACAGTCCAAATTCGTCCTCAATTAATGAATCACCTTAAGGAACACAGTAAACCCGCTGACAGGAGATTCGCGAGTGTTTCGATGGAATTACTTCCCGTACCATACGGGGGATGAACCGTTGAAGTCGACTCGGGACACGACTCCTATGTCATGTACGAACCCGAGGGGCCGAGACGATATAGTAATCGTCGTCCTTCCCAGCACACAGTTTATATAATTTTTTTTTAATAATACCCTTCCGTAGGGTTAAAAAAAGAATAAAGTCCAATTGTCCAGAATAAAGTCCAAATAAAAAGTCCAAAAATTACAAAAATTATGAAAAATAAAGCCTATTTACAAATCCTAAAAAAAAAATTATGTCTTTTTTTTTTTCTTCTCTTTTAGCTTTTAGGTTTAAGCTTTTTGTTCCCAAGTCCTTAATATTCCACTTCGAACCTGTAAATCAAAGACACAAAAAGAAACTTAAATTATGAACAAATAATAGTAAAAAAAATAATAAAAACCTAAAAATTCTACCTAAGCACAAATCCGCGTCGGCGCCAAAATGATTAATGATTTTTCGTGGGTTGTAGTAATGAGGTTCAAACTCTCGGAATTGTGAAGATTAATTTTAAAGATTTAATAAAATTATATACAAAATTATTAACAATGGGTGCGAGAGATAACCAAGACACTAGATTCCACTATTATGCAAAATTGAATGATAAATATTTCAAAACTCCATTCAATTCTTAAGTCCTCTTTTATCTTTAATTCACTATCAATCATACAGATTCTCAAACATTATTTGTAAACCTTAAGCATAGATTATCAAGAGATTAAACCAAGCATAACCTATCAAACTGAATATCAAATAATTAAGACAATCATTCAAACAATTTAAAACTCTGCAAAAGCAGCGATTAGGTGAATTATATAATTAAATGAAATAGTTACCCATTTATGTTGCGTGAATAGCTTCCTCCATTTCCTTGGTTACGAGGGAATTAGCTCATCATAGTACAAATGCTCTCAAAATAATTTATTATGGCTCAAAAATGGTTTACAAATGATGAGAAGAAGAGAAAATGGTGTAAACAGCTAATGTGCGACCCACAGGAAGCGTCACACAAGAACGATACATATGAAATGTTGTAGACTTTGGGAAACCAAGACCCACACTCCACTGTCGATGTCACTGTTGAAGAACGACAGTCTCTTACAGTCTATTTTTCTTCGTGTTCATCTTCATGCAGCAGAAGAAACAGAGTTTTGTTAAACTCTGATTTCGTCTTCTCTAGCTCTCCCTAGCTCCCAAAACTCTCGACACCCTCTCTAGTAGACCCAAAGAGCCTATTTATACCCAACAACAGCTCCAAATCTCGCTAATAACTCCAATATAATTCTTTATTATGCGGGCAGTGAATAACAATATTTTTCGAATATTTTCTTACCAAACTTGGAATTTCTTGCGTAAACTTCCTCCCTCCACGCTCCAAAACGATTCTTCACGACCCAAAGTGATGCTCGAGCCATTCCACATCATCAGAACACGTCCATAACTCTCCATGACGCGCGATTATCATCCTCCAGTGCATGCTTTCCCTGTTTTGAACTCGAGAATCAAAACACGTATTCCAGCCAAATTTGATTGAAACCACAACCCAAACTTTGTTCCTTATGCCAAATCACATCTTTCTGCCAATTTTCAGCGAATTGAATCGCACTCTAACCCATTCATTTTGACAATCAAAATTCTGCCAGTTGAAAACTTCATTTCCCGCCAAAAACACAAATTCAAATTGTGAAGAAGGTGCCCCTTATCCAGAGTGCTGGGGTGCGAATATCGATTGGGGTGGAAATAGTATTTTTTCTAGGTTCCTCCGGGACATTTCTGGGATGCTTCCGGTGCATTTCTGGGGTGCCTACGGTACATTTCTCTGGGGTGTAAAACACTGCTTTTTGAGCCCATTTCGCCGCAAGGGCTTATTTCTCTAAAATTTCCTACAAGAACACAAAATAACACAATAAGTACTTAATCGAGTCTAACAATATAGAACATTGAGAACAAAATAGACACATAAATGCGTCTATCACCATTTGACTGAGTCGGATCAGTTTGAGTCAATGAGTCACTAGACGTGAGTTAATGACCAGTTGTCTCCTTTGACCTTGGACCTTGACCAGTTGGTCGAGTTTGACCATTGACCAGGACTTGACCTTGACTGGACGTTTACCGTTAGTTGAACCCTTTGACCGTCAGTGACAGTTAACTGAGCCAGTTGGCCCAGGCTTTGGGTATTGGGCTTATTGAGTAGATTTGGGCTTAGGACTAGTTTTGCTAGTTTGATGAATTGGACCTCTTATGGTCCGAATTAGCATTTAGTTCCTTCTACAAAGTTGTAGATGTTCGTAAGACTTAGCTTATGGATTGTAGAATCAATCTAATTGAATTAGTAAACCTTAGCGATGCTAAAGATAGAGAATGTGAATCATAAATGGGCTTAGAACCATTAGATAGACTTGTATGATTCTTGTGTGAGCCATTGTGGCTAGATTCTTAGAGTTCTTGTGTGATTAACAGTTAGTTAATAACAACAATCGAATCAAAGGATGAACCAATGGATCGTGGATCTCGAGGTAGGCGAGGCTTGTCATCAAAAGAGGTGGGAATCGATAACGAACTCTCTTATATTCATTATTGTTTTACAAATCAATCTTTGTGTTGTGAAATTCATGCATATCTTTGTGTTCTCTATGTGGTATGAGATGTGTGCCGACACAATACTAGTATTCTATGGCTAGGGCGATACACCGCAATATTATTCTTCCTTTATATATATCAGTATTCTATTGCTAGGGCGATGCGCTGCAATATTACCTATTCGGTGTGGAATTGGCATCATTATTACTCTTCCCTTATGTGCGGCAACACACATCTCGTACATGGATGTTTACTGTTATTTATGGATGTCTTTGAAGAAGTTTTTACTTTATGTTTTCTTGTTTTTCCTTGTATTACCGACTTTCGATAAAACCTGCATTGTCTTCGAATCATATTAATGTTTACTTGAAAGCTAGTTGTTATTCCTACGGGGCACCCCTTTTAGGGATGATGTGCTCACCCATTCCCCTTTCAGTTTCAGAGACATATCGGGGTTACGCAGTGGAAGCTTTGTGGCGTTGAGTCTTCTGCTATGTTTATTATGTTGTATATTCTATTTGCAAACCATATGACAAGTGTATATGTATCATTTGAGAGAAGTTCTTGTATATATATTTCAGAGTGGGGATAGTTTTTGGGTTAATCTTTGTAGCATATTTCTTAATTGAATGTTTAAGTAAATGATTTAGATTCTTAGTGCCTCTTTATTTAGTTAATCTCTTGGATTAGTCAGCTGCTAGCTTCGAGGGCGCTACAATCACCTTCTATTAAACCTCTTGAAGGTTTAAAAGCTTCACCAAGTGAGCCATTAAGGAGAATAGAAATCGAAGTAGTTGAGATGCATTGCTCTGTGAGCAAGAAAACCTCTCTACTAAAGCCAAAGGCTGACAAGGCAGCCAAGAGAAATTTACAATTAACTCTGTCAAAGGCCTTGGACATATCTATTTTTATTCCCAGTCCTCCTGTTCTAGCTTTCTTTTTTTTTGAAGGAGTGAATAATCTTATGTGCTACTATAATGTTATCTGAAATTTGTCTAGAGGATAGGAAAGCTGATTGAAAAGGAGAGATAACTTTATCCAAAAATTGTTTGAATCTATTAGCTATTATTTTTGCTATTACTTTATATACTGTGTTACAAAGTCCTATAGATCTTAATTGACTGGGGTTTTTAGGTTTTTTCACTTTGGATATAAGAAAAAGATGTTCTTTATTTAGTTCAGGGTTTAAATTCTTGTGAATAAAAAAGTTCCGGATAGTGGAAGTAACCTGAGAACCAACAATTTCCCAATTATATAAGTAGAAGATGACAGAGAATCCATCTTTCCCTAAATTTATGTTTCTCTTTATAGTTCCTCCATATAGAGCCCTTTTTTATTTTTGTTAGCCTCTCACTGGTAATATTGGTCCTGCCGCCACTGCATATATAAGCACGTCTCCTGACGTCTACATTTTGGCTAAAAATACGAACATGTTGTGATATTCTCAATTCGTAATTGGAACTCAAATTATATACTACGAGAACAAAACGTATGGAAATATAGAAATGAGAGATGAGAGAATATGGGAGCTGGACTCTCTTTTAGTATTAAGTTTCTGTTCTTTCTCTAGTTTTTTTACATCAGAAAGTGGGGAGGCCACTCAACTATATACATCAGAAATTCGGTATTTAAACAAACAATACAAGTGTTTACAATGTGAGACTTACTTAACTATTAAGTTGCTAATGCTTATCCAATTTAGGAGGTTAATACTTAACAGAGAAGTAAATCTAGTGTCTGTCAGAATGTTCCGGCAAATGGTGGGTCACCCTGTAAGCCATGTTCACACAACACTCCCCCTTGGACCACCATTTCTAAAAATACTGCCTTGTTAAAGCTTTGCTGGTAAAACCCGAGCAAATTCGTTGCCTCGTTAAAACCTTGCCAGAAAAATCCGAATGAGATAAAAACTGGTCGAAGGAAAAAGAGTACAACTCTTGGATCTTTAAGGTGATGATGGTCGTCACGAATTTTCTCCCGTTGTTGAAACTGCATCAGGAAAACCACTTGGGACAAAGTATGAGCTCTTAATGAGGTTGATTACCGTCAAGAAATACCTCCTCCGTCAAAATTGCATTAGGAAAACGACTCGGGACAAAACCAAAATGCATGCGTCAGTAAAACCACTTGGGATAAAACCTGAACTTAGAATGAGGGTGTCGCCGTCACAAAATATTTTCTTTGACAAAACTGCGCCAGGAAACCAGTTGGGACAAAACCTGAACGCCCCACACCAGGAAAACCACCTGGGACAAAACCTGGGTGCCCAAAGTTCATAATAATGCTGACGACGATGCTAATGTTTCCTCGTTAAAAACCTCATCTGGAAAACCACATAGGACAAAACCAGACCAAAGGAAATGAGTAAAACGGACGTTGCATGATAATGGTGTTGGACACGCATATGATGCCTCGTTAAAACCTTGACAAGGAAAACCCATCGGGACAAAACCTTAGTGAAGGAAAAAGAGTACATCGCGTTTAAATCCCGCCTATGATTCTACGAGTTTACTCCCCCTGAAGCATGATTTCTTAAAGCGATTGGTGGTGCAAATATTATATGGCTTTCAGAAAACTGCTTAAAACCATTCGAAGTCTATGGAGGATTGACTGCAGGTCTTGCGCCGGGTGCACCACTAGCAATGTACACCTCGCATTTAAATCCTCCACCATTGCACACCAAATTCAGTTTTCCGCTTTAACTTCAGGCATAACAATGAAAGGCCTTTTGTAAACTCATAAATATCGTAGAATCAATTTCAGCCTTTAAAAGTGTAACCTGCAAAACAAAAGTTAGAACACAACAAGATAATGCATGCATTATATTCGTACATGGTATCTCTGGACCATAAAGTATTATTTCTACGTACGTATCAGATAGATCAATCACTTTCCACTTTTTAGTAGCACGATAAGTATTACCAGTATCAAAAATTAGATACTCTAGTCTGTGCTAGCATATTCTCGAACTTCTGGTCGAGAAATATTTCAATTTCGACGAGATCTCATAGTCTAGTTCAAGCGTGGATTTTATCGCAATTAAAGGCTTTTAAGAAGCCGAAAATGATCACATCAATTCATCCGTATTTTAACCTTATACTAAGAACTTAAAACACATACAAGGATTGTTCACAAAATTCTCCTCTTCAAAATGATGATTATGACTTAATTTCAAGTCTGACGTAATTCATAAGGTCAGGAGGCTGCCGGAGTTAAAACTAGAATCATTCAGGGATTCAAATACAATCACCAAAAACTAGTTTAAAAATATGCAATATGAGTCCTTCAGAGACTACCACGCTAAAGTGCATCAACATTGGGAGAATATTTTAGTATTACAAAACCAATCCTGGGGGTTCAGCAGGAAAAACCCTCAATCGCACTTAAAGCGATAATACTACTCTCTCTACACTTTATCTCAAACACCAAACTGTAACATTCAAGCCTCACAATTTTACGGTCTGAGTCGGATCCGATCTTTTACGCTTTTTGGAGAGATTCCATCCTCTATCTTATTTTGAGGGGAATAGATTATATGCCTACCAATCACGATGTTGATGTTCCTCTGCAGAGGGGTACATAACCACCATTGTAAATAGATAATCAACAACTGTATAGATCCCACACATTTATCTAATGCATGCATACTCAAAAAAAGTTTCACAGACTGGTACCAGCGCCACTTCAGGGGCATTATCATCTCCTCATCGTTAATGAGGTATATACTTACAGAGTGTGGATCATATTCCGATAGTCTCCACGAGCACTATCTGTAGTCTCTCTTTAAGAGCATTGCATATTAGAAAAGTGATTGGGCTCTCTTTTTAAGAGGCATATATGAGGCAGTTATTCAGGCCTCAAGCGTGTTTTAACACACGACTTGGTCATTATGAGATGCATGATTTAACCTGTTGTGACAACTTCTCGTGTCTGCATCCTCAAAAAAGTGACAAACAATATTTTGCCAGAGCTACTGCAGTTATTTGTTTTAATCATGAGTAATCTCCAATACCTCAATTACATCCAATATCTTGGTGTGAGAAAACAAATGAAATGTTTCACGCCAATTCTAGTGGCAGCTGAACATTCTTTGATCAGGATAAAGCTTAATCAGATAATCTATTTGATTGTCGACGTCTCTTACTGCAACCTTTAGGTGATGCCTGTCATATCCATGACTTGAAAGGAAACCCCTTAAATTTGTCGACATAATACGTGGCATCTCCAGGTGGCAGTCTTTCTCCCCATGGTTTTGGCGGGAAAAACCTTTTTAGATTATCAACATAATTCTCACCAACTTCTTATGGTTACATTTTTCCCCCTGATTAAAATGGGAGAACCTTAAAGGTTGTCAGCCTTACTCACGCCAACTTCTGGTGGCGCGTTGTCATGCCAACTACTGGTGGCATTTTAGCTTTCCTGATCATGGAAGAAATATTAACATCTCATTCTTGGAAACTTCTGGTTCCATAATTGCCTGATTTTCAAAGGCAATTCTACTCATGATAGTTTTTGGGTTTTAATTTATCTACACAAAGACTACCCAAACACAGTTTCAGGCTCGACAAGAGATGAGATATTTCACGTCGTTCCTTTTTGACGGCTTACTTCCTCCCCCTAACGGCGGGATTACAGTCTCATCTTCAGTAAGACATTACCATCTCAGGGTTTTAAATATCTTATAAACTAAAACCAACATATATAATTAGGTGACGCTATAGACAAAACACGAAATATAAGGTTGCTTCCAAAACAATATTGATGGTAAATAGTTGGTCGATCAATTAACTAAAAATGCTTTACAAAGAACTCAACTAGACCATGTTGAGCATGCACATGTGTTATTTATATGCTCGATATAATACCAACTTAAGTCAAAGAATCAAAAGCCTATAAATTTACCACCAAAATAAATGGACTTAACTGGAAAGTCCAAAAATGGATACGCAACCACAAGATTTGCACAAACAGTTTGGCAAAATCTAACATCACGTGTTAATATAACAAGAGACCATCTAGTAGATGCGTCTATCAATACGATAAAGTATTGAAATAATTTTCTACACTGCAGGGTGAATAAGTCCTGCATGTGCCACCTTGAATCCTTTCTAGGGATTAATGTGGGTGATTCAGCAACGGGTTACCATAATGTTAATGTTATTGTAATTTAACAACTAATTGTCTTAGGTACCAACAACACTATTTACATCCCCATATAATGGAAGTTTCAGGTTCTGTAAAGGATTTCCATGAGCATTTTGAATCGTCTACTCATCTTGGTAGAAATTTTGATGTCCATATCGACCATGCCAAAGCATGAAAAATCAAGGTCATTAAACTTCTGGTTAATGACACTGTGAGATTCTACTGATAGAATTTTTGTATGGCACACCCCATAAAAGAGAGAGCCTCAAGCTTCTCTAAACGTGCTTCTGGCAAAAAAACAAATGAAGTAACAAAATGCTCCATAAAAATGCTCATTTATAATTTCAAGGTGGTAATACCAAATATTTTTAAAACTTAACAGATTCTTCCAGAACCTGATAGAATATACGGAAAATACTACACCACCAGATAAAATGATATACGCTCTTCCGGAGTCGTCTATCATATTATTCGAACCCGAAATGACATTTCACATTTCCCAAAACCTCTACAAGATTACAAAAATGGTTTGAAAATTTGTATTTGTCGTTACTTGTATTTGAGACAAATATCTCCATCGTCTACTAAATATGGATAAATTACTTCAGGAATCCATATCTGTTAGTACAGGTAGACGAGAGAAAAATAATAAATCCATAACAGAAACGTTTGGTAACCATGTGCTACTTCGGGAACCCGAAATTTTATAGCTTATTCCTGGAACCCTTAGACCACTTCTGGAGCCTAATATGGATTACTACAGGAAACCACATATTATGTGTTGGACTGCTTCTGGAGTCGGAAACATCTCATGGATTGCTTCGGGAATCCTTTGTTTACAGAACAAGGAAATAAAGTAAACAGAAAAATAAAGGAAACATAAACATATATGGTACTAAAAGAAACAACAAATCTCCATTTTCGTCACCTTCGGGGTTGACGAGATATTAATTTCCAAGTGTGCACATGGATACAATCTTTGTGGCAAAAAATTGCCTCAATATTAGTTACAGGTCACTTCAGGGACCACCGATAAAATCCGGCTAACACTTTGTACCGGGTCACTTCTGGAACCGATTAGCTAACCGAGCAGCATCCAATATCCATATCGTATCGCACAATATTCCAACTTCAGGTGGAAATTTTTTCATTTATGGAGATCATTTAGTGAAGAAAATTTGAATTTGTGTTGTCCCTCTTGGATGCAAGAATTCTTCGCTCTAATCATATTAAAACTCTTAGTACCAAAAATAGAGAAAGAAACAACGAGATAAGTAATTATTCATTATGACTATATGAATTCACCGTTGATATAAAAATTCCCTAATTAATTAACTTATCCACAAATATCAACTCTTGGTTGATATCTTAATTAAGAAAGAAAACAAATTAGCCTTGATTTCTTCGTTTATCGACTAACTCATGGTACAAATAGGATTTTGTGGAACGGCCAATCCACGCATGGTGTCCTATAGGACCTACACTCACCGCAATAACAATCAAGTGAGTACAAAATCAGACAAGGCTATATATCAATAATGAAGAAAATAAATTAAATAGAGAGAAGAAGTGTTTGTCTGTCTTCTTTATGCTATCATCTCTCAGTTCTCTTCGTTTGTAGATTTGAGCGGATAGCACATCGTTCCATATGTATCTAAGCATCTGTCCGAGAATGATTTCGTGCTGATAACGTGTTGTGATATTCTCAATTCATAATTGGAACTCAAATTATATACTACGAGAACAAAACATATGGAAAGATAGAAATGAAAGATGTGAGAATATGGGAGCTGGACTCCCTTTTAGTATTAAGTTTCTGTTCTTTCTCTAGTTTTCATACATCAGAAAGTGGGGAGGCCACTCAGCTATATACATATAGCCAAGAGTATTAAGTCCGTATTTAAACAAACAATGCATGTGTTTACAATGTGAGACTTACTTAACTATTAAGTTGTTAATGCTTATCCAGTTTAGGCGGTTAATACTTAGCAGAGAAGTAGATCTGGTGTTTGCCGGAATGTCCCGGAAAATGGTGAGCCACCCCTGTAAGCCATGTTCACACAGCAGAACAAATGTTTCTCAGACACGATACGAATAACATTATATTCTAAGTGGGAAATAATTATTCATTACCATTAGAATTCAATTATAAAATTAAGTTGGATTAGGTGTGTTTTACTCGACCATATATAGCTGTGTCATGGTTAGTATGCAAAGAAAACAAGCACTAACTCGTAGAGATAATCAAGTTGGATTAGGTAATGATTTCATGGACCATAGGTGTTCGTTTCATATAGTTAGCATGCAGTAGAAAGAAAAATTTATAAGTACAGGCTCTTGTAATAAAGATATATTGAACAAAGATAACATACGACAAAACGAAAGTAAGTGGATCGACTACTTACTAATGTGCATAATCTAGAAATACATATGTTGTTGGTTATTTATAAATATTGTAGAGACCACCGAAGTTACTTTCAAGAGAATTGAGCAAGTAAGATGAGTAATCTCATTGGTGTCATTGTAGCAGTGGTTAACGGTTTTAGTCACAGAAATTAACATATTTAGTCGTGCATTGATACTGGTTTTAGCTATAGTTTCAAAGTAGGATAGAGTTACTATGTCAACAACTTTTAAACTGCTTTCTAAAGAAACTATAACGTTAGTTTTAATTTCCCAGCAAAGTTTCTCTGTTCCCATTAAAGCTCAGGTAGCTCATACATACAATGGGACCAACGCAATCTCTTTACCCACTAAAAGTCCAATGCAATCCTAGAAAGGTTCCAGCTTCTGATTGTAACACTCTATTTTCTCCACGCCCTTTGGACTTTGAGTAGGGAGATTAAAGACCTATAAGATGACTCCACACTGCTATAGGAGTACAGGGTACTAAATTGGCTGGTACCAATTCATATAAAACAAACCAATATCAACCACTTGATCTACTAGAATGGTAACCCTCAAGTAATTAATTTGATAGCTTCTGTAGCAGTGATGCATAACTAGGCAATAGAAGAAACAGAAGTAACGGAAAGCAGACGCTTCCATTTGATCAAGTTTGAAATCCGGTGGTATTATTACATGCTGGTGAAGAAAATTAGTTATCGTCCATTCGTCGAAGATAAGAAGAGGAAAAAATACGACAACAACGAACATGAACCATTTATTTTCTTCATTCTTGTATATATCATCTTGGTTAAATGGATCAAAATTCATAATGAGTGTTTTTTATAGACGAATGTTAATATTTCTAGTGCATTTTAAGTGGGAAATACCGGTTATTGCCCATTTAAATAAAATAAAAAGAAATTAAGTTGGATTAGGTAATGATTTGCTAGACCATAGTTGTTTGTTTCATAGTTAGTATATGCAAAAGAAAACAAGTATCTGAAAATGAAAAAAAAAAAACTAATTAATGAGTAATGCACTTGTAATAAAGATATATTGAACAAAGATAACATATGACAAAACGAAAGCAAGTGGATTGACTACTTACATTGCATATTCTAGAAATACATATGTTGTTGATATGTTGGTCATTGTTTATATGTATTTGACATACCACCATTATCACTTTCTAGAGTAAGTAGGATAAGCATAACAATAAAACAACGTAATCTCATTGGAAGAGTTATAGTAGTGGGTATAAAAATAATTAATTTTTAGTAAACTAAGATAGGCGATGTTAATTACCTGGTCTTGCATTGATTTTATTTTCAATTTGGGGAGAAAAATTCAGTCAAGCATGGTGAAAGCTTCAGTCAAGTTTTGATTCAGTCAAACACTAATCAAGATCTCATGGTTTTAACTTTTAGCTCGTCTCAAAGTAGGATTGAGTGACTATGTCAATTGTAAACCAACTCTCAACTGTTGGGAAAAAGAAAGAGTTACGCTGCGGACAACTTTTACTGTTGTCTTTCATTGAAAATATTTATGACAGCATTGAATTCTGTGGAATTTTCTAAGACATTACGACTTAGAAAGTAATCGAGTCACCACAAATTACTCACTGAATCTTCCACGATTTATCTAGAACTATTGGGAAAAAAAGGATTATAATTTATATGCATTTTATACTAGTTTCGGATGCGGATTGAAATATGACAACCAAATAGGAAAACCATCGGTCCAACTTTTGTTTCGATTGTACGTTGTCCTAGAACACTCAAATATACACCTTCCGCTAGAACAGTGATGGAAGTAGTTAGAGACAAATGGCGAATTCCCCAGTTCCATAAATCCGACCTTAAGATTTTTCCAAACAGACGTACCGTCATTAGAATTTTATAGTATCGTCTCTGGTTCCACTGGATTTGTTCGATGTACACATTCTACGTGTAGTTCCTGTGACGATTAAGCATTCATTAGAGTCTAAATTTTAATTTTGGAGCAGATTTACTAAGTTAAGTCATTGTTTGAAAATGCAGATATTAGGATCGAGACCAAGTCTATAACTATATGTCACTTCTCTTGGGCTTAACTAACTAATCTCATACTATATGTTGTAGTTGTTAAAACAATTCAAAAGTAAAACACATGTTCTTATAGTCTTGACTCTAGCTTGGGTTTTGATGATTCTTTCACACCAGATATTGATTGCTATTTCAATGACCTTTCTCTATAAATAGAGATTTTTACCTTCACAGAATTTACAAATCAAGTTAGACACACCAAAAAATTAAGCTGCAACTTAATCAAGTTTTGGTTACTCTTTCTTCAAACAAAATGAGAAGCAACACTAGTTACCTCCTCTTTCTTGGCCAAGTTCTTGTTTTCTTGGCTTTGTTTTGTTTTCCAGCCTTAGGTTCTGATCCTAGTCCTCTGCAAGATTTCTGTGTTGCCATTGGTAACACCAATAATGGAGGTACAGACGTACAGTTCTATGCTTCATTACTAATTTTCAATATTCTTGAATTATTTAAATATGAACAATTATTTGTATCTAATTTTGTTACCGTGTTTTGTTTTTGATTGAACAATGCAGTGTTTGTGAATGGTTTATTCTGCAAAGATCCCAAACTTGTTACAGCAGACGATTTCTTCCTCCCGGGATTAAACGTTGCAGGGATTACAGATAATCCTTTGGGATCGAATGTAACAGCAGCTAATGTAGCCCAAATCCCTGGACTTAACACTCTCGGCATTTCTATGGCTCGTATAGACTTTGCACCGAATGGTCTAAACGCACCACACACTCACCCTAGAGCCACAGAGATCTTAGTAGTCATGGAAGGCACACTATACGTTGGATTCGTCACGTCGAACATGGGCAATGTGAACAAGCTCTTTACTAAGGTCCTTAACAAGGGTGATGTTTTCGTATTCCCTGTTGGCCTCATTCACTTTCAGTTTAATATGGGAAAGACAGATGCAGTGGCTATTGCTGCTCTTAGCAGCCAAAACCCCGGTACCATCACAATCGGTAATGCAGTTTTCGGATCAACACCCCCCATTGACGACAATGTCCTTGCCAAGGCATTTCAAATTGACAATAAGTTGGTTGATTTTCTCCAGTCTCGATTTTGGATGCCCAGCAATTAGAAAGCCTTTATGATAATAATAATATGATCCTGATTGACACTATGTACTACTTTGCATCCATAGATGCTGTTTTTCAGAATAAATAAATATTAAAATAAATATAATAAATAAACTATGGAGGCATTTTTCGTGACTCTTCCAAGCTTTAAGTTTCCTAGTTGAGTTTCATGAATTACCCATGAAATGTAATCTGTCAGAGCGTCCACAGTGGTGCGAGTATAACCAAAGACCAAAGACTAAAAAAAAAGACCGAATTTGGGTTTAGTCCATCATGTGGCGTAGTGGGAAAAGAGTATATTTGATCGCGCGTTGATAAAGCTTACGCCTGGAATCAGGCGTTGATAAAGATAACGCCTGACATGGGGCGTTTGTAAAGATTCCGCCCGACATATTCAAAAATAAAATAAAATAAAAATAAAAATGGGGCGTTGATAAAGTTAACGCCCCAAGCAAAGTTTTCAAATGAAATGAGTAAAGATCATGACTATATCAACGCTCCAAGAGAGGCGTTAACATTATGTACGCCTGGGTGCCTGGCGTTAACTTTACGTACAGGCGGACATTATACCAACGCCCCATCCAGGCGGACATTATACCAACGCCCTGAACCAGGCGTTAACTTTACGAACGCGCGGCTACAAACGGACATTATACCAACGCCCGTCGGGTAGGCAGACATTATATAAACGTCCGACTATATTTGGGTTTGGTCTTGATCGCCGACCAAATTTGGTCTGGGTTTTACTCTTTGATCAAATTTTGATCGATGGTCCGTCCCACTACGCCAGCCCACTCGACTAAAAATTTGGGTTTAGTCGTCCACTGCAGTTGCTCTTAGAGCGTCCACAATGGACGACTAAACCCAAATATTTGGTCCAGTGGATAGGCATATTGAGATGGACCATTGATCGAAATTTGATCAAAGACTAAAACCCAGACCAAATTTGGTCGGCGATCAAGACCAAACCCAAATATAATCGGGCGTTTATATAATCTACGCCCCACCACCAGGCGGACGTATAGGCCACGCCCCAGGCGGACGTATAATGTTCGCCTGTTTTTTTTTTCTTTTGTGTGGGGAGTGGTTTATACCTCCGCCCCACTCTTTAAAATTTTGCATTTGCATGGGGCGGGCTTAATACCTCCGCCCCATTTTTCTTTATTTTTTTTATTAAATTTTTTTTTGAATCTCTCTGCACCGGGCGAACGTATAGTCCCCGTCCCACACCAGGCGTTGGTATAGTACACGCCCCACACCAGGCGAACGTATAATGTACGTCTGACCAAATTTAGTCTTTCCACCGTAGCGTCACACACCAGACTAAACCCAAAATTTAATCTTTTTTTCCCTCTTTGATCTTTGGTTATACTCGCACCACTGCAGTTGCTCTTACCATGTATCACTTTTCTAATCTCTCAAGCGACAATCGGATTTTTGGGAAAATTATGGAATGTAATCTGTTGTTCAACCATGTATCACTTTTTGAATCTCTCAAGCGACAGTTGTATTTTTGGGAAAATTATCATCTGGTTTCTTTTTTATTTATCCCAAGTGTGTTTGGTCCAACGGCAAAAGACGTTTTCTGTTTGGTCAACAATTTTTTTTGAAAATATCAAATAGATCAAAATACCCTTTCATGTTAATTTTTGTAGTTGTTTTATTCCTGTAATTATTTAAGTTCATTCTCTTTGATGAACTTTGTACTTCTACTTATTTTCTTATAAGAGTCATTATTTCGAGTGAACACATAATCAAAACTAAATCAAATCTGAAAACATGGTTCATCCTTTCAAATGAACACCTACGTACTCAAATTTCATTATTATGAACTAAAAAATATAATTCATTCGTTAAAACGAACATACAACAAAACATCGTTATTATGAACAAAAATTAGAGTTCATCTTTCAAATGAACACCTAACCAAAGTTCATTATTATGAACAAAAATACATAGTTTATTCTTTCAAATGAACACACAATAAAAGAAAACTAATTCAAAAATAAACAAAGGTCACTTCTTCAAAATAAACATACAACAAAACTTTCATTATTACGAAACAATAACAGAGTTCATTCTTTCAAATGAATACCTAATAAAAAACAAGCTAATTCAAACCTAGAAAAAATTCTATTCTTTAGAATGAACACACAAAAAAAAACTTCATTATTATGAAGAGAAAAAAAACAGAGTTCATTCTTTCAAATGAACACCTAATCAAAACACCCAGATCTGATAAAAAAAATTGAAGAACACAAAAAGATGATTTACAAAGATTAATGAAACTCACCAGAAAATCATATCAATCTCTATAAATCTTCAAAAAAATCTTCAAAAATCTTCGTAGTCTTCAAAATCTTCTTCTCTGTAAACAAATATTCGTTAGCAATCTTCATCTTCTTTGACAGCAGCAGAGAAAGTTAAAATTAATCTCCGGTAATCTCAGTAATAAAATCAATCTACGAATCAATCTTCGAGATCTCTGTAAATTAATCTTTGAATCACTGTAAACAATTCCAGCAACAAATAAAAAAAATAAGAGAAGAGAGAAAGTAGATATGAAAAATGGTTTCTTCTCTCTAATAAATCACACTCTTATTATTAGGAGGGAAAGAATGGATTTGAGGAGGAAAAAAAAATTGTAAAACTCTAAGTCAAACTTTGGTCAAAGAAAATCCAATAAAAAAAGTGGGAGTGTTATAAATACTCTCCATTTTGCCTGACCTTGCACAAATACCCCCGAAGGATAATGATTAAGTTTTTTGGAGCCAACTTGAGAAAGTTGCTTCCAATTTTTGGAAGCAACTGTTATAAAGTTGCATCTACTTCTGAAAGCAACTTGTGCTAGTTGTGTCCACTTCTGAAAGCAATTTGTGCTAGTTGTTTCCACTTTACAGAAAATAGGGGTAAAATATCTCTAAAATACCAGTCTGACCCAGACACCCTTGTTAACCGGAAATGCTATTCCAAGCACTCTTCACCACACTAATCACCACTCACTGCTAGGTGTTGCACATGTAGTGGTCCAATTTATTCATCCAGGACCCACCCTTAGAAAAAGGGATACACCATTTAAGAAATATAGGGTTCAGATGTTTTGAGCTATGAGTAGAGTGGTGTTTTGTGCTGTGAATAGCACCACCGCTTGTTAACCTAACAATCCCTCCATACCATGAATCCCACGTTTTTCATCTTCTTCGTCCAACTCTTATAAGTTCCATCGCTATATTAAGAAATCATGGAAGACAACCCGCTGGGCTAGGAAGATTGTCCTCTATACTTGTCTGATTATAAGCAACTGCATGAATCATAAATAAATCATGATATTTTTATGGGAACCCTACTCTACACTATCTTCCACCGCCCTATTCAAGAAATTTTAAGCAAATGAGATGAATTGATGAGCTACTTCACACCAGGATATTGTATTGCCAGGAGATTGTGAACTCACAATTCACCCCAGGAGATTGTATTGCTATACGGTGCAATATTCGTGCATAGCAGATATCCAAATGTGAACCAAAATTACCAATCTACATCACATATCAAGGATTTTATGGACATTTTATTAATTTTTCAAAAGGTCAACCCCTCTTACAAAGTTTTAGTTCCCTCCCCCGTAATCTTTCACTCTTCATATCCATTCTTTTCCACCATAAGACCAAACAATAATTTTTGGACCAACAACAATAAAAATAGCAAAAAGAACCAAACAGACAGTTGACTAATTCAACAAGACCAAACTAACTCAGGTTATACATAGTTTCTACTTTTATTTATCCATACTTCAGCACGTGCCAACATATTATCTTCTCGTTATCTTTAAACGAGAACCAAAAAGAAATAAATATCTTTTTATAAAGTCATCAAATGGATTTGTTTCACAACAATTTTACTACATCAAAAAAAGAAGAAGACTATTATTGGGGCGTCACACTCCATTAGAGGGGTTTCACTTGGATTCTTAGTATCCAAAAAAGAGGTTATGGGATATCCTAGCACATAAACAAAATGTCTAGATTATCCTTGAACTGAAATAAAAATTTAAAAACCTAATTTTTTCTATTCTAATTCACAAAAAACTGCTCCTCTTCCTTCTTAGTAATTTCAATTCAATTCAACTTCAATTCACTTCATCGTTGTGATTACGTCTAGGTTCGCCAACCGTAATTTCAGCTTTTGAAGAACATACGTCCAGGTTTGGATGAATTCAAACTGTAGAATTAGCTTGCATGTTGGCTTACATTCAGGTTTCTCTTCATTCCAACCGTATAAATTGAAATCACGTCCAGGTTCCTTTTAATTCCAACCATAGAAAATGAATTTACGTCCAGGTTTATCTTATATGCTAATCTAGACGTAATTCTTCATGGATGTTTTAGAAGAAGCTTCAAATTGGATTACGTCTAGGTTCGTGATGTAATTTTTCCAGACGTAATCTTCTACGTCTAGGTTCGCGAAGTAAACTTTCCACACGTAATCTTCTACGTCTAGGTTCGTGAAATTTTTTCCAGACGTATTCTCCCACGTCAGGGTTTCTGAAGTGTTTGGCATGACATATTACCAACCGTAATTCAATTTTGTCCTATTGGAAACCAGTTACGGTTTGGAGTTCTTCCAAAACCTAGACGTAAACCTAAATTACGGTTGGCAACGAAGCTAAACCCAACCGTAATTTTCCATGAAAGTCTAAAAATCTCAAACCTTTTGCGTACTTAAGCTAGTTTTGAGCGAAATTGAACCCATGGGAGATAGTTTAGAGGTGTACCTGTTGATTTTCAACCATTAGTTCTTCACTTTGTTGATTTATTTCTTCAATTGGTTGAAATTCATCATCACTTTGTGTTAAACCCTCTCTACCATCTAACAAATCATCCATCTCTTGGTCTCCAACATGAGGAATGTAAAACTTGCTTTCTCTATCATACAAAGATTCACCCACCTCGAATTGATAACTTGTTTCATCCATTTTTGTTGAGTGAATAAAAAAAATCTAGGTTTTGAAAGAAATCTTCAATTTTTTCTTTTTCTTCTTCCCTCTAGTTTTTTTTCCTACAAAAACTTTGCCCCAGAATTAACAAAATTCAACTTCTTAGTTTAATTAGATAATAATTAAATTAAATTAAAATTAACTACATAAGGGTTGTTTGGTCATTACAACATTATTTGAGATAAGGGGGTTTTTGATATTACTTATGGGTGACCCGTTTTTGTCCTATTAGATGACACCCCTCTAATGGAATGTGACGCCCCAATAATAGCCTTTAAAAAGAAAAATACAATAATAGTTTGCTCTGGTTTTCCTCACGCGGACTTCCAGACATTTTGTCATATCCCTAGCCCCGTATCCAATATCGGCCTGTCATTAGTCTTTTGTGTTAAAATGTATTTAGTAGTAATTAATTACAGTTAATTAGTTTAATTCGTTAAATTAGTGGTTAATGTTAATTGTAATGGGTGTGTCGGATGTGACCACCTGGGCTGTTGAGAGACGTTGATGCTAGATTGGGAGGGGATGGCTTTATAAGATGAAAGAGTCTGTAAGAACAATTTATGAAAATTATTAATCAAATTGAACTTTGTTCTTAGGTTGTGTTCTTCATTGAACCAGATAATAGACTTGATTCATGAGAATCAAGAGAGGTTTATCCTCAAATCTATCCCCCCTCTTGTCATCGTACTCAGGTACATGATAATTGGTATCGGAGCAGGAAATCCTGCTACGCTCAATACCATGGAAGTTGTAGACCTGGAAGCCGATTATCTCCAAAAATTCACAGAAGCTGAGTTGTTCTTCATGAGGATGAATTCCTTAGTATACATTCAGGCTAGAATAACGGAGAAGATGGAGAGCAAACGACCTCCTAATTTTGTAGAAGGATGCATGAAAATCTTATCTTATGAAATCAAAACAATACTTGCGATGGAGCGAAGACTATGTGCTGAGAATTCGGTAGAGAGTCTTGAACTACTCCAATCGGTGGTTAAATAATTGAAAACGATGAAGAAGTATATCATCCACAACAGCGAACAAACTCCTGTTGATGCAGATTCAGTTTTCCCTAATTTTGAATCGCAAGAAGTTGAAACACTTCTCACTAGAGTTGAAGACATTGATGATTCGACCAACGGAGTGGGTTTTTAACAAGAGGGGTCAGGTCAAAAAGGATATGGTTAACATCAACTACTACCCACAACCTTCTAATCAGTGAAGGTTTTTACATGGGGTAATTTGCGTTATCTCCCTTGGCGAAGATCATAATTTGAATTACCTTCCCCACGGAGATAAAATTAATGAAACCCTACTTTGTTACATTTTCTGTCCAAAGCTGGGTATCTGAGTCAGCAACTTTGTACAGGTGGAAAAATCGAACACGTGTCACATTCCTTACCCCCATCTGTTCATGGCTATTTTTTATGTCGGCAAGAACATAGTAAGTTCTGTTCTTCCCCATCTGTTCGGTTCGCACCCAAGTTTTCTTTCTTTCTCTTATTGTACCAGAAATCAAGAGAGAAGGTATGGCGGATCTATCCAATCAAGAGAACAAGCTGTTGATACATAGATCTCGAGCAAAGAAACTCAAGCTGCTGCCATCGTCAAAAGCAAGAAATTGAAGTAGCTTCAGACGAATTTGAATGGATTGATGGTGTTGTTCAATGCAATTATGAAGATCTTGACATGAGTTTTCTGGTAGAGGATAAATTAGATAGAAGATGGTGGAGAATTGATGGGATCTGTTAATGGTCGCTGTTAAGAAGATGGGGGTTTGTAAAGGATTGAATAGAGACGCTCGGAGCTGTACAGAATCTGGCAATGACAAATTAATTGAATCTGGCAGTTAGGTCTGGTGTTTCTGAAATGGATTGATGACTAGAGGGATTTGAACAACAATCAGAAGTAATAAGAGATGTTGCTGGGAAATTGAGATGTGTATGAGGAAAAAGAAGAGCATGGATATGGAATTTAAGTTGTCATTGATTTCTAGTGATCTGGCTTCAACCAATTAACGGCGGTCACAATAAGATTTTGGACCTTTTTTTTTCAATTTGATTTCTTCATCTTCAATTCCAAATATTCTGGCATAGGGTTATGTTGGTTGGGGTTAGAACTAACAGAGGGTTGTGTAATTGGAGATTAATTGAGGAGATTCTTCCAAATCAAACATGGCAATGGCTATGATTATTCTGCTTCGGATTCGATGCATTTGAAAGTGAATATGAAACTGGGTGTAATTGGGTTATGTAATCGGGTGGCTATGAATCAGTGGGGGTTATGTTACCGGGTGTTTTCTGTTTCCGGTTTGATAAACCGGAGAAGATGAGAATGTTTTAAGTAGTTGACTAATTTTTCTTTTTTCTTTGCCACCTGTACAAAACTGCTGATTCAGATAACAATGTTGGACGGAAAATGTAACGAGTGGAGGTTTCACTAATTTGATCTCTCTAGGGGAGGTAACTCAAATTATCATCTTCGCCAGGGGAGGTAACGCAAATTATCCCTTTTTACATTATTATCAATTCTTCTCGCGTTTTGTTTGACCGTGGTAAAGAGTTGGAAATTAAGAAGGGGTTTTCTGATTTTGTTGGGGATTATGTGTTCCGTTCTGTTACAAATGAATCTTGTTCTTTGGTTCCCAATGTGTGTTTGATTCCACTGGATAAATTTGAGAAGAAATTTGTTTATGAGAATGTTTTAAAACATGGGTATCGACTCAATTTGTTTTGTATGGAATCAATTGCATCTGTTTTGGTTAAGAATGGTAATACTGGTGATGGGGGTAATCTGTTTGGTAAAACGCTTCAGTTGAGTATTGTACGTCTCAAGAGCAAAGATGCTATCAATTACCAAATGGCTAGTGTCAACTTTACTGGTGGAGTAATTGATCGTGTGAGAGATATTGAACTAATGGGAAGGACTTTTGATCGAGGGAAGTTTTTTAAATGTATCAAGAGGTATTCTTATCACAATGCAAGCAGTTCTCATTTTGGTATTGGTATACTTATTTATTGTGTGATTTTTTTCCAATGGATTGATGTTAATGGGTAAATTGGATTAAGTATTGAGTCTTCAATTGATTCCGAGGCTTCATAATCAATCAGATTTTGGGTTTTCAGATTTGATAATCCATTTGTGTATTAATGAGGCTGAATTTCATGATGCTGTGAAGCTGTTTATTCAAATGCCAGACAGAAATAGAGTTTTGATATCTTTACGGGCATGGAGGGTTATAAAGGGAGAGGCACATGAACTACTTGTTAAGATGTCCGAGGGTGTAGTTTGGTGTTTGAGCAGTGGCGGAGATGATTTTATCTTGCAACAAAAAATGGGTTAGTTAAGTTACGATTTAGTAGTTGGTGAATGTCCCTATTTTATATTTGGTTCTACTCGTGGAGTATTTGATCGAGGAAAAGAGGTCGACCTTATCATCTGGAATTCTTGTTTTGCTAAATGTGTTCCAAAATTTGAGTATGACTTTTGTGGGTGTCTGAGATGGGGGTATAGTCAAGTGCTTGTTGAACAACTAGCTCTTATATATAGGAATCAACCCAAAGTTCTCAAGCTGTTGTTAATGAATTCACATGTGTGGGTGTTTGTTGTAACTGAGGACTATAGTGATAGTGGTAAGATGTTTATGAAAGTGTCTCGGAAAGGTGGTACAAAGTTGTTTGATCCAGGGCCTGGAGCAGTTTGAGAAGACTCTTTTGGGGTACATCTGCAGTTCGAGTTGCTCAATACTGTCGTACTTCAACTTACCTCATTCAGAGTTCCAAGGATTCAGTCTACTTCATTTAATTTTTTGGTTATAATAATTCTGCAAGGGGTATTTGAATTGCAGCGGCATGATCTTTTTTATCGTCTGTTGGTTTCTGTGAATCGTGGTCTTTGAGATGGGCGTTGTTAGGGACTATTATACACCAGCTAGGGGAATACCTTTACAAGTGACCCCAGTTTTAAGCTCAGAATTTGTTAATGTCTTTGTAAGAATAGTGGGAACTCATTTCTTTCTCCTGGTGACTCAAATTCCAGGTATTCTGAGTTGGTGGATTATTTAAGGTGTACATTTGAATCACCTGCATCGGGGAATGTTGAGGGTCTGGCCATTCACAAAGAGGAAAAGAAGGTTTGGTATGTGGAATTACTAAAGGGTATAATGGATAGCTGAGAAGGTGTTGACGTGCTGTATATTATGCCGAAGGACTTTACATTTCTTGCAGTGATTATATTCTCAAGATTTGTGTTTTTCTTATACCCTATTTTCTCATATCTGGAGCCTACGAGAGTTTCTCAGTAGCAGTTTGGTATTCCAGCTTGATTGGTGTAACTGAATGTGATTCCACAATTGATATGACAGTTCAATTCTAAGTTTTGAGGTGTGACAAGAAAGGAACTTATAGGGGAAATGTGTTCTCCAAGGTTGAAGTCCATAATCAACTGGCAACTACTTTCCTGAGATTATCCAGTTGGCACTTAGCTGTTAAAAGTGTACCTCTCAGTGAGAGAAATGATACTTTTATTTGGTTTGATGGTCGTTTGCTGTTTGATAGAGGAAAGCGGTTTGACTCCAAATTATGGTCGTCTCATTCTAAAAGCTGGAACTGTCCAAGTACTTCACAGGTGGTGTATACAACTACTCAAGTTTTCACTAATCTGCCACCAGTACTCAAGTTGTGGGTACCTCAGAAGAGGGAATTGGTTTCAAACCATGAAGCTCAGGATGTGATCTATAAAGGGTCTGCACCTAGTTCTCTTGTCGTGAAAGTCGTTGTTTTCTCCTCTCTTAGTGTATGCCCTCAGATGAGATTGCTACGTGCTGAAGTTTGTGAGCTGTCACAAGCTACTTTATGGATTGCAGCCAAGTGTTCGGTTCTTAATAAGCTTTTTGAAGTTCAAGGAGTGGATAATGTATGTTCTGCGACTACCTACACCTACATGCTCAAGACTATTGTTAGCAGAGGCACTTATGGTGGTATTAGATTGGCAGTTGATGGACTTAATGTTCTTACAGGGGAATTATACAACCTTAGGGATAAGTGTTTACTTGTTGCGATTCAAATTCCTAAGGTGTTGGCATGGCTTGATTACGTGCAGTGGAAATTCAAGTTACTTTCTACAGGTTGGTGGAGTGTAAAAAATGAGAGTCTAGTGGAAATTCAACTACCTATTATGAAGTTTTCTGATGCTACAGTAGTTCAAAAAAATAATAGAGAGGATTTGATGGTGTTCAGCAACCTTTTCTCAGCAAGCTTACGGAGCATGGAAAAGAGTTGTGGTACTATATGGCTTGGTGTTGAGCTACCTGGAGCACCTGGTTACATGAGAAGTTGTCATTTTCTGTTTGATAGAGGGAAAATTCTTGAGTGTACTCCAAGATCCTCTCTCTCGATAATAGACCGTCGTTCACTTCCTCACAATATCCACAATTCTGAGCAGCTTGAGGTTAACATATGGTTTGTAGCCAAATGTTTCCTTCCTCGTCAGCTTGAGAGAGTTAAAGAAATGGCTGAGAACCTATATCATCTCATTCAACTTGTGGATATAAACAGTAAACAGTTGGGTTCATTAGATGTGGTTGGACTTACTACAAGGAGGACGAGGAGGTTACCACTACTGTCTATGGAGTATCTATTGCGAAGCTGAGTTTTATGGCAGAGTGGCGGACATCAGTTCTTACCAGAGTTCTCGGCAAGGCCTTGCATCTCAGTTCTCCATCCTTGAGGACAAGGATGTTTTGGAGGGGAAGGTATTGTCATATCCCTAGCCTAAGGGGAGGATGCCCCGTATCCAATATCGGCATGTCATTACTCTTTTGTGTTAAAATGTATTTAGTAGTAATTAATTAAGGTTAATTAGTTTAATTCGTTAAATTAACGGTTAATGTTAATTGTAATGGATGTGTCGGATGTGACCACCTGGGCTGTTGAAAGCCGTTGATGCTAGGTTGGGAGGGGATGTCTTTATAAGTTGAAAGAGTCTGTAAGAATAGTTTATGAAAATTATTAATCAAATAGAACTTTGTTCTTTGGCTGTGTTCTTCATTGAACCAGATAATAGGCTTGACATCGTACATGGCACATTTTTTATTTATTCTCCCTCAATTTCTCTGCCGGTTATCCACTTTGATTTTCTCCCGAAGCTTTCGATGAAACAAGGTTGTTGATGCGAAAACGCTATTTGACTCGCTGTGCAACAAATGAATATATATCAGCGGAGTCTCGCATGGCAGAGGATGCGGAGAAAGGTGGTGATTTTCTCTTTATCCACCACACCAACTTAGTTCCAAGTTCGATCTACCTTCGTTCTTTTTTCTGTCAGCCATCAATATTAAGATGTTAGTATTGTTACTTTGAGTTTTATTATTTCTATCATGCCACATCTATTCCATCGTGATGATTTTTCACGTTTCAAATTTAAGGAAACCAATCCAAACCATTGATTTTATCCAAAAAATTCTCTCTCTACCCACCACAGCTCTCCACCCAGCCCCCACCCCCACAAAAAAAATAATAATTAAATTGAAATCCATGTTTAGGCCTTAAGTTTCTTCATTTTCTATATTTAATCCTCTAGGTTTTAGCATTTAGTCCCCCTATTTCTGAAATTGAAGTCCATCTAGTTTATAGAGAAATCTTTTTAGCCCCTCTCAAGCTTAAAAGCTGGCTCAGTTGCGTAGATCTCATTTATAAAAATGGCTAAATGGTCCTTGAAGGTTGAGTAAAATTCAAAATCTCGGTATACAGAAAATAAAAACCAGTATGGAGATTTGAGGAGTGACCAAGTGAGAAGAAATTTCAGAATCCTTCCTTGTTTATTAGTTTTCGGAAGTCATCCACTCCCAAAGGGTTTCTCCCGAAAACTTTCCCGCCACAAGAAAATTAGTGGGACCCAAAAACCGCCCCTTATAATTCTCTAGGGTGGGACTTAGGGGCTGTGTGTATCGGGAGAATTCATCAGTGGATGTATCATCATCCCCCGTTAATTCTCTCATCCCTGTGATTTGTTAACAAGGGTAATCTAGTTCTTTGGCACATCACTAGCCACGTACCGATTTGCTGGTATTTAGCGATTACACCGCTAGTCACCTGGCAAGATTGTTGTTGATGTTTGGACATCCTTGAAAATTGCGGAAATGTTATATGACCCGCTCACTAACAGCTGATAATGGGCGGTTCATGTAGCAGGATTGTGAAAATTGTTGAAACTACGGTCATCATCGAGAATTTGATGTAGAGTTTCTGCTTTCTTTTCATAACAGAAAAGACTAGCCCAGAGTAAAACCCGGTTGTTCTTTATGAGGGAGAAATGGGTTGTATAGAATCCTCAGAGAATGATACGTACTCTAAACTCCTGGTTGTTCCCCAAAGTAAAACCTGCAGTACTGAACTCTAAACTCCATCCGAAGAATGATACGTACCTTTTTGCGTCATCGTCACCGTTTTTCGTCAGAGTATCATTGAACAACCATACGTCCACACGCTCGCATAGTTATATATGAACAAGACATAAATTCGGGTTATTTTGTTTTTAGTACTCAGGTTTTGTCCAGTTTTTGAGTTTGGTTTAACATTTGTCCAACTTTTGAGTTTGTACTTGGAATAAATTAGTTGGACAAATATTAGACCAAACTCGAAAGTTGGAAAAAAACTGAGTACTAAAAACAAAATAACCTCATAAGTTCCCTCCCAACACCTTGATTTGATAAATGACATCCTCCTTATTGCCCTTGAAACACGGTGGTACAGTTGGGAGCCAACGAAATTGTCCCACCAATATACCGACCCATTTGAAAGAGCGGCCGGGCCTAAACAACCCATGACGTGAAAATAATATATTCAAAACCAGAAATTAGCTAAACTTGAAAAAGAATTGCAAGGAAAGAGATATAGTCATCATTAATTGAAAGAAGAATTACATTGGTTGATGGATGAAAGGAGGATTACCGTTCAACCATTCTCCAGTTGCATTAAACCTTCTACTAAACTTGGCAGCCGTATTAGCTAACCCATCAAAATCTCTGCTGAACAATGTTGCTTTCGCAAAAGAAAAATTGTTCAGTAAAACTAACACTCTTCCAGGATTGAACAATAAAACCAGCTAATCTGGTAGTATTCTTCTTGGGAAAAGATATCGCATTCTTTGTATCACTGCTGAAACAGCCTTTGCAAAAGTCCGCGTCTGACGAACTAGCTATAATTAATTACACACTGAACAGCGACATGATAGTTTTGTGAGATAAGCAAAGGCAAATGGTGGTGATGAAGACATATGAATGAATTGGAAATCGTGGTTATTATCGTCCAACAACTTTACAACTCTATCCAGAGCAACATCCGTCTAAACGAACATGTATGTATGTACCACATGTACTTGCGAAAATGGGTCATATGTCCAAAATTAATAAAGTGCGGGAGCAATAGACTTGTAAAATATAGGTCTGGCCGACAAAGACATAAGCAAATTTAGTCACATATACCCTTTACTTTAAATTTTATTCTTTATCATATCCTTTTCTCTCTTCTATTAATTTTCTTTTTCCAATTTAAAATTAAACGCGAGAAAGGTATTAACTTCCGAGATATAAATCGGATTTTAATAAAATTTATATTTTTGGAAAGCGCTCGAAAATCTCTACAAAACAAGATCCATTGTTGATATGAAATTCGAATAATTTTTTTTTATTTTAAACCATGCCGAGGATACATTATGCGGCCAGGTGCAAACTTGCCAAAAGTTATTTCCTATAAAAATATGCATTATGCACCCGGGTGCAACTTGGCAAAATTTATTTTTCTATAAGAATATGCATTATGCACCCAGGTGCAACGTGGACAAAACATTTTTCCTATAAGAACCAAAAAAATATATGCATTAGGCACTCGGGTGCACGGTGCACCTGGCAAAAACCTATTTATTTTGAGAATATGCATTATGCACTCAGGTGCATCTTGTGTATTTCGTGGATAAATATAGGTTTATCCGAAAAATCACTTACAATATATCATGCACAACCAAAATCACTAGTTTATGATTTCGAGCAATAACTCTACCACTGTTACCATCACATTCACCATCAAAACACCAACCAAAAATAATTATTAAAAAAAAAAAGAGGAACAACAATAAATAAAATAAAATATATATACATTATGCATTCGGGTGCAATCATGCCAAAATATATTTTTCTGTAACATATACACTATGCACTCAGATGCATCTTGGATATTTTGTGGATAAAACTAGATTTATCCCAGCAATCACCTCCACCTAACCGATGAGAGTATCAATTCCATTATCTCCGCGGCTTCTTTGGTCTTAATCTTCACCAAATCCTTTTTAATTGAATCTCTCGTACAAGTTGACAAGTAACGACAAACCCATAAAGTTTGTCCAAATATATAAGGTGATGTCGATGCTTTACCACAAAAATTCTTAAAAGAAATTATCCCTTGATTCATCTACACTGTTTGGATCAGCTTCCCGTTTTCTTTGTAATTCCTCAAAGCATACAACACTAGATGGGATACTTCCTGTAAGCCCATTATCATCAAGAATCAACTGTTTTCATCTAAAAAATTGCGATGCCTATTAACTCCAGATATCCATGTAGTTATGTTGCGGCATTTTTACGAACAGGTGGTGCTCGAACAAGGGCCTTAAAGGTGTGTGTCTAATTGATGTAGAGCAAGATATGGCAGAATCTTACTTGGAAGGAAGAGATCACCGAAAGAACATTCGTTAACCATGCAGGAATATCTGCATGTTTGTTATCTTTGTTAGGAAATAAGAGATATCTTGCATGATATCATATTTGGTTAGATTTCCTTTTATTTGCATTAATCGTAGAAGATATTGTCATTAAGCGTAAAAATATCATAAGGCCTATATATGGTCTCGTCTGAAGGAGAAGAAAACAGACTTTGAATGAAAGAAAACTCTTCCTTTGAGAAGTTTTATTTATTGTGTGATTTCTATCGTTTTGAGTACTAACATCCTACACCATTAGGTATTCAGAATCTGGGTATCGATCCTTCCAATATGGTTCGTGGTAGAGGTCAGGGTGGTCCTCGCGAAGCTACGGTTGATGAGGTGATGGAGAGAACGAGATACGATGAACTATCACGCACGGTTGAGCAGCTCGCCGGTCAGGTAGCAACCTTGTTGCAAAGAAATGAGCGCCGTCATCCTTCTCCAGATGAATCCAATTCTGATGGAACAGATGACGATACTGATACTGAAAACCCTTTTGCTGGGCGTGAGCGCGAATCTAGGAGTTGGGAATCATCCTTCCGCATCGAGATTCCTGAGTTTATGGCAGCGGATTGACACCAAAAGATTGTATCGACTGGTTTTCTACTGTGGAGGAAGTTGTGGAATTTAAGAGGGTGCCTGAAGATCGAGTGGTTCAGCTTGTGGCTACGCGCTTTCGAGGAAGGGCTGCTGTTTGGTGGCGTCAACTGAAAGCGTCACAGACTCAAAAAGGTAAAGCTTCTATTTCTTCCTGGGCAAGGCCTGAAAAGTGTATGCGTTCCGCCTTTTTGCCGTTTAACTATACCAGAGAACTGTATATTCGTTTACAAAATCTTCGTCGGGGTTTTCGATCCATCGATGAATATACGAAAGAGTTCTATGATTTGGTCACTCGGTCTGGTATTACAGACACCGAAGAACAACTTGTCTACCGCTACATAGGGGGTCTGCGTGAGACCTTCCAAGACACACTTAATATGTTTGATTATTTTTCTGTGTCTGAGGTTCATCAACGAGCTTTGCGATTGGAAAAACAATTATCTCGTAAGACGGTTCGAGCAGTTGTTGGCCGTCCTCCAGTTACTCTTTCACAGAATGCTTCCGCACAACAGGTTGTTAGTACGCCTCAAAGATCTGTCCCTAAGTGTTACCGTTGTGGTGAGCCTGTTCATTTAGCAAATGATTGTTGCAAGGCTGGTAGGCCTGGAAAATCTCTACTCATCGAGTATAATGCTGCTGATGATGTTTTTGCTGACGCTGAGGAGACAGCAGCTGAGTTCGATGAAGTAATTCTACCAAGGGACCAAGGTGACTGTTTGATGATCTACCATTTTTGTTTCTTACACCTAAAGCTGACACTGACGAGTCATGGCTACGAAAGAACATCATCCAGACAACATGTACCATTGAAGGCAAGGTGTGCCGTTTGATCATTGATTCTGGCAGCTGTGAAAACGTAGTGTCTGACGAGGCTGTTCGGAAACTCAAGCTTCCCACATAAAAACATCCTAGCCTGTATTCTCTTCACTGGATTAGCAAGGGATCCGAGGTAACTATTTCCAGGCGTTGTCTTGTGAAGTTTCCCATTGGTTTTGTCTATGAAGATGTCGTGTGGTGTGATGTCGTGGTAATGGATGCCTGTCATCTGCTGTTGGGTCAACCATGGCAATACGATAGGGAAGTGACTCATGATGGTAAGCTGAATACATACTCATTCATATTTAAGAATACTCGTGTTACGCTGGTTCCTGCCAATGTGACAGTGCATGTACCTGTTTCTCCCGTGGCCTCCAATTTTCTTTCTTGGCGTCCGTTTGAGAATGAGATGCTCACTGAGGGGATTGTGTTCATCTTGTGTGGTCTCTCTCGTGAGAGCTACAGCTGCTGTGGAGGTTCCAGCATGTGTCCAGGGGCTGTTATCGGACTTTGAAGATATCTTCCCAGTTGATCTTCCAGAGGGATTGCCTCCTTCTCGAGCTATTCAGGACCAGATAGACTTGGTGCCTGGTGCAGTGCTTCCTAATCGAGCTCATTATCGCATGAGTCTAAAAGAACATACAAAACTACGACGTCAAGTGGGGGAGTTATTAGCCAAAGGTCTTATCAGGGAGAGTCCCAGCCCTTGCGCAGTCCCGGCATTGCTCATTCCTAAGAAAGATAGTACATGGCGCATGTGTGTGGATAGTCATGCTATTAATAATATTACGGTATAGTATCGTTTTCCTATTCCTCGGTTGGACGATATACTTGACCAGCTTCATGGTGCTACGGTTTTTAGCAAATTGGATTTGCGTAGTAGCTACCATCAGATTCGTATACGTCCAGGATATGAATGGAAGATCGCTTTTAAAACGAGGGACGGGCTTTATGAATGGTTGGTGATGCCGTTTGGTCTCTCCAATACTCCTAGTACATTTATGCGCGTAATGAACGAAGTATTAAAACCATTTTTGGGTAAGTTTGTTGTCGTTTATTTCGATGACATCTTGGTTTATAGTACTAACTTGGATTTTCACTTGTGTCATCTTCGTGAGGTCTTAGTAGTTTTACGTCAGCAACATTTCTTTGCTGCTACAAAGAAGTGTGTTTTTTGTACGGATCGTATTTTGTTTCTTGGATACGTCATATCCAAGGATGGCATCTCGGTGGATGAGTCTAAGGTCGATGCTGTATGTACTTGGCCTTGCCCCCAAACAATCCATGAGGCTCGGTGTTTTCACGGGTTTGCGTCTTTTTATAGGAGATTTATTCCCTATTTTAGCACGATAGCAGCGACAATCACGGACTTCATGAAGAATGGTAAATTTGCATGGACAGAAGAGGCGACAACAAGCTTCATCTTGCTTAAGGAGAAGCTTTGTTCGGCTCCTATATTAGCTTTACCCAATTTTTCTTTGTCGTTCGAAGTTCACACAGACGCCTCTAAGGTTGGTATTGGTGCCATCTTAAGCCAAACAGGTAAGCCGGTCGCCTTTTTCAGTGAAAAGTTGAATGGAGCCAAGGTAACTATAACACGTACGAACTGGAATTTTATGCCATCATACACTCTTAAGCACTGGCGTAATTATCTGATTCATTCCGACTTTGTTTTGTTTACTGACCACGATGCTCTCAAGCACATAGGTAATCAAGACAAGATGAGTGCACACCAAGTTAAATGGGCTAGTTATCTGCAGGATTTTACATTCGTCCTCAAACACAAAGCTGGTGCTCAGAACCGTGTGGCTGATGGTCTTAGTCGTCGACGGAGTCTTCTCACATCCCTGCGGACAGAGCTCTTGGGGTTTGAATTGTTTTCCGATTTGTACAAGACTGACACAATTCTGGACACTGTGCACGCTGGCACTAATGCTCAATTCACGTTGTTGGAGGGTTTTCTCTTTAAAGGCACTCGCCTTTGCGTTCCTTCCTGTAGTTGGCGTTTGAAAATCATCCAGGAGTTACATAATGAGGATCACTTTGGTCGTGACAAGACCTTCCAGCTGGTTTCCACATCCTATTTTTGGCCGTGTCTGTTTAAGGAGGTGCAACGTTTCGTCTCTCGTTCTAAGGGGTCTTCTACAAATGCCGGCCTTTATATGCCATTACCAATTCCGTCAAAACCGTGGATTGATATTAGTATGGACTTTGTTGTGGGTTTGCCTCGCACTCAACATGGACTGGATTCTGTTTTTGTTATCGTCGACAGATTCTCCAAGATGACGCATTTCATCGCTTGAAAGAAAACTACGGATGCGGTTAATGTGGCCTTACTATTTTTCAGAAATGTGTATCGTCTCCATGGCCTTCCAGAATCCATTGTCTCGGACCGTGATTCTAAATTTCTTAGTCATTTTTGGAGGTGTCTTTGGAAGTTTTTGCGTACGAAGTTGAAATTCAGCAGCGCTTATCACCCACAAACGGATGGGAAGACGGAGGTTGTCAACCGTTCTCTTGGGAATTTACTTCGTAGTTTTGTAGGTTCTCACCCTAAACAATGGGACAAGGATTTGTTTCAAACAGAGTTTTCCTTCAACAGAGCTATTCACAAGAGCACCGGATTTAGTCATTTCCAGGTGGTATATGGATTTAATCCACGCTCATCCCTCGATCTGGCGCCTATACCAGATATTCAACGCATGCATGCCACTGCTGATGAGTTGGTGCGTCACTTACATCAACTCCATGACGCTGCTGCACAGAATCTGGTGGCGTCATCCACTAAGTATAAAAAGAACCGCTGATAAACATCGTCGTCACGTGGAATTTGAGGTAGGTGATTTCGTTTGGGCTGTGCTTATTAAGAAACGTTTCTCCACTGGTACATACAACAAATTGGGCCCTCGCAAGATTGGTTCTTTTGAGATTATTGAGAAAATCAACCCTAATGCTTACAGTCTGAAGCTTCCCAGTCATATTCATACGGTTGATGTGTTCAATGTGCGTCATCTCATTCCCTACCACGACGACTTGTCCGATGATGATCTTCCTAACCTGCCTAATTCGAGGGCGAATTTCCTCTTTCCCGGGGAGAATGATGTAGTGCAAGATATGGCAGAATCTTACTTGGAAGGAAGAGATCATCGAAAGAATATTCGTTAACCATGCAGGAATATCTGCATGTTTGTTATCTTTGTTAGGAAATAAGAGATATCTTGCATGATATCATATTTGGTTAGATTTCCTTTTATTTGCATTAATCGTAGAAGATATTGTCATTAAGCGTAAAAATATCATAAGGCCTATATATGACCTCGTCTGAAGGAGAAGAAAACAAACTTTGAATGAAAGAAAACTCTTCCTTTGAGAAGTTTTATTTATTGTGTGATTTCTATCGTTTTGAGTACTAACATCCTACACCACTAATTCAGCCTTTTCTATGCATTTATTCAAATCCAATTAAAACAGCCATCCATCATTGCCATCTTAATCCTTCACAGACTCCAAAAATTTGTTCTTCTAACTCACTTGTTCTAGTTAGAAAATAGATTTTCGAAAAACCAAAACAGTTCTTAATGCAACTACAAGTCAATTCAAAAACTCAAAAAAAGTAAAAATCGTTTGGACGAACTCATACTTACTTCGAATTGCAATTGAGAAAATCAAGTAAAGAGGCCTGTTAGGATACCGACCCTAAACCCGTCATAAGCCCGTGGGTAGAACTCAACTCGAAAACCGGTTGACTAGATGAGGGAAACTATTGACTTATAGACTACCAATTAAGCCCTATCTAACCAATGTGGGACTAGGATCCCAACATCCCACCGCGCTTCCAGACCCAACGTCCTCGTTGGCCCACTCTATCAACATTGACCCGAAGGTAGCCCTTTCTCTTATGGCTGCTTCATTCCCCTATCATAATTCAATGCGGGTGACAACTAAGCCCATACATAGGTGCCCCAACACTTTAATCTAGCCTATAGGTCGCCCCTTCCATGGAGCGGGCATGGGTCGTGGTAGTTGGCTCTGATACCAAATGTTAAGGTACCTACCCTAAACTCGTCATAAGTCCATGGGTAGAACTCCACTCGAAAACCGGTTGACTAGATGAGAAAACCCATTGACTTATAAACTACCAATTAAGCCCTATCTAACCAATGTGGGACTAGGATCCCAACAAGGCCACACAAAGATCACTTCGACAATTAATTTGCATCCCATCTCCAACCAACCAAACGACTGTCCACTCTTGTTATTCGTCATGCAACACTGCATCGTTAAGTTGTGATCACCATGAATCTGAATTACGATCGATACAAAACCAACCAGGATAAATCAACACAGACCAGGTTGTTGTACCGGGGGATGACTGCCAGTTCGAAATTAAACTAAGGAACTTAAAATCAAAGAAATATAAAATCAAAAATTGGAGGTCTACATCTCAAAATCAAAACTTTACATCGCCTTCTCTTTCTCTCGGTTAATAGCGATACTGGTATTTAAGGGCATGCTGGTCAATTGTAATCACACTTCTCTAATTGTTTGGGCAGATTACCCAAACTTGGATAATTAAAAAATATATTTGGAATCTTGGTTATTTAAACCACAACCATATTTTACTCGTATTTTTGACCTAGGAATTCAAATCCAAGACCTATTCAACCAAAAAACTGCATGTACTTATGTACCACCTTTCATTAGCTTTGGAAAATTAATCCTTCAGGCTTAATCTAAGTAGGTTGGGCTTGTTAAAAAGCCTGTGGTTGCAAGTGGAACGTGTCCTCATAAGGCCGAATCAACAAGAATCACCGATCCCACTATCCGCATTAGGTCATTCTTTCTTGAACTGGTGCTATTGTATTTCGGAGAAGATAGAAGTCTAGGCCGTTTGAGATTTCAAAATCAAAATCAAGTGAGATCAACATATCTCAAGGGTACAAAACCAAGTGAGATTTCTGTAAGGTCTATGTTGAGTTTCAGATTTCAAAATCAAAATCAAGTGAGAACAACATGTCTCAAGGCTACAAAATCAAGTGAGATTTCTGCAAGGGTTCCTGATGCAAGGCTGGACTGCAAATGGCGGCGACAGTGATTTTTGTTTCACTTAGGGTTTAAGACTTTAAGTCTCATTTTTACCGTGAATGGGCTGTTCTCATTCGGTATCTCTAGTCTACCTGTGATTGTTAGTAATTTGTCTTGGGCTTTGGTGAGGTTGTGTCTACCGGGCTTTATTTTCCTACAGTTTGTAAGGGATTCATTTGGTCCTTTTGGGTGTCCGTTTAATCCTTACTCTTTCATTTGAAAGTTTAAGTTTTATCTTTGTAATCAATTCTTATTTCTCCAATATAAACTCTATTTCACGATCAAAAAATAGAAAAAAAGAAAAGGAAGTCTAGGCCGTTTGGTGGGGTAATTAAGTAACTTTGGAGCCGTGTTAGGCTAGCCTTTAAAACCCTATCGAGGTTTAACATATCAGAGCATTAACGTTAAACATCAGTTATTCCAAAAAATGCTGAGCTAAATGTATCTTTAGCAATGGCAATTGGGCAAACATTACACTGGCACCCAAAGCCGCCAGACAAACAACTCACAATTTAATTTGAAGCTTCATGTTGCTATAGTTGTAGCCATCAACCATAACGTGAGATTATTAACGTCCTGGGAGACAAACACCACCCATTCATAATTTCATACAGCATCATCGTGGGGGATCTAGTTGTACGTCTTGAGGACACACTGGGGTTCCCAATATTGCAGCTGACAGCGTGCTTATCTACTGCGAATGAAACATTGTTCACATCATATAGTTGGAAGTGAACGGCAGTAAATGAGTGAAAAGAACATAATTGAATGCGCTTCAACCAAATGTACAAAGTTCCGTTGATCTTTTCTTATTTTGGTTGTTCCGAGGACAAAAAAAAAATCACATTTATGGATCAATATGCATTATTGGGTTTGCTCATGGCGGACTAAATTTGTTGGCGATATTTTAAAGGCGCTCCCACCACCATAATTCTCTACCAATCCCTAATACACGGTACTCATTTATCAGGGGTGTATCAAATTCCGTATAAGACAAAATATTTTATTCCTTTAGAATGGTACGCCTCCAAGCAAACTGTACACCCTATGAGCAGCCATGAATATACTGTACATGTACTTATCACTTGTAAAGTTGTGGAAGCCTTTCATTCAATTCAAATGATAATATTCACAGCCTAATTTCCGAGAAAATTTAATATGCATACAGCTAGCATTCTTTTGTGACTCTAGTTCGATGTTAGCCCTCCATGCATATAGTTCCCTTATCCATATAGGTGATTCATTTTTGGTATCTGCCCAAGCTTAAGCTTCAAATGCAGCTGGATGCTAGAGACGTTCTCTTAGGAACACTGGTAAAATCGTAGGAAACATTATTATTGGATGTAAATTTCACCTTACAAAGTGCATATTAGCTACTGACAAAGAAACTTAAAGATAAAAGAAATATACAAAGAAAGAACACCAAATACAAGAGAATTATATATAAGTGCATGCACTAGCTAGCTAGTTACCCAACGTTTACTTGCTAGTGGACTTGTTCTGTCAAAATCCGCAGTATCTCCTGATATTATATACTCCGAATTAGCAGTTTCAAAGCTTTGTATCTCAAATGCACTGCTCGGGAAAGATATCGGATTATGATAATCTTCTTCTGCTAAGAACTTCTCTTCATCATCAACGGTTGAAGGTTGTTGAAGCCTTTTCAGTCCATCCAAACTACTAGCCACTTCTTTCATGATCGGCCTTTTTTTAATATTCAACTTTAAGCATCTCTTTACAAGCTTAGCAATAACCATAATCTCATCTTTATCTCCTTCATTAACAACTCGACTTTCTAAAATTGTAAACAATTGATTCTGTTTCAGTGTTGATAGGAAATGAAATGCTAAATTTTGTTCAGTTCTCGTATTCGATATAGCTTTTTGGCCAGTTAAAAGCTCCACAAGAAGTACTCCAAAACTATAAACATCACTCTTATCTGTAAACTGGCCAGAATAGTAGTATTCAGGGTCTAAGTAACCCAATGTTCCTCGCACCATTGTTGTTATGTGTGACTTTTCTATTGGAATGGATCTAGACAGTCCAAAATCCGACACTTTAGACTTGAAATTCTCATCTAGGAGTATATTCTCAGGTTTAATATCTCTATGAAAGATCGGTATAGAAGCATCAGAGTGTAAATATGCTAGTGCTCCTGCAATTTCCGATGCGATTATTAACCGATCTTTCCAAGATAATGAAGATTCATGACCATCCACACTGTGGAGATGAGATGAGAGTGTCCCATTAGAGATGAACTCATAAACCAACAATGGGACTTCGGTTTCTAAACAACAACCTAACAGTCTAACAATATACCTATGGTTTATCTGCGAAAGAATAACAACTTCATTGATGAACTGATCAACCTGGCTTTCGTCCACGAGTTTAGACTTCTTGATAGCTACTATTCTACCATTTGACAGCATTCCCTTATAAACTGTGCCAAAACCTCCTTTGCCGATAATACGATTTTGGTTAAAATTATCAGTTGCTTTCTCTAAATCTTCTTTAAGAAAGATAGTGGAAGCATTTTCAACTTCCCCATCATTTGAGGAAATTTTTTGTTTTAATAACAATCCACCATTTCTCTTAAAATGCACTTGCTTTAAAATATTTTGCTTTCTCTTCTCAAGTCGATGGTACGATAAATATCCAATTCCAATTATAATTACCGTAAGGATGCCAATTCCAATACCTGCAGGAATATAGAACATATTTTTTAGGATGCTTTTAAGTAAATTATGTTTGTTCGCAATCAGAGAATAATTAACAGTGCTACTCTTACCTAATGCTGCCACCATAGCTACGGGAACCTTTTTAGTGCAACCGAGTCCTATTGTTCTACCATCGCCATGGTAACCAGTCGGACAAGAGCAACTGTAACTTCCTTCTGTGTTAGTGCAAGTTGTTCCTTTCCGGCATACAGTAGTACTATTATTTGGACTTCCTTCGCATTCATCGATATCTGTTCACATATATACATCTCATATAATCAATACATACATCATCTCCACCCTTGGTATGAAAGTAGTTTAAGGGGTGACATTTTCTTTTATCAAACTCTAGAAAATGGTTCGGAACAACTTAAAATTGCTATGGAAAAAATTAAACAATATTAAAATAACTACAAAATTTTATATCCAAATAATTTTTTCAGAAAATTTACGTTAGTTTGTACCTTGACATCCAAAGACAAGATATGGATTTCCCGTATACCCTTCTGAACAGTTACATTTATAACCAAGACCATTATATGAATCGGTACAAGTACTGTTTCCTCCACAAGCATACGGAATAAAGTTCCTTTGTGCTTCTTTGCATGATATATTCCCAATTTCCCAATCCAAAATCATAGGTACGTACGAATACTTCTTCTGTTTCGAAGTTATGATACCATCAAACCCTGTAAACTCCTTATCGACAACAACAGCCTGACTACAAGGATTAGATATCCAAGATTTATTGTTAGTATTTATACTCTGAACTTGAATAAGAAAAGATTTAAGTCCTTTAGGTATATCCGTTTGGCAACAACCGTTACCACTTGAACAAGACACCAAATTACTTTCATTTGAAGCAGCACAAAATGAGGCACACCCGCTTACATATTTTTTGCTATTTTCCAAACGGATGTAGGAGAAAATATCACAACCAATGGCCGTTAACTTACTGCGAGTACTTGAGAAGGTGAAGGGTGAATCTTCAGCTAAATATGGCTTCGGTTTAATGGGCCATTCGCCTTCTCCACTTTTTTTATTATAACAATTTAAGAGAGACATTCCATTGTAACGAATATAATCCATTGTGAGTTCGGAAACATCACTTAACAGCGGGTATGAATTTAGTTGTATCTGGGGAACAGGATACTCGTTAGTACATTTGATCTCAAATGCTTTGTCGTAGTAGCAATCTGGTCTACCAATTCCAAATGGGTAAGGAATACTTATGTTCCCACATTTGTTTTGGCAACCCAACTTTGCAGTACCATTGTGCGCACTACTCTCTGTTGGTGTTCTAGGTGAAGCTGACGATGACGATAACATAAGTAGGATGATCATTACAAACATGAGCAGTTGATGATATTGAAGAATAATAAGAGATTTGAAAGAAAGCATTGTTTCCCTAGTTCAGTATCTCATGGAGGAATGGAATGCAAGAGAAGAAGGAATACAGAGAAAATTGGAGAAGTATGACTAGAAATCAGTGTGGAAAGGGCTTGCAGGCGATCAGCTGAGTGTTTATGATCTTCTGAGTTGTGAGCTACAATATTATTCAAGTCAAATTTATAGTTAGATTTGGATGAAAATAATTGATTGGCAACTACATAATTGATTGCTCTTCAAGGCGATCAACCTCAACACAGTGCAAGTACTGTAGTAGTTTGAACTTTCCTAGTTTGGCTATTCCACGCCGACCAAAATCTAATCCTTTTATGGAATTGTATGCATCATTGGGTTTGGTTGATCAACTAGGATTGATGGTGATAATGACACTATTTTTGAAGATGCACCCCATAACACGGTAATTTACTTGCTAATTAAGATTTTGAAGGAGCAGATAGTATTGTTAACATCATATAGTTGGAACTAGTTGAGGGAAATAAATGAGTGGCATATACGATATCAGGAGACGCAAGCAACCTATTGCTTCTTCATAGAGATATCCTCCTCAACCGAAGGTCTAAAGGAGCAAGTAGTTGGAATCTGTCAGAGTTTTGGTAATCAATCCTCCTGTTTCTTATTCCATAAACTCATATAAGTAGAGTTTTGTATATTACAGGAAATCTGGGAGAAGTCAATGCAAATCCAATATTCTCCCAGAACAGAAAGGTAACTAAATAACAGAAAGGTAATTCGGCGAATCATACGTTCGGCCCTACCATTTTGAGAAGATGTATGAGGACAAGAGAAGCGAAATACTAAACCGTGTTGACTAGCAAAATTATGAAAAGAGGAATTGTCAAATTCGCGACCCATGTCACATTGGAAAGATTTAATCCGGCGTTCAAATTGAGTTTGAACAAAGGATTGAAACTCCAAAAATTTGGTGAAGACTTGGGATTTTAATTTTAGTGGAAAAACCCATAAATAATTAGTGAAATCATCCAATAGGAGAAGATAATAACGAAACCCCGTATCTATATTCAACGGAGATGTCCACAAATCACTATGAATTATATCAAAAGGAGCAACACTGGTAGAATGAGAGTCATAAAAGGGAAGACGAACATGTTTGCTAATTTGACAAGAATGACAAAGATTGGGGGAATGATCCTTATTACATTTAATAAAAGACTTTGTACGTAAAACATCTAAGACAGCCTTTCCAGGGTGGCCAAGACGTCTGTGCCAAACGTCAGGTGAACAGACGGCAAGAGAAAATTGGTGAGGTGGTGATGGGAAGGAGGATGGCACGGCAGATGTAGTGATGGGATAGAGCTCCCCGGAACTATCACATCGTAGAATAGTCTTCCTCGAGCTCAAGTCCTTCACAGAAAAACCATAAGGATCAAACTCAACAGACACATGATTATCAGTGGTAAATTTACGAACAGAGATTAAGTTTTTGATGATGGAAGGAACGACAAGAGTATTTTTGAGGTGAAGAGTGTGAGATGGGAGATTTATGAACCTAGAGCCACTAGCAGTTACCGGAATGCTATTTCCATTTCCCACCAAGACAGACCGTACGTTGCTCGAATGAAAAACATTATGAAGGGTACCTGGATCCGAGGTGATGTGTGAGGTTGCGCCAGTGTCCATATAAAAGTCATCATCAGGTGTTCGAATGCTCATGGAGCTGTATACTTCGGCAATGTCCGATGGGTGAAGGTATTCCGTGGTGGGAGTGAGGTACGCTTGTGGTGAACGGCCTGGGAAAGTGCTTCGACCACGGCCACGGCCACGCCCACGCCCACGGAAATGTCGTCCCCGGCCACGTCCAGTGAAGTAGTGTGGAGAAGCCCAGTACGGATCTGTTGAGTGGTATCCTGTAGTGGTAGGATATGGGCTTGGGGGAGTTGACAGGAGAGGCGCTTGCCAGTGAGAAGCCCGAGCAGTAGTTGTTGGGTAGTGATTTCGTGGGCCTGATGGAGTTGGAAGGAGAGGCTCTTCCCGGCCCAGCGAAATTCTGTTGTGTTCAGGACCCATCGAAATTCTGTGATGTTCAGGAGCTGACGATCGTGAAGAAACAGATGCAGGAGGCGGAGGACGGCGGCTGTTGGCGGCTGCAAGGGCAGTGTGGGAGCCGGAAATGGATAGATTTTCACGTCGGATCTCCTCAGTACGTAGTTGAGATCGAGCAGTGTCAAAAGAGGGCATCGATTGTTGAATGAAGGAGGCAACAGTGTTGTATTCCTCCGGAAGTCCATTAACAAGTTGAATAACCAATCGTTTTTCATCCATTGGAAAATCGAGGTCACTTAACCGATTTGAAAGTGCATGTAGTTTATCACAATAATCATCAACATTGTTACAATCAACAAACTTTAGATTTACGAACTTACTTTCGAGATTGGCGGCCCGGCTTCCTTTGTTGTCTTGGAAGAGGCGTTTAAGATGATTCCATAACTCTTTAGCAGTTTTTCCAGTTTTGAGAACGGTAAGCATCAAATCTTTGGCCATGGTGGAGAACATCCATTGACGACAGAGGGCATCAAGTTGTAGTATGGTGGCAGCGTCAAGGTCTGGTGGTGGAGTGGAATCATCAATAAGAAAAAGTAGGCTGTGTGCTTGAAGATGAAGTTGAAACAGGAAAACCCATGAAGAATATTCGTCCTGTTTGATATCTAGATTAATAGGGATCAAAACTTTGATGTTAGAAACGGCGAAAGCCGGATGTAAGGATTTTTTATCGCTTACCATGGATGATTTTTGTTGATTTAGGGGAAGAAGATGATGGATCGAGTCTGAGCTCGTGATACCATGTCAGAGTTTTGGTAATCAATCCTCCTGTTTCTTATTCCATAAACTCATATAAGTAGAGTTTTGTATATTACAGGAAATCTGGGAGAAGTCAATGCAAATCCAATATTCTCCCAGAACAGAAAGGTAACTAAATAACAGAAAGGTAACTAAATATTCTGACAATATATTGTCTATTAGAATCTTCTTCTCCTTTTACCTAATCTCGCAATAGGAAAATTCGCAGCTTTTACGGGTTCAGACTTGACTTATATCATAACAAATACTCCCTCCATCCTAAATTAACAGTCCGCGTTGACTTTGTTAAAATATTAAGAAAATCCTATAAAATATCACCACTAGCTCTTGACTAGCCTATTTAATGTTATATTATTACCAAAACTTAACTATTAACTTAAATTTGATAGTATTATTATTTTAAGAAATATTTTAAGAAAATAAAAGAAAATATATATTGCTTTTGTTACGGAATCCGCAATTTAAGAAATATTTTATAACTATTCATAAATGTTTTTATTTAAAAAAAATGACAATTAAACAAAGATATTAAGTAAGTTTTTCTTTATATGTGGTGATATTATTTAAGATTTTGATATTAAAAATGATTTTATGATTATTAAAAGTAAAGGATATATTTGATAGTTTAAGGGAAAAATATGTTTATAAACAGAGCAGACAAATAAAAGTGGACACACCAAAGTAGAAATTAGGACAGATAAAAAAGGACAGACGGAATATGTGAATTCATTCTTATCATGAAAGCAAGTGGTGGAAATGAAAAACTCAAAGAAAATACCACCATGCTAAAAAAAAAAAAAAACTCAAGTTAGCAAAACTCGAGAAAACACTAACATGTCAAATTGCAATTAAACTAAAGTGAAAGAAAAAAAAAAAACCTCAATCACTCATATATATACATATTCCACCGTAAATTTACCTAGCATTAAACTACCATATAAAATAAGTTTAGTTAGATTATGATTTTGAATTTCCCATGAGAACATGATTATCTCTTTTGTTGTTTTTCTTTTCTTTTTCTTTTTTGGTTCTTTGATTTTCATATATAGTCATGCAACCAACTATCTCGAATCGGAGAGCTTTTATCCAGTAAGAATCCGAGAACTTTTATCCAGTAAGAGTACGAGACTATTATAAACCAAGCCTCAACATTACAGAGAGCATTTTTTGCAAATTGTTGCTAGCATTCATCTGTGTTTATTAGGTTGTTTTATTTCTACACAAAATTGGTTAAAAAGACCAAAATCAACAATTTCTGGGTATGGACAGTTAGATTTTGATACTGTTTAAATAGAAAAAAATGTAAAAATAGGCAGGATGTAACTAGTTTCATCGTGCCCATTTTCAAATATTTTTTCTTATTTTTAATTTACACAGGATGTATCCAGTTTCATCCTTGCTATTTTTTAAATTTAAGCTAGGATGAAACCAGTTTCATCCTTTGTTTTTGGCCATTTCACCCAAACTATTTTTTACTTGTCCATTTGAACCGTGATTTAAAAATATTTGCACAAATAACCCATTTTCTGTTATTTCTAATCCCATAGGCAGTATAAATATGCTAATTAGTTACCAATTTTGATAGTTGACCATTTGATACAACACCATTTGTTTGTAGTAGGAATTACCAGTAGGTACTATTATAGTGTTCTTACCTATTGGCAGGTCCACCCATTAAAGCCCAGTAACCGGAGGTCCATAATTAAAAGAAAACATAAAAATGGACCAAATTTCTTAAGCTCAGGTCCTACACACGTGTGTAATCTATCACGTGCATTTTAATAATTCCCAAAATGGCCTTCACTATAAATATAACAGAAATAAAAGCCACATTTTCTCAATTTTCTTCTCAGATCCGTTTTCTCTCGCTCGCTCGCTCTCCTCTTCTCTGCTGCAGCCGCTTATGAAGTTTAGATCTAGGGTTTGTGAAGATGTTTCGTGGTTTTACAGGTATGTTATGTAATCTTTTCTCCAGTTCTTCTTTGTCTTTGATTAATTCTCAACTGAATCATGAAGATCTGATTGATTTCATGATGTTTTCACTTTCTTTTTCCAGTTTTGGTAGTTCGATTTCATGATGTTCTCTAGTTTTTCACGTGCTGCTGATTTTTAGACTATGAATCAACAGTACATATTTGGTGTACTGAAATATACTGCTCTAATTTTGTTTTTTTTATAGTTTTGGAGATTTTTCTTGTTTGATCCAGGAGTACATATACGGAATACTCAAATTAAAGTGTTTCGATTCTATTTTTCATAGATTCGCTACTTGTTTTTCACATGCAGCTAAATTTTAGATTATGAATCAGCAGTACATATATGGTGTACTAAAAAATTATGCTTTAATTTTGTTATTTTTGTAGTTTTGGATATTCTTCTTCTTCGATCTAGAATTATATATGTGGAATACTGGAAAAAAAGTGTTTCGATTCAGTATTTTATAGATTCATTACTTGGTTTTCACATGCAGCTGATTTTAGTTCCATTTTGTTTTTTTTATATGCTTTTGAGTTGCTTTTGTGTATTAATCATCGGTACGTATATGATATATTGGTGGATTTTAATGAAACAAGTTCAGATCTAAATAAAAAATCATGTTTTATGTTTATTTCATTAGTAGATCTGATATTTTATGGTTTTTGGTTTGATTTTCAGTTTTCTTTTGTGTATTAACCATCAATACAAATCTGACGTACTGTTTTCTTTTTTTGTTTACTATGAATCTATAGGTTTTCTCTTATTTTTTTGGTTGATCCAGGAGTACATATATGTTGTACTGGTTGAAACTTCTTCTGATTCTGTTTTATTCATACTTTTGCCACTTTTTTTTGGTTTGATCCATGAGTTCGTATGTGAAATACTGAAGTATGTGCTTTGATTCGGTTATATTCATGCATTCATCACTTCTTGACATGTAATTGAGTTTTTAGTTTATGAATCCGCGGTCCGTATATGTTGCATTGATAAAAACCTCTTTTAATTCTGTTTTATTCATAGTTTTTCTACTTTATTTTGGTTTGATCCATGAGTAGTATGCGAAATACTGGAATAGATGCTAGTTTTGTTGCTGTGTTTTAATATTGTTATATTCTGGTCACATTTACAGGTTCAATATGTCCAACGGATACATACTCTATATGTAAGCAGTGAGGCAGATACATACTTAGATTTGTACGTAGTGTAGCAGATATGTACTCAGATTTGTAAGCAGTGTACCAGATATGTACTCAAATTTGTAAGCAGTGTAGACACACACGTTTGGTAGTAATGGGTATTATGAACATTTCCATGTTTTAATTAATTTTGGACCTCCGGATAAAAAAAAGATCCGATTGGACCCTACTATAAATAACTATATGGACCTAGGACCAAACAAGAAATTTTCCTTGTTTATATACCACCATCACTCGTTCATTATGTACTTACGTTAAAATGAACATGTCTACTTGGATGTTGTTTTACTCCAAATTGATGGTAGATGAATTTATTGACCATGATACTCTATATACTTTTTCTTTCCATTCAAAGAAAGACCAATCCATTTGTATCTTTCTTATCTACAAATAAGAGTGCATACCTTGTTAAAACATAAAATTGGTTAAAAAGACCAAAATCAACAATTCCTGAGTGAAATAGACAGTTAGATTATGATACTGTTTAAATGGACAAAAATGTAAAAAATAGGCAGGATGTAACCAGTTTCATCGTGCCCATTTTCAAATATTTTTTCTTATTTTTAATTTACACAGGATGTATCCAGTTTCATCCTTGCTATTTTTTAAATTTAAGCTAGGATGAAACCAGTTTCATCCGTACTATTTTTTTTTTGGCCATTTCACCCAAACTATTTTTTACTCGTCCATTTGAACCGTGGTTTAAAAATATTTGGACAAATGACCCATTTTCCGTTGTTAAAATTCTCATCAACTTACTTTTCTAAGTAACAGACACAACAATAACTTGATTTTTTAGTTCGTTTTAGTAGAAAGATCAAGAAATGAGAAGTTCCATGAGTTATCTAGTTGTTGCTGCAGCCTTTTTGGCTTTATTTTCTTCCGTTGTCTATGCTAACGATCCAAGTTCCCTACAAGACTTCTGTGTTGCTGCTAAAAATCCTAATGCTGCTGGTATTTTTTTATTTTATTTTAAGATTATTTTGTTTTTGTCTTGTTTAGTTAAAATTTTCTTGTTACTGATGTATTTATTTCTAACTAAATTACTCGATGTTATTGATTTATTTCGAATTTGTAGTGTTTGTGAACGGTTTATTCTGCAAAGACCCAAAGCTTGTTGTGGCCGAAGATTTCTACCTTGCAGGATTCAATAAGGTTGGAATAGTTAAGAGCGCACAAGGGTCCCTTGTAACACCAGCTAATGTTGCTCAAATTCCGGGACTCAACACTCTTGGTATCTCTTTGGTTCGCATCGATTATGCACCAAGAGGCATTAACCCTCCACATACACACCCAAGAGCCACTGAAGTTTTAGTCGTCTTGGAAGGTAGTCTTAATGTTGGATTCGTCACAAAGGTTCTTCACAAGGGAGATGTGTTTGTATTCCATATCGGACTCGTACACTTTCAATTTAATGCTGGCCATATTCGAGCCGTTGCTATTGCTGCTCTAAGCAGCCAAAATCCTGGCGTTATCATAATTGCTAATGCTCTTTTCGAATCTAAACCATCCATTGATGATGATGTTCTCGCCAAAGCTTTTCAAGTTGACAAGAAAGTAGTTAATTTTATTCAATCTAAGTTTTAAACAAAAAGCTTCAGCATTTTATTTTGCCCAACTCTATGATGTTTTTTACAATGTAATTTTTCTAGTTCTATGTGGCATTTGATTTTTTACTATGTAACTTCCTTTAATTCTACAACTACAAGGCATTTGATTTTTAATTGCCATGTTGGTAGTTTTTGAATCTTTTATCACACCACTAGTTTTCTTTTACTGCATGACTACTTTATACCGCACGTCGTAGTGAATATTTGAAATTCAAAGCTAGTCGATATTTTATTCGGCTTATTCTAGTCTAGGTTAGGAAACATAAACTAAAACCTGACCACTATCCGAACTTCCGAAGTAACTCCTCTTTTAGCCAGCGATGTAGAGTGTTAAATAGTACCACATCGCCTAGGGAAACCTAGGATCCATGCTTAATAAGTCATGGGAAATCCTAACCTTGTAAGCCGGTTTTCGAGATTAGTTAGGCCCGGGGATTTCTAACATGGTATCAGAGCCAGGCCCCTCTCAACCCACCCATGTCCATCCGTGTGTCCGTGGTTTTCGTATCACCCGTTAGTGTAGCCCAGTCAGCGGCTGTCATACCCATCAGTTCAGTGTAGTCCTAGTCGCTGAGGGGGGTGTTAAATAGTACCACATCGCCTAGGGCAACCTAGAATCCATGCTTAATAAGCCATGGACAACCCTAACCTTATAAGCCGGTTTTCGAGGTTAGTTAGGCCCGGGGATTTCTAACATAGATAAGTGTTAAGGAGGACCCAATCAAAACTGGAAAAAGAAAAGAAAGGAAACAACAGCAACTAACCTAAACAACACAAACCAACCCAGAATTTAACTTCTTATTCCCGGTCAACCTCTGATCTTCCTCTATATAAGTAAGGCTTTCTTCTTATACTTAGTTTAATTAGTTTGAACCTATAGAATTTGGGATGGAAATAGATCATTATGTTGTTCTAGGGTTACCATCAGGTGAACAAGGGGCAAAATTTACTGATGCAGACATTCAAAAGGCTTATAAAAACAAAGCCCTAGAATTACATTCAGACAAACGTCCTAATGATCCTAATGCAACTATCAATTTTCAAAAACTCCAATCATCGATAAAATATTGCGTTTCCGTGTTCAACGCCAGGGACGACCGTCATCACAACATGATACAAGAAAACGCCAACGTCCGTCGTCAGAACGTGACTCAAGAAATCGTAAAAAGAGGGCTGATCTTCATGAGCGAAAACGTGCTCGAGAAGAACATGAGAAATATCTCAAGGAGTGGGACCAGTGGTTAGAAGACATGGAAAAAAAAGTAAGGAAGATAAGTTTTCTAAAAAAAGATGCGCCAAAAATACTTAGCAAATTACGCAAGTACGCCAAATCTGCTGCCAACTCTTTGTAATTCCTTCTACTGATGCTGCAGCAGTACGTAAATTACATAGTTTTCTTATTTTCTTTGTAAGATAAATTGATATCTTTTGGTTTTTGCTGCTTATGCTATGGATTATGTGTGAGTGACTTATGCTTTTATGTTTCTTTGGGTTTTAGCTTGGCATGAATAAATTTAGTGTCGATATATCAAAGACGTCGCAATTACCAGTATACCACAATTTTCCATCCTGAATATACGAAAAACATAGAAAACCAACCTCTATTTTTCCAGTCATCTTCTTAATTGGTAGATCATCCATTGATAATTATGTTTCTTTCCAAGGCTTTCCAAGTTAAATTAACAACATCGTATGCAGTTGATTCTTTTCAGTCTAAGTTGCATAGTTTTTCCTAAATACGCAAAGACAGTTTATTTGCACAATGAATTTTCGCCTAATTCTAAAAGGAATTTCATTTTTCGAATTTTACTTTACCTAACTCTTAATTCTTAAAAGCAGTTTATTTCTATATTGTCATTGATATCTTCTATTCCCTTGTGCTGAGTTTCCTATTATATTAAGTCAATTTCCATCCACCATTATGTACATAAGCTAATTGGATTTTAATATCAACAACATAGACACTCATCTTTACGGTGTAAAAGTTGCACAACAAGCGTACTCTATTAATTTATGTAAAACATAATCGCGTTTTGTGGCGATAGTAACAAAATTACATTGAAAATGAAGATCAACACGCCAACTCAAATATTTTTTTCTCTTTTCTTGATAAACTACACGCCAACTTAAATCATTTTGTAGACATACAATCCAAATGAAATTAATACAAAACAGGCATTCAAAATAGCTTATTTTTCTTATCACAATTTGATCAAGTCAAATCCAAATAAGAAATTAAATCAAATATCATAAAAATACTCTTTAAAGAGATCCATATGATACTCAGATTCCAAAGAGAGAATTAACGAAAAGCCAGCGTCACTTCCTGGTGGTTTTGGAGTCAGAAAAGATAGACCTGCAAAACCTATTATTCCAGGACCCATATATTCTGGTTGTCCCCATCCGAAATCAGCTCCATATATTGGCAGTCTAACCCAACTTATATTCCCAATATTGCAGCTCTTAAATGTTTGAGGACCTTTGATAAGGGTACTGATGTTTGGGTGTAATTCCAGAAAATCAAGAGCTGACCTAAAATACTCATTGTTTCCGGATTTGGTTATCATTTCGTGTATTATATTCACAGCGTAACTTAATGGTTTTGAGAGAATATCACCTGCAGTTGCTCTTGGTGTTAAATCGAATATGGCGTTCCCAAAATAACCATCCGGAAGACGTGGACTCAAACGTGAACGACAATCTAACGGGATTGATATCATGGTTTCTTGATCGTCTTTAAGTTCGCGTGCTTTACATGAGCAACGCCATATGTGTCCTGCAAGGACTTCATATGTACTGAACCGAAACTCGTCCTTATTGCATTTGGATTTGAGTTGATTGGCCTGCATAGTTGAAATATTGAGCTTGGCAATTGCAGTCTTGGGGTTTGATGAAGAATGTATGTTCATGGAAGGTGGTTTATGTTCAATATGTGGGAAAGATACTATTGGTGGGTCACGCGCTCTTAATAAGGTCCGATCAAAGAACGGAATATACTTAATGTCTTCTACTCCTCGGCATAGATCTGACCACGTATTGATGAAGTTAATTCCGGTGACCCCATCTACTATTGTATGGCTTATTGTTGTACTTAGACAAACACCGCCGCACCTGAAATGGGTTACCTGTATTGGATATGTCACATAAAAAAGGTTAAGCCACTTTATATGTAAAGAAATTGCTTGGTTTTTCTCCAAATTAGAGAACAGTATGCTATGAACCAAGATGAACAAAATTTAAAACTTGGTTACCTGAACCAACAAGGGTGGATACGAAGAAATATCATCGTAACAATCAAGATTAGGGATGAGAGGCATAAGCTGTTCATTAGGAGTGAATTCACCGAGATCCTTGATAAATGAATCAGTTTCTGCCTCTATAAAAATTACACCTTCACCGTTGCAATCAATTTCAGCTCTACCTTTGTCTGACTCGTTTCTCTTCAATCTCCCAGCAATCGGGTAGTATGTAACGAGAACTTTGCTTAAACCATCCTTCAGTACAGTAGAATTGAAGAAATCATCGTCAGAACTTAACGGACGCTTGTAAAAGTACACAGATTGTACGTGCATTAGGAATAGCTGGTCAATATTTGACGTCCACAGAGATACTTTTGGTGTTTCTTCTGCCGGTTTGACTACAGATGACTCTCTCACTCTAACTCTCATCATACTGATTGGCAATGTACCTTCGCACATATAAGAAAAAGTTCTAAGTACTGCATGCTTATTCAGAAAAGGAAAAAACTTGGTGGGAAAACAAGATTATAACTAAACATAAATACCAAGAATATCAAGAAAAGAATGAAGCAGAGGAAACTAACCGTAACTGATGGAAGGGATCGAGGTATTTCTACACAGTCGTGCTGAGTATATTTAACTTAGCTTCCTACGTCTTTTTATATATACTGCCTAATAGCATAATAGATATGATCAAAGTAGAGTAGGACGGTATAGGATTATGGATTATTGTGCACCTAATCTTACAAGTTATAGCTAGTTTTATTCGCAATAATATAATAGGGATATCTACTCCCAAATAAAGAAAATAATAACGTAACGGGTCATTTTCTTATAGGGGACAAAGCCAGACACAACACATAAGAGTGGTTGTCATGAGATTTGGCTTGACTAAGAAACCTACAAGCTCAAAAAGGAGTCACAGAATATCTCTCGAGATTTTCCCCGATATAGGTGTCACCTTGTTGCTACAAGTATCGTCTTCTTTCTTTCTTTGTCAACCAAATCACTATTTCTGAAAAGACATAGCCATACCCTGGGAAATTCTCGCATTACATATGAATAACGAGTTCCCAGTTGCAGAAGGACTTGATTTACATCAAAATGACTAAAAGAACCAAGTTGAGAACACCATACATGACAAAATTGCTTTCCCTCCAAATATTCCAAAACACAGTGTACATAATCTTACTCCTTACTGTTGGTGCAATAATCCAAAACAAGAAAAAATCAAATAAGCAAAAATTATTAATACTTAGCTCCTTTATAATGGAAGTGATCGATTTGATGAAACGAATGAGCTCCCCATATCTCCGCAACAGCAACAAGGCAAAACCTTGAAAAAAAAACAGACTGAGTCACGTGTTCAACACGTTGCCCTTAAGACATTAGCATCCGGCTACACTCAAGAGTGATACTATAGCCCTCACAGGACGGATATCTCCAGGATAAAACACCCTAATACACCTACTACTAGCATATGTAGTAGATGCTCAACTTGAGCTTGGCAACTCCGAAAAAACCATAAAGGAAAATCTCGAATGCTTGAGAAAACAATATAAAATATTTTTTTTCCTTGGGGGTCCCTCTAAATATAGAGCAACCCCTTTCCCATAGATTTTACAAAAATAGTGAATTTGTTTATATAATTGACAAATACAACTTAAGAAGAAAAACTCCCAGACGTGGGACTAAAAGGTTTATATAGTTTTTTAAAACTATTAAAAATTGTAAACTCCACGTAGGACTAAAAAATTTCATTCACAAAATAAAACAATAAATTATAATTTTTTATTAAAACTTTAAAAAATTATTTTTTTATTAATCGTTTTCCAACACATACGTCTTTCCTTGTATCTCTAAAAAATATTAGAGCACCAAGACTCAAAAGGCATATGAAGGGGGACAAGTCCAAGTAATTCTAGAAGCCTTAATGAAATAGAGCCATACTCCGTAGCTGTAAGGACAATTCAAAAATAGATGATTGCCAGTCTCGACCTCAGTATCGTTTATAACACGACCTTCACATTTAATACTCCCTCCATGATTTCACAACATTGTGAAAAATTGTGAAAAATCGACCTTAGCAAGAAACTGATCTTAGGAAGATTTGCGGACCAAATAACTGCAAATAATATTGAAATCATTAGTTACATTTGGTGAAATTTGGAGCAAAGAACTACTTTGTTTGAAAAAATAAATAAAGTACGCAACATACGGACAAAGAAATATATATCTACAATCTTACCCACTGAATCCACAGGTCCCGCCTTGGCCCAAAATCTGACGAAGGTATATGCGTGTTGCTGAGTATATAATTCCCGCTGGATTTTGTATTATTAATGTTTTGGAACATGATTAAGATCAGATGGCAACCGTTTCATCAAGTTTCTTAACAAAGATCACTTATCTGTTCATTTTATGCGAAATTTGTATGTCCGCCTCGTGTGCAGGGTTGGTTTTTTGGCACGGAATTTAAGTTACATCTCATCAAACGGTCACTTAATATTTCACCCATTGCCAGGCTAGCTCAGTTTTAGAAAACGAAAGTGAACACGCCAACTTAATCATCTGCAGACAAAGTACTTTATATAGGACCAGTAGAAAACCAATAATTCATCTTAAATAGCTTAACACGGACATTTTTTTTCTTATCACAATTTGAGATCAAATAATATCCTAACAGCCAATCCAATCAAACATTATATACACTAGTGTCTTGCCCGTGCGTTGCATCGGATTAAATTTATCATGCCAAGTTTGTTTTTACTTTTCCTTCCAAAACTTCCAGGTTCCAGCTGACAATTAGATTTTGGAAACTCTTGGATTCATGACTATTAGAACATGCCAAACCCAACTAAAAATGACATTTACAAATTCATATTTTTTGAATATTTAACTAAAAAATAACATGAACAATAGAAATTGTTTAAATTTGTAACTAAAAAATGACATTAAACTAAATTGTCCGAATCTTAAATAGATTTTTACGTATAACTTAGACGCTGACTAACATGATTAGCAGCTGATGATAACCTTCAAACCTTAGACATCAGTTCAAATCTTGACTGGCCAGTATAGAACAAAGTCATTTGCATATTTATGATAAACAATAAAAATTGTCTACACACAATGACTGATTCGGAACTAACACGGGTGTCAAAAAGAATCACACAAACAAAACTCAGATGATGTATTTACTGATACAATGGATACCATTATTTTCTTAATTGTTAACACGGTCAAGTCAACTCCTAATACGGTCCCAAACTCTAATTACAAAAGTTTTTGGGACCCAAACTCAAAGTTGATCACAGAGTTAGGACCTACGGTCCAAATAGATCTAGTTTTACTTAAGAAATAACCCCACATTATGGAACGAACTATAAAGTCACGTAAAAGCTACCTCATGACTGTAGCTAACTCTCTTATGAAGTTGGCATTTGAGATCCAAATCAACTATAGTGTACAACTGTACATAAAATCAAAAGTCATATAACCACAGTGTATATGAACTCACCATTCTGGCTCTTTCTCCCTTTTCCTCGGTAGCTTTATCATCATCTCTATTGCCAACTGCTTTTCTCGACCCCCCTGATCGTTTTCGCTCAGTTCTTTCAGATGTTCTCTCTCTTTCCACTACTATCTCATTCTTAGCATCTTTGTCCTTGGCGTGCGCGCGCTTTCTGGAATTGCTTACCTGCGATAATGTTATTAAATTTATATACTCAAACTACTCATCCACAATTGGAACAAAATGAAATCTCTAAATAGCTCGATGGCAGTTAAAGTTGGAGGAATGATTAGGGAAGAATATCAAATGAAAAAGAATTGCTGAGGTTGCCTAATTTGTGCATCTATCATATATTAATCTAGTGAACATAATGTGCTTCTGTAAATAACCCAAGTGACATAGTACTTAACTGACACTGGGTTAGTATTTATACATCTAAACCATTCCAAAAGCAGTGCGGATCATATTTCATCTTCTTCATAACCCATTTCCATCTAGAATAAAGTTGTCATTTATCTGCATAAAAGGGCAAGAATGCAAGAAAACAACATGACTAATCATTCCAAAAGCAGTGTGCATCATATTTCATCTTCCTCAGAAGCCAGTGTCATTTAGACCAAAGTTGTCATTTATCTGCACAAAAGAGCAAGAATGCAAGAAAACAACATGACTAATCATTCCAAAAACAGTGCGGATCATATTTCATCTTCTTCACAAGTCATTGCCATTTAGAACAAAGTTTTCATTTATCTGCATAAAAGAGCAAGAATGCAAGAAAACAACATGACTTTACACTCAAAAATGTAAATGGCGAAATCTGAACTTTTTTGAAAAGATCAATGGATTACCATGAGTCATGTTTGTGGTTAAAAGTTAAAACTATTACATCCAAAAATGTCATTAGTTACACATACTACTAATTTTGATAGTCATATTCCAGCATATATGATCTTAAATACAGTGTATTTGGCATATAGTCCCACCTCCAATGACTAGTATAAGAGTTTGTACTGTACAACCCTTTTGGAGAGCTATCTGCTTGCATACAACTTAATATGAAGTTATATAACTCTAATGGTCTTTTTAAACCGAAGCTTGTTCATTAATAGATACAAATGGGCAAGTAACCTGTAAATTCCAACTTTGTTTGTTGGGCATACAACATCCGGCAATACTGGGATCATTAGAACCTAGCTGCATGCCAAAAATCCTGCAAAAAATTAACTGGTTCTGCTAAAAAGATAAAAGAATTATTCAAAAATCGTTAAATAATTTATATAGTTACAGATGGATTTTTATTAGTATATTCACCTCAGGTCCTCAGTTATGTCCTGTTAACTTGTTTCTTTGCTTCAAGCATTAATAAAAATAAAATATGCCCGAGACGGGGTGGATTATCCCTCAAAAACATTAATAGTAATCACCAAATCATAAAACCTCAGAACCATCTCAACATCCCTAATAAACCTCTGCAACCTGAATCTCAATTTCTTCTTGTACTATTAATGTTTTTGATATCTTCGGTGATCTTTTCTTTGTTACAATTGGATTAACAAATACCTGGTTTCTTTACTTGCAGCGGAAACAGAAACAATAAACATAACAAAAAAAAGTAATATCAAATCCAACACGATGGTATAACCAAAAAAAAAAAGAATAAGAAAGGATAATTGATTTGAGAAGAAACGATGAATGAAAGAGATAGGGGGAGAGCAGAGAAGGCGGAGAAGAAAATAAAAATTAGGGTTTGGGAAAAGTTTTATAAAACAATTATCGGTATTCGTCACCAAATATATTTGGGTGCAGAAAATCGGCCTTAAAAAAAGTATACTCTCAATTCTTCTTGGTTAGGGGCCAGGAGCTCTAGAATTCAATCTTTTGGCCTAACTTTCATTCTGGAGCCAGTATTTCGGCCTCAAATTATATATACAAGAAAATCGGCCATAAAAAAAGTAAACTCTCAATTCTTATTGGTTAGGGGTCAGGAGCTCTAGAATTCAAGCTTTTGGCCTAACTTTCATTCTGGAGCCAGTATTTCGGCCTCAAATTATATATACAAAGTAAACTCTAAATTCTTATTGGTTAGGGGCCAGGAGCTCTAGAATTCAAGCTTTTGTCCTAACTTTCATTCTGGAGCCAGTATGTCGGCCTCCAATTTTATATACAATATCAACAACCTAAACACCGAACCACATCTTTCACACCACATCCACGCTTACTTCCCCTCCCATTGGTTGGTGAACGAAATCCTCACTCCTAATTGGCTGAAAAAAAAAGTTAGTTCCCTTACATTTCGTGACCGTTAATTTAAATCGAATTGATACGATCTGATGCTCTAAATTGAGCGGTAGCGTTCACCCTCTTTTTGTGTTGGGCGTAGATGAACCCCTTGATCTAACTGGTTAAAATTCTTAAAATTTTCTTACACCATGTTTGCATGATTAAAATAAAAACCAAACAATCGGATTTGTAACAAGTGAATTTCTAAAATTAAGAAATTCGTAAAGAAAATTAAAACTATTTATAAACATATTAAGCTCTAAAAAACCAAGGTGATACTCTTTGAGTTACAAAAACACCATCCATATTATTTGACCTTAATAAAAACCATTTGAAGAAAAAATGTCACAAAAACCCCGTTTCATCCGATCATATCTAAATTTAGTTTTTAGGATCTTTCAAAAATCCAGAACTGACCTTCCTTGTATATTCGATCGATTTCAAAGGAAAGTTTGATGGAATTTAATTGAAAACATATCAAAAACAAATCTTCTCCATGTTTCTTCATGTTTTCTTAGGGTTTCAATTCAAAAATTCGATTTCACAGAAGAGAAGAGAAGTTAATTGAAGAGAAGAGAAGTTGATTCGAGATCATCTCCTGCCGATTTTTGAATTCAGATCGATTTCTTAGTTTTTAATCATCTCCTAAGAAATCATATAAAAAAAAAATATGAATCTCCATGTTATTATTCTCTTCGTGTTTTTAGGTTTCGATTTCATCATTCAGAGAAGAGAAGTTAATTCAAGATCAATTTCATGCCGATTTTTTTTTAGTTTAATTGATGAATAGAACTGAAGTTACAGTTTCACTTTATTCTAGATCTATTTTCAATTCAGTTTATATCTCGGCTTTATTATCAGTTGGAATTGCATAAATTGAAATTATTTCGACTATAATTCATTGAATTTCAGTTTTCAGATTTCATTTTGATATTTGTTTTGACTAGGTTTTTTCATTTACTCTCTTGTGTACATCTTTTTACAGTTAAACATGTTGATTATGTTAATTTTCTATAGGTGTATTATGTTTGTTTCATTTTAGATAAAGTTTGTCAGAGTTTTGCAGGCTTTGATAATTTGCTGGAACCAAAACAGGTTTCATCGTATTATGTTGGAACCAAAATAGGTTATATCATATTACATATGTTTTCATCTGGAATATGGTGGAACCATTTTTGGTTTCATCATTTTTTGCTGTTTTTTTCCATGGATTCATCTGCACTATGTCGGAATTTTTTCATTTGAAAGCAATCAGACATTTGAATAAATTCTACAAGACAAAGTAAATTTGACAATTGAAACCATGCATAAGAAATTGAATTGTGTTATAAACTATTATAAGTATTTTGAATCGAAACATATAATGTTGCAAAATGCTATTACATCTAGTTAACAAGTATTACAACTAGTTTATTCATATTGTTGTGTTATAAACTTATCCTCTGTATCATATTCTCTAGAAATCCCATTGCTACCAGCGGTTTTAAGCTTTTCGATCAAAGTTATCGTCCATCGATATTTGGCTTTATAAGAGTTTTCTTCAGCACCAACATTTTCTTCACTTTGATCAGGCACTCCATTGTTAGTACCATCAATCAACTCATTTGCGATATGCTCTTTATTCACTGAACTTCCAGCACCGACATTTTCTTCACTTCCAGCAACATATTTTTCATGTCCATCAGCAACTGCAGTTCAGGATCAATGTACTCTTCAACACTAATATCTTGTTCCCCTACGCGTTGGACAAAGACTTTTTCATGTTCACTATACGAAAGCAACAATGATCCTTTATGGTGACCCACATTCATCTGCAGAACACAAAAAAAATGGTTTTTAGTTAATTGTTTTGATGTAACCAAGATTGGTTTCATCAAAAAAATTGTAGACAAAAACATATGGAACCAAACGTTGTTCCAGCAAATATTAACAAATTTTATCATTAAAAAGTGCAACCAATACAGAACATATGGAACCAAACATTGCACCGATACGACTTTGTTTATCTTTTTCTCCCTGTTGTTAAACCATATTAAAACCATAAGCACCAACAAAATGGTGAAAACAATAACTGAAAATGGTGAAACCAAACACATGGAACCAAACATTGTACAGATACGGCTCTGTTTCTATTTTCTCCATGTTGTTAAACCATATCTAAACCATAAGTACCAACAAAATGATGAAACCATAACCATAACTGAATAATTATGAAACCAATAACTGAAAATGGTGAAACCAAATCTGGTTACATCAATTAAACACGCCCAACAGAGAACACACCCAACAGAAATATGTAACCATAAGTGGAGATGGTGAAACCAAATATGGTTTCATCAACAAAATGAAGACAATATAACACACCAATAGGAAATAGTCAAGCATGTGTAAACCACAAGTGGAAATGATGAAACCAAATATAGGTTCATCAGAAAAATAAGAAATAAAATCCACCAACATAATTTTTTAAAATTGAACTGTTTCACATTCAATTGAAAAAAATGTAACCTAAGCCTAATTAATCTGGTAAGACTCTGATCAATTTACCAGATTAAACCTAAACCTAAAAAATGAAACCTAAACTAAACAAAAAACTCAAAAATCAAAAAAGATTAAACCTAATAATCTTTATTTCACATTCAATTGAAAAGAAATGAAGCATCAACCTAATTAATGGTCACGCTCATGTTGATCTCATCAAAAAAAGACCAAAACAATTAACATCATCAACACCGAAACCATAGAGTTAGTAGGATTCTTACCTTTTGGAGTTTTTTTCATTGTTTCCTTTAACTTCCGTCTCTCTTTTTTCTCTTGTTTAATTTGCTTCTTCACCATTTTGTTGTTTAAAAGGATTTAGGTCAGAAAATTGAGACGATTTAGGTCACAATTGGTTTCATTGGTTGAAGTAAGTAATCATTGAAGAAGGGAAAATCGACAATCGGAGGATGATTTTCGCTATCGATGAAGACAAGGATAATGGATTTCTTTGATCTGATATTTTTCTTACATTTGAGAGACCAATAAAGAGAACTAGAAGAAGATACGTGGTGGAACGTGAAATACGTGAGGTTATTTTAGACAGTTGGGGGAATTTGGGGTTTATTTACACCATTTGTTTTGTTGGAGTTTTATTACTCGGATGGTGACAGCTCTGGGGCTGTAACCCGCGCGTTAATTTACGGTCCGCGAGTTATAACCCCAAAGGTGTCACTATACATCCACAAAAAACCCATCAAAACAAAAGTAACACAAAAACCCCAACAAAACAAAAGTAACTCGCGGTTGATGAAACCCCAAAGAAATTGATGAAACCAAATTTTGGTTTCATCATAAAATTTGATGAAACCAATTTTGAAATTTGGGGTTTTTGTATCAATTTTGTTTAAGATGGAGTTTTAATGGATCCCAACATTTGAGTGGGGTTTTTGTACCACAAGTTTGGTCACCTTGGGTTTTTATGACTAGTTTTGTTAAGTAAATTACCATATAGAATGAACCATGTTTTAGGGCATACCATGTAAAGAAAAAACGGGTTATTCGATAGTAATTTTAAGAGCCCTTTATCCATATATTTTGTTTAATGCCAAAACTGCCCTTATTTACATTTTTTATTTTTTATTAAATAAATCTTTTTAAAAAATTAAATATTTTTAAAATTAGAAACTAAACTTTTTAAAATAAAAAAATTAACTTTTTTTCTTTAAAAATAATTAAAAATTTGAAAAAAAAAAAAAAACAGATTTTTTTTTTAATTTTAATTTTTTTAATTTTTAATAAAAAAATAAAAATTTAAAAAAAAAATCATATGACAAAATAATTAATAAATAAGTCAAATAACAAATTCATTGAGGGTAACTAAGTAATTTACCTTTCCTTGAGTATCCTTTATCACCATACTCTAGTCAGAGTAATTATTTTGTATGCCCTAAAACATGGTTCTATAGAATACCGAGCTAGCAAAAGGAAACTCGCACGCTCAGTGGGTGGGGAGGAAAAATCAGAGAACCGTGACGAGGTTTGTAAGCCTGACCAACTTTCCAATATATTACCGGTTGTTGTTTTAATGTGTTACTGCAGGTATATGGCAGAGAATAATTGCAAGGCCTGATTGTTGTTAGTTTTGTGTAAAAAAAATTTTGAAGCATGGAATTGGATTGATAGTTAAAACGAAATTACACGTGGAAATGTTATTCCCCTAGTATCATTTAATACAGTTTGTTCCAAAAAACCGGGAACCATGTGTTCCCATATTTTAGTTTGCAATACTCCTTCTTGACTATTATCTGCCGCATGGTTAGAGAGAGTGTCCGCTACCTGGTTTGCTTCCCTATAAGTGTGAAGAATGGTGTGTTGGGGAATTTCTGCCACTCTTTTGATGATCTCAGTAATCATGTCTCCCAGGTACCATGGAGGCTCCGCCATTGTCTTGATGAAATGAACTAGGGTCTGCGAGTCTGATTCAATGTAGACTTTAGTCCATTGGTATAGTGAGATCGTTCTTAGAGATGTTAATAAGGCCTATGTCTCTGCGAGCAGCGCTGTTGTGATCCCCAATAGTTGGACCATTGCGATAATAACCGTGGTTTGGGAGTCTCTGCAAATGAAACCTTCACCTGCGGGCCCCAGATGGCCGCGAGCAGCTCCATCAGTGTTAATTTTGATCCAATGTTGTTCCGGTGGCTTCCATCCAATTGGAATAACTCTAGTCCTTCGGAATGGCGAAGTGTCGGGTCTTGTAGCATTCATGCCAGGTAGAGGTGGAGGTAGCACTGAATTTGATCAATTGTATTCCTGGTGCATTTGGTTTTGCTGATTTGACGATATCAGAAGGAGGTTTATGCTTTCTTCCATAAATCAAATCGTTCCTGGCTAACCAAATTAAGTGCCCACAAGATGAAGCAGAATGCCGTTGTTGCTGGGGTAGGTTGTTCAAGCTGTAGCATGTGCTTGATGGTGGTTGATGGAGTTAATTGTGGGGGTCTGTGGTATTGAAAGGAATGTACTGCTTCAAGATGGTTGAAGAGAAGATCCCATGCTTCTCGGGCGAATTGGCAGGTGAAGAGTAGATGTTCAGCTGTTTCTGGTGATAAATTACATCTAGGACATGAGTCAGAGGTAGTAAGATGAATTTTATATAATAAGGTGAAGTTAGGTAAACCTTCATTGATAGCTTTCCACAAGAAAAGCTGTATTTTTGGGGGGCATTTTAAAGTCCAGATGTGGGTTGAGGGTTGAAGCTGAATTGTGGGAGAGGTAGCAGTGGAATGATGCGTGAGCATACAGTACCCAAAGCTAACTGTATATTTGCCAGATTTCGTATAGGGCCAAATGATTTTATCTGGTCGACCATCTTGCGGTAGGTGCATGTTAACAATCCTGAGCATGGACGATTGTGGCAGTTGTGCTAATCGGTCATGGATCCATGAATTGGTAGCTACATCAATAAGGTCAGAAACAAAAGGAAAATTCTGGCATTAGTGATGGTTGAGAGGTGGGTGATCCGGAATCCATTTAGAATTGGTCCGAGTTGAGTTTCCTGTGCCTATTTGGTGAAAAATATGGGGAGTGATACAAGAGAGGATGGAAGTGAGTTGTTTCCAAAGTGGGCTAGCTGAGTCAGGTGGGGGTTGGTTGGATTGGAGAAAAGGTTCATTGTGGAAATATTTCTCTCTGCAAGTTGAAGTATAAATCGAGTCAGGTTGATCATGGATTTGCCAAACTCGTTTGAGTAAAAGTACTTTGTTGTGGTCTAAGCTTTTCCTGATTCCCCCCCAGCTATAGGTTTTGAAAGTTTATCCCAACCTATAGGGTGCAATTTTTTTATAGATGCATCATGGCTCCAGAAAAAATTCTTAGTAATTTTGTCTACTTCCTTATGGACTTGCATGGGTAAAAGATTAGTCTGCATAATTAATTAGCAGTAGATAATAATGAAGTTTTAATGAGTACTAACCTTCCCTTTTGGTTATGGAATTTCATTTTCCATCCTTTTGCTTTGCGAGCCATTCGTTGAAGTAGCGGCCGAAAAATATGTGTTGATGTTCTTCCACTCTTGAATTGGACTCCAAAGTACACTGGTGGTGTTGATGTAGCCGTCATGTCGAAAACGCTTTCGATTTCACCGATGATAATGGAATCAAGTCTTGGATGATGGATTATATTAGATTTGCTGGGGTTGATATGTTGTCCTGCTGAGCCTGAATAAGCATCGAGTAGCTGTTTTGAGTTGAGTACAATGCAGTCTGGAGGCTTTAAATGTTAGCAGCAGGTCATCAACATACATTAGATGTAGAATTGGTGGTGCTTTCTTAGAGATTTTGAGCCCTGTAATTTGGCTTGTGTGTTCCAGGTGCGCTATATTTGTTGAAAGGATCTCCACATAAATAATAAAAACATAAGGTGATAGCGGGTCTCCTTGTCTTATTCCTCTAGTAGGTGAAATATATCTATGTGCATCGTTGACGTTGATGGAGTATGTTACTGTGGAAATACATATCATGATATATTGGACAAACTTTTCTGGAAATCCGAGTTCGGTAAAAGTCCTCTTCACGAAACCCCAATCTAGACTATCATAAGCTTTTTGAATATCTAATTTAAGTCCGATTTTTGGGTCTTTGGTATGGGGGAGGTTCTGATGTAGTAAAAAAGTTTTCCTACTATCGCTATATTATCTTGGATCGATCTTTGAGGTACAAACGCACTTTGATAGGGGCGTATAAGAAAAGCTAGTAAAGGTCTTAGGCGATTGACCAGGATTTTGTCTATGATTTTGTAGGTAACATTGCACAAACCAATAGATCTGAATTGGGATGCATTTGTTGGGTGTTCTCCTTTGGGTATGAGTGTGAGATTGGAATGATTCATCAGGGGGTGCATATTAAAATTTTCAAAGAATTATCTAACCATTGCAATGAGTTGGGATTTGGTGGTGTCCCAAAAAACTTTGAAAAACTTACTTGTGAATCCATCCGGTCCACTAGCATTTTTTCATCCAATCGCCCACAATGCCTCTTTTATTTCATCTTCGGTTACAATTCGAATCAGGGTAGTACCTTGGTTTGTTGATAACCGTTAGGTGATCATGGAGAATAGGTTATCGTCTAGTATGGTAGTAGGTGTCGTATATTGATTGGTAAAAATGTTATAAGAGTAATTCAATGATCTGGTTCTTTTCAAAAACCCAATTGCCGTTCTAGTCGCACAGTTGTTGAATGGTGTTGCAGCTTCAGTGTATAGTTGTTGTGGTGTGGAAAAAAGTAGTGTTTCTGTCGACAAATTGAAGCCATTGAATTCTTGCTCGTTGTTGCCAGTATGTAGCATGACACTGCAGTAGAGATAAATGGCCTACACGAAATTATTTTTCTTGTTGTATCCAGTGGGCTAATGTCGGGCCTGTCTGGTGTGCACATTGATGTTGTGAAAATTGTATCTGTTCCATGGACGTTTTAATCATGGTGGGGAGATGACCAAAAGTTTCCTGATTCCACTAGGTAAGGATGTTTGCGGTTGTGATGAGTTTGAGCTAAAGGTTAGTCGTCGGTTCTTCATCAGACGCTCTTGCCCAAGCATCATTCACAATGATGTGGATATTAGGGTGAGATAACCGGCGGTGTTCGAATTTGTAATTTCTTGCATTTCTCCAATTTAATTGTTTGGTCCTGAGTAGAATAGGAGCGTGATACGATGCAATACGTGGCAGATGTAGGACAGTTGCATGAGGGTCGGTCGTTCGCCATCTTTGGTTTTTCCATGGATCTGTCTAGCCGCTCCATGATGAAATCATCGCCTTGTTGACGATTTTTCCTTGTAAATGGATCGCCTTGGAAGCAGAGGTCTATCAATCCTACTGTGTCAATCATATTTAACAAAGGTTGAGTTTGAGCATATGTTACCGGTCTTCCACCTTTCTTTTCTGATTGTAGGATGACTTCATTAAAATCTCCGATCAAAACCCACGGTAAAGGCGAAGGTTGGAAAACCTCAGCGAAGTTGTTCCATAAATCCCATCTGACATCTGTGTGAGGTGGACTATACATTCCAATACATAACCAAGAAAGAACCAGAAGTAAGTTGCGGTGTAACATGTACATGAATGTAGCTTTGAGAATGAAGTAGTATCTGTACTTGTAGTATGTTCTTCCACATTAAGCATAGGCCCCCTCTATGTCCTATTTTCAGATCCGTACTTGTAGTTTTGTGTAATTTAACGTTCAGTGGTGCTGAAATTGGTTTACAAAAGAATCGGCAGAGAAGATCATCATCTCTACAGAATTTTGATATCCATACACCGAAAAATACAACATTAGTTTACATGCATTTGCACCATGTTTACATAATTTAAATAATATCCTGGCCATCGGATTTGCTACAACTAAATACTAAAAATAGATTTTAAAACCAAAGAATATGGAGAAAAAAAATATTCTTTACAGAGAATTCATTCTTTATTAAATTCCACTAAAAAATATTTTTATTCCGAAAATCTTAGAAACATGCTTTATAATTTTCGTGTTTTGATTTTTATGCCAAAATCTTAACCTAAGTAGAAAGAAAAACATTTTTTGCGCCACGTTGATTCATGCTTTTTCAAAGTGGTTTAATTAGGACCCAAAAAACAATTAGGGGTCTCACACTAGAAGACATAAAAGGTCACCAAACCTAATTTTAATAACCCCTTATCCAAATATTTTAGGTAATGGATAATCTATCCTTATTTAATTAGTGATAATATTACTTAATTAGTATTAATCTTATTTAATTTGATTTTAACTTTTTTTTTCAAATTTTTTGTTCGCCCCTTCTGAACAGTTTTTCTGGCTACCCTTATTTAACGGATGAATTTTTTGACCTCTTTGTGCAGAAGTATATGGTAGTATCAGTATTAGTAGTAGTTGTACAAAGTTGAGGGAGTTGAACTGTGCGATGATATTCTTTTGGACCATGATTTCTTAGTTTTCCGTGTCCTCCAAAATTGTTGATATTCTCTTCCTAAATAAACAGCAGTACTCTGTTCCTTTTTTAACATGAAAAATGATCAAATACAAAATTCATCCAAAGGATTAAATCAGACAAGAAGTTTGTTGGGAGCCTGGCCACAACTTGGGCTCCAACCCCTTTCTGTACTACCACATTTAACCTATGAAAAAAGAATTCTCCCATACACATAGTAGCATCATGGCTAGTGTCACATGCCCATTTAATCGCCTAAAATTTTCATGGGACATGACCGGTAATGATTGTGGTTCAGTGAATCATCTTCACCCACAATCACTCAGCCTTGCACACTTGCATCAAAGTATGCATCTGCCTTCACTCATAAGGTTCTACGTAACGGAAGTCTTCATCTTCTTTCTCTCTAACTCTTCATGCACCCATAAGCATAAGAGGTTCTGCCATGCACTTCAACAATTCTCATACAACATCAGAAACATAATGAACACAAAGAATACTGCAACAAACCCGTTTTATTGCACTAAAGGAAGATTACAAAACTCGTCCATCACACGGACCAAAACAGGCCATTCACCCTCTTGGTGAATGCCTAACTCGCTCTACAAAATCAGTGGTTCCTCTCCAATTGAACAACACTAAACTTATTTATCCCTAAGTTATTTATACAAGCTAATGATCATGCCAAACTTCTGTGCAACCGCTTGCACAAGCCTTGGACAGCCAAGTGTCCAAGTAGTTTCCATAACCGCCACTTTCAACTGCCACCTTTTGAGTTGTCACGCCAAAAGGTGCCACACTTGTTCTTGGTGGTTATGAATACTCTAGTATGGTTATAAACACACTTTATAACTGTTCCATCTTGTATCACTTCATTGGCATGATCGCAAAGCCATACACCAACTCTTAACCGTCACTTGAGCCGTATTGCACACTTGTTGTGCCATACTGGATTTTGTCTTGCACCAACGTTCAACCATCTTGTCCCTGCATGCTTATCATTCCAAACTCATGCACAAACAATCCTTATGCTTCAAACATCGATGCCATCTCCATAAGCTCACTCTAGTTACTCATGCGTCATATATGCTTCACTTCGCCAATTAGCTTGACAACAGCAATGCAACTATTGCATTACCAACTTGTTTACATTGTTCAAGCTTTGGCCATACTTGAACTAATGCATAGACTAATCCTTAGTCTATTATACATGCTTGTATCGTCCTTGAGTTTGGGCCAACTCAATTCCACGGACATGCCAACATGCCAACTCGCATGTTGCATGTTGCATCTTGCAACTTTGGCTTTGTCTTGCCTTCTACTTAATGAAGCTTCATTGTGTCGGCCAATAGCTTCATTACTTAGCCAAATGCATTTACAATATAGTGTCACCCTTGCACTTCATTGGCCCTGCGGGGTTGTGCCATTCTAAGCACTTGACAGTCTACGCAGTGTCGCGCCTTCCTGGCTGCACACTGACTTGGCCTGCAACTCTGTAACGCGTAATCATTATGCGCCACTTGCATCCATATTATGACCTCCCCCACCCAATCTGTTCAACGTTCTCGTTGAATGCAACCAAGTATACTCAATATACTTGTTCTCCGGCCTTGTACGCTTCTGAGCCCTTCTCAGAAATCAGCAAACTTTGCCAAAACTTCTCTGCATAGTACTAAATGCCATCAATTAGCTTTACTACCTTTCCATTAATCCTACTAATCTTGAAATTTGTTGTTGCGTCGCGACCGCTTTCAACTCCATCTCAAATCATATATCAGCACCCAAGTGCAACTTGGAAATTCTTCTTGCCAATTCCCTGAATTAGGATTGAATTTCACTTGAATCATTTTCTCCTAAGTGCACGCAAGCAATGATTCCTCCCAACTGATCACACTGATCATTACCATAGTCTTATGCCTCCACTTTCCGACTTTAGTTGCACCATGCAACTTGACAGGACGTATACAAAACTTGGCCTCATTCTTCAATCATATGCGTCTACGCCAAATCATTCCATGCCTTAAGGTATGCACTCTATGATTTCATACCACTCTTGATATGTAGGATCAGAATCTCGCAACAATTATGTCTCAGCGAAATTATCAATGGTACAACACAATAGCGTCGCAGAACAATTTCAGAAACGACGTCAGCAAGGATCATGAGAAAGATCTGACAGTCTTGCGAAAATTAGAGAGCTTGCGAAATTAAAATTTGTAAGGTTGCGAGAATGTCGCAAACCATATCCGAAAATAAAGGACATATTAGGTGTCATCCACTATGTATTTCCTTATAAATAGTCACTCGAGTTGTAAAGGAGAGAGAGATCTTTTTTGGAGTAAGAAACAACTAAATATGAGACAGAAAGTACAGAGCAGAGATCATTCTTGATTTCTTTATTTTCCTTGTAAGAACATTCATAAATCAATCAATAAATTTAAGAGTGTAAACCTAAAATTGAGCTGATCAATAATGAAATCACATGAGGGGTGTAGTGTAGGATTTGCGAAGCAGCTCTGCCAGAACCCAAATGCTTGCTCAGAATTTTGCAAACATTAGACTTGGTGGGATCAGTATAAGACTTCTTGCCATCATCCAAAATTTCAGATAAAACTTTGAAAACAATATCTATCCCTTCCACATTTTCTTTCGACAGAGGGAGAGACTTGGGTAGAGAACTGGTAGAGACAGAAGGTTGAGAAACATTCTCAATGGGAAGAGAAGATGTTTCATTCGCAGAAGGATCCACAGGGGGAATTTCAATCATAGAAAGGTTAACTGAAGAAATGAAGTCAGAAGCAACATTTTCGCGAATTGGAGATAAAGGTTTATCTTGCGAAGATGTCGCAGGAGATTTGGAAGAAATGAGTAGGTGAAAGGGAACATAAGTTGGAACAGTTTTAAGGTGGCGAGATTTCTTGTGAGGTTTATGAAGATCTTTATCACCCTGCGAATTACAATCCAGATAAGAAACAGAGGCAACAATATTGTTGTTAGAAAAATATAGTGTTTCTTACTACCTTCTCATTCGCAGACTTTCTTTTATGTGCGACAACCTTATGTTGTGATTTAGGATTGTTAGGGTTCTGAACTGTAAATTTAGTGTTGGAGCCGCTTTTGCTGAAATAACAAGAGTATGGGAATCGCATAAACAACATAAGCAACATCAAATAAGGCAATAAACAAGATCAATTTCAAATATGTCAATTTCAGCAAAACTCATAAGGAAGAAAAAACATACAGAAAGAACACTAACCTTGATGAATCCATGAAAAATAATAGCAGAGAGATTATCTTGAAGAAAATTACGATCTATGGAGATCTAATATGAAGATGAAGAAGAACTTAAAAAGGTTGAAGAAGAAAAAAGAAAAGTTGCAGTAATGGAATTTGCAGAAGAACGATGAAGTTGCAGAGAGAATAAAAGGAAAGAATAAGAGAGTGAAAAGGGATATATATATAGAGGGAATTTTTCATCGACAAAATAAACACGGTTAATACGAAAAGATATAAGCGGTTAAAAAGTAACGGTTACAAAAGACGTGTCGAGAAATAAATGGAAGAAAGAATACGTGTGATAAATGCAGAATATGAAAAGATAAGCAGTTGCGGCATTTCTCACATCATTCTCTACTTTGCAGAGAAGATATGAGAAGATGCAAGATGTAGGATCAGAATCTCGCAACAATTATGTCTCAGCGAAATTATCAATGGTACAACACAATAGCGTCGCAGAACAATTTCAGAAACGACGTCAGCAAGGATCATGAGAAAGATCTGACAGTCTTGCGAAAATTAGAGAGCTTGCGAAATTAACATTTGTAAGGTTGCGAGAATGTCGCAAACCATATCCGAAAATAAAGAACAGATTAGCTGTCATCCACTATGTATTTCCTTATAAATAGTCATTCGAGCTGTAAAGGAGAGAGAGATCTTTTTTGGAGTAAGAAACAAGTAAATAGGAGAGAGAAAGTCCAGAGCAGAGATCATTATTGATTTCTTTATTTTCCTTGTAAGAACATTCAGAAATTAATCAATAAAAGTAAGAGTGTAAACCTAAAAATGAGCTGATCAATAATGAAATCACATGAGAGGTGTAGTGTAGGATTTCCTGCAACTACATGGTATGCGCCACAATCTATAGCCTTTGCTGCACTTTTCCAACATCATAACTTTTAATAGATTTGGCCTCCAAATCATGTTGCAAAATTCACCTTCTTTGACTTCCATCATTTGTATGCCAAAGAACCTGCACCTTGTTGTTCTTTGCTTGCATTGTCACAACATCATGATTCAAATGCATGACTCTGGTATAGTCATGACTTAGGATACCCCTGACATCAGACCGTCTCTTAAGACCATGCATCCTCTTCACGCGCCTTTGAAACCAGCACTTTATGCATCACTTGCTCTTTGAAACTATTACGCTTTAATGTGGCGGAAAAACAACATCATGTTCTTCCAAACAATGAGTTACTCTTAACTCATTTACTTGATGGACTTACATCTTCATTCTTGTTGCGTTACTCCATGCTATCGTTACCATATGCCATTGCACTTCCACATAACTCTCAACAGCAAACTCTACTATGCCACCAACTATATTTGCTTCTTTCACTTTCAGCGTCTTCTATTGCATATTTTGGCTTAATATGCTATGTAGCATCTTCCACGCGAACTAGCTTTACTTTGAACGAAAGAGGCAAGATATTTCACTTCAAATACCCTCATTCACTACTACCTTACATAGACATACTTCATTCCAACACCAAGGTCCACTCGATCCAAACTCAAAGTATACTCAAACTTGAGCAAATACTCGCGCCAATTGATTGCAACTTGTAAGACCTAACAAGCCTTGCAATACTGACTTCATCTTCGCTTCTAAGCAACAAAGGAAGCGACACAACACCTACTGTCCCCAATGTAGCAATTCACTTTTCCACATGCACTCTCCCAGCTATCAACGTTCTTATGCAACTCCCATAATGAAGCACAATATAATTGTCACTTAGTTGAATGCTCCTTTTAGACTGATGTTATCATTTTGCTTTAGCTGTCATGAAGATTTCTTCAATAATGACCTCATTCCATCTTTATACATCACCACTACTTTGTCCTTATCTTTCCCGCATCCACAATTTGGCTAACTTGCATCTCCAACCGCATCATGCATCTTGTCCATGCCCAAATCTCATTTGGCGCATGCTAATGTTGCATACATGCTATGCCAATTAGCACCCAAATCTTGACACAAACTTGTGCACCTTTGCACAACTAGAACGGACTTAACTTGGTGATTCTGAGCATCACCATAGAGCTCAGCAAAGTCATATCACTCAATGGCTTCCACGGATAAATACTTTGGACAGTTGCAAACAAGGTCACAATCCTTGCAAATGAGGTGCCACTGTCTACGTTCCATTAAGCAAGAATGCCACATTCTTCTTCAATCTTGGAACTCATTTTACTGCCCATGCAGATCTGGTTACTCTTGTTTTTCCCCTTCTCTAAAATCAGATTTGTAGCAATACTGATTTGTTGTTGACAATAACATCCGCATGTGGTTATATGATCAAATGCAGGTCTTTGAACACCCTTGTCCAAGCATATTGATCCCACTCATAAACCAGGTGCAAACACACTCCTTGTGTGCATCTAGCATCAACGAAGAACTCTTTGCAAACGAAAGACCATGGTGTATCAGTTTTCCCCTAACTTGCGCTTATTTCTTCAGCCTTTCAATATGCTTTATGCTAGATAAGAATTTTCCATCCAGTTCTTCTTTTATGGCCTCACATTGCCACAAAAATGCTGGTTCGCAACCAGACTTTGCATTACCACCAATGTACATGCATTCAAGAGAGATAATTCTAATCTTCCATCAACTGGATACGATGAAAACACCTTCAATCTATCACATAAACATGTTCTTCATCTACTTTGCCACTGCAAAGGCCAATAACTTCTTTGTATTCAGGAATTTCCCAAAATTACCATTACCACTGATATTACAAGTGGTAATATTCTTGTTACTGATAACACTACGAAACAATGCATTCCAAATGCATAATCTTCGCATACTTGTGAGAAACATGGACTTTAACACCTGACTTGCACCATAGAAGTCAGCATACTCCTTAGTTTTGTCATGCCATCACTTGAAAACCCAGTTTTCAATGATTCTTGCGCGTTCGTCTAACACTTTGGGATGGAATTTTGACACCTTTGTCATAAACTTGCATGTCCTGCTGCTACTTCAAGCTTCAAGTTCATTCCAATTGATCTTTCCACACAAGACCAACTTCTTCTAGTCTCCATACTAGTGAAACCCAAACAATTATTCACTGAATTTGACAAAAAATGACATTAACTTGAGTAAAAGAGAGAAAAATCAGCAAATTGTGTCCCCTAACACAGCTCTGATACCGGCAGTCACATGCTCATTTAATCGCCTAAAATTTTCATGGGACATGACCGGCAATGATTTTAGTTCAGTGAATCATATTCACCCACAATCACTCAGCCTTGCACACTTGCATCAAAGTATGCATCTTCCTTCACTCATAAGTCTCTATGCAACGGAAGTCTCCATCTTGTTTCTCTCTAACTCTTCATGCCCCCATGAGCATAAGAGGTTCTTCCATGCACTTCAACAATTCTCACAAAATATCAGCAACATAATAAACACAAATAATACTGCAACAAACCCATTTTATTGCACTAAAGGAAGATTCCAAAACTCGTCCATCACACGGACCAAAACAGGCCATTCACCCTCTTGGTGAATGCCTAACTCTCTATACAAAATCAGTGGTTCCTCTCCAATTGAACAACACTAAACTTATTGATCCCTAAGATATTTATACAAGCTACTGATCAGGACAAACTTCTGTGCCACCGCTTGCACAAGCCTTGGACAGCCAAGTGTCCAAGTAGTTTCCATAACCGCCACTTTCAACTGCCACCTTTTGAGTTGTCACGCCAACAGGTGCCACACTTTTTCTTGGTGGTTATGAATACCCTAGTATGGTTATAAACACACTTTTTAACCGTTCCATCTTGTCTCACTTCATTGGCATGCTCGCAAATCCATACACCAACTCCTAACCGTCACTTGAGCCGTATTGCACACTTGTACTGGATTTTATCTCGCACCAACGTTCAGCCATCTTGTCCCTGCATGATTATCATTCCAAACTCATGCACGGATAATTTTTATGCTTCAAACATCGAGGCCAGCTCCTTAAGCTCACTCTAGTTACTCATGCGTCATATATGCTTCACTTCGCCAATTAGCTTGACAACAACAATGCAACTCTTGCATTACCAACTTGTTTACATTGTTCAAGCTTTGGACAGCCTTGAATTAATGCATAGACTAATCCTTAGTCTATTCTACATGCTTGCATCGTCCTTGAGTTTGGGGAAACTCAATTCCACGGACATGCCAACATGCCAACTCGCATGTTGCATGTTGCATCTTGCAACTTTGGATTTGTCTTTCCTTCTACTTAATGAAGCTTCATTGTCTCGGCCAATAGCTTCATTACTTAGCCAAATGCATTTACAACGTAGTGCAACCTTTGCACTTCATTGGCCCTGCGGGGTTGTGCCATTCTAAGCACTTGAGAGTCTACGCAGTGTCGCGCCTTCCTGGATGCACACTGACTTGGCCTGCAACTCCGTAACGCGCAATCATTATGCGCAACTTGCATCCCTGTTATAGTTAGCCATATAGTTGCGAAGTCGTTTAATGAAGTCCGTCGTTTCGACCCCAAGCTCACCAAGAGTAGTAAAAGCCAAGGCTTCAAACCCATAGCCTTGAGAGGTGCACTTTTCTAAATACTTGGAGTTCTCACGAATAACAGTATCCTTGATGGCTTTCCCCATCTCCAAAGTGCGACTATTACCTCCAACAAAGGGCGAAACAATAGTCACATCCAAGCAAACATCGCGACCATTATCCCAATTGAGTACCAGAATGTCCGCTGGTCTTAGATAAGTGCCATCATTAGCAAGGAGACCCAAGTCCACCTCCTTACGCGCCGGAACCCCAGCCAGATAACACATGTCAGCGATCGTATCACGCACCAAATCATGTCGAAACTTTAGGCCAACTTCATTCGCATAGTGCACAACATGATCTCCAGAAACGAAAAGTCGTTTTTTTTTTAATTTATTTTTCGCATATTTATATGAAAAGTCGTCATGGTATTGAGTGTTTCAATGACGACTCTAAACAGTCGCTACTGTTTCAGTGACGACTCTAAACAGTCGTTATCTTCTTCGAAGAGTCATTAATGGCGGAAATACATTAAAGGATCGTAAAAGTATTTAATACGACCATGATGACCCTTTAATGTATTTCCGCCATTAATGACTCTTCAAAGAAGATAACGACTATTTTATAAGTAACCACGACTGTTTAGAGTCGTCATTGAAACAATAACGACTCTTGAGGGTTGTTTTCGAAACAGTAGCGACTGTTTAGAGTCGTCATTGAAACACTTCAATAGCATGACGACTTTTTAACTAGTTTCTTACCGTCTTCGTCTGTTGTCGATGATTACGATTAATTTTTTTTTATTGATTAAAATTAAAAATTAAAAATTAAAATTAAAAAAAAAATTTAATAGGGTGACACGTGTCACAATCCTAAAGGTTGGGATAATCTAATCTTTTCATTATATTTAGACACCCCTTATCCTCTTCCCATGAGTGAGGATAGGAATCTAGGACCCCTAAGCTCCTTTATACACCCCTTACAAATACTAACGATACCCCTTTATATGCATACCCACTAAGCCAATCTTCCTACCCCATCAAAAACATTAGCTTTTGTATACCCCGAATACATATCACCGATATATTCTTTCTGGGAAATGCATTGAACTTTATTCTCACTGGTCAACGACATATTCTTTCTTCGAAACAGAATCTCTTTTACGATCATTGTTGGGTTCTTGCTGTGTTCAAGTTGACATTGAGAGAAACACTGAGATTTGATGCCGAGAAAGTTTGATTTTTGCAATTTTAGTAAAGAAGATGGGTTTTTTTTGCGAATTACGAGGGATTAAGAATCAAATTAGCGCTTAAATTAAATATTAATGGGTTTTTATTGGATTTCGAAATTGCAGGTGAACTTAGTTAAAAAAGATGAATAACGGCTTAAGAAGATGATAAGTCTCAACTGTCGCAGTCTTAAGAGCATCTCCAATGCTAAGGGTGGAAGTCATCCTGTGTGGGAGTCTTATTAATATTTTTTTATTGGGGGTGATTCCAATATGACTAAAACAAATGAAAATTTGACATTTTACCTCAACTTTCATCTCCAATGCTAAAGTCTTCTTACCCTAAAATCAATTTTGGAAAAAGGGTTAAAATTATGGGGAAAAAACATCTTTGAAGTTATCACCCAATAACAATATTTTCTAATTAAAAGAAATTAATTTTGGAATAAAATATTGATGATGTGTCAATAGACCCAGGGTCATGAAGAAGGTGAAGATATGACTTTCTCCTTTACCCCTTCTTATGAGATGGCATCCTTGTCATGATTTTCATTAACCTTGACCTTAGCATTGGAGATTAAGTTTTGGTTAAGAAAGTGTTAAATCCTATGTGTCATGTCTTTTTAAGACCTTTACCCCTAACATTGGAGATGCTCTAAGAACTACAAATCAGCCAAGAGTAATCAAACCGATGTGTTTAACTTCTTTAAGTCAAAACTAATAATAGAGCATTAGTATCAAAAAAACTTTATTCAAAAAAAAAAAATGAGACCAGACAATCTCTAAATAGCGCTAGTAAAAAGAAAAAGAAGAGGTGCAACAAAGTGCATAACTCAAAACATGAAAGAACAGAGATATTCAGAAAATCTAAGCACAAGTGGAACTGCAACTCTGCCAGTATCCAATTCTCAAGCAACCCAGCAACGGTACAGCTCTTGATTAGGTACAATTCCTACCCGAGCTCCACCAACATATGATGCTTCTTTCATTCGTTAATGTGCTTGTACAAGAATATAAACATTAAACAAGTTCATTGTTATCTAGCTACACATAACAGATTTATCATGAGATGGCCGATTGAACTTACGGTATTCACGGCTCATCGAGGTCTATGTCCTCATCGACGTCTATGTCCTCTATAACCTGCAAACCTTGACCGAGTTGTTTTTGTTCGATATTTTCCCATCCTCGATGCAGCTTTTCCATGTGTGGAGTCCACAATAGCGCCTCCTCGGTGCATATAGAATTCCATCCGTTAAGAACAGGTGGAAGGGGAGAACCAGGTTTCAGTATTTCCTTAACAAAGTGTTCATTGTCGAGATTAAAAATCATCACAACCTTGAAATCTTCTGGAGTCGGAGTTCTCAACAGCAACCATGTTGTGCATCCCATATTCGAATACGATGAAAAGATACATTTAAATGCAGAGGAAAATATATATCCCATTCTGGGCAAAACCATCCAGTACTTACGGGTTGCAATGGGATGTTTATACTGGAGAGAGTGGAGTATACTGTTGTATTCTATCAGTCCACCAATTATCGATATGTACAGATCTGGATACATGGTAAGTTTGTGATTACTGGAAATCCAGCAACACACCCAAATGGAGAATATGCAATATATAAGACATAATAAACACTAGAAATTAAACTTATTTATTAATCTCAAGCGAAATACAAGTTACACTTGTGGTTTATAAGGAAACCCTAATCCCTTCTCCCAGCCTATGAATTACAAGGAAACCCTAACTCTCTCTCTTTCCTATGCTAGACCTTTCCCTCTCCAAAAGATCTCTCCCTTTACATTGTCCAAAGGTCTCTATTTATAGGCCTAAGCAACTTAAGTGGCATACAACTCATATCATCTCGCCGAGGTTACTTTATGCTTCGCCCGGAGCATATTCCATAAAGTTTTTCCCCACCTTTCACTGACTTCGTATTTGTATCTTGGTATGACACGTGGCAATCCTATTTCGTGTACCTACATTTTTCCTTTTCTTATTCTGTCCAAGTTGCAGCGAGGATGGAATAGGAACCGTTTCAGTTTCCTTAACCTTCACGTTCTCCATACCCATAATTCCACGTGGCCACGTTCCCTGGGTAACCGTCCGCCATCGGTCACCTTTACTTCGATCATGCCGCTTCCCGGTTTTACCGGTCCCTTCTATAAATACACTTCTCCACCCTTACTTGAGTTCCTTTTCAGCCTCTTCCAATCTCTGCTCTTTTCTTGTTTGATCTTTGCTCTTACTTTTACCTTATTTTCCCGAAATCCTCTACTTTCTTCATCACCATGTATCCTAAAGGTGTTTCTGCATCTGCTTCACTTAAAACTCTCGAGGAATTTCAAGCCGAGCTTCAGGAGTTAGATTTAACCTTAACTCCAGCTGTTGATTCTTCCCCAGATCCCGCTGTTCTTGCTACCCAAGAGATGGAACTGAACTACCGGTGGCTTGGTTCAGACACTTGGTCTGCTGATAAGGTGATAATCTCTTTGGGTAAGTTGAGCGGGACCATCTTTCCACTTGTATGATCCTTCAAACCCCATTTTCTTGGAGTTTCTCGGTAGGATGCAGTGCGGGGTTTTCCAGCTTACTGGTAATGCTATTCGGATCGCCAACGAGTTCAAAGTCCGTTCTCGCGATGATATCTCGCAACTTCCTTCTTCAGCGGACGAATTTGATTCCTTGGATTTCAACATAGACACTTTCATGGACAGCTATTCAGCTGTTTTTACAAGCACCAGGAAGGTGATTTCCCCCCCCCCCCCCCCCCTTAAGGAGCTTTTACTGGATGTGGATTCCCAACTTCGTCTCTCTGTTGATGATTGGGCGAGGTTTCGTTTAGTAGTTGGCTGTCCTTTCGTCTGGGGTTACGACGAAAAGGGGTTTCCTCGCAATGGTCCCCTTCCCAGACATTGTTACCTCGCGGGATGTGAACCCTGGAGACTTCGTTGGACTGTTTCTAGCGAGGTATGATTTTTCCTACTACGATTTGTATCATTTGGAACTATCAATTGTACTTATGTTTCTCAATCCTCTTTAGTATGTGATGCCTGTTGCTGGACTTGTCAAGGCGCGACAGGATAAGAATGTGGTTGCTAAGAAGACTCCCTCTGAACATGTATCATTTTCGTGTGTTGTTAGCGATTTCTTGATAATTATCCATCCTGATGTCATGCCTCTTCGCAGGGTGAACTACCCACTTTTGGGATACCCAAGGGTCACAAGAAACGTTCTCATCCTACTCCTCCTCCTTCTTCTCAGGTACCACCATCCTTATCGCCTTTTATTTGTAAATTTTAGCCTTTTTGGTTTTTAACTTTTGACTTCGCAGAGAAGTGCTCCTTCGTATGGTGCATCCAAGAGGTCGCGAAAGACCCTGGATGTGGATGCCTTAGCTGCAATACAGCCCTCCGCTCTCCTTGGTCGTCCCGTTCGCACTAAGCAACAGTCCCCTTCAGTTAGTGCTCCTGCTCCCCCGAAAGAAGATGCTTCTGTTATCCGTCCCAAGGTCGTCGATTCCCTGTTCACCCAAGAGTTGAACATCCGAAGAGTTCTTCGGAGTTGCCTCCCTCTCGCGAGAAGGGAAAGCAACTTGTCCGGACTGAAATGTCAAATCCTCTCTTCGACCCCGATATGCAATTCCTTCGAGGTATCTACCACAAGGATCAAGAAGGTCCGGCTATGAGATCTCGTGCTTTGGAGTCTTTGTCCGCCTTTGAGTGCTTTTGAGTGCTTTTGAATCTGTCTCTCCAGCAACACTCTACCTTGATGATCCAGGTGATTTCTTTGTGCCTTTTCTGCCATTTTTTCTTTTCTTCTCCGAGATATATTTTCCGAGTTCAAATTTGCTTCGTAGGAAGTCTACCGTCACATGGCCACCCTCTTGGAAATTCGTCTTGTTCGCGAGATGGCTAGGAAGGATGAAGCTAAAATCAAAGCTTTATCGGAGGACCTCTAGAAAGAAAAAGATCATTCTCGCGAGCAAGACCAAAGGATAGAGAAGATTTTGAGTAAGTTCTTTTTTCTTGGACGTCCCTCTATTGTTCTTGCCTTTTCTTCCATTATTTTCTTATTTTATGCTTCGTCAAGCTCGATGCATGCAACGTCAAATGAACGCCGACGAAGCTTCCTCCTCGCTGGAAGATATTCGCGCTGAGATGGTGAACCTTACAACTCAAAATGATATTTATGTTTCTGGGAACTCCAACCTTAATGAAAAGGCCGAGACCATTTGGGTGTGTTGCTGGATTTCCAGTAATCACATTTTGGTGCTAGAAACAGAGAACTTATATTGGGGATTTATCTTCATCTAAGAGTTATAAAAGGAATGAAGTTGTCTTAGAGATTGTATAGGTTATAGATCTAGCGACTTGTTTGAAGTTAGGGTTGTAGATCTTGAGTTTTTACGTTCGTAGACAAGGTTAGGGACATAGAATAGGAAAATATCTTGGAATTTCGCGTGGAGAGTAAAGAAAGATTGTGGAAGTTGAAGATTGTTAGATGGTCAGAGCACCAGATCGAGCAAGGCATGTGATAGCATCAAGAAGAAGCAAACGTATAGAGGCGAGGAGAGGAAGGATGGAACGGGCCAGAACATCATCTGTAAGAGGCAGACAAGAAGAGAACCGGCGGCAGACGGACGAAGATGGCCTCAGGGAAGGTTTAATGCACACATCCGATACAGACACCGTTGTCGAGGAGGAGATGACTAGCGAGGATATGGAAGAGAATATCGGAGAAGAAAACATGACGTTAGACCAGCTAAGGGAGACGCTCCATCGTGAACGAGAACGGGACCGGGACTTGGTGGAACAACAGGTGCAGTTGGGAAGGCATAATTCTAGGTTGAGGCAACAAAACCGGCAACTTAACGAAAACATGGAGATAAATTCCATAGATTCGGAAGGAAACACTATATCTTCAGAGGAAGATAAAGGAGGACGAAGAAGAAGACGACGAACGAACGAAGACGAAGAAAGAGACTTGAGAAGAGCACTGGAGATCTCACAATGGGAAGATCATAGGCGGAGACATGAGGAGGAAAAAATGCAGGAGGAAGAACTGCAACGTCGGGCGAACCTTATCCGAGACGAGGAAGAAAGGCGACGACCAGGCGAAGGGAGGCTTAGCGTGATAAGAGGCCGTCACCATGAGGAGGATGGAGGAAACTTGAACCAAGAAGTCCTGAACGAGTTGAGAGACATGAGGGCTTTAATTAATAACTCACGAAGAGGTGGAAGAGTACAGTTAGCGGAAGCAATAGAGGAAGCAGATAAATCCCCATTCACCTATGAGATCATGCATACGGACATCCTGGAGAAATGCGTATTACCAACGCTTGAAAGCATATTCAGTAGATCGGAAAGTGCAGTGCAATACTTGAAACAATATACTCTTTCGCTGATGCAATGGGGCCCAAATGACGCAGTACTTTGTCGATATTTCCCCGCGAGCTTAATGATGAGTGCCAAATATTGTATATATTTATCCCTTTTTGTTGGCATTTAACTCATCTTTTATGCATTAATTCTACATTTTATCCCATATTCTGTATTTTCATTTTTTTCAAGAATAAATATTTTTATTAATTAATTTTGCATTTTTAGGTAATAAATAAAGTCTGGATGACTTGCGGAGCAAAAAGAGCAGAAAAGTAGTGAAAAGCCGGGAGAAATCACGCAAGGAAGCCGCGAAGAATGGTGCGCACAACCTCATTTTCTACACACAAAAACGCCTCCGTTCTCAGCCATCAGATCAGTTCTCAGAAGCATCCGATGGTCGCTCCTTCATAGAGCATCAAAATCTGAAGTCTCTGCCAAGCACCACAGCGCTGAAATTCCAAGCCTTCAGAGTAGATGGTAGTTGAATGCAACGGTTGCTCCCTTGCTGTTCATCAAAGTTTGATATCCCCGCCTTACACTACAGCACCTAACCTAATCTAGCACCGTTCGTTTCGTTGTATCCCTTCATCCGACGGTCGCTCCTCGCTTGCCTCCGCATCACCGTCCGATCTACCTACCAGCTCCACATCTCACGGCTTAGTCACAAAACATCAAAAGTTGATGAAGCCGCCACACACTGGAGCACCAAACCCTATACCAGCTACCCAAACGCACCCTCCTTCTTTCCATCGACTTCTTTCTCCCTCACCCTCTGCAACCACCATCACCCTGCCACAACCACCTTCTCCCTGCCGCGCCACCAAACGCCCTGCCACAACCACCTCGAGCTCACACACTGCCACCCTATCATCCTACACGTGATTGGTAGCTTCCCCCATCCTTCTAGCCCTTTATCCCATCAACTTATTACCTAACCTAAACCCTAGGTTATGGGTTGATGGATTAACGTGTGCTAGAGAGAAATTGAAGGCATGGAGAGGTAGAGGAGGACAAATAGAAGCATGGGTCGAGTTTAATTTGATGTTGCTACATCAAATTAGGTAAAAAAAATCAAACCCTAGTCTACTGTTAATTTGGGAATTTTTTTTGGTAGAACCCTAATTGTGTCTGTGGGTATAAATAGCCTTGTGGGTGTTGTTGTAAAACTTTATGCTGGACTAGCCAGTGTCCAGAACTATGTTCTGTTAATGTTTTTCTCTTCAATGTGTTCTGTTCAATTTCACTGCATATGTTAAGGTGCTGTGCTCCTGTTTAATCATGTATATGTTTTACTTTTAATATCCTGTTTTGATGTTCATGTTTTTGTTTTAATTTCAGTTATGTTTCATGTTGTTATTTAATTGTTTTAGTATTTTGTTCAACTGTTTAGTGTTAAGTTTGTGCACTGTGAAGTGATGGAATGCTAGGCTAGAAGTCTTTGAAGCACTGAATTGATTGAGTAATGGAAGAAATCAGTGCTCAACTGTGCTTAAGATTGATTGTACTGTCAAAAGACAGTCAATGCTAGGAGCACATCAGTTGAGCAAGCTGATTATCTTGCCATTCCATTTTTGTATGCTTAGGATGCACTGATTTGATTGAGCATTGGGAGAAATTAGTGCTCATAGCAAGCTAATTCTCTTCCCATTCTTTTTGAATGCCTAGAGCCATTGACTTGGCTTTGTTTCTTTTTCTTATTCATTTTCCTTAGCTATCTCCACATCCCCTGCCCTTGGCTTAGGCCTTGGTTCACTTGCATTGTTCTTTGCTTTTGCCCTGTGTTGCCCTGTGTTGCTTCCATGTTCATTTTGTTTGCTATTTTCTCCTGCTGCATTCACTGCCTTGTTGTGCTGCTGCTGTGCATTCTCTGCCAAGCTGTGCTGTGCTGCCTTGTTCACCCCTAGCTGTCACTGCTGCTGCTGCAACCCTGTTGCTGCTGCTGTTTTTCTTCCCCTTACCTTGTTCTGCTGTTGTTGCCACACTACTGTGCAGTATTGCTGCTGCTGCTGCTTTCTTTGCACTGCTGCTGCTGCTTCCTCTCCTAGGCCCAGCCACAGTTTAGGTTAAGGCAAGCCCAAAGGCCTAGCTAAACCAAGCCCAGTTTCTAAGACCAAAAGCCCATCAGTCCATTGAACTTAACCAAAGCCCAGTTCATTAAGGCTCCAAGCCCAAGTTCATTATTAAGGCCCAGTTCAATTCAATTTAAGACCAACTGAGTCCAAGGCTCAGTTCAACTCAAAGGCCCAAGGCCTAAAGCACTTCATCATTACAAAAAAACCAACTAAGCCCAATAGCAATTTAGAGCCCAATAGCAACTAGAACCCAAAATAGCTAGAAACACTCCAAACACTCCCAATCTCTGTGGATCGACCCGTACTTGCACGAGCTACAACCGACGACCGTGCACTTGCGGTATTACTGTAGGCCCGCGTTTCACACTTCGCTTTTATTTTTATACGCCTCCCCGGGCCTGCCAAGTTTTTGGCGCCGTTGCCGGGGATTGGTGCTGTGTTTTTCTGTGTTTCTCTTAGCTATTTTTGCATTTCACTGCATAGCATTTGCATCTGCATCTGCTTCACTTCATTTGTTGTTGGACCTGCTGTTCCGAACCTGTTTTTCCTCTGCTGGGACGCCACCAAGGAAAAGAACCAAAGCCCAACTGGGTTTTTGCAACAATATCAGAGCAGCTGGGCTGTGCTTAAAAGGTAACCCATTTAAGAGAACCCGAATTGTGGGCTTCCAATTTTTTAATTGTGGGCTTGTAATATTAAAAGCCAATTTTTGGGCTTCTCTTATTTTCTGTTGGGTTTGTAATAATTTATTTGTGGGCTTGTTTGTTTAATTTGTGGACTTGTATTTAATTTTTGTGAGCTTGTTTAATTTGGACTTGTATTTGTATTCTGGGTTTTTAAACCCAGCTGAGCTTGTAACCGATCACGCTAGTTGAACTCGTTAGTGGGCCGAGTACCCAAATTCTAGGCCGAGATTTTGGACTCAGTTCCACCAAAAGTTTTCAACCAAGCGGAGCCAAAGCAAACGCAAAACAAAGTGGGCTTGCTCCCATTCAAAAACCAAATTTTATTTTCTTTTAAAAAAAAAAAAAAAAAAAATTTCTCCCAAAAAAAAAAAAAAAAAAAAAAAAAAAAAAAACCAAAACCAAATTTTTTCTTTTGCTCCCATTTAAAACCAAATTTATTTTACTCCCATTTTAAACCAAATTTTCTTTTTCAAATATATCCCACAAAACCAAAATTTTCCCAAAAATAAAAAAAACCAAATTTTTGAAAACCCATTAAAACCAAATAGTGGGCTTTGTGTCTTTTCAAAATGGGCCAACCTCGTGCTCTCCATGAATACATGTATCCGTCAATAAAAATTCCATTATCATGTATTGTATTACCTCAAACCAATAACCCTTTTAAAATAAATGCAAGCATGATACAAATACTTCCTATATTTCGAGGGTTCGATTCTGAGAACCCCTATACTCATGTAAGAGAGTTTGAACAAATTTGTCGGACTATGCAACCTGATCATATGTCCGAAGACTCTCTGAAATTGCGTTTGTTTACATTTTCTTTAAAGGAAAGGGCCAAAACATGGTTTTACGGTTTGAGACCACAATCAATCAACACTTGGGACCAACTCACAGATCTATTTTTCAAAAATTCTTTCCACATCATAGGACCATCGCTATTCGTCAAAGTATCAATTGTTTTGTCCAATTGGATGAGGAAACTGTTTTTCACTATTTTGAACGTTTTAATGATTTGTTGAGTGAATGTCCGCACCATGGAATTGAGAAGTGGAGACTTGTCGTCATCCTCTATGAGGGACTAGACTTTAAATCTCGAACCATGGTTGAGTCTATGTGTAATGGTGAGTTTATTGATAAATCTGTGGATGATGCATGGAATTTTTTAGCCGAGATTGCAGAGAAAACCCATCAATGGGAATCCGTTAGGGAAACAGGAACAACACCACATGATATGAGTCACCCCCATGAATTAGAGTTTTATTCTTGTAATAGCTCCGACCTTAGGATTGAAAATTATCCTAGATTGCAAAATCCCTATCATGATGATGATGATGATTATGATGTTATGTTAGAAGAACATGTCTATACTGAAAATGTTATGGAACCTTTGGGTTCAAATACATTAGGCTTCTCTGCCCCGACCTTAATGCATGATATTTCTTCTAGTATTCCATGTGATGTTTCCCCTGATGTGCCGATACACGAGAATAAATCTGTTGATGATGTTGATAATTCTGATTGTGATCTTGCCAATTTGATTGATGATTGTGAGCATGATGTGACATGTGTAGATGAGTTAGGAGATTTTGATTTGATTGATAATGATATGCCTATTCTTCTACCTAAGTCACAATCTGATGGCCTTCCACCCAACCTAGATTTGGTTTGTACCCATATTGTCAAACCGATTTTTCTGAAAATTCCTAATCTAGGATTGGAACTGTGTGCTCCCAAGTCCTCTTGGACTATTTTGCTTCAAAATATAACACTTTTAAAGAGCCACAGTTGGAATGCATTTCTTTGCCCATCCCGAAAACAGTCCATTATGAGTTAGACCTTTTGAATCCTGAACCCCTAAAATTAAAAGATTTTGTGCTTAAAAGTAAACCTGTTGAAAAATTTTGGTTTAGGGGTGATTCATTCGGTTTTTCACTCTCACTCCCATTTAAGTCCAATTTTAGTGTTTTGAAACTTTCTATGTCTCTACACTTTTTCTTTTGGGTTGATCCTCAACTCTTTAGACTTTTGGTGTGGTGAATTTTTTGTATATAATCCAGTAGATAAATTTTAAAAACCCTTTTGTTCCTTTTGTATATATTTTGCTAATCCAATATGATCTCGGCTGAAATATGTTGGATTTTTGCCTTGAATAACGGAGTTTTAATTCTGCTTTCGCCGAAATCGGGTATTCTCTCTCCTTTTACTCTACTCAGCATGTCCCTTTCCATATGTTGCATTTTAATTCTTTCCATATTTTGAAACATTGAGGACAATGTTTAGTTTAGGTTTGGGGGTATAGAGTAGATACCATGATAATTTGCCATAATTGAAAACGAACTCCTTCTTTTTTGAAAAAATTGAAAAATTCCAAAAAAAAAAAAAAAATTAAAAAAAAAAAAAAAATTAAAAAATCATAAAAATGGAGCTCATTTACCTTGAAATGTTGACTCTTGTGCAAATATGTATTTTTAGGAGTCTTAGTCTAGATATTTAGGCACCCTGATTCTAGCACAATTCACATAGTGATAAGAAATTTGCACGCGCACGATCTACCAATACATGTATGGCCTCGATCTTCAAGGTGTTTGATAGGAAGTTACGATTGCCAATCACTTTAGAATACTGAACGAAACTTGACTAGCTTGTTCTTTGGTTGGTTGGGATAGAAGGTGGAGGTTACATTAAGAAAGACAACCATCGAATTTAACTGGGTGCATCAAAAAGGGCTACCTCTTGCAAAGTGTCATGTAATCTTTTGTTCCCTTTTGTATATGTATCAAAAGTGTTTCCTTGTTCAAAAAAACGATGTATATATTCAGAAAAAAAAAATATCAGAAAAATCCAAAAAAATCAAGTATTTATCAATTCCATCATCTCTTGTTCCAAAAATAAAAAGAGATTTGTCAATGTAAATAAGAGTCATGTAAAGAGTTCTTTTGTGTTTCGTTGTAATAAGCAAGGAGGGTGTATGCCATTGATGTACAACGCGAGTAATTGTGAAATACCTCCAACTCATTCACAATTCTCGTAAAGTCCGGACAGCTAGCTAGATTTCGACCTCAGTTCTTAGCCTGAGAAACTATCTCTTGGTGATTAGTAGTCATAACTTCAGATCTTTCTTTACACATGTGTAGATACACTTTACACTCTTATCACATGTCTTTTTTTGTTATCAGTGCTAGGATTGTGCCTTCGATAGCTAGATTGACATCTCCATTTTGCTGTGAGCTTAAACTGTTTTGCACATGTCACATTTGATGGAATCTGAGCTTATATTTTGACCTAGAACTTTGTAGGTACGTTCTAAGCAAACCTTCACGAGACTTCAACTCGTCCACTAGGGACACTTAGTGGTTTAAAAGGCTTAGTGCATATGCTAAATGCATTCGAGAGACCAGCGACAGTGGTATAGTTAGGATTTCCTTAGTTTTGTTTTACTTGAGGACAAGTAAGATTCAGGTTTCGGGGTATTTGATGAGTGCCAAATATTGTATATATTTATCCCTTTTTGTTGGCATTTAACTCATCTTTTATGCATTAATTCTACATTTTATCCCATATTCTGTATTTTCATTGTTTTCAAGAATAAATATTTTTATTAATTAATTTTGCATTTTTAGGTAATAAATAAAGTCTGGATGACTTGCGGAGCAAAAAGAGCAGAAAAGTAGTGAAAAGCCGGGAGAAATCACGCAAGGAAGCCGCGAAGAATGGTGCGCACAACCTCATTTTCTACACACAAAAACGCCTCCGTTCTCAGCCATCAGATCAGTTCTCAGAAGCATCCGATGGTCGCTCCTTCATAGAGCATCAAAATCTGAAGTCTCTGCCAAGCACCACAGCGCTGAAATTCCAAGCCTTCAGAGTAGATGGTAGTTGAATGCAACGGTTGCTCCCTTGCTGTTCATCAAAGTTTGATATCCCCGCCTTACACTACAGCACCTAACCTAATCTAGCACCGTTCGTTTCGTTGTATCCCTTCATCCGACGGTCGCTCCTCGCTTGCCTCCGCATCACCGTCCGATCTACCTACCAGCTCCACATCTCACGGCTTAGTCACAAAACATCAAAAGTTGATGAAGCCGCCACACACTGGAGCACCAAACCCTATACCAGCTACCCAAACGCACCCTCCTTCTTTCCATCGACTTCTTTCTCCCTCACCCTCTGCAACCACCATCACCCTGCCACAACCACCTTCTCCCTGCCGCGCCACCAAACGCCCTGCCACAACCACCTCGAGCTCACACACTGCCACCCTATCATCCTACACGTGATTGATAGCTTCCCCCATCCTTCTAGCCCTTTATCCCATCAACTTATTACCTAACCTAAACCCTAGGTTATGGGTTGATGGATTAACGTGTGCTAGAGAGAAATTGAAGGCATGGAGAGGTAGAGGAGGACAAATAGAAGCATGGGCCGAGTTTAATTTGATGTTGCTACATCAAATTAGGTAAAAAAAATCAAACCCTAGTCTACTGTTAATTTGGGAATTTTTTTTGGTAGAACACTAATTGTGTCTGTGGGTATAAATAGCCTTGTGGGTGTTGTTGTAAAACTTTATGCTGGACTAGCCAGTGTCCAGAACTATGTTCTGTTAATGTTTTTCTCTTCAATGTGTTCTGTTCAATTTCACAGCATATGTTAAGGTGCTGTGCTCCTGTTTAATCATGTATATGTTTTACTTTTAATATCCTGTTTTGATGTTCATGTTTTTGTTTTAATTTCAGTTATGTTTCATGTTGTTATTTAATTGTTTTAGTATTTTGTTCAACTGTTTAGTGTTAAGTTTGTGCACTGTGAAGTGATGGAATGCTAGGCTAGAAGTCTTTGAAGCACTGAATTGATTGAGTAATGGAAGAAATCAGTGCTCAACTGTGCTTAAGATTGATTGTACTGTCAAAAGACAGTCAATGCTAGGAGCACATCAGTTGAGCAAGCTGATTATCTTGCCATTCCATTTTTGTATGCTTAGGATGCACTGATTTGATTGAGCATTGGGAGAAATTAGTGCTCATAGCAAGCTAATTCTCTTCCCATTCTTTTTGAATGCCTAGAGCCATTGACTTGGCTTTGTTTCTTTTTCTTATTCATTTTCCTTAGCTATCTCCACATCCCCTGCCCTTGGCTTAGGCCTTGGTTCACTTGCATTGTTCTTTGCTTTTGCCCTGTGTTGCCCTGTGTTTCTTCCATGTTCATTTTGTTTACTATTTTCTCCTGCTGCATTCACTGCCTTGTTGTGCTGCTGCTGTGCATTCTCTGCCAAGCTGTGCTGTGCTGCCTTGTTCACCCCTAGCTGTCACTGCTGCTGCTGCAACCCTGTTGCTGCTGCTGTTTTTCTTCCCCTTACCTTGTTCTGCTGTTGTTGCCACACTGCTGTGCAGTATTGCTGCTGCTGCTGCTTTCTTTGCACTGCTGTTGCTGCTTCCTCTCCTAGGCCCAGCCACAGTTTAGGTTAAGGCAAGCCCAAAGGCCTAGCTAAACCAAGCCCAGTTTCTAAGACCAAAAGCCCATCAGTCCATTGAACTTAACCAAAGCCCAGTTCATTAAGGCTCCAAGCCCAAGTTCATTATTAAGGCCCAGTTCAATTCATTTTAAGACCAACTGAGTCCAAGGCTCAGTTCAACTCAAAGGCCCAAGGCCTAAAGCACTTCATCATTACAAACAAACCAACTAAGCCCAATAGCAATTTAGAGCCCAATAGCAACTAGAACCGAAAATAGCTAAAAACACTCCAAACACTCCCAATCTCTGTGGATCGACCCGTACTTGCACGAGCTACAACTGACGACCGTGCACTTGCGGTATTACTGTAGGCCCGCGTTTCACTTCGCTCAATTTTTATACACGTTCCCGGGCCCACCACTTAACAGGAGAGGCATTAGCCTGATTTGATGGACTCCCGGAAAAGTCAATATCATCATTCAAAGATTTGCAGAGGATATTCTTGACGACGTACATAAGCAACAACTTGTTGAGGCCAGGGATAGAGACACTGTTCAACTTGAGGAGAAGGCCAACACAAAGCTTGCTGGGGTTGGTCACGAGATGTAGAACCGTATGCAGCGAGTTACCCGGGAGAGTTGATGAACGAAACTTCATCTTATCCTTCGTGAATGCTTTGATCCCAACGGACCTGCTGTACACACATATATTCATTATTCGAAACTCGATAACGATGAATGAGCTGAGGGAGTAACAGGAGGAATACATAGCGTTGGAGGAAAAGCAGAGGCAGGTCAGCGAAATGACGTTGGCCCCAGCAAAAGAAGGGAATTCTAGGCTATTACCAAGGGAGGTGCACGCAGTAGAGGATAAACTCGGGGGAGGAAAGGGAGAGCCAGCAGTTCCCGTCCCAGCGAAGCTTGTGGCCGTCTCGAGTGGAGATTATGAGTGGATTGATCAACAAAGGTATGAGGAGTCAAAACTAATAAATCCTGAGCCACGAAGCTACAATACGGGATACCAACCTAGGAATAATCAGGGACCCAGATACGGGGAAAGGAGGCCCAATGGACCAATCTTTGAAGATATAAAACTCCCACGACTTAACACAACCGTGGAAAAAGTGTGGGAGGAAATAGTGCTGACGGAGAAAATCCCCCCCCCCCCACCAAATTTCGGAAGAGAGCCCCCACCAGGGTCTCGAAGTCATGAATTTTGTAAGTATCATCGCTTCCGTGGACACCAAACAGGTGATTGCAGGAACGTTCGGCAAATTTTACTTCGATTGATAGACCAAGGGAAACCCTCGCATTTCCTAGAGGGTTATGTGCCACTCCCGCCACCTCGTGAGAATCAGCCAATATACCGGATCGAGATAGACCGAGGAAAGCAACAATTAAACTGTAATTCAATAATTCACGCGGCAAGAAGTCTCCAAGACTTTCATGACAATGTGTTTAAAAGAGTACACAAGAGGGATTTCGAGGGAAACGAAATATTCAGCGTCATGACGAAAGAGCCGCTAGAGGAGTGGCAGAAGAGGGAGATAACCTTCTCGGCGAAGAATGCACCTGATGGGTAAATTTCACACACAAATCCTCTGGTCGTGACCTTGGGATTCGGAAAATATTCCATATGGGAGGAAGAGCAAGCTAAGGAAAGGAGAATTTGGGCAATAGACAGAATCTTAGTTGATACTGGGAGTTCAGTCGATATCCTTTTTACCATACATTTAGGACTATGGGATACAAGGACTCGGATCTTGTACCTTCTACATGTAACATATATGGGTTCAATGGGGTAGCGTCAAAGCCGAAGAGGGAACTGACCATGAGACGAAGGTCACAGTCTGTGTCGTAGATGTCGATTCTCCGTACAATGCTCTCATAGGGCGACCTTGGATACATGGAATAAAGGAAGTTGCGTCGACATATCACCAGGCGATTCGATTCCCAATGCCAAGTGGAATCGGCGAGATAAGAGGAGATCTGAGAGACGCAAAAGAATGTATAACAAAAGACGTGCATAACTACGAGGAGAAGTTAAGAAATAAGATGGAACAAAGGAAGAAAGTCAGCGAAGAAATAAGAGCCGAACGACTGATGGTATTTACGAAAAAGTCTAGCAAAGAACTGAGCGGAACACAAGAGGATGGGGAGGAAACCAATAAAGCAAAAATTCGTATCGAGGAAGATAATAACGCAATTCCAGAGGAAGGAGGCCAGGTCAATCAAAAACAAGGTGGAAAGGCCAAGAAGGGGAAGGTTGCTGAAGGAAATGAAATGACAAAGAATAAAAAGGAAACTCCCACGACAAAGGAAAAGCAAATTCCACGAGAAGGAGGAAAGATGAACCGTTCAAGAGGCAAAAAGGCACAGGGACAAGAGGCCGAGGAAAGCGTTGAAATACAAAATTCACAGAATAAATTGAGAGAAATTCGCGAAGACGAGGAGATGGCCCGGTTAAAGGAAGAACTTTGCCAAGAGAGGCGAAGGAAAGAGGATCTGGTCAGGGAACGAATAAGGTTAGAAAGGGAAAATGAGAAGTTGATCATCAGAAATAATCATTTGAAAAGGAAACAGGAAGATAGTAATATGCAAAAGGAGATATATTCTATGGGAGAAGCACGGACTAAAGAAAGGCATTACACGCGAAAACGATGAGGCCTGGGACGAGGTGAGCAAAGGGAGCGAGAAGACTTGAAGAAGGCCATAGAAAGCGGCAGAAGAGAATTCAGGGAAAAGGAGTGTCGAATGCAATAATCAATAGCAGTTACTCGAGGAAGAAACAATATACCCAAGGAAAGGAAAGAAAGTGATTTGCAAACGGTAAACAAATACTCAAGGAATGAACCGTGCAAGCCAGAAATAGCAGCGCTTTTCTTGTTAAGGAAAAAGGAGCATGAGAGCTTGCGAAGTATCGCCGCAAGATGGGAAGCAGTATGCAAAGAATTGAATGGAAGAATATCGGAAGAGGAGTTGGTGTGATCGTTCATCTATGCCTTATCAACCGAGCAGCCTTTATTCTCTGCACTATTCAAGATAAAAAATGCAGTACGAATGAAGGATTTGAAAAAATACCTAGCCGAGCACATTCGTATGGAAGAAGAATAGGAAAGATATAATGAGATAAGATAAATGTATTCGCTTTATTTTGATGATAAAAATGAAATGATCGATGTACTCAATTTTCAAGAGCATAGCAGCAAGAATTTGATGAAATATTAATGAAATTAATATTCTCCGAGTAACCAAAGACAGTAAGACCTCAAGATTATGAGTCAAATAATGAATATGAAATAAAAAGTTTCTAGGGAAACTTAAAACCTTCGCCTAGGAAGGCTGGGAACCCATGGCATGCACCCTAGTTCGCATGAAAATGCAATAGGAAAAGACCTAACACATATCGTGGACAAATCTTAGGAAGAAAGCAAGGGGCAATGTAAGACCTATCCGCTGAGGGTCCCTTTTATGATGGCCTTAGGTAAGGGGTGCAGAAATATGACCAAGGCGCCGACGTATTCGGTTGAGCTGCGGGCGCCTTAACATTTTTGATAAGTTTTCTTTTTGCGACAATATGACAGGCCTATCTATATCATGAAATGTGATGATTCCCAAAATAAAGTGGTTGCCCCCAAGCTTGGGAGCGCCCATAAAAAATTATTAGTTATAATATACTAATCTGAGATGAGAGAAGACAGAACTAAAACTTCTACTGAGGAATGGCACTATCGATGATGGTTGACTCAGGGATCTCGCCGCTTGCCTCGGTAATGCTAAGTAGAAGCTCCCTTGGACCCTTCGTTGTCCTTCGCGGTGTCAACTTTTGGTTCCTTGTCGTCATCAAGAGACAATTCCTCATCATCGGCTTCATCCTGAGGATTCTCATCATCAGAAAAAATCTCCAAAGGAAAAGAAGAAGGAGGAATGCCATGCTCAGCGCAATAGTCATTTAAGAGTGGAACCAAATAGCTTTGAGTATTCTTGCGGGCCGTCTTGGCTACCTTCTTGGAAGAATCAATGATCTCGTTCATATTATCATTTAGACTCTCAATCTCCTCATTAAGACGAGAAACGTCACCACGAGCTTCATCTCTCTCCCTGGTAATACGAAGGACCTGACTCCTATGACGCTCATCTGATTCTGCGAAGTTAAGAGAAATTACATTAGAAACCAGGAAGTAAGCTGGGTCAAACAAAGATAATAATACACCTAAAAGCTACCTTCCGCCTGAAGATAGTAGTATTTAAAGTACTATGAACATCAGAGTATAGATGATCGAGCTTGGCGACTTTGAGGTTGGAATCTTCAAGTTGAACACATAACTCATGATACATTCTATCCCAACCTTCACCATGAGAGGATTTCAAAGTGCTCTTGTCAGACTGAATGGCGAGAGCGCCTTTTCCATGGAGACTTGCAGGCTTGATCGGAGGAGAGGATTTCGCAGGTTTTGGACGAGAGGAAGTGGCTAATTTAGCTTGCAAGAGTTCCACCTTTTTCTTCAAACAATCAACCTCCTCATTTAGACCATCCACAGTATTCCGAGACCTATGAAGAGTAGCTGCGAGCTCGGTTTTTCTTTTGATCACTCGATCGTAAGCTTCCTCCAGTTTCTTATAGTTGGCTATGAACGAAGAATGGAGGCACCGCGAGGTAGTAAGAGAATTAGAGACCCGTTGAAGCTCTGACTTAAGGCGCAGGTTGTCATTGTGGAGATGGAGGTTCAGTTCCTCGTTACGGGAGCATTCAACTGACAGACGGTCCACTTGCAAGCAAATGGTCTCGTCCTTTTCATTAAGGATGGAGTTCTCAGAAACATAAATATCATTTTGAGTTGTAAGGTTCACCATCTTAGCGCGAATATCTTCCAGCGAGGAGGAAGCTTCGTCGGCGTTCATTTGACGTTGAATGTATCGAGCTTGAAGAAGCATAAAATAAGAAAATAATGGAAGCAAAGGTAAGAAAAATAGAGGTACTTCCAAGAAAAAAGAACTTACTCAAAAGCTTCTCTATCTTTTGGTGTTGCTCGCGGGATTGATCTTTTTCTTTTTGGAGGTCCTCCGATAAAGCTTTGATTTTAGCTTCATCCTTCCTAGCCATATCACGAATAAGATGAATTTCCACGAGGGTGGCCATGTGACGGTAGACTTCCTACAAAGCAAATTTGAACTCGGAAAATACATCTCGGAGACGAAAAGAAAAAATGGTAGAAAACACACAAAGAAATCACCTGGTTCATCAAGGCAGAGTGCTGCTAGAGAGACAGATTCATTGAAGGATCATACAAGGGGAAAGATAGTCCCGCTCTCAACTGACCTAGAGAGATTATCACCTTATCAGCAGACCAAGTGTCCGAACCAAGCCATCGGTAGTTCAGTTCCATCTCTTGGGTAGCAAGAACAGCGGAATCTGGGAAAGAATCAACAACTGAAGTTAAGGTTAAACCTAACTCCTGGAGCTCGACTTGAAATTCCTCGAGAGTCTTAAGTGAAGCATATGCAGAAACACCTTTAGGAGACATGGTGATGAAGAAAGTAGAGGATTTCGGGAAAATAAGGTAAAAGTAAGAGCAGAGATCAAACAAGAAAAGAGCAGAGATTGGAAGAGGCTGAAAAGGAACTCAAGTAAGGGTGGAGAAGTGTATTTATAGAAGGGACCGGTAAAACCGGGAAGCGGCATGATCGAAGTAAAGGTGACCGATGGCGGACGGTTACCCAGGGAACGTGGCCACGTGGAATTATGGGTATGGAGAACGTGAAGGTTAAGGAAACTGAAACGGTTCCTATTCCATCCTCGCTGCAACTTGGACAGAATAAGAAAAGGAAAAATGTAGGTACACGAAATAGGATTGCCACGTGTCATACCAAGATACAAATACGAAGTCAGTGAAAGGTGGGGAAAAACTTTATGGAATATGCTCCGGGCGAAGCATAAAGTAACCTCGGCGAGATGATATGAGTTGTATGCCACTTAAGTTGCTTAGGCCTATAAATAGAGACCTTTGGACAATGTAAAGGGAGAGATCTTTTGGAGAGGGAAAGGTCTAGCATAGGAAAGAGAGAGAGTTAGGGTTTCCTTGTAATTCATAGGCTGGGAGAAGGGATTAGGGTTTCCTTATAAACCACAAGTGTAACTTGTATTTCGCTTGAGATTAATAAATAAGTTTAATTTCTAGTGTTTATTATGTCTTATATCTTGCATATTCTCCATTTGGGTGTGTTGCTGGATTTCCAGTAATCACAAACTTACCATGTATCCAGATCTGTACATATCGATAATTGGTGGACTGATAGAATACAACAGTATACTCCACTCTCTCCAGTATAAACATCCCATTGCAACCCGTAAGTACTGGATGGTTTTGCCCAGAATGGGATATATATTTTCCTCTGCATTTAAATGTATCTTTTCATCGTATTCGAATATGGGATGCACAACATGGTTGCTGTTGAGAACTCCGACTCCAGAAGATTTCAAGGTTGTGATGATTTTTAATCTCGACAATGAACACTTTGTTAAGGAAATACTGAAACCTGGTTCTCCCCTTCCACCTGTTCTTAACGGATGGAATTCTATATGCACCGAGGAGGCGCTATTGTGGACTCCACACATGGAAAAGCTGCATCGAGGATGGGAAAATATCGAACAAAAACAACTCGGTCAAGGTTTGCAGGTTATAGAGGACATAGACGTCGATGAGGACATAGACCTCGATGAGGCTGAAAAGAAACTCAAGTAAGGGTGGAGAAGTGTATTTATAGCAAGAAGAAGGGACCGGTAAAACCGGGAAGCGGCATGATCGAAGTAAAGGTGACCGATGACGGACGGTTACCCAGGGAACGTGGCCACGTGGAATTATGGGTATGGAGAACGTGAAGGTTAAGGAAACTGAAACGGTTCTTATTCCATCCTCGCTGCAACTTGGACAGAATAATAAAAGGCAAAATGTAGGTACACGAAATAGGATTTCCACGTGTCATACCAAGATACAAAGGCGAAGTCACGAAAAGATTACTTGGCGAAGAAGATAAGCCACGAAGTAGGAGCAATAGGGCGCAAGAAAAAGGACATGTGTCCCGACAAGACCACGTGAAGTTAACGAAAGGTGGGGAAAAACTTTATGGAATATGCTCCGGGCGAAGCATAAAGTAACCTCGGCGAGATGATATGAGTTGTATGCCACTAAGGTTTCTTAGGCCTATAAATGTAGACCTTTAGAAAATGTAAATGGAGAGATCTTTTGGAGAGGGAAAGGTCTATCATAGGAAAGAGAGAGAGTTAGGTTTTCCTTGTAATTCATAGGCTGGGAGAAGGGATTAGGGTTTCCTTGTAACCCACGAGTGTAACTTGTATTTCGCTTGAGATTAATAAATAAGTTGAAGTTCTAGTGTTTATTATTTCTTAGATCTTGCATATTCTCCATTTTGGTGTGTTGCTGGATTTCTAGTAATCAAAAAGTTCTCGCTCCATTTCTATCTTGAAAGTCTTCCATCCAGCATCATCACTCAACCCCAACATTTCGGCACAGGCTCGAAATCCACAATGCCCATCTGGTGCAACATTTTCCAACTTCTCCACAACATCAGTCAGAATTTTTGGATTATAAAACTTTATTCCTCTAGCCATATGTTGCAAGTACTCCTCGTCATACGATATATCCAGACTGTTTGTCTTGATCTTTTTAGTATACTTCCGTTGTTTAGGCTCGTTTGTACATTGTGCTTTCTTTGTTTTTGACATTATTTTACTGGGAAGAACAACATTTTTCTGCTACTTCGTTCAAATCTGGTGGTGCATTCAGATCTGGCAAGTCAATACTATTAACCTCATCATCCACTACATGAGATTTCACTGCCTTCTTTCATGGCTGCACTTTCTTCGGATGCACTTTCTTTGATGTTGTTGGCTGAACTTTCTTTGATGGTGTTGTAGAAGCCTTTATGGTAGATGGTCTTTTCAAATCCGAAAGATCCCTCTTTGTAGATGCATCTCTCTTCTTTTGTGCTTCTGTTTGTACAATATTTGGGCGACCCCTGCATGCAACTTTTCCTTTGGGTTCTTGCATATTTGTTTTACCCGGATCTGCAATCTCTATCAGCATTTCCAACATAAAATTCTTTTGCAATTCTGTGCAAGATTCGTATTTCATTCTGATCTTCCAAAATAAATCTTCCCAGTCGAAAATTTCTGCCACCTTTTCATGTACATGAACCATAGATAGCTGCTTCCAGTGGTCATAGTGAAGCTTTGTGCGGTAGATGTCACACCCACAACATGAAACAATGGCATACCCCATTGATTCGTTGTGTAAGTACAATCTAGTAACAGGATCGTGGGGAAACATTGTGAAATTCTTGAACCATCCGGATGTGACCAAAACAACTCCAAAACTCTTCCTGAGTTTTCTTCTCTCCGGTTAGATGTCACATAATGATGTACATCTAACAATTGCAACTATTTTTGCATCTTTGTTCGCCCTTCCATTACCTTCGTCCTAAATTTGGACTTGGCATTGTATATTGTTCGTGCCTGTTGAAACATTTTTATGATTTTGTCTCTTTAACGTAGACAGAATTAAAGCGGGCTTCACTCCATTAACAGAAAAAGAAATGCACAAATATTTTTCAGCAGGATTTAACCTACCCGAAAAAGAATGGCCTGTTAGTGTTTCATATGGCAGATGATTGTGTTCGCCATTTAAAACCCGTAATCGCCTATTTTTTCAATCAAACGTGTACCTCTCAGCCGAAATGGACATTTACATTTCTTTGTTCCTTTATTCCCGTCGTCCTCGGTTTTCTCCTCAGACGTCGTGTTACCGCATTTTTTTTCAACACTTAAGTTAACACTTTTATACTCCCTGAATCTTTCACTCGCCATTACAACGAAAGAGCCCTGTATTTTTGTTTTTTTCTCCGACTTCCTAATAATAACTATTGTTTTTGTCTCTGTTGCCTTGTCGTGACACCATTTAATAACCTCTTCACGGCTCGCAAATAACTGCAGTAGTATATTGAGTTGTTTATTTGCAAAGAATTATCTTTAATGGTAATCTAAAATCCATTAGATCATTGAAACCATACCTCATCAGTAGAGAATTCAACCGTCAAATCACAAGATTCTTGTGCTAGAGGAGATGTTGGTTGAGGCTATTCAAGATCCGTCTCCACTAGACCAGTAGAATCAGAATGGTTTTCGATGTACGACAATGATCCCTTTAGAAAATCATACCTATATGTTAAAATAGAACAATGCGTATAAATAGTAACTAAGATCTTAGTTTCCATTGTGTCTAGAACATCATTTTTGAAGGGAAGAAATGACTTCAGTTGCACAACTTAAAAGATGATTTCAAAACACTATGATCTTAGAAAAAATAATCAAATCATACCTCATCAAAATATGGTTCGATCTCCAGACATTCCAAACGGGAGTCTAACGATTCCATAGTTGGGTTATATTGGGTTTATCTATGTTCTTCCATGACATAGTATATCATCTAACGATCTAATAAAATTAAGTTTTATAATTATTCTGGAAAATGATTTTAAGATTTTATTTGTTCGCATATACAGGGATTCATTTATTTTTGTGGATACTATATACTCTGCTATATATGGTTATGTAAAGAGGGGGTATATTCTCTTTCCTCTCCAATAACCGTATTTTCCCAAAAATTATCCAGGAACTTCCTTCTTCACCATCTCCATCTTTCTAACCTAGATTTGTTCGGTTCAACCGGGTTGATCTAGGGAATCCTAGTAAGTATATATTTTAATAGTATGTAGTTACTATCAATAAAACCAATCCCTGTTTAGGTGATTAATATGTTTCTTTTATGTCTTATTTTAATTTTATATCTGATTGTATGTTCTAGATAATTAGATTTTCTATTATATATTGCAATTGCATGCAGCCTTTTAGGCATTTCCAACGATTCTTATAATCGTTTAAAACACATATTTGAGGGCGATCTACATCGACTTGACGAAGATCTACATGCGGATCCTTGGCGACAAGATTTGATCGCGATTTCGATCAATTCTGCTGATTACTCCTCATTTTTAGGAGCATCTAGTCTTATTGAAGACAATAATTTCTCAATTAAGGAGAATATTGAAGAAATTTTCTAGTGGTGGATTATAAATTTTCGGACCATCTCTCAATCGAATTCCTCAATGAAGTACATGAATATAATGTTTTTGTATTTTAGTATTTTTTCATGTCTTTCAATTTGTATGTTGTATCTTTGATGTAATTGAAATGTATTCATGGCTTCCATTTGGATTGTAACCCTTCTAACCTCAATTAAAGACTTTTGTTAAAGGGAGAGCAAAACATGATTCGAGGAGCGCAAAAAACGTGGTCAACTCGCTAATTAGGCTCAACCCGATACATATTTCGAATTCAGACTAAATTACCCCTTACAAGCCACACACGTTTCTCTTGCAAGTTAAAAGAAAAATCAAAAACTTCGTCCCTAGTCTTCTTCTTTTTGGGGAGTTTCATGACCCTAGAAAAAAATTATCTCAAAATTCGTGAGATCTTCGTTTTCATGGTAACTAACCATGATAATAATAAGAAGGGAAAATGTGATCCATGTTGTTTTACATAAAATTAGCCCAAATTTCTTTGATTACGAACCGACTTTGTGTCGTATCTTGTTGTAGAAGTAGCTTCATAATCACATGGTAATGGAGTCATGAATCTGACAATAACTTCACATAATGGGCAGGAACAAGGTTAACGAAGCTTCTGTATACTAATTATAAGCATCAATATTTATAAATGATTAAGAATTCCTTTGTAATTAGAATTATCACTCCAGACATATCATAGATTTTGTTTGATGCAAATTAAAAGTTTCCAAAATATAATGATCTTTAACCAATTCTCACATTTCCTATTAACATGTCCAGACCCTAAAGGAACGTATATTCACCAAAGAAGTCAATCGTACTTTCGATCAGACATTGTTTGCATCATAACCTGTTTCAAAGTAAGCCTACCATGTTGTAATAAATCCTGAAAAGTTATTCACATTGGTATAAAAATCAACATAATCGATTCAGAAATTTTGGTTTTTCTTTTCATATGGAATAAGAATAAGAGAGAGATTTTTATTTTACTTTTACCACGTGTGAAGGGTTTGGTTGATTAGTAAGGATATTTTCGAACAAGTTAGAAAAATATAATGAGTTGAGCCTAGTTAGTGAGTTGACTATGATTTTTGCACTCCTCGGATCACATTTTGCTCTTCTTTTAACAAAAATCCAATTAAATGAGGTATTTGAAGCCCCTCATTCCTTCAAAAAAAGTAAATAGGGGGTATGGTTAAACAAAATTTGAAATAATTAGAAAATCTTTATGTTAACCAACTTATAACTGCCATAACTAACTGTAGGTGGTACCGTTAGTGTTTTTAGGGATATATAAAGGAGCACCCTTGTTTTTTGGGACCCAATTAAACAAGGTTTTTTAGGCTAAAAATACAAAAGAATACCGATTGTTTTTAAATGCTTTTGTTAATTTTACTTAATTAAAGGGGAAAAAAACTCCATCTAATATGTGGGTTGAAAACTCCAGCTAATACGTGTACTGCGTGAAACAAGAAAGGTACATGGTAAACACCTATCACAGTATTCGTACTTGCTGGTGTTCGTACCAGAGTAATTAATATTAGGAATAATAGTCATTAGTCAAGGTCAATAGTCATGGTCAATAAAAGTCTCAGTCAGTATTAGTAATGGTCTGGTGTACTGTATTAAATTCAGTATTAATATTGTCTGAATTTCTATTGTCTGTATCTTGAACAAAAACATTGTAATAAAAATATTCATTTTCTTCATCAGTTTTCTACTCTGATATTCTTTCATGGTATCAGATAGGTTCTGATCTGAAACCTATTTTTTTTAAACAAATCTTTTTCCATCAATCACAACAATCTTCTTAATATCTTTACTAATTGATTCTCAAACAAAATTTTCCAACAAATTTTTATCAATACATCTTTCTTATTCGTTGGATTCAAGATTAAAACCTAATCTTGAAATTTCTTCGATCTTTTGCAATTTTGTGTTATACCAGTCAGTACAAGGCGTAGCAAGAATACTTCAAACAACAACAACGTTATCAATCATACAGATATGGCTTCCGCTGCAGACAACACCTATTCTGGTAACTTTGTGACTTTTACTTTACCTTTCACCAATATTTCGAATTTTGTTTCTCTCAAATTGGATAATACAAATTTTCTATAATGGCATGATCAATTTGAATATGTTTTGATCACTACTGATCTTTATGGTCATGTCAATGGGGATTTACAAGAACCTGGGGAAAAGATTATGCTTAATGGGGTTTTTTGTTTAGATCCAAAATGGATTCAATGGAGAAGAATGAATCGATTTGTTATAAGCTGTTTAAAAGCTACTTTTACAGCATCAATTTCTGGTGATGTATTAGGTTTAACTACTACAAGGGATTTTTTTTCTTCTTGAAAGTACATTCAAAACACAATTTATTGCTCGCAAAAATATGTTAAGACAACAATTGTATGGAATTAGAAAAGGAAATCTGTCTATTTCTGCGTATTTACAAAAGATTAAGGGAATTGCAGACTCTCTTGCTGCTATTGGTGAAAAAGTAAGCAACTCAGACTTATTGATGCATGTGTTGAACGGATTAGGCAGGGATTATGATAATTTTGTGATTTCTGCTCAGAATAGAGAAAATCCTTATTCTTTTGGTGAACTTAAGGCTAGATTAATCACACATGAGCAATGGCTTCTTGAGCAAGCACATGACAGTAATGTTATTTTTGATTCTCAACATCAAACTTCTTTCTATGGTAGAGGTGGTGCTAGTTCTAGCTATAATTCTCATCCTGGAAATAAGAAGAAGAATGGGTCTGGTGCTCCTTATGCAAATAATAAATCAAATGGAACTAAAAATGCTGGTGGAGGAAATGGTTCTTATCAAAATAATGGTGATACTAGAAGAGGTCAATGGGACTTTTCTCAAGTTGAATGTCAAATATGCAGAAAAAAGGGACATTATGCAAGCAAATGTCATTTTCGTTATTATCCTCCTCCTACTTCTAGTTTTATTGGTGCCACTGAATCTCATACTCAAGCAAATACTAGCATCAACAACAATGCTCCTCAGGAGTTTACTGGCCTACATATGAATACTCTATCTGTCAATGATGATCCTTCTTCATCTACTTCATGGCTTTCAGATTCAGGTGCTTCTGTGCATATGACTGGAGATCCTTCACTACTTCAAAATACTTCTTCTTATAAAGGAAAGGGTGGAATTATTATTGGCAATGGTAAGTCTTTACCTATAGCTCTTTCTGGAAATTCTAATTTGCAAGTATCTACCACTAGTTTCAAGTTACACAACATATTATATTACCTGACATGAAGCACAATTTGTTATCTGTAGGACAGTTTACAACAGATAACAATTGTTATTTTAAACTAGTTCCTAAGGGATGTGAAATTAGAGATTCGACAACTGATGTGCTTTTGGCTAAGGGGAATATAGTAAATAATCTTTATCCTATCACTTCTTCTCATTTTCATCATGCTTTATCTGCTTTACATGGTTCTTCTGAATTATGGAATAATAGATTAGGTCATCCCTCTTCTAAAATAATTCATCAACTTCATTCCTCCAAACACATTGTTTTAAATTCTTCTAATTCTTCTAAAATCTGTCATCCTTGTCAGTTGGCTAAGAGTAAAAGATTGCCTTTTTCCATTTCTCTATCTCATGTATTTGTTCCTTTATCTCTGATTCATTGTGATGAATGGGGACCCTCCCATGTGTCTTCTTTGCAAGGGTATAGGTATTACATTCTTTTTATTGATTATTTTAGTAGGTTTCATTGGATTTATCCAATGGAGCTGAAATCTGATGTTCTTAAATGTTTCATTCATTTCAAAACTTTAACTGAAAATTTATTCTATACCAGAATTCAAATTTTTCCAACTGATGGTGCTAGTGACCTTATTAAAGGTTCATTAGGTACATATCTTACTACTCATGGCATTCATGTTAGAGTATCTTGTCCCAAAAGCCCAGAGAAAAATGGCCTTGCTGAAAGAAAGCAAAGGAACATTACAGAAATGGGTAACACTATTTTGTTTAATGCATCTTGTCCTAAACAGTTCTGGTTTGATGCTTTCTTAACTGCCACTTATCTAATCAACAGAACTCCTACTCCTATACTTCAAAATAAATCTCCTTTTGAAATCCTTTACAAAACTGTGCCTGATTATTCCTTTCTAAGAGTCTTTGGTACTGTTTTGTTATCCTTTTTTTGTTAAATCTAGACAATATAAACTTTCTACCAAATCTGTCAGATGTGTATTTCTTTGTTATAATTCTCAACATAAGGGATATAAGTGTTATGATCCAATTCTTAGAAAATTACATATCTCAAGGAATGTTATCTTTTCAGAAAATGAATTTTACTTTGCTAAAAATTCTTTGTCTTCTTATTCTGACACTACATCCTCTCCTGTTATTACTGATCTATCCACTTACGAAAATTCTAATACTACATCTCAATTGCCTACTGATGTAATGTCTTCTGATACTCATACTACTGTTATCACAAGGTCTATGAAGGGTATTTCTAAACCAACAACTTTTCCTGATCATGTTATGCATCTTTCTGTCAAACATCCAATTCCTTGTGCGTTTTCATCTTTATTAGGTATTCCCCCTGAGCCAAAAACATTTAAAACAGCTGTTAGAAATCCTAAATGGTTAGTTTCAAAGAAAGAAGAAAATCAAGCTTTGAAAGATAATGATACTTGGGATCTTGTTAAGCCTGAGCCACATATGAATATTCTAGGCTGTAAATGGGTGTATAGGATAAAATTAACAGCAGATGGTAAAATTGGTAGATATAAGTCAAGGTTGATGGCTCTAGGGTATAATCAACAAGATGGAGTTTATTATACTGAAACTTTTAGTCTTGTTGTGAAGTTTACTACAGTCGGAGTTGTCTTCGTTCTAGCTGTTACACATAATTGGAGTGTCCAATGCTTTTTTGCATGGTTATTTGAATGAAGATGTATATATGGCTCAACCACAGGGTTTCATTGATCCAGTTCATCCTGATTATGTGTGTAAATTAAAGAATAGTTTATATGGATTGAAACAGGCACCAAGGGCTTGGTTTGATAGATTTAGTAATTTCTTAGTCAAATTTGTTTTTGTCAGGTCCATTTGTGACTACTCCATGTTTATATATACTTCAAGCTCTTCTGTGATGGTTTTACTACTTTATGTAGATGATATTATTTTAACTGGTAATGATGATGCTCTTATGCATAAGTTAGTTACCTCTTTGAATTCTGAATTTGCTATGAAGCAACTAGGGGATTTGCATTATTTCTTGGGGAACAAGAACAGTGGATTGTATGGTTTTAACTCAGAAAAAGTATGTTTTAGAATTGCTTACTAAAGATGACATGTTGGATTGTAAACCTGCAAACACTCCAATTGTCAAAGAATCTAGAGCCTCTATACATGATGGAGTTTTACTTACAAATGCTGCAGAATATAGAACTTTAGTAGGCAGTTTACAATACTTAACTATGACAAGACCTGATATTGCTTTTGGAGTGAATTATGTTTCACAATTTATTCATGCTCCAACAGATATACTTTTTTTGTTAGTAAAAAGAATTCGCAGATATTTGAAAGGCACCATTGGTTTAGGAATTACTTTGAGGGAAAGTGATATTTCATCAATCAAAGCTTTTACTGATTCTGATTGGGCTGGTTTCCATGATACAAGAAGATCTACTTCAGGGTATGCAGTTTTTATGGGGGATTCTTTAATTTCTTGGTCAAGTAAGAAACAACCTACAGTGTCCAGATCCTCTGCTGAGGCAGAGTACAAGTGTTTGTCAGTCACTGCTTCTGAGTCGGAATGGCTTTCTAATTAGTTTAAGGAATTACATGTTTCAGTATCTTATCCTTTTATAATATACTGTGATAATACTTCAGCTATCTGCTTAGCTTCTAACCCTGTGTTTCATTCCAGGGAAAAACACATAGAGGTGCAGTATCATGTTGTCAGAGATTTGGTGTTAGATGGCTTTATTACAGTTCAACATGTTGCTTCTCAACATCAACTGGCAGACCTTTTTACCAAAGGTCTCTGTTTCCCAACTTTTTCTTCTTTGCTTCAACAACTTTTGAAAACTACCACTATTACTGAAGATGTTGAACTGGATCAGTCTACTATTAATGTTGAAAAAGACTCTGTTCTACTTCTCATTTTACTGGTTTAGCTGTTGTTAAAGCTGTTTCTTAATTCTTTTTCTGTGTTTTCAAGTTCATTTCTTTGTATGCCAGTATGAACTTGAGGGGGGGCTATTAGGAATAATAGTCATTAGTCAAGGTCAATAGTCATGGTCAATAAAAGTCTCAGTCAGTATTAGTCATGGTCTGGTGTACTGTATTAAATTCAGTATTAATACTGTATGAATCTCTATTGTCTGTATCTTGAACAAAAACATTGTAATAAAAATATTATTTTTCTTCATCAGTTTTCTACTCTGATATTCTCTCAATTACAAGGAAGAAGATTAATCAGATTACTACTGAAGAAGTGGAGATTCGAAGAAAAAAAAACAGGTCTAATGGAGCTTGACCTTCATCTTATTGATAAAATTTTTGTGTTTTTATCAATAAGATGAAGGTCAAGACTCCATCAGACCTATTTCTTATTGATAAAGAGTCGATTGGTATCGTATTGGCTTTTGAACTATACTTATTAAATTTCGAACACGTTGTCAAGTTTTTTCTTTTCGTGCATTGAATCAAGTCTGCAAAATCAGGAATTCATAAGCGTGTTATAGGAAGGTGAATACCAAGATTTACTCATTGAAGCCAGGCCCAATCATATTTTAGTTATTTTTTTTTTTCAAACATCCGATTAACAGGTTATCAAAGAGTCGTGTGATCATCCGACTTTGTGATTTCTCTTCATATACCGCCTTCTAATTATTTCTTTGATTCTCCTTTGCAGATGATATTTTTGTCTATTTTATTTTGACGTTCACGATGTATTTTGTTAGTCGTAGATGGATTTCCAAATGTTGATTCCTACAAATATGAATAGTGATGATCATGGATTCCTATATATATGAACAACGATGAATTGATCATGGATTCCCGTAGGTAATGATGAAATGGTTGCGAATTCGAACTAACTTTATGATGGTGAAGTGTATTATGGAATGGTTAATAATGTTGTTGATGAAAAATCAAAGCTGGAGACTAACCAATTAATTGCCTTCTACAAGGGTATTGTAAGTATAACCAACTATGTTGTTTTGTTGCTCGAGTTTTATTAGAAATACACGCGTAGGAGCATGAAAACTACAGATATATGTAGTTGTTTTCCTCCTTAAAATTAATTTGAGTTTTTGTGGTCTTTGTATTATCTTGTTTTATTTGCTGATAAGCTCCAGTTTTGTGTTGATATAGATGTAGCTACGAGTGATTTTCACCCATGCTCAAACAATCCATTGATCTTTTTAAAAAAGTTCAGCTGCAATAATAACTTTCTTTTAGATGACAAGGGTTCAAAAGAAGATGGAATATGATCTCACATGGGTGATACTCTGCATAATATGTAGAGGAAGGCAGTCTGTTAACTGAATTAGGTTAGCGTTTATCCATCTAATCTATGTCACTTTGGTGATATTGCTTATTAGATGTCTTAATACTAACCCAATATCAGTTAAAAACCACATTCCACCTATTTCCCAATTTTAATTGCCGTTTCGAAATTATTACTAGGAGACCACTTCGGTTTTTTATGGAAGGACATTCGGTACACTTGCTTATTACATGATAGATGCACAACTTCAGCCTCACCAATTTTCTTCCGTTCGATATTCTTCCCCCGTCCATCCTTGTAATTGTTATTAAGTTATTTTAGATATTTCATTTTGTGGATGAATATCTTCTACTATCCTTAAATATATATACAATCAATTTTTTATTTCTTATATTTTATTCTTTAAATGGGAAATGAATAACGGCTTTGCTACGCGGCACCCCTTTCAGCGCCCTAGTCTGCGCCCAAACTGACGTGGCAAGCTGAGTTGTCGTAAAGCACGTGGTTAACTTTCTCTCTCTTCTGTATTTTTTTTTCTTTTGTGACGACCGAAAAAAAGAGAATTCATTATTTTCCCTTCTTTTCTCTTGGTGAAACAGATTCTTCATGAAGATCATCTCTTTCTCATATATTTTGGAACTTTAGAATTTTCTAACTTCTCCTTAGCCAACATTGTAAAGTTATTTATCATAGTACCTAATCCTAATTGAAATTTAAGACCCAAAACTCATAATTGTAAATTGTTCTTTGTTTTTCTTAATTGTGCTAATGCTCGTTTTGTGTTTTTTAAGATTTATCATATGATTTACATTTCATGGGTTCTTTAGAACCTCCCAATTTTTGGAATGGGTCTTAAGTTTATCACAGATGGACTTTTTTGGTGTTTAATTGTTCTTCCATGCATGAATTGATTGAAGAAAATCCAGGAGCATCTAATTTATTATCTTCCATATATGCCCTTTTCAAGAGATGCGACCTAAATGAATTAGTGAAGACATTGATGACGAGTAAATTGTTTTCTTAGTAAGCTTACGCTCCCAAGTAAACATTCCACTAACTTTCACGCTCTTGATTAAGTGACCTCAGTTGCTAATTTGATGTCATCAAGAGGCTGAATAGGATAGTTAATTAGAGAAGACGAGTAAAAGAGAAAACATTTGGAATTTCAAAGAACAGAAAGAAGAAAAAAAACAGTAGAGATTGAAGGTGGGTTTGAGATCTCCTCACGGAAACTACGGGATAATTAATGGTTTGGTAATAAGTTCAAATACATATATTCGAAATCTGAGTTTATGTAAAAGATGAAGACGAAGATGGCTGAGAGAACTGTTTTTTCAAGAGAAAATAGTAAAAAACTAAGAAAGATACGTGACGTGGCATAGTCTTTTTTGTCACTTAGGACAGCTAAACATTCCACCTCATCTTGGGCGCAGACCAGGGCGTTGTATGGGGCAGAGAAAAGCATTTCCGAATGAATAATACCCAGTCGTACAAAACTTAAATATATGGTAGTAGGGAGAATCGAACCTAGAGCTGTCAACGGGCCAAGCTAGGGTCAACTCTAATCCTAGTATTATTCATTTACAAGCCCAAAATCTCAACCCTAGCCCTAGACGGGTTGGCTTGGCGGGTTCACGGGTTGGCTTGCTTTACTAAGCCACACAAAATTCAAGTATTTCTGTTTACAAATAATTTTATTTTTTGGTGCTAATGAATCAATTTGTTCTGGATTTCTTATCTCTATTTTATTGATATGGAATGTGAAGGGATTGATGATCTAAAATAATACGAAGAATTTAATCACTAATTGTTATTTTTTAATATGTATATAATAAACGTAAAATGTGATTTTTATTTCTTAGGTGTAGGTTGCTTTGATTCTATTGAATGTAAATCTCAAGATATTGGTTGTCATTCAAGAGTAAATAAGATATAAATTTGAGATTATTGAAAAATATAAAATGATATCACCGGAAAAATATTTTTGTGTCTCACATCAACCATAAAATCAGACATGACTATATGAGCGACTATATGAGCATATACTCACGGGTTGACGAGTAACCGTGGGTTGACCCTAGCTTGACTTGTTTTCTACTAAGGCTAGATATGCTAACCCTAGCCTGTCTTGTTTACCCAACGGGACAAGCCAAGCCGGGTTGAAACAAGCCAAGCTAGGTCCAACCCGCAAGCCAGGTTGAAAATTGACAGCTCTAATCGAACCCATCTATTATATTTTATTTTCAAACTATTTTATGATATTATTTCATTTAATTTGTCAAAAATAAAATAAAAAAAATATTAATAAATAGTTAATTTTAGTTTGATTTTTTGTTTGAAAATCATATCAATTCTTTTATATAAAAGAGAAAGTTTAATCCCATGTGTCGCCATGAGATTCATTTTCATAAATACTGAATAGTAGAGGGCCACGTGAGATGCCAGGTCATACACATATGTAGAGTCAGATTAGAATGAATAGATACGTCTCTTGGTGAACCATTGATACGTAACAAAATGAATGAAAAGAATCAAGCAAATAAACGAGAAGATTATCTTACCGCACTGTTTTTTGGTTTCCAGTACAGTCACGACTCTTCAGTGTTTTAATAATTACGTCAGATACACATCTCTTCTTCATCTTCTATTTACAGACTCTTACAGATGCATTAGAATCACGGTTGAAGGGTGCTTTACCGCATTAGAGTAGTAGTGTTAAAAATTTAGTTCTTTACGTGCATGGTTTCCGATCACTTTTCTTGATTCTGATTTATTGAAGTGCTGGGAGTTGGAGAATTTTACGAAGGAGAACATTGCTTAGAAATTTTGATGCCCTCTTGAAGTAGTGGGACATTCACCCACAGACATCTTAGGTAATTAATGGAGAGGTCAAAACTAAAAACTTTGGATTTAAGGATCTTTTGATCAGATTCTTTTTTGCAAAAACATTTTTATTTCTTTTTGGCGTTTAGTATTTGTTTCTCTTAAAAATTTCCCCATCATCTTTTCAAATGCAGTATTACCCGTTGCAAAAATACAAAGAAGAATAAAATGTTAACTTTTAAACAAGCAACGGATGACAGACGTAAAAGTCGAATGTAATTCTTCAGTTCCCCCTTCTAATTGTGCCCATATTTTATTATAATTTTTTCATGTACTGTGATGTTACTTTTGTCGATGATCTACCTTCCTGATAGATCTTTCAACCATGTATGGAATCTATTCTTGGCGACGCGCGATTCTTCTTCTTGAATAGGTGAAACCTGTAATGGGCGTTTTATATTGTTAAAGGCTAAGGTGAAGAAGGGTTTTTTCCAACAAAATTTACAACGTAGGAGGTTACAATAGCACTGATGGCATGCATGTCACATAGAACAACTAGAGGTGCAAAGTTCCCATTCACTTATCTGTTGTTGGTCACCTTTGGGTAAATCTCATAAGAAGGCCTCTCAGTTTCATGAACCGGAATAGTCTTTCTGCTATTTGCGAACAGACGTTTGTAGAGGACGGAATGAAATGTCACAAAATGCTATTTTATCATGTTTGTGACTGTGTTTTCAACTCATGGGTTGGTGCAGTTTGGGAGAAAAGTGCAGTATTGGGAGAAAACTTCTTACATAAGTTTTGATCATTATAAAATTTTAGATTAAGTAGAAGAGATTTTATGGTTTTCTTTTGGACTACGAGTACATTAACTGTACGAAGATGGTTGAGGGATTGAGGTTCTCAAATCGCACTTTAATGAGGTAATATTAGTACGACAATAACCTTTGCCACATATAAATTGCGCATGATGATAATTCCACTCAAACCAAAATTTAACCTAACCAAAATTCTAGAATTTAAAGAAAAATGGTTATCCTAAGCATACACAGTGTTTACTAAAATTATGATCCCTTTATCTTTTATGTCTAATTCACTTCATTTTTATATTTTTTTTGTAGGAAAAATATGAAGACTGTACAAGGAGTTTTGTTGAAGAAGAAAGAGTATGCCTTCTTTCGTGCAAAATAAGGTAAACAACCCTCAAATTCATTATTTTAATGGAATTTAGTTTTTTTTTATCTAATTAATATAACAAACAACAATATAAGACAGGAAGGCCAGTTTTGAGATTTCAATTCATGAGTTTTATTTGTTAGGTAACTTAGGTTGGTGGTGGTCTTTTATGGATTTCGAACTGATTAGGGAACACACTAATTTCGTCATTTGAATATTTGCAATGATACTTTTCTAATTGGTTTCTGATATGTCGGTTACAAAGGTTTGTACTTTGGTTGTTTTAGAGGTTTGTACTTCGATGATTTGGTACACACTGCTTGAGTGTCTTACTGTATGTTCTTTTGTGCCTCCTTGGCACCTTCAATCTTAGGAAGTAACAGATAAATGTTGGAAAACGACTAATAAAAAAATAATTTTTTAAAGTTTTAATAAAAAATTATAATTTATTGTTTTATTTTGTGAATGAAACTTTTTAGTCCCACATCCTGGAGTTTACAATTTTTAGTAGTTTTAAGAAACTATATAAAGCTTTTAGTCCCATATCGGAGAGTTTTTCTTCTTAAGTTGTATTTGTCAATTATATAAAGAAATTCACTACTTTTATAAAATCTATGGGAAAGGGGTTGCTCTATATTTTAGAGGGACCCCTAAGGAAAAATATTTTATGGCGGTTTTTAAGCATTCGCGATTTTCCTTAACGGTTTTTTCGGAGTTGCCAAGCTCAAGTTGAGCATCTACTACATATGCTAGTAGTAGGTGTATTAGGGTGTTTTATCCTGGAGATATCCGTCCTGTGAGGGCTATAGCATCACTCTTGAGTGTAGCCGGGCGCTAATGTCTTAAGGACAGCGTGTTGAACACGTGACTCACTCTATTTTCCAAAGTTTTGCCTTGTTGCTGTTGCGGAGATACGGGGAGCTTGTTCGTTTCGTCAAAGCAATCACTTCCATTATAAAGGAGCTAAGTATCAATAACTTTTGCTTATTTGATTTTTCTTTGTTTTTGATATGCTTGATACAAACATAGATGTGATCAATTCCACTAAAAACATGCACTGAATGAGAACATTTATAAGTCTTAGTCGTTCTCATTATGTTGAGTTGTGCTTAAGAGATACAATCAGTCTGATTGTAAACCTGCTTGTACTTCGTACGATTATTCTTGTAGTCTCAAGAAAAATAAGGGTAGTGGAGTATCTTAACTTGAATACTCAAAAGTTATAGGATGTCTAATGAATTTAATGAACTGTAAGAGTCCAGACATTGCCTATATTATGAGTAAGTTAAGTGGATATAATTGTAGTCCAGAGAAAGAGAATTCAGATGCACTGAGTAGAGTATTATGGTACCTAAAATACTCTTTTGATTTATTAAAGGTATCTTGTTGTCCTTGGGACTTTATGATGCAAACTGGATAGTTGACTCAGAGGAGTCTAAGTCTACGAGTGGATATGGTTTCACTCTAACATGTGGGTTTGTTGTTGGAAGATTTCCAAACAAACATATCGCTCAATTCATTATGGAATCTGAGAGTATTGCGTTAGATAAAGCCTGAGAGGGGGCCGAGTGCCTAAGATGATTTTTAGAAGACATTCCTCTTTGGCATAGGCCTGTGCCAGCTATATCTATACATTGTGTTAGCCAAGTTATAATAGTTAAAGCTAAGAAATAACTAATCTCAATCGGCGTTATTTCCATTGATTGGATAAAGTCCAAGGAGAATATCGCGCAATCTTTGACGAAAGGTTTGTACAAAGAGATAGTTAAAAATGCATCGAGGGGGTTGGGGCTTAAGCTCATATATTAAACTTGCCATGAAGGATACTCAACCTTGCTGACTGGAGATCCCATGATCAAGGTTTCGAATGAGACAACTAATTTGTGGTGGGTAAAGGTAAACACTATCAGAGATTTTCATTCTCTATCCCTTCCCTATGGTGTAGACGTGATAGTGTGACTGCATGTGGAGGATGACTTTTTAATAAGTCTTAATGAGTTCTATAGTTTCAATTTAAGATTGAAGTGGGGTGTAGCAGTAACACTCTTTATGGAAACTCACCTATCTGAATGAGGAAGTGGGTCGCTTCCTGTGAGAATATGAGCTGATTCTCTAGAGCATTCTGAGAAACAGGATACGTCCAGGGCCAAAACGGACAAAACGGCACGAGCTTGGCAGCAATCTTGGAGATATCACCCGTGGTTGTTATCACGAATTACATCAAATGCTAGCAATTCAAGACATAGTTCACTGTCTCTAGCAAGTAATTCTGATAATATCTCACTAAGCAAAGGTTCAAGACCTCATGGACACCTCTGCCTAAAATGGTATTTCCTGCGTTTTTTATGTGATTTTCATTTTGATGGTTTTGGTATTACTGGAACTTAGGACCTAAAGGTCACTAAGGGTTCACTAGTTCATGCTTTTTCACTTTGGTGAAAGATACCTATAGTCTCACCATGTGAGAATTAAAGATGAAAGCTCTCAATACTATTATGATTTATGCAATCCATAGTATGACCCTGGGGTCAACACACTTTTGTGTGAGGGAGAGGACGTAGAAATGACTAGTATGATTTCAACACTTGCACGATCAGTCTATTTGGATCGTGAGGTTGGGATGTTTATTTACCAAGATCTATCTGTGTTTTCATGTTTTATTGAGTTTTCATTCATGTGGGGATTGTTGGAAAACGATTAATAAAAAAATAATTTTTTAAAGTTTTAATAAAAAATTATAATTTATTGTTTTATTTTGTGAATGAAACTTTTTAGTCCCACATCGTGGAGTTTCCAATTTTTAGTAGTTTTAAGAAACTATATAAAGCTTTTAGTCCCATATCGGAGAGTTTTTCTTCTTAAGTTGTATTTGTCAATTATATAAAGAAATTCACTACTTTTGTAAAATCTATGGGAAAGGGGTTGCTCTATATTTTAGAGGGATCCCTAAGGAAAAATATTTTATAGCGGTTTTTAAGCATTCGCGATTTTCCTTAACGGTTTTTTCGGAGTTGCCAAGCTCAAGTTGAGCATCTACTACATATGCTAGTAGTAGGTGTATTAGGGTGTTTTATCCTGGAGATATCCGTCCTGTGAGGGCTATAGCATCACTCTTGAGTGTAGCCGGGCGCTAATGTCTTAAGGACAGCGTGTTGAACACGTGACTCACTCTATTTTCCAAAGTTTTGCCTTGTTGCTGTTGCGGAGATACGGGGAGCTTGTTCGTTTCGTCAAAGCAATCACTTCCATTATAAAGGAGCTAAGTATCAATAACTTTTGCTTATTTGATTTTTCTTTGTTTTTGATTATTGCACCCAACAATAAACAGACATGCATGAGAGAGCTTGGGGTATTTATTTGTCTGATTCTTCTTTCCGATAATTGTACAGTTTTGTTCGCTTCTTTTTAGTTGAATTACCGACTCTTTAATGCTTAGATTTCCTGCTTTGTAATTTCTTGATAAATTTCATCGGAAACGGGAAAAAAATTCTTTCAGTTTAAAAGTGCAAATTCTTTGAGACTCCATATTTAGATTGACTTCAAATTGTGTACTGAGATCTATAATTAGGCGTAAGAAATTATCATATATCCAAAGAAAAAAATGCAGGTGACAGCCATTAGCATAAATTCTTACCTAAAGAAACTATAGTGATGAAACTGTTCTCACTGACTTACAAAAGTGAGATTATTGGGAGAGATGCAACATAATAATATACGAACTATACTACATCAATGTAAGATGCAATTGCAAGTAGCAGCTAATGGGTGCAGAGAGAAATGGGTTACAGAAGCCAACCAAGTGTTGTCCAACTATTTTAGAAGAATGAATTAAGCACCGAAGATGAAATGTAGCGGAAGCAAATGGAATTGAAGAAGAAGCATCAACCCCACTTGCTTTGCATTTAATTGGAGGAAAATTAAACTATTCATGGAGCATATCACTCTTGCATGTAGAAAAAAATAAATTAAATTACAACATCCATGGTGACACTAGCCCGTGCATTTATGCATTGACATAAAAGCCCTTGTATCAATTCTTCATTATATAAAGGAGGATGTTTTTCCTGACGCGGCGGCTCCATATCTCTACTGAAAAATTAAGATTCCACGTCATATACGACTCTTTGCAAACAACCCCTTCTTATTATGTTTGGCGAGAGTTGGTATTTGAAAAGACACAAAAGTTCAGTCGGGTACGTTTGAAGAGAGTCGGTATTTGAAAAGGCACAACAGTTCAGCTCGGTACACTATTGACAAGAAAAGTGAATGCTCTTATCATTCGAAACATTGCAACTTCAAATGAACGGGTATATGTGATCCTATTATAAATTCTTTAGCCAGCCAATTTGATCAATTTAGATTCGTTGTTTCAGTCTTTTCAAACTCAAAATTCAAGGGAGACTTGAAGGTTGTTTAAGAAAAAATAAGAGCCGCAACAGTTTGATGAATTGCGGAAACCAGAAGTTCTCCAAACTCTTGATAGTTGTGTTTCGAAGCCGTTTTTCCGATGCATTGGAAGAACGAGTTCCCTTTGTCCCCTTTCCATTGCAGGTGCCTTACATAAAAGCAAATAAATATGAATGAAAAATGCTTAAAGAAACACAGAGCCATGAAACCTGTTATATTCTTTATGGGTGAAATATTTAATATTATGAACTATGAAGAAAAAACTGTTAGGGGTAGAAGTTGATCTTCACTTCTAACATTCATTTCCAGATTTTGCTTAATGTTTTTTTTTGTTTTGATTATCGAATGATGAATTGCTAATAAGGTATTTCTTTTCTTTATTTCTATTTGCAGAGGCAGTATGATGTGTAAACACTGACTACTTTCAATGAAGAATTACAGTGCCGATTAATTCATAAATTCAGAAAAGTTATTCATATGAAGATTATCCATGCAGGTCCAGTTGTACATGCTGATGGATTGGTACAAAACACTATAAACGCAAATGTGTGTCCGACGTATGACTACAATTAGAAGAAGAAACAAATCAATAATAGCCAAAGAAAAAGTATAGGTGACCGGGGATGAATCTTCAAGACAAAATGTATACTGACATCTACAAACAAGAGAAAGATACCAACCAATAGTCAAAAGAATTTTTTTTTTTGAATCACCAGAAGCATAAACCCCCTGCCTAAATGTGAGAGGGAAAATATCTTCATTGATTTCCGGCATTGAGAGTATGTGGGAGAGATGATTTAGGCAAATCAATAAAAGCAACCGACTACGCCTTGACAAATTAAACTTACCCAAGGATGAAATGTGATGGAACTGAAGAGTGGGCATCATGCCTACTTGCTTCTGAATTAAACGGAAGAAATTTTAGCATATCACACTAGAATTGGTGGTATGAATTACTGACACACCAATAATTTTTTTAAACTTCCCTTTCTTCTTAGAAATGGTACCAAAAGAAACTGAATTGGGGGTTTCAGTTTTATAATCGATGATGCGGAAAGAGCAAATTTTTTTTTTGAATTATTACTTAAAATGGGAAAATTTAAGATTTTTGGGTTTCTCTCCATTTTGATATGCGGGAGTCGTAAGAAGTAATAACAAGGAAGAAAAGGTATTTTCTCGGCCTGAAAGGAGATGATTTACATTTGCACATATATGATGCAAACTGATACAACTCATTATAGGTACCCATTAACCCATGGTTATCGTGTATCATTTAGCTGACATGAACGATGTCTTTATAGAACACTAATAAAGGGGACATATGCTAAGAGAGTGTTTGGATACATATATATGAATATATGAAAACATTGTCATGCCATTATCCATTTACATCTATTATGGCAAAAACCAGTTAGAATTTTCAGATTTCCCACAGAGGGAAAACAAAGTGCTACAACAATCCAGTTAAGTGGTTTCTGTCACTTTCTTGCTTTTGTAACATTTTCTAAATTATAAATTTGTTACTTTCTCTTTGTTTTTATTTTTGTAGGTAATGATATTTTTGCACATTAATTTACCGCCTTTGTTATGTTTGCGTCATCGGCATAATATTTTCTTTGTACTGTTACGCAGTGTTGGATAACAATTTTCCCTCTATCAATATAAATCTCCAAGAATCAAGATGCTACTTATAAGTGGAAGCTAGAGAGATCAATAAAAGGGAACCATAATTAATAAACGAACGGAACACCCATAATAATTAACTAGATTGCGCGGGTTTACTAAACTTGTATGTATATATGTATATATATATATATATATATTAAAAATGATAATAAATAAAAATTTTAGCAACTATAATAATAATAGCAATTAGTAAATTTAATATTTAATATATATATATATATATTTAATAGTAAAAAAAATAATTATTTTTATACTCAATTAAATTGAATAAATCTATTTTCAAAGATACGTGTGTTTTTGTCATTTGCCACAATAACAATGTTTTAATTTGATATTTTACCAGACGCATTTTGATTGCTTTTTTATTCAGCTTTAACTTTAATTAATATTTTACCAAACGTCTAACTACTTTTTTCTCACAGCACAGCACAACAACGCACATCAGAAAAGTACTTTTATAAAAGCCGCAACAATACCAAACTAAGCCTTAAACTATACAAGCTTTTGATTTTGATTTTTATATTTGGTCTGACCTTCTGATTAATTCAGTTTCAAGGTTCTTCAATGTTCCTTATTCTGCCATACTTGAAGGTTCTCCCTGTCTTGGAATATTCGGTGCAATTCACTTCATAATATTATACACAATTTAAACATACCAAAACATACCAACATAAAGGAGAAGATTAATATTACATGTACATATCAACTTCTGCAACTTACAACTTAGCCAGGTACATATTATTTTCTTTGTTTATCCATGTTTTTCTCCGTTCTTTAATCACTCCGAACAGTTTAACAGTTACATGTTTCATGGATCTTTAGTTATATGTTTGCAGAATATGTGCACGTGCAGGTAAAGGATGCATACTTTATTAGTGAATCGAATGACGTATGGAAAGTTCAAATTATTTGGGGTGTTCCAGAAAAACGAGTTGTTAATTGGCCAGATGTATGAGATACATGTAGTAACTGCAATATGCTACCGGCCAAATAGAAAGTTATAATTAATTATGTAGTTTTCTTCTCATCATATGTATCATAATTATGTGTTAATTATGCTACCAGCAGAGATTCATTGTAAAGGCGGCATATATTCATAATTATGTGATATGATTCAAAAATTATCACGATTTTTTTATGCTTAGGAATATTCCCGATACTGAGCACCGGTAATGGTTTAGAAGACATAGTTGGTGGCTTACACATTAAATTAAATTTTTTGCCATACATTTATTCTGCAGAGCTTCTTCATCCAACTATAATTGTCGTGAGGTAGGCGGTGAAGTTTTCTATATACCACCTTTCTGTGAATTTTGGCATCAAGTGTGCGCTACTTAATCGTGTGAAAGTCATGAATCCTTAAAATTGAGTGTTTTCTTTTAGGATAATTGGTATTTAATACTCGGGTTTTGACCAACACTAGGTTTTTGTCTAACATTTGTTCAAGGTTAGTGTTTGGTACCTGGACCCGACGTTGACTGTTGTTGATATTTTTTGACCAGGCTTTAATTAACTTAATAGAATAAAAATATCGAGATTACAAATGTACCCTTGAAATGCCTGAGGATCCAGCGGCTATAAAAATAACATATAGCCTACGGTGAGATCGAACAGTAAAACCTAATTTCTATACTCCACATCGTCTTCTTCCTCTGTGTCCGCAATACAGATTCAATCCCAATCTTCTTTCCCTATTAACAAACAGATCACCCCCAACTACAGAAGAAAATATCAAATCCACAAACCCACTCCCATATATAAAATCTAACACAAACCCATCATTATAAATCTAATTTGAGAGTTGGGTGCTGTTTTTTTTTTCTTCTCTTGCTCTTACCTCCAGCAAATCATTCCATGTACAACAGCACAACATCATAATCAAATCTTTAGATCAGAAATAGGTACAGAGATGTGAGGTTGATTTTTGGCGAGATTTGAGGTGTTTAGTCAGGTTGATTTGATTCAGGAGTTTTGATTTGAGCATCAATTTGATATGGGGATTTTAATTTGAGAATCAATTCAAGGAAGTATAAAATATTGGTGCTGATTTAGGTTATTTAGAGTACGATGAGTTTTGTTGAGTCTGTGGTTCATGTTTTGAATACCAATAACCATGAATCTGTGTCAAACTTTTGATTTGCAGGAGAGGAAGAAATGAAATGGAAGACAACAGTGAAAAACAAATTGTTTGTTAAAGGTTTTTTTTTCTTTTTGATCGATTTTTGTTGAAGGGTTTCTTACAATTATTAATGGATTCTAAAAATTGAAGGAATCAAGTTCCAATTTAAGGATTTTAGCACAATTGTAATAAATTATGAAATTCTCTTTGACCTATGAACACTGTGAAATGGTTGGAAATATAGGAGAAGAAGAAGTAATAATCAATTTCTTTTGGGCGAACAACAGCTTTGAGAGAGGAACAGGAAGACTGTTCACCGTAATAAAGTCATATGCAGATTAATGGAGATTTTCAAGCTTTATGAATTGTGTTAATGCTTTCATGGTCGATATTGGATATGGTGGATAGTAAATGTTAATTTTGGGGATATAGATTATTATTATGTAAATGTTAGTAAAGTGAAGGGTGTGATAGTAAATGCACTTATTAATTAGAGTTCATATATAATTTCTAATAATTTCTTAACAGAAGTCAAAATTTAACCGAGTCAAATGGGTCAACGTCAGGTACCAAACACTAACGCTGGATAAATGTTAGACTAAAGACTAGTGTTGGTTAAAACCTCACTATTAAACACCAATTATCCTTTTTTTTTTACCTCTTTAGGTTAATAAACTCGAAAGAATGGTCCCACTGGATAATCTATGTCACTCATGTTCTCTACATTCATTTTCTGGTGAAATCAAGAGGAAGAGCTTTACACTGCACTGCATCATTCAACCAACTTCTAAACGTGGAACATGACTACTTCATAATGCTCACTATTATTTTTTATTTATTTTTTGATACACGAAGTGCTCACTACTTTTAACATGAAGAATCACAATTGACCAAGCTTCACGGTGTCCCGGATACCTAAAACCAATGGTGTTCACCACCTGTAGTTATGCCACCTATTTCTGATGCCGTCAAGCCTGAAACCTTCTTTTCCTGATGATATATCTCCATTCTTACAGAAGAATGAATGTGGCGCATAGTGTTTGGTCTTTTGCACTGTTAAAATACTAACATATATTCCTTTGGCATCCAGAATTGCAAAATTACAGATGTCTAGCTTTAGCCATGCGCCATTCATGGGGAGTTATGTGTTAGCTTTAGTTTACTGCTTTAATTTATATTATTAGTTTCCTCTGCTACTCCATACATGGGTCGTGTGTGTGAACTTAGTTTCCGTCTGGGTATGCACCTTTGGACTGCTGTCGCATATTCAGCAGCTACCGCAGTTTTCTTAAAGTGTAAGCGTGGGATGTTGTACTTGATATTGGAAGATCCTACAAAGTGCAATGGGAAGGAATATAGATCTATATTATAATTGTCAAGAGTTTAGACATTTTTGCATAGACCAACAGTGGCTATCCTTACATCACTTACGACCGGAAAAAATAATCTAGGTATCTGGAAGACAAATTTCAGGTTGTCTTTGGCCAAGGTTAGCCTTTGATATAAAACGCAAAAGAATCTACACTACAAAGACACTGAGGATTTTAAAATGTAGAAATCACTTGATGCTCAAGAATAAGTATTTCAGTTATCAATTATTCGTTTATTCTCAAATAATGAAATGATTTTTCACCTTTTATAACTTAAATCCAAGAAAATCTTTCAGTTCATGACCACCATAAGGTACCAAAAAGAACATCTGTTTTTACCTTACCTCCATTTGCAGATTATATAAGATTTTTAAAATAAATTGACCACTAATCTCCGCGAACGGGGGCCAACAATAAAAACATACGCCATGTACGTGGCACTAAATATTCCCACAATCGTTTATCAACAGGTATTAAACTTTCTGTTAATTATAAAATAATTTACGAATCAACAACGAGATTTAAGATATTCCTATACATCTGGACGACGGCGCAGAGCGAAGACCTGCCATACCAAATCAATAATTCTCATCAGCACGGGTTACATAGTAGGCCCCTTATATTTCGTCGCCTACTATGTAACTTTCTATGATCTCATCCACTCGTCAACTAAAAATAGACAGTGAAGTCTTGAGACACAAGATGTAAAGGTGGCAATCTGAATTGACCATAGGAGGAATAACACAGGTTAGTGATGGGTTATGGGATGCCAAGCTTAACGTCTCTGGCAGTTTCAAAAAAAGTTCTTAGTGTCCGGATATGAACGAGTTGCCAACAAGAGAGATATCATTGACTTTTGAGCTACAGAATTCAGCTTACAACTAATTATGATAGGGTTGAAGGTTGTAGTCCACTATCTGTAAGTAATGAAAGATAAGTGAGTTGTATAGTAAAAGTGAGTATAAGATTCAAATTGTTATTGCGATGTCTGTATTTCTTTTACCAGAACAAATGATTTTTCTTTGTTCATTTTATTCCTTTAGTTTAGTTCGTCTTAATATTTGGTCATCAATTTACATGTTCAGCTTAATATCCATTCACATATACTATCTTTTTTGAATAGCAGCAAAGGAGGTATATTTTACAACTTGTCCCCAAACTATTGGTAATAAAGTTGAAAGCTTATATTACTTAAAGTATTTATGGATTCCACGTATGAAATGTATTGTTTATAACATGTAAAAACCCGTGGGAATTTTTTTGCAAATACTTGCCTACGTATAATTAGAATTTAACCTTGGTTCTAGGTATTATTAAGAAAACATCAATTTTAAGTTCAACAAGAAGAGGCTACATGGTAAGAGAATACATTTGTTCTGAATGTCTTATACGTCTATTTTTGATTTAAATTTCCTATACATATACGTGTTATTTTTTTTCATATGCGTTTATTATAAGTTAATAACACTGCTTTAAACTTCAAAAGTACATGTTAATGCCTTCCGGAGAGGGATGGAAAAACAAGAAAAATCACATATTCACAATGATAGGAGAAGGAACATGCTAAAGACCATTTTGGGTTCGGATAGAGAGAACGTGGAATAAGTTAGTTAAGAATCAGATGAGACAAGTGTACAATTTGAAGATGATTACCGACACTCGGATAATAGAAAGTCACGATAAAATTTTGATGAGACTACTCTATGTGAGATTTGACCACCTAACTAAGTGATTATATACAAGATAAGAGGGGTGACTTGAGTAATAATAATAATTTCAATGACAGTTTAGGAGTTTCGAGGTATGGATACATTTAAAATTCAGTACAATATATTTGAATGTAAATGGAAATTTAAATTGAGCTTAACAGATTGCACGAAAGATCCTTCTATAATCCAGTAAACCTACAAGAATATTCATATATATAAATCCCGATATATCATATGTGGAAGAATACAAGAATATGTATGTTATGAAAAATGCATGCTTGAATTGATCAACTGAATATGTAATAAAGATTTTGACATTAACAACAAATCTTGATGACAAGAAGTGTATAGTGGAGGAACTAAGTGTTTCGAGAAGTCCAGTCCAAATAAAAGAGAATATGATGTTCAAAAATCGTACAACACTAAGCAAACACACTCAAAGTGTTGCATACCAAAATAAATAAATTATGGTGATATATATGATAAGGAACTCAATTTAAATTATATTTCGAAGAAAATATATTTTTATAAAAAAATATCACCTGAAATATAAGGTGCAACCTTTATAGTTAAAGGAAACATCGTAGGTAATCAATCAGAATCTTAGCAGTAATACATGTTATGCCCATGATGCAAGATAAAACATGTGTAATCACGGATGTCAAGCAAACATATGTGCGGCCATGTGTAATATCACGTAGGATGCATATATATATAAATAATCAAATTAATCAATAATTTTTAAAGAAGTTCTAATACATATTGCCACGGGCTTCGGGACACCAAATCAAAAATTTCCACTAACACTGGTGCGTAGCACGGGTTACATGCTAGTATATATAAAAAAACTCTTTAAAGAGATTCACATGCATGATAATTAGACTCCAAATAAATTATTTACTGAAGATAGACCCGAAAAACCTATCATACGCAGACCCTTACAAACTGGTTGTCCCCATCCAAAATTATATCTATGTAGCGGCAATCTAATCCTATTTATATAGCATCCCTTAAATGTTCACGGACTTTGTTCTTAGGGGGCCTAATTTAAATGTCAATCTAGATGAAGATAGTGTTCTTTAAAGTTTCTATCAATGAATCTCTTTTCCTAATAAAAAAAATAAAAAAATAAAAAATAAAGAAAAATGTCAATCTAGGATTCAAGTGTTCATGCAGAAGCTTCATTCCAAAATACCCTTCCATTAGACAGTGAACTTGCCTAGCTTACTATTTTTTTGACGCAAAGGGGTAAAATTTTATTGGAAAAAAAAACAGGATTACAAGACAGATACCAGAATTGGCACAACAACCCAATTAGATATTTCTATCAACTGAAGCTTCCCAGTTGTTTAGAAGGTCAGTGTTGGAATTAATGCATTTTCTAAAATTACCTAGGCTGTAAAATAGTAAAACAGTTAGTAGAATAATCTAGAGTCAGCTAGTTAGTCAGTAGTATTAAGTCTTGCAGTATGAACTAATGTGAAAATGGTTATAAAAAAGACAGAGAAGGAATTCTCTGGACACCGTAAAGTGTAGTCAAAATAGTTAGGAAAAATCTAGAGAAAGTTATGTTGGTCAGAGTGTAAGTGTGAACTAAAATTAACAAGTCAGAGATAAGAAATGAAATCTGTAGAAAATGTTAGAGTTGTCTAAGGTCGGTTGTGTACTGCCTATATATATGGCACTTGTATCACTATGTTTGTAAGAAAAGAAACATGAATGAAAAGAAAAGAAGTTCCCATAAAAGAAAATCTGAGAGAGTGAAAAAAAATACCAATAACAAGTGTGAGTTCTGTGAGTTGTTTCGAATCTGTGAGTTGTTTCAAATAACTAATCACCAACAAGTTTAAAGACAATAACAATACAAAAACTCCTTCAAATATCCAACAGTGGTATCAGAGCTTGTTCGATTGAAACGGGCGTTTGTTTCCGCGTGTTATCATGTCGACAAACAGCAGTTCAAGGCAATCAGTAGCTGTTCCAATATTTTTTGGAGAAAACTATGATATCTGGAGTGTTAAAAGGAGGACATACTTCTTATCTCAAGAATTATAGGAAGTTTTCGATAGCGGCATAACCTTGACTGAATCTACAACAACCACTCCGGAGCAACAAAAGAAACTGAAGAACATGAAATTGAATGATCACAAAGCCTTGTACACAATTCAGATTGCAGTAGATGACATAATTTTCCTCGAATTATGGGAGCTACAAAAGCAAAAGAGGCATGGGATTTGTTGAAAAATGAGTTTCAAGGAAATTAAAAGGTAAGATCAGTAAAATTGCAATCTTTGAGAAGAGATTTAGAGAACATTAAGATGAAAGATTCAGAAGCTGCAAAAGATTACTACTCAAGAGTAATGGAGATTGCCAATCAAATGAAAAGCTATGGAGAAAATATTGGTGATAAGAAGTTGGAGAAAATGATTTTATGAGCCTGCTTAATGATTTTCATAAGTTTGGTTCATTAGATTGGCGATTGAATTGCTCTTTTGTTACTCTCATTCCGAAGAAGGAGGATTCGTGTACTCCAAAGGACTATAGGCCTTTGAGTCTTATAGGAAGTTCTTACAAGATTTTATCAAAAGTGATTTCTCAAAGACTTAGAGAGGTTATGCCAAGTCTTATCTCAGACTTTCAGGGAGCTTTTATCAAAGAAAAGCAAATTTTAGATGGGGTGCTTATTGCAAATGAATGTGTTGATAGCAGACTCAAGGATAAAAATCCAGGTATCATTTGCAAAATTGATATGAAAAAGGCCTTTGATAATGTTAATTGGCATGCTTTGTTTTGTATATTAAAGAGGCATGGTTTTGGTAGAAGATGGATTTCTTGGATGGAATGGTGTGTCTCAAGCTCTCATATTTCAGTTTTGATAAATGGGGTATCTACTGATAAATTCAAGCCTTCTAAAGGATTGAGACAAGGCGACTCTCTTTCACCTTATTTATTTTTGTTGGTTATGGAAGTGCTTTCTAAACTCATGAACGATGCTGTTGAGAGAGGCCAAATCCATGGTTTCAAGGTTGCTGACACGGGTACAATGATATCTCATCTTCAGTTTGCGGATGATACCCTTCTATTCGTTGATGCTAAGGAGGAAGAGGTAACAAGACTCTTTATTATTCTTGTTGTTTTCGAATCATTAACGGGTATGAAACTTAATTTGGAAAAAAGCACGATGATAAGCGTTGGAGCTGATGAGGTGGTAGAGGTGTTGGCGAAGGAATTAGGATGCAAAACAGAGAAGTTGCCTATTAAATACCTGGATCTCCCAATTGGAGCTAGTTGGAGGAATGTTTCTATATAGGATGTTGTATTAGAAAGAATGGAATTACGACTTGCTTCATGGAAAAAGAAACTTCTCAACAAGGCCGGGAGACTTGTACTCATTAAGAGTTGTTGTCTAGTCTGCCAATCTACTATCTATCTATTTTTCATCTTCCAGTTAGTGTTGAGAAGAAAATGATTAAATTGATGCGTAATTTTCTGTGGGATCTGTCGAGGGGAAAAAGAAGATGGCATGGGCTGGATGGACCAAAGTAAATTCTTCTAAAGAAAGTGGAGGATTAGGTATTAAGAACCTGCGAAGAACTAATAAAGCGTTGCTTGCAAAATGGGTTTGGAAATTCAATAAGGATAGAAAAACTTTATGGAGGAATATTGTCTAACAAAAAACCAAAGAGAACGAGAATCTAGCAATGCTAGTAAACGATTCTACACCACAAGGCAGGAGTTTGTGGAAAAATGTCGCGAAAATGGTACCTGAAATCCAACAGTTTGTCTCGTATACAATCAAAGATGAAAGAAGCATTAGATTCTGGCAAGATAAATGGGTTGACAGGGGTTGTTTAAAGGATCTGTTTCCTATAATTTGTAAAGCATGTAGGCGGAAACAAGCCACCATTGCTGAAATGATTAATGGAGGTAGATGGGAGGGAGCTTTCCGCAGATATCTGGATGCAAATGAAAGATTGGAATGGGACTTACTAAGAAGATATTTAGGAGCTGTGCCATCTCTGGTGGAGGAGAACGATGAAATTTCATTCCCGGACAACTTTAGTGCAAAAACGATTTATGTTGCAATGGAGAATAATACATTGGAATGCAGGTATGTTAAATTTCTTTGGCTAAAGACCATACCTAATAAAGTGAGCTTTCTTCTCTGGACTATATTTAATGACTCGCTTCCTACGAGAAGTTTTCCTAGACACAAAGGAATTGAGTTGGAGAATGATAAATGTGTGTTTTGTAACACTGAAATAGAGACTGGGGAGCATCTTTTTCTCCACTGCAATTTCGCTTTCAAAATCTGGGATTACTTTATCAAGTCCTTCCATATTTCTTGGCCCCTTACTGCCACTGTACTTCAACTCTTCGAAGCTTGGGATTGGAACGTTCTGCATGGGAGAAGTAAACAAATATGGGACATCATTCACTATGCCTTAATCTGGGTCATTCGGAAAGAACGTAATAGGAGAGTTTATGGGGATAGGCATAAATGTGAAGAGGAAATTATATAACTGGTTAAACAAACACTAGTTCTGTGGACGTGTGACTCGCAACTGTTTAACTCCGTGAACTACAATCTAGTTTTGCATCATTGGGAAACAGTGATACTTAATTAGCCTTTTTCTGTAACTCTTCAAATGTAAAATCTGAACTGTGTGTGGATTCTGAACTTGGAGTGACCTTTGTGTGGTATTTTTTAGTAGTCTGGGTGACTCATGTAAAGGTCTTTGCCCTCTTTTCTTCTTAATACAACCTTTTTTATTCGAAAAAAAAGAAGTTGGTGGAAAAAATCCTCATAAGTCTCATTGATAAGTATGATCCCATAGTTACTGCAATTGAAGAATCGAAAGATATCGCAACTCTTTCGGTAACGGAGCTTATGGATTCTTTAGAAGCCTATGAGCAGAGATTAAATAGGCGTTATGAAACAACAATTGAAAGTCCTTTTCAGTCTAAACTAAATCTAATGGATGGAAAGTCTAAAGAAGAAAGTGAAGATTGTTATAAAGTTTCAAAAGAAGGAGAAGACAACTACAGGGAGGCAAGATGGAAGAAAAATTATCCACCATGTAGATTTTGTAAGAAGACAAATCATTTAGAGAAAGATTGTTGGTTTGATCAGAGTAAGCCACAATGCTATAACTGTCGTCGACACAGACATTTTGCAAAAGAATGCCGTTTTAGAAAAAACAATCAAGCCAATTTTCATGAAACTGAAAAGGAGGAGGAGCACATGTTTTATGCTCAAACATCAACAGAAGAGAAACATGAAGCCTGGTACATAGATAGCGGTTGCAGCAATCACATGACGGGTGACGAAAGCATTTTCCACGATATAAACACATATATCAAAACTCTAATCAGGCTAGGAAATGGCGACTTGGTTGAAGCGAAAGGTAAAGTTACAATTTCTATTCAAACAAGAAAAGGTACGAGGCTAATCAAAGATGTTTTTCTAGTTCCCAATCTAAAAGCTAATTTACTAAGTGTTGGGCAAATGGTAGAAAATGGGTATGCTTTATACTTTGATAATTGTTTTCGCTTCATATATGACAAGAAAAATAGGCACCAGGTCATAGCAAAAATAAAAGTGAAGGATAGAAATTTTCCGTCCTATGTATTGGAATTATGTTCACAATACAGCAATGAAGGCAGAAGTTCGCAAAGGCTCGCAGTTTTGTTCACTAAAGCCGCATCAACAACAGAAGTCAAGAAATGTATGGGAAGGTCGCAGACATCGCAATAAATATTCCCAGCACAAGAAAGTTTGGAGAGCAAAGCCAATATCCACATTTGAGACCTGCGGTTTTGCAGCAGTAGAACCTGGGCATTTCAACAAAGAAACAAAGTTTAACAGCATGATGAAAATAGCTCCTTGGAAGAGAAGGGAAAATGCATTAAGGAGGAGTGTTGGAAAAAATAATCTAGAGTAACTACAACAAAACATACGTTTAGTGACAAAATTTTATGTGACCAATAAAATTTTGTCTACAAATCTAGTGTTTAGGGAAGAATATTTTTTTGGTCACCATATATTTTTTTTTTGCGACAATCGGTAAATTTGGTCTTTAAAATTGTCACTGAAAATTTTTGTCACCAAATATAGTGACCAATCCTGTCTCCGTCTCTAAATATCTTTTTTGTCATCTTGTTTCCGCCTCTAAATATTTCTTTGTGATGAATCATTTCTGTCACGGAATTGGTTTCTAGCGATAAAGGAAAATTATGGTCTCCAAACATATTATTGTCGACAAACCAGATTTTTGTCCCTAAATGTATCTTACACTGAAAAAATTAGTTCGTTACCAAAATGAATGTCCGTCAAATAAGGATTTTGCCGTTAGAACTATTAGTATCCAAACAAATTGTCGTCGCAAATGGATTGTTTTCTACTGACAGAAAAAAAAATTAGTCTCCGGAAAACTATTGCTGACAACGTGTAACTTTCGTCCCTATATCTATTTATGCAGACAAAAATTAATTCGTCATCTAAACAAATACGAAGCAAATATGAAATTTTTCCATTACAACTTTGTTAGTGACAAGACAAATTATAGTCTGCAAATTGTTAGTGACAAGACAATTGTGGTTTGCAAATCCGAATATCCGGTGATGATGCTAAACCAACACTTGTATTGGAATATGGATTCAATTTACAACTTCAACAACTTAAAATCACCCCAAGTTCAAAACATAAAAACTTATCACTAAAAATAATGCTCAACCCCTATTGACATTCAACATTATAGACTAAAAAGTGTTAACAAAAGAAAAAAATCAACAGATGGTCTATACATCTACAAAATAATCACCACATAGCATAAAGAGTAGGTTTGTTAACTTCCTAAGAAAATGGAATTGCATGAACCTGACATGGATATTTGATCGTCTTCCCGCTTCTATTTGCAGGGTCTTTCACCCGTTGAAAAAAGGAGTTGCTTGATACCCAACTGGCACCACCTTTCTTTCGATTGGCACCTGCAAACAGGTCAATATTTTCAACAGGAGTTGCTTGATACTATACTAAGATGCAACTTCCTAGTCCTACTGATCATTATAATCCTGTTGCGATTCCATAGAAATACGAATAACAAAATAGAGTCAAAAGAATTACCTAAAAGGACACCCACAGGTCATGCTTGTATGGCTCGAACTTGGAATGCATGTACACTATTATGAAGTGTTGTAACGAAGTAGCGAGTTGAGCAGTGCCTCCTGCATTTCAGTGTTATGTACCTAATTAGACTCAAATACAAAGCACCTAGCATAACATAAAGAGTGTCTAATTTACTTGGGCATCCTGCATTCAATGTTATGTGCCTCCTGCATTTCAAGAGGTCTTTTACAAGAAAAGACCAGTAAGATTGCAATTTCAATAAAAATGAGATAAATAATTCAGATATACTTCAATAGTGCTAATAATGACTCACCCTCTGATATCATCAAGATCACTTCTCATCTCATAGCAGTAAGAGTAAAAGTGACACATTCTCGATGCTAGAACATCAATGGTTTTCTGGTTCATATTCCTTAAGCGAGCACTACTTGCCTTTCCCACAAGCTTTGGCCAAAAGACATTAAACACAAAAGCAAATCAACCAATAGAACATTAAGCCTAGAGTAAAATATATAAAAATTATGGAACCTAAAACTTATAGTCGGTAAGTGTCACCTCGGGGTATTTCTTTTGCTCAATCAGAAATATCAGAACAAGCAGGTATGCGTAAATTTCAAGTTCTGGAGAGTGTTTAAAAGGGTTGTGCGTTGCAGATGTTGCAGTATTAACTTCAATGACATGGTCATCTTCCTGTAACCAAATAATAAGAAAGCATTTAAAATCAATGTGATATGCCTCATGGATGTCAGCGGTAGCAGCATGCACATAAAGATACATATCAGACACGAAATTAAACCATTAAACAAGAGTCTCCAATATAACTTACTCATGTATTTCCTTGGGTATATGCTTCACCCCACAACAAAAGGAAACGTTTAATAACCACATCTCAAAACCTTAAAGTCATTAAGTAAACATAATTTTCCACCATGAACCTAAACTCTCCACTATGCTTCTAAAACTTGAGCAACTATGGTCAATTTTTATCACACAATCTGGCTGAATTAGAGACCCATAGTCATGCCAGCACTTGATAAACTATCAAGGTAGGTACAAACCTCAGGGGTGAGGGAGGTTGATAGTGTGAATGTTACAGACTCGGGCTTATGTTATGAGGAAAATGCTATACTAACACGATGATGTTGAGAAGTCATCATTTACCATCCACATATTGGTGTACGGATAGAGTCTACAGACAGTCGCCAGCCAATTACGGCGCCTTTCTAAATCTTAATGACTCCCAAGGTCTCTAGACAGAGTCACCAGGATAAACATTTATATTTTTTTAGGCTTGGCATAATAGTGCAGAAAAAACTTATAATCAATCAAAACCAACACATAGGCCAACAACATCATCCCAAACAAAATTCTTTCATGAAACTCCCACATGTTTTTTATGTAATATTAGGTGATCAAATGAGAATATCCATCAAAAACACCAAGATTTTGTAATCAACAATCATTACTAAAATGATTAAAAAAAAAACCAATCCAAGTTTGATAATTTGGGGATAAAATGCAAGTATTGTTTTTTAACATCAGAACCTTTAAAGACTCCGCACGATAAAGTGTTACCTGTAAGTTATCACCAATCTCAATTTTCTTAGAATCAATTGCTATCAATGTTGCTTCATAGACCCGTAAGATTTAGCAGCATCCTGTAAGCCTTATCGATAGTTATATAATCATTTTCAATGTGAAAAAAAAGAGAACTTACTTAGAAGAATTTGAGGGAGAGGGGAAGAGATTGTGCATCAGGAAGAGAAGGAAACAATGAAATGGGATCTATATATCATTCCCTTACTTTAAAGTTCAATCAATCAAAATATTTTCAGAAAGTAATCGGCCTTTCTTTGATCCCATTGAAGAGGAACCATCAACAACCATACTCCTCCGTTCAAAAAAAAAAGATCAAAATATTTTCAGAAAGTAGTCTTCATAAATACATATAGATGTAACAGTATAAACTGAGATTTAAAAGATCAAAATCTACGACCCCAGGTAAATAAAACAACCAATTTTTCTCTACATTATTTAGAAATACCAAATCATCGCATCTTTGTATATCAGAATAACCTGCAATCAATTATCTATAGATGCATTATCCCGTAGACGTGCTTCCGGTTGAGCTTCACAGTTTAGCTGAACGCCTTAACTTATTAGGTTCTTAATAAAAGTATGTGCTACAGTTATCTAGTGACCATCAACTCCTTCCTGCCTACTTACAATTACCATTAGTACATCATAACAAGCAACATCTTCTTAGGGAATTACAGATGTAAGTAATTGGCATTGATTTGATTCCATGGAAGAGGAACCCATCAACAACCATACTAAAGAAAAACAAAAAAGAAAACGCAAAAGGCTAAAGAATCACAGATGTGTATTACTTACAATCAAAGTACCAAATAAATGAGATTTAAAACACCATATTTCCGTCACCAAGTAACCAGTGTATGGAGTTCTAAAGCATTAGGGAAAGCTTGAATAGATTCATTGAAGAAGAACCCATCGAGCAATCAAAACACCATTGAAAATAACAAGGGTTTTAAAAGCAAAATCAAGAAAAATTATAATGTAAAACAAAAAATATGAAGAGTACCTTGAAGATAAGAAACAAGATTTTGAAGAGATTATTGGTAAATGTACAAGTTTCATCCATGACTTAGGGTTTATATACCCTACTGAAATTCAAAACCCAAAACAAATTAGCGGGAATTATGCCGCCAAAAGAAACTAAAACCTCAATTTTATTCGGAAATTAGTTGCTTGATTTAGGTCTAAGTTGATTTTGGAGGGAGTATGAAAATTAATTAATCAAATCAGCAGCGGGAAAAATTTTTATTTTGCTCAATTTTAGACGAAAATTGGTTACTCAATCCGGCGAAACCGGTGATTTGGTTTTCCTTAATTTTCAGACAAAAATACGGAAAATACCTAATATGAAAGATTTGGAGAATATATTAAGGTTAGGGGAGCTAGAAAAAAAGAAAAATAGATACTAAGATTATGGGTCGTTGTGTACCATTCCACATAAAACTCACCTCAAAACTGTCGAACCCATTTTAGGTGTTGGCAAATAAAATCAGATTATTCACGTCTCTATACAGACACCATTAAACAACTACTGCTCTGAGAATACAAAATCCATGAAACCCCAAAATTCAGACCATAATGAAACCCAAACTCCGTCATCATTATCAACTCATGAAGCCTCCATCTTATTTCGATACCACCAAAGCTCGGTCGTTGATAAGAAATCGCTTTTAATTTTGTATACGAAATTTTTCTCAATTAGAGAAAAAAAAAGAAACGAAGTGTGTGTGATACAAATGTAGGACACGAACACTTACACCTCTAGTGCTCCACCACGTGCTTCTTGCTAGAAATTTCTTTGTAAGTGGTGCTAGCTCGATGAACCTGGCTTGATTGGGGTATACCAAATGTGACAAAATAAGGTCATTTTGAAATAAAACACAAAGCCCCTTATCCACATATTTACAAAAATGGCTAATCTACCATTGATTAATTAACACTATTTGAAGTTATTTGTATTATTTTCGTTTTAGTTATTTGTATGCCAAGAATGACTGTTATATTGAAGTATTCATACTATTTGAAGAAGAATCTGCAGTAATAGACTCGAATTGGCAACTGTATAACGACAATTTAAATGTGTTGTATGAACACTTATATGTATCTGTTTGTTTAAATTTTTATTAAACTCTTCTCTCACTTGCTCTCCTTTTGTTGCAGCCAAAGAGAAGCCAGGTGCTTCTATTTCACTAGCTTAAAGAGAAAGAGCGAATAAAATTTGTAAGCAACACAAAGTTATATCATCTTGATTTTTGTCTAATTATATTTTCTTAATTTCACCAACCTGTAAAATGACATGTAATTTTTATATAGGATAAGATGATTCAGCTCCAACAAAAAAGCATCATCGAAGGAGAGCAAAGAGATGAAACTGATATTTATAATGAGGTTCTTGGAATAAGATTTAAAAGAAGAGTATCCGGAAGATGCAAGCAGATTACAAATTATTCCAACAAGAGATCGATTCAAATGTTATAACCAAATGGACCTGGATAAAGGGTTTCAAGTTATGAATATAGTATTTCAGATTATTAGTGTTTAGAATAATACACAAGAGATTTCATTTCTGGATGAATTTCAATTTATGCTGTATTTATTGTTTTTAGGTTGTTTTGCCATAGTAATGGTATAATCTCATATTTAAATATTTGACTTAATAAGAACTTAAATCTTTTGTGCTCTATATCTGTTATGATTTTATGATTGTAATAACAAAAAAAATCGAATAAAGAAAATTGAATGAATTTCTGATATTATTTTCGTTTACGGTTCATAAAAAGCTTGTAGCAATAAATAATTGTCTTTGAAAAGGAAAACAAGTAGTTCTTAATAAAGTCTTTAGGGACCAAAAAAATCTCTTTAATGAAGAAGAAAGTTGTCTGAGAAATTCATTTTCTAAGGCAAAACTAATTGTCATCGATTATGATATTTAGAGGCGATTTTTAGAAAGCGTTTGATTTTGGAAAAAAACATTTCGAGGCAAAGTGAGTTGTCACTGATGGAAAATTTAAGGACCAAAACATGTTTTTTTGGAGACAAAAGAAATTGTCTTTGAAAGTTCGTTTTAAAGGCAAAATGAATTGTCTTCGATAAAAAATTTAGAGACAAAAATAAACCTTTTAGAGATGAGGAATTTTGTCTCGGAAAATTCTTTCTAAGGCAAGAAATTTGGTCACTAATGATGAAATATTTAGAGACAAACAAGTTAGTCTTAAAAATTTGGTATTCAGGGGCTATTGATTGTCTCTGATTAAATTAATTAGATAATTATTATTAAAGACAAATTAAATTGACACAAAACTTTCGCTTTTGAGACAATTTTTTTGGTCTTAAATAGTTATCATTAAAGAAAAATTAAATTGACACAAAATTTTCGGGTTTGAGACAATTTTATTGCTCTTAAATAGTTATCATTAAAGACAGATTAGTTTGTCCAGGAATTTACATTTTCGCGAGAAAAATCTTGCTCGCAAAAATATGCCTTTTGGTGTCGAAATTTTTTTGTCATTAAAATAACTTTCACAGACAATTTTATTTCGTTGGTGAAAGAAACTTTTGTTGACAATAAACTTTTAGTTGTTAATTAATTTTTCTCGTGACCGTTCGTAATTTTGTCATGATATACTTTCCCAGACGGGGTATTTGAGACAACTTCGTGACAAAAAAGTTTTCTTCACAACAAATATTTCGAGACAAAAAAAGGGGATTTCCTGAAAAAAAATTTGACACTAAACCCCCATTTTCTTGTAATGAGTCAGCTAGTTAGTCAGTTGTATTAAGTCTTGCAGTATGAACTAATGTGAAAATGGTTATAAAAAAAGACAGAGAAGGAATTCTCCGGACACTGTAAAGTGCAGTCAAAGTAGTTAGGAAAATCTAAAGAAAGTTTTGTTGGTCAGAGTGTAAGTGTAAACTAAAATTAACTAGTCATAGATAAGAAATGAAATCTGTAGAAAATACTAGAGTTGTCTAAGGTCGGCTGTGTACTCCCTATATATATATGGCACTTGTATCACTATGTTTGTAAGAAAAAAAGATGAATGAAAAAGAAAAGAAGTTCACATAAAAGAAAATCTGAGAGAGTAAAAAACAATACCAATAACAAGTGTGAGTTTTGTGAGTTGTTTCGAATCTGTGAGTTGTTTCAAATAACTAATCACCAACAAGTTTAAAGACAATAACAATACAAAAGCTCCTTCAAATATCAACAGTCAGTAAACGCAATCAATCCAAACCAGTTTCTAATTGATCCCCACTGTAAGACTATTCTCTTAACCACTATGATGATCCAATCGTGATGTCTAGCTCTTTTGTTTGCCATAGTTCTTCGATTTCTCTCAAGCCAGATGGCCCAAGAGATGGCAAAAGATAACATCATCCAGATATTTTTGGCTATAATCTTGTGATGAGTTGATCTTCATTCTTCAAACTGAGTTTTTATGTTGTCTTTGTGTACCCAGCCAACATCCATTCTTGAACAGAAGTATCTCCAGATTTCCTTTGAGAGGCTGCATTTCAAAAGGACATGATCAACAGTTTCAACCTCTCCACTCCACATGTTGCACATAGTATTGTTGATCTGGCATCCTCTCTTAAGAAGGTTGTCAATTGTAGGAATTGCATTGTTAATAGCAAACCAGATAAAGAATTGAACTTTTGGAGGGATGTGCTTTTTCCATACATACTTGAAGGAGGATCTGCTGCCAGTTTTGAGAATATTCATCTGCCATTTGTATCCTTCCTTAGAAGTGTAGACACCACCAGCATTGAAAGATGAATTTTCTTCATTGTCATTTAGTGTTGGAGTAGCCCTAATTAGGCTGAGTATGTCATTCAATTCAGCAAGTACGTCTGCAGAGGGTTCTCTCTTAACTGAATTGACCAAGTTCCATTCTGGATTAAGTATGCTACGGCATGTTTTCTATTTGTAGCTGACCTACTACTATGACCTACCAAAATCAAAGAATGGTCCCCGTCTAAATTTACATGGTCCCAGAAAAAATCAGCGGAGCTATTCACAGCACAAAAACACCACACTACTCCCGGCTCAGGACATCTAAATCCTATATCTCTAAAATGGTGAACCTTTTTATCCAGCGGTGGGTCCTGGCTGAAATTCATGAACCAATACTCTTACAACACCTAGCATTTGAGATGTAAATAGAGCTCTAAGCTTCTCCAAAGGTGAATGTGGTTCTTTCATATGTGGCATCACTTTTAAGACATCATCTCGGTATAAATTCCTAAATATTAGGAGAAAATAAATTTTATCTCCAACCCATAAAATGTTATATCATTCTTTTACTTAATTGTAGGCATATGATTGGTTAAAATTTTTGACTTTTTTGTTTATAATGATTTTTGTTAACAAAAATGTGACTAGGATGGGAAGACGTCCTAAGTGAATGTCTAAAACTAGAGGTTGACTTAGAGGATGTCTAACTGTTTTTTTGCCACATCATCTTCACATCAATCGGTTGGAGACTATTTTTTATAAAAATTGTTGTGTATCCTACGTGGATGAAGACTTTTTTCTCCACACACATTTCATTGGAGAAGCTCTAAGTGGTGCTGTGGATAGCATTTCCGTCCGAAAAAAAATCATTCTACTTTTAGGTCGAGTAAGGCCCATGAAGTCATGAACCCTTCCTCCATATTTTACGTTCATAACAAAACACAAACTTACGGTTTCCTTATTTTGTAAAGACCTTTTTACCTAATCATAAAGAATTTCGGTTTCCTTATTTTGTAAAGACCTTTTTACTTAATCATAAAGAATATATGTAGATGTTCAAAATTCTATTTTGATCTCTATTCCACCGGCTCTCTCTACTGTTTACACTTTCTCAGCGATAAGAATTTTTGGATTTAGCATGGAAGGTTAACGACTTGGAGCTGAATTAGGATCTCCATAGAATTCCAAACTACTGGTGCTATTGTAATCTTGTTGGTCGTATTAAGCTAAGTGTTACTGTTACCATTTTGTACACCGAGTCTCGAAACCTAATTAAGCCATTCCGCGGGGCCAATTTATAGAAATGTGGACATTCTCGTGCATATTAAGCTAAGTTGGTCGTGGATATTAAGCTAAGTGCTGTTATATATAATCTTGTCTTCGTATTACTCAATCTACATGGGATCTTCGGTCCTCTATATGATTAAATATCTCTCGTCCTCAATATCATAAACAACAAGACTTTCCAGGCTTAAGAGAAAATCTACGATGGAAATTGATCATTATGCTGTTTTAGGGTTACCATCAGGCGAAGAAGGGGCAAAATTAACTCAAGCAGACATTAAGAAAACTTATAAAACCATGGCCCGGGAGTTGCATCCAGACAAGTGTCCTGATGATCCTAATGCAAATGCTAATTTTCAAAATCTTCAATCATCGTACGATATTCTTAGAGATGAAATACAGCGTAAACGCTTCGATGATCTAATGAGTTCCCGTGCACAAGTTGGCAGTAAGTTGGCTGACTTTCATGATAAAGTTCGTGCCTATTGGTTGATAAATAGGCAGTTAAGACAAGGTTTAGCAAAACTAATTAGGACGCTGATAAACATTAAACGTGTTCTTCTGCTCCAGATTCTGAACGTATCTCTTCTGCTCCTGGTTCTGATAATCTAGCTCGAGAAGAAGAAGTTGATGTATTGGTTGAGCTGGCGGTTTTAGGTATAGAAATCATAACCGTTATCTGTAAAATAATTCCGATTGTTATTGCTGCTGGGAAAAGATACTACCAAGCTGCTTTATCTTTCTATTCAGAAACCGCTTCTTCTTTCTATTCAGCGAAAGGGTTAGACATGTTCTTCCGGTTCAGAGAAAGGGTCAGACAAGTTTATTAACGAGCTTTTTTTTTCTCTTTTTTTTTTTTTTTTTTTTTTGAAAAAGGCAAAGGCTATATTAAAAAGAAAGAAAGAGTGCCAAGATGGCACCCTCCAAAGATACACGAAGATAAGCGACTAGAGAGGTTACATTGGACTATTCTCTAAACAAATTCACCCAATCAAAAACAAAATCATCAAATTTGATTTGCTTAAACGACTCAACATTAACGGTACAACTAAAAAAAAGAAAAAAAAAAGTTTGTTAACGAACATATTTATCCTTTTTTAAAGATTCTTTTTTTTTTTTGAGTTGTTTGATCTTTTATAAGTCACATGACATCTTGGACTTTCTTATGGATTTAAAGTATGTTTATTTGTGATTCTCAGCTTGAAACCTGGTATAGTTTAGTTTATAAATCCTTGTTGCACAAGAAGAATAAGCTGAAGGAGGTGATTATGTCCATGACTATGAGTATCATTTATCTGCTCCTATTTATATAGAGAAAATCAATGCATACAGGTCTTGCTTAAACGAAATAGCATATCAACATGTGATGGCGAATTGGACGAATTTCTACTTCAAGCCACCATAATTTTGCTTTGTTAGTCTCAGCTTCCCTTTTGTAGCCTTGTTTTGCTTTTCTTATAAAGTGTTTTTTTCCTGTATACTAGATTTTTGTGCCCGTGCTACGTCCGGGCAGCTTCGCAAATTTGGTTCACCAATTCAATCTTCAACTACAAATAGAATGGCATAGTTATGCACTATATTTAATTTGGTAAAGCTCGGCTTCGCCTCGCCCCGTCTCGATATGATTTGGTAAAGCTCGATTTCGTCTCGCCCCGTCTCGATATGATAAAGCTCGGCTTCGCCTCGTCCCGATGCATTTTTTTATTTTGTTTCGCCAAGTTTCTGTATAAAATTTCGTTTCGCTAACAGTCATCCTTACAATAAGCCATCGGACTCATATCCTTAGTTCCCTACACAAAACAACATAATGTTCGAAGCATAAAAACAGGTAGGTGCTTATTTGAAAACTTAGGTGAATACCTTAATTACTTTTCAAATTTTGGATTATTATTATCAACTTAGTTACATTATTGGTTTAGCCAATTTCGAAGTTCAGCTACATGTTAGGCTTTTACACACTCATATCTAAACAACCAAGAGCTAAGGTTTATTTTCCTTAGCAGCAGCACCAGCCTGTCGAAGTCGTTCAGTATTTTAAGTAGACGCACCACCATCCTGTCTATGAAGACATTTAGTTTTCAAGAACATGATGCTATTGTTCGTAGGCTATAACATTAAATCTATCATGAATATGAAAATAACCATTGAAAAAAAAAGCTTTAGTAGAACTGATGGATAGTTTAGTGTCTGCTTTAGCTTGAACGTGGCAACTGCTGCTTATACCTACAGAAATAGAGGCACAAACCAAATCAGCAGCCCGCTGTATCCTTGAATATGTAATATAATCATTGAAAAATTCATACATTTAAAAAGACAAAATGTTGCAAGCCCCAAATGAAGTATGGTTAATTCTTGTTATGATAGCAAGGCGTGAATGAATTCCACTAAAATATAGCAAGTTCATTGACGGTGGTTTCAAACCTATATATACAAATACATGATCCTACACCAGCCAATTGCCAAATTATAGTGTTTAATCTGGATAACCTTTCAAGTCTCTGTCTAGGTGTCTCTATCAAGACAAAACCAAAATAGTATATTCACCAAAGTTAAACAAATAGAAAGGAGAAACGGGTATTACTTGAGAATATCTTACCTTTATATACCAAAAGGTCCTCCAGAACAGATCCAAACAGAAAGTTCAGCACATTGAGATAGCCAAATTTTCACAATCCCGAAAAGAACAAAATACAACCATCCCAAAATTTCAACCATAAGATTATTGTGAAAGCACGCCTAATACCAAAAAAATTAATTAAAAGTTTAATACAAAATAAGTTACTCCCCTGCATGCATCTCTACAATTAAGGTCTCTCGCATCTCCTTAGTATAGACTAAAATCTAAAAAATTTAGCAGCTGCGCGAGTAAAATTTCATGCGAGATCCAAATATTATCAGTAGAGCATTCCATAGCGATGTCATACTACTTGCACCAAAGTCCAAAGATGAAAGAAGAAAAATAGATTATTTCTTCTTTGTATACCATAATTTTTTGGCAAGCAAAAATAAGTCATTTATGTTTGAGTAAAGATGATAAAAGTTGAAACAAACTTAATCGTATATCTGCGTCTTCAGGCTCAGCAGACCTTCCTGTTTCACATTTGGACACTTTACAGTCTTTTTAAAGTTAGCATTCAAACATATCTTCTATTCTAGATCAAAGAATATCCAAATACTTCCACCAGATTTGATAACTATCCAAGTGCATTATACTATAGTTAGCATTGAAACAAATATAGTTCCATTAGCAGCTCCAACTGTCAGCAACTCCAACTGCAATGGGATATATCCACAATCCTATGATTGAAGAAATTAATAACCACATGACAATCCAAAAGAAAGTATATAGTCTCGGAGGAACAAAAGACCTAAAAACACATTTCTTAAGAAATATTAAGGAAAGAATGAACATGTTTTTGTTCTTTGTTACACAATTAATTGAGCAGGATGGTGAGAGCCACTAAGATATTGCAGAAAGCAGCTACAGGTCATCTAGCATAACTCTTATGCACAAACCTGCACATTTTATTCCATTAGATAAAAATTTACTGTGTACCTAAGATTTATCCGCTACACGAAAAACACAACTTTGCTTTTGTACAGATACCAATACAGTCTAAGTAGTATACTAATTAGATATATAATCAGAGATAGTGTACCTGGATTAATATGAAGGTAATTTCACCAGCGCCAATTACGAATCTACTAATTATTCAGTAGATCAGTGGACGTTTCAAATGTCTGAAAGCAAAGAACACATGTTAAATAGAAGTTAAGTTATTATTTTAGGTACCATGACATGCCTAAATTGTGTTACGCAAGCTTGTTTAAGATGAATGGGGTTTCACCTAAAGTTTCATTCTTATTTTTGTTTCAAATCATTGGATGGATCCTGAATGAAATTTACATACCTAGAAAGCAAGTTATACTTTAACCAAAATCAGAACAAAGACGGGCTAGTAACCAAAAACGGTAATTCAAAGTCTGACATGATAATAGAAAGGTTTGTACGCCTGTAAATGGTGTTTTTCTTCTTGATGCCCATATCTCAATCGCCTCTAAACACTTTTTGACTGAGAGAACATATGGAAACAGTCTTATCTATGGATTAAATCAATAGTCCTCTGTTGCCAGCCCATTGCAGTTCTAATGAGAACAACATACCATCTTTGCAATTCTAATGCAGTTCTTATCTCTTAGCATTTGAGTTACCCAAATAGGTTTCCAGACTGCTATTAGGCTCCTATTAAACACAATTCTAATGCAATTCTTTCCAGACTCCGATTAAACACACAAATCCTGATTAAATAAAACAAAAAATTGGACTAAACTGAAATCAAGAGATACAAAAATAAAAGAAACATTAACCGATATAAGAGGGGTTGTGAACCTACCAATCTCGTTTTCAGGCTCCATAAAAGGACGGGACCTTTACCCCCACCGTTTGGTAGCTCGAATGTTGTTAGCTGAGAACATGACATTACGATAGAAAGGAGGTAATTGTTCATGGTCCTTGGACAGAATGGACGTCCGCTTATTTGTCCCCCGTTGTCTCTCAATGAATAAAAATACTTACAGTTCTTATTAAAACTTTCACTCTCTTCGGCACCTCTAACGATTAGTTAAAAATCCTAATCAAAATTTAGGAAAAAAATAAAATAAAAATTGAGAGACAAAGCACTCCAAGACGTGATATTTCTTTTGAGAAAGATGCTCGAATTTGTTGAATCACGGAGGATGAAGGAGAAGGGTTTCACCGAAGAGTGTCACAATAAATTGAGAAACCGGGAAATTTTCACAATAAGATGAAAATCGATCATATTACAAACAAACAAACAAAAAAACTAATAATTTTAATACCTAATCGTTTTGCGGAATCAATCAGATTAAGTTGCACATCTTTCTGATTTTACACCCTGTGAATAAAAACCTGAAAAAATCAAAAACCCGCAACAATACAATTAAGTTCAACATAAAGTAAGAATCGAAAGAGAAAAAAAAGAACACAGAAAAATAATATACGAAGGTTAGCTATCAATTTTTATATGAGACAATCTGTGCATCCCTATTGTGCCAAAACCTAATTTCAGTCCAGTCAAATATATATCCTACAAAACCCAAAATTCAAATATTATAAGTAATCAAACTAAATTAGAGAAAAACGAAAATAAATAAAAAAAAATACCTTCATTATAAACACACCAAAATCACTGAATCACTGTCGCTGCTCGAGAAGGTAAACAGGTGAGTCAAGATCACAGCATACTGCATACGATGAGAAAGAAAGAGATCGAAAGAAAAATTATGGAGAGAGTTTTTAAGAAGAGACGGACATAGGGTTAGGTTTTTCTTTGTTTTGGCTTTTTTTTTTTTGTGATAAATACAAAAATTTTATATTTTTTTTTTGCAAAAAAGCCTTGTTTTCCTCTTCTTTGAAGAAAAGTGAAACGGAACAATTCTACCTTATATGACTTAGATGGAGTTATATTCCACGTAGGGGTGGTACTATCCTTGTACTCCTTTTTTTAATCTAATGATTTTTTTTTTGAGAAATGATATCCACCTCCCTCTTTTCCACTTTCCTATTTACCTTCTTATAATCTAAACCACATATTTAGATTTAGATTCACATTCATGTACAAATGGGGTTCACCATTCCCCAAATATGGGATTTAGATTGTGTAGAAGTGAAAAAGGAGGTGAAAAAGAGAGAGTTGTGGGATTTAGATTGTAGAGAGGTGATTAGGGAGGTGAAAAAGAGGGAGTTGAATAGTACTACGGAATCTTTATTATGAAAATAATAACAATTTGGATTTTTTTTTCCACATTTGATAAGGAGTATATTTAGAAAATGAAGGATATGCATGACTTCAACTTACAAGATGTAAGAGAATTATAAGAATCACAGATCCGAGTGATATAGCACATTGCTGAAAATTCCATTCAAACTACTTGTATAAATCAAGGATAATAGCATAGCTCTGCTATTCTGTCCAACCAATTCAACATCTTTGCTATTCTTCAAACAACCTCAGGTTCCTCTGAGTCCAAATATTCTAAATTATATATTCATCTGTTGAGTTGGACTTTTTAGTTTGTTCACAGTAGTGTAATAAAACTGAACATGCATATTAATCTTAACCAAGGAAGCATGAACAATTGCCAGGGCCTGAAAACAGTATTTGACAATGAAAAGGCGTTCAGTAAATGTTGATCCATCCATAGAAATATCTCTTAAGGAAACTAGTAAGAGTCACAAGAACTACACCCAAAGTCAATCAACTGCAAGGTATAAGCCCAGAACCTGCGGGAAAGATTATCCATCGTGTATGCTGCGGACTGCATTGCAAAGGTACCGATTTCTTAGTTACAAACAATCAGATATGAACTGTGCTAGAAGGGAAACTACATCGCGACACTAATTCATACTCTTACCTCTGTCCCAAAATATGATTAAATTTCATCGATTGGCTTCCAACCAGTTGAGTGCCTACTGCCTAGGTTCTTAAAAGCTGCTTATAAAGTCTTTTTTTTCCCCTGTATATTCCACCAAGGGGTGAATTCTTTTTGTGGGTAATTAAAATAATAGTAACAATTTGGAGATCTTTTTGTCTTTTTTTGAATTTTTTCATCTTTGATAAGGAGTTTATGAGAAAAAGAAGGATATGTATGACTTCAAACTGCACGATGTAAGAGAATTATAAGAACGTAGGAAATACCATATAGTCGTAGGAATAATATATTAGAGAGAGTCTAGTCCAGTGGACTCAGTCAACTGTCTGTTTGGTCCTTTTTGGAAATATAAATTATAGTTTGGTCCTAAAAATTATAGTTTTGTCCTAGGGTGACGTCATGGATGATATAATTGTCTCTAGGTAGTGCCAACAATATCCTTTTGGGATCATATATATAGAAAAAATCACTAAAAAGTATCTTATTTTCAGATTTACTTTCCCTCTCCTCCTATTTTTAGATCTAGTTTCTCTCCTCTCCATTTTTTCTTTTTTTTTTGTTGCTGCTCATGAAGACGATGAAGAACGACGAAATTTTTTGGTTTATTCGTCACTATTTGTTACTTCTGTTGTTGAATAAGATGATGAAGACGATGGAGATGATGAAGACGACGAAGATTTTTGTGTTTCTTCGTCAGTATTTGTTGTTGTTGCTGTTGAAGAAGATGAAGATGATGAAGACGATGGAGTTTTGAAGATTTTCTGATGTTGTGTATGACGAAGAAGAAGAAAACGATGAAGAAAACTAATATAACCTTCAATCTTCATCTCGGATCTAAAATATTCATCTTGGATCTTGATTTTTTTGGTGTTTGTTAATGAAGATTTGATGTTGTTGCTGCTGGTTGAAGATTTTCTGCTGCTGTGTATGACAAAGAAGAAGAAAACGATGAAGAAAACTAATATAACCTTCAATCTTCATCTCGGATCTAAAATCTTCATCTTGGATCTTGATTTTTTTTGGTGGTGTTAATGAAGATTTGATGTTGTTGCTGCTGGTGAAGTCGATGAAGATGATGAAGAAGATGAAGATTTATGCGTTTTGTTGTTGTTGTTGCTGCTGCTTAAGATGAACTTCATTATTGAAATGAACTTCATTTTTGGAATGAACTCTGTTATTTTTAGGATATGGAGTTCATTTCTGGAATGAACTCTGTTTTTTTCGGTTGTTATATGAAGTTCATTTCTGGAATGAACTCTGGTTCTTTTAGGTTTTTATATGGAGTTCATTTCTGGAATGAACTCTGGTTCTTTTAGGTTTTTATATGGAGTTCATTTCTGGAATGAACTCTGGTTTTTTTAGGTTTTTATATGGAGTTCATTTCTGAAATGAACTCTGGTTTTTTTAGGTTTTTATATGGAGTTCATTTCTGGAATGAACTCTGTTTTTTTAGGTTTTTATATGGAGTTCATTTCTGGAATGAACTCTGGTTTATATGTTTTCTGAAAAATAAGTAGAAATTAACAGGAGTTCATTTTGACGAATGAACTGCTACAAGAAATTAAGTAAAAATTAACACGGAAGGGTAATTTTGTCTGTTTTATATTTTTAAATTATTATGGACCAAACAGTAAAGGCGTTTTCCCAAAGGACTAAACAGACATGGGACCACCTAAAAAAGGACCAAACGATATTTTTCCCTATAAGAATAACAGATCCGAGTGATATACTCCCTCCGTCCAACTTTACTTGCCTAAATTGTGTTTTTTTTAACAAATTTGTACCAAAAAATTGGTATATTTTCTATTAAAATTTTCTAATTATCAAGAAAGAAACATAAACTATGATATGAAAACTAATATATTGAACAAACAATTTGAAAAATCGATGGTGTATGTGGAAGTAATTTGAATTTCTTTCAAGCTTTTGCAAAATCCAAATTAAACAAGTAAATTTGGACGGAGGGAGTAACAAATTGCTGGAATCTTTTTTTTTATTTTTTATTTTTTTTAATAACTGGAAATCTTGTTGGTCGTATGCATATTAAGCTAAGTGTTACTATGTACACCGAGTATATCTTGTACAACAACTTCGTGTATCCTAATGTAACAGGGATCTTCCACAATATAATTAAATATCTCTTATTCCTATGTATAAACAAAGAGAATTTCGAGTCCAAATTTGTTCACCCCTCCAAAATCGGGGTGCACGTTCCTCCCCTCCCTATTTGAGGAAATTGTTGATTGAAAACCACCGTTTTAGATTATTTATTTTCATAGTAGTAAAAAAATTTCATTCCAAAAATTTAGGCTGAATTCTTTCTCTCATCTCCTTTCTCCGTAAAGTTCTCCCTCATATTCCTTCTTCATTTTTTTTTTGTTCCTACTGGTCGTACTTAGCGACTGATGTCGCTCGTCGACTTTGATTAATTTTTTGCACAAAATTTTTTTTTAATCCAAACAGCATATATCAACTAAGTCTTTGTACTTTGGAATTCCTAATCTAAACACTAACTGTGATGAGTTTTTTTGTCCCCAATTGTAACTAGTCTGAATAACATTCTTGTCTTAACTTGTTTGAGTTTCATACAAAAATCACCCAATACTAAATTCACACAGAACTTGATATGAAATTTTTATTTCTCCTCAATTCATTTTCGGAAAAAAACAAAACAACTCACGTTCTCGAAATGTATGGTTGAACATAAAAGAGTTCGATGATAGCTCGCTGTGTTTCGAGAATATTTGAACATCGATTCGAGAATATTTGAACATCGGTGCAAATATACGCATCAAGTTGAAGAACGGCAAATTCCGGAACTCAATTAAATACAAGGAGGATGAACTCAAAAAATAAAACAAGAGAGAATAGATATACGGAAATTGTATTTAAAAAAAAAACAAAATACTTCTATTGAAAACTGAATCCGGTTTTGACCCAATAATATCCTCCAATAGGGAAGGGAGGAACGTGCACCCCGGTTTTGGAGGGGTGCACAAATTTGTACTAATTTCGTCTTATTTTTTAAAAGTTAATTTTTGATCTTCTTCTAGAAGTCGTTTTAAAATTCTACATCCAAACTAACTTCTTCTTTTTTTGATTTATGGATGTCAAAAAGTTACTTCTGGACGTGTATCCAAACCCAATATAACTCAGGCAGACATTAATGTTAGAATAAGGGCATCCAACTCAAAACCAATTGGCAATGAGTGGAGAGTCCCTAAGAGATTATAGACCGCAGGATCTTAGATGCCCATACAATATGGGACTAATAACCTCAACACGCCCCCTCACGTGTAGCCTCGTTGGGTCTAAGACGTGGACAATTTAAATCGGGTGACGCGGAGTAAAGGCGCGGTCAAAGACTCGTCGTAAATAACCTGCTCTGATACCATGTTAGAATAAGGTTATCCAACTCAAAATCAATTGGCCATGAGTGGAGAGGCCCTAAGAGATTATAAACCGCGGGATCTTAGATGCCCAGACAATGTGGGACTAATAATCTCAACAATTAAGAAAGCTTAAAAACCCAAAGCCCGAGAGTTACATCCAGACAAGTGTCCTGATGATCTAAATGCAAATATTAATTTTCACAAACTTCAACCATTGTAGGATATTCTTAAAGATGAAATAGAGCGTAAACGCTTCAATGATCTATTGAGGTCCCGTGTTCAACGCGAACGTCAATCATCACTAGTTGATTCCACGTCTGATCTTGATGTAGGATCAGAATCTCGCAACGACAACGTTTTAGCGAAATTATCAATGACACATCACAACAGCGTCGCAGAACAATTTCAGGAATGATAAAATAAATGATGTCAGCAAAGATCACGAGAAAGATATGATAGTTCTACGAAAATTAGAGAGGTTGCGAAATTAACATTTGTAAGGTTGCGAGAATGCCGCAAACCATACCCGAAAATAAAGGACATATTAGCTGTCATCCACTATGTATTCCTTTATAAATAGTCGTTCGAGTTGTAAAGAGGGGGGGGAGATCTTTTTTGAGTAAGAAACAAGTAAATAGGAGAGAGAAAGTTCATAGCAGAGATCATTCTTGACTTCTTTATCTTTCTTGTAAGAACACTCAAAAATTAATCAATAAAGTTAAGAGTGTAAACCTAAAAATGAGTTGATCAACAATGAAATCATATGAGGGGTGTGTTGTGGGATTTCCTGCAACTACATAATGGCGCTAGAAACAGGGAACTTGAAGATCAAAAGTTGAAGATTGTTGATTGAGAATACTCAAATCAAGAAAGTGATTAAATAAATCAGTGAATCAGTTAGAAGAAAGATGAATAGAATTAATGAAAATGGCAAAAGATTGGAGCTTAATATGATAACAAAAAGCTTGATTAATGAATTCCATGAAAACATCAAAGGAAGAATACATAAACGAAATTTTGAAGGAAAGAAAGTTATGGCGGTAGAAAAAACATCACCCTTGAAAGATTGGGAAAAGCAAAAAATTGCGTTCATGGCGGAAGAAATACCAAAAGAAAATTTGAACCATACATCTCCGTTGGTCATCACAATGCCTATTACACGAAAAGAGAAGGAGACAACAATAAAATCCACAGGAGAATGGATGTTGAACAACACTTTAATCGATACAGGAAGTTCAGTTGATATAATATTTTATCATGCATTCCGGGGAATGGGATTCAAAGACGAAGAAATGTCCAATTCAACATATTTGTTCACGACTTTGGAAAATCCACAACAAAACCTAAAAGAGAAATAGTGGTACGAATTCCACTTGGAGAAATCGAAACACATGTAACATTGTGCGTGGTGGATATGGAATCTCTATATAATATGTTATTAGGAAGATCATGTATACATGCGATAAAAGCTGTGGTATCAACGTTGCATCAATGTATTAAATTCCCCACTCCAAATGGAATAGGTGAAATCAGAGGAGATGTTAACAATGTTAATTTATGTCATCAAATTGAAGTAAAACATTATGAAGGACAAGCAAAAAAGAAACAATTTCGCAGAAAATTGGCAAAGGAAGCAAAGAAGGAAGAAGAATTTAGAGTATATATGATAATGGCAAAAGCAGGCAAAGGAATACCCAGCGAAATTTCGGAAGAAGGGGAAGGACCCATAAAAGCAATAAAAGGACCAACACCAATGGGAGAACCTAAACCCAGTTACACTGCCACAGAACCAACAAAAGAAATAAACGTTGGGACTATAGAGGAGCCTCTAATGTTGAGAATTGGAACCAAAATGGATATAGAAGAAGAAGAAAGAACTGTTAACTTGTTGTGAGAATATAAAGATATTTTCGCAGGAAACATGGATGAGATACCAGGAATAGATCCATCAATTGCATGCCACAAATTGGAGATTAACAAAAATGTGAGACCATTTAAACAGAGAATAAGAAAAATTACAACAACTTAATTACCATTCCCAAATTAAAGAAGAATTACAGAAAATGCTTGAGGCAGGAATTATAAGAGAAGCTAAATAACCAGAATGGATAGCGAATATGGTCATTATCCCAAAGAAAAACAAAGGAATCAGGATTTGCATAGATTTCACTGATTTAAACAAAGCTTGCCCCAAAGATAGTTTTTCGTTACCAGATATTCCTCAAATGGTGGAATCCGCAGCGGGAAATGATAGGGTATCATCTTAAGATGGGTACAAAGGGTATAACCAAATCCCTCTCGCTGAAGAAGATCAAGAACATACTGCTTTCTTTGCCCCTAGAGGTTTATAGTGTTACACGAAAATGCCATTTGGTTTGCGAAACGCGGGAGCGACATATCAAAGAATGGTAGAGAAGGTGTTCGCAAAATGGATACATAAAACATTAGAAGTATACGTGGACGACATGTTAGTAAAGATTAAATAAGCTAAAGACCATGTACAAGACTTGAGGGAGATTTTTGAACAAATGCGGCAGTATAACATTAAATTGAATCCTGAAAAGTGTACTATTGGAGTTGCGTCGGGAAAATTTTTAGGCTACATCGTATCAAAGGAAGGAATACAGGTTGATCCAGAAAAAGTGCAAGCAGTTCGTGACATGCCAACACCAGCAACAATAAAAGATGTACAGAAGTTGAATGGGCTTCTAGCTTCGCTGGGGAGATTCATTTCGCGATTATCAGATAAATACAAATATTTTTTCGATATACTCAAGATGGGTGCAAAATTTAAATGGAGTGATGAATGTGAAAAGGCTTTTCAAGGAATCAAAGAACATCTTATGAATACAACTATTTTACAAAAGGCAGAATCAGGAGAAGAATTATTAATTTACCTTGCGACAACGTCGCATGCATTAAGTGTTGTGTTATTGCGAGTAGACGCAGGAGTGGAGAAACCCATTTATTACATTAGCAAAAATTTTAATACCGCTGAGAAGAATTACTCAAAGATTGAAAAGTTAATCTTAGCATTAATTTATGCATCATTTAAGCTCCGCATATACTTTCAAGCACACAAGATAAAGGTATTAACAAAAGTACCAATTGAATCAGTGATGAAGAATTCTAAAAGATCAGGAAGGGTGGAGAGATGGAATGCACAAGTAGGCCATTTTGACATTAAATATGAAAATTTGTCTTCACCAAAATCACAAGTTGTTGCGGATTTGTTGGCAGAATTTCCTTTAGAAGAAGATGAAGCAGTAGAAGAAATGATGGATGTAGAAGAAATGATGGATGTAGAAGAAGAGCATGGAGATCCAAAAGATTTATTAACAGAACCAAATAGATGGGAAATATTGGTAGATGGATCATCAAATGGAGAAGGAAATGAAGTTGTAATTGTTTTAATTTCGCCAGAAGGAATAAAGATGGCTTTTTCATTCATATTGGAATTTGCATCCACTAATAATGAAACAAAATATGAAACTGTGATACATGCCTTAAAATTCGCAATAGAAATGAAACTAGAAAATGCCAGGATCACTAGTGATTCGCAGCTAGTAATTCGCCAAATAAAAGGAGAGTATACTACAAATGAACCATCCTTGAAGAAATAAAAGAAGCTGGTTGAAGAATTTTCAGCGGAAATCCCAAAAATAAAATGGAGGCACATTTCAAGAAAGGATAATAGACTTGCAGACGCTTTTGCTTTCATCTCAAGCATGATGACAGATCCAACTGCGAGATGCATAAAAATACAAACACTTTTGTAACCATCAATCAATAAAGAAGAGGAAGATGTGGATGTGATGATAATAGATAATGAAAAAGAAGAACAAATAAATAATATCGCAGACTGGAGAATTGAACTTCATGCATATTTGGAGAAAGGAGAAACACCAAGAAATAGATTGGAAACACACAAGTTAAAAATCCGAGCAACGAATTATGAAATGCAAGGTTATTACTGCCCATACATGCATGAAGATGCAAAACAAATATCAAGACGTTGTGAAGATTGTCAGCGGCATGGAAAGAAAATACATGCACCAGGAGCACCATTGTCATCTTCAACCAGTGTGTGGCCCTTTGGAAAATGGGGCTTAGATATTGTGGGGCCATTTTTACCAGGATCTGGACAAAGAAGATACTTCATAGTCGCAACAGATTATTTCACAAAACGGACAGAAGTGAAGGCAGTATAACATATTCGCGACAAAGATATCTTTACATTCATATTCAAAAATATCATTTGCATATTTGGAATTCCTGCACAGTTAGTATCTGATAATGGGAAACAGTTTGAGGGGCAGAATATAGAAATGTTACTTAATGCATTCAAGATAAAATGTGGAAAGTCAACTCCTTTGTATCCACAAGCTAATGGGCAAGTAGAAGCAACAAATAAAACAATTGCAGATATATTAAAGAAGAAATTAGAAGGACATCACAAATCATGGTGCGAACAAGTACATAATGCGATATGGGCTTATAATACAACTAGAAGAGAAGCTACTGGAATGTCACCTTTTTGTTTAACATACAGAGTTGAAGCGGTTTACCAACAGAAGTTGTTATCCCGACAACAAAAAGAGAAGCTTGGGAGAAAAATCTTAGTGCGGGCTTAATTTTAAACAAACTTGATGAATTAGAAGAAAGAAGAGAAAAAGCTTTACAACATATGGAGAATTATCATCGAAGATTAGCTCGAGAATATAATAAACGTGTCAAAATACGCGAATTTCAACCAGGAGATTTAGTTTTGCGAGAAACACCAATATATCAGCGAGAAAATGGTGGAAAATTAGCGAAAAAATAGGATGGACCTTACATCATTAAGGAGATAGTTGGAACATGAGCTTATAGATTAATGGATCCAGAAGGAAGAGATGTTGGTCATAGATTAGACAGACCATGGAACAGGTTGTATTTAAAAATATATTATCAGTAAGAAGCTTTGAGAAGTTATGAATTCTGAAAGAATAATTGCAGAATTACTCATACCAAAAGAAGATCATGATGTGCGAAATTTTCGCAGAGATAATCACAGAACAATGACATAAAAGAAAGGGGCGAACCTTTATGGCGTACACCCTAGTTCGCGAATACAATTTCGTAAGAGGCAAATGTAAGACCTAAAGTACGTCATATTAGGGGGTACCCGTTGCATGGCTCAGGGAAAGGCTATACCGCCACCGGAACCTGAGTCATGGAGATTTGGGGTCAATAAAGCCCATCCGGGAGAGGCACCTTGGATTCTCAACCTAAGCATATGAATTGGGTTGGGAGACTAAGGTAATAAGGAGTCTCCCAGGGAGTGCAGATCTGATCAAGGCGCCGAGGTACACGGTTGAGTCAAGAGTTCCAGGGACGTTTGAAGCGTACCTTGCCATTCTTGACAAGTCTTGGCTTATACTGCACTCGGCCTGAAGAAAACCCCACTTAGGATGCAGTCTCGTAACCATAAGCCCTATAGGTAAAAGGGATAAGAGGCTGCGAAAACAACTGGTTGTTGTTAAGACTGGATGGGAGAATCTAACCTTGTATGGTAGAAGTACGCCTCCTTGAAGGGGCAACCAAGGGGGAGATAAGGGCGGAACCCTCCATTAGGGAGCTGATAAGTGTCTTAAGACGCAAATTTCATGAGGCTTTTTATTCGCAAAGATATTAAGGCTTGTCATATTTGTGCAACAATCCTAAAGAGGCAATAATACAAAAGAAAAGGATAAGACGAGATCAATGGGTTTTCGCATGAAAGTGCGAAGACGTCCTGCGATTTCGTCGCAAGACGACAATGTCATGGGGATTTTTTTCGCAAGAATATTTAGGCCTGTCATATTGTCGCAACATTCCTGAAGAGGTGATAATACAAAAGAAAATTTTAAGACAATATCACTGGGTTTTTGTATGAAAATGAAAGGACGTCCTGCGATTTTGTCGCAATGACAAGAGATGACATAATAAGACCTTTAGTTAGGAAGGCAAAATAAGACTATCTGATAAAAAAATTAATTATAAGCATTCGTAACAAATTATGTTTTTGCAAGAAAGATAATGAGAGGCAAGTATGGGAATCGATACACAAGAAGCATTATCTTTCTTATCAACAAAATATTAAAAGGAAAAGTTGACTCCAAAGTTGGTCAAAAAATGTAACTCTCAAAAGCGATAAAAATAAGAATGTTCAAGAAAACAAAACTAGATAAGAATCTCAAGCTTTCTATTAATTTAAGTAGCAGGGGATGACAGAAATTCTTCGCCAATATTCTCGCAAGCTTCTACTTCATGTCGGTTTTGATCTTCCCCATGACTAGCATCTTGATTATCGCCAGCAATTACTTCTTCAGGAGAAATTTCTTTCTCGATTCTGATTAACACCAGCAGATACTTCTTTAGAAGAAACCTCTTCTTCATCTTCCAGGAAATTATCCTCTGCACCGCTTTCGTAATCATAATCACTATCAGCAGGACGAGGAACTTCATCATCATCTACTTCTAAAGGATCAATTGATGTAGGAGGAAGAGAGTTGGACAATAAAATGTCATTTATAAGGACTTCAGCCCGGAGATGAACTTGGCGAAGAAGTGCTCTTTGATGATTCCTATCTTGAATATCCTTAAAATAAGCAAGATAATCAAGTCTTCTTTCTGCTCGGTCGCGAGAACCAGTAAGGGTAGAGACGAGCAATGCATTTTCTTTGCGAATTTTAGCATATTTAGCCTCCAAAACAGAAATAGAAGAATGAAGATTCTTCTCAGACTCTGCGAAAAATTGAATACAAAATTTTATTAAGATAAGGAATTCAGAGAGATATGACAAAGAAAAAATAATTAAGGCAGTCAAATTATTATGACTACCTTCCTTTTGCGAAATAAGGTGTTGAATCAAGGATAGACAACTATTCTCCCAATGGTACATTGCGTCATCAAATTTATCTCCAACTAAACCTTTAAGTCGAGAATGAAGATTTTTCTCTATAGAAATAAGAAAGGCATTTTTCTTCGCAAGAGAAGAATAAGATTCTTCTAATTTGGAATATTGCTCTTTAAGCTGATTCGCCTTTACACTTAAAGTCATTCTACCTTGAATGAGTGTATCCCTTTCAGCGATAAATGATTTTGTTACTTCTTTAAGTTCATTTCTCAAAGAGCGAAGAGATTGCTCTTGGTCGGCACATACTTTTTGGAGAATACTAAGTTGTTGCAAAGATATCGCCATCTTGTTTAAATAAGTTCGCTTCTCTTGAGATAAGGTTTTATTCTCATCTGATAAAGTTTTCATCCCTAAATTAGCTTTAGTTAAAGAATAAGAAAGACGAGATACTTCATTACTTAATAGATCTTGTCATTGAACTAATTGGGTATTTTCATTGGTAACATTATTTATCTGATCAAGAGAATATGAATAGAGGTTATATAATTGGTTATATTGATCCATCAAGATTTCTTTATCAACACGGGCTTCTTCAACATCAGATTGAAATTGATATCTCTCCATTATTCGTTTCTGATTTAATGCTTAACATGCGAAAGACGGATTTAAAGGATAATTAAACATGGGAAGGATAAAATCATCGAAAAGGAAAATTAAAGACATAGATAAGAAAATCATACCTCTAAATTCATCATTATTCTAGCGAAGATTGTCACGATCCATTAAAACATTCTGAAGCTTCTGATTTTCAAGACGAAGAGCATTACAGAATTTCAGAACCCAAATGCTTGCTCAGAATTTTGCAAACATTAGACTTAATGGGATCAGTAGAAGACTTTTTGCCATCATCCAGAATTTCAGATAAAATTTTGAAAGAAATATCTATCCCTTCCACGGTTTCTTTCGAAAGAGGAAGAGACTTGGGTAGAGAACTAGTAGAGATAGAAGGTTGAAAAACACTCTCAATGGGAAGAGAAGAGGTTTCATTCGCAGAAGGATCCACAAGGGGGATTTCAATCATAGAAAGGTCAGATGAAGAAATGAAATCAGAGGAAGCATTTTCACGAATTGGAGATAAAGTTTTATCTTGCGAAGATGTCGCAGGAGATTTGGAAGGAATGAGTAGGTGGAAGGGAACAAAAGTTGGAACAGTTTTAAGGTGGCGAGATTTCTTGAGAGGTTTATTAAGATCTTTATCACCCTGCGAATTATAATCCAGATAATAAATATAGGCAATAATATTGTTATTATAAAAATATAGTGTTTCTTACTACCTTCTCATTCGCAGACTTTCTTTTATGTGCGACAACCTTATGCTGTGATTTGGGAATGTTAGGGTTCTGAACTGTAAATTTAGTGTTTGAGCCGCTTTTACTGAAATAACAAGAGTATGGGAATCGTATAAACAACATAAACAACATCAAATAAGGCAATAAACAAGATCAATTTCAAATATGTCAATTTCAGCAAAACTCATAAAGAAGAAAAAAGAAGACTAACCTTGATGAATCCATGAAAAATAATAGCAAGGAGATTGTCTCGAAGAAAATTACGAACTATGAAGATCTAATATGAAGATGAAGAAGAACTTAAAAAGGTTGAAGAAGAAAGAAGAAAAGTTGCAATAATGGAATTTGCAGAAGAACGATGAAGTTGCAGAGAGAATAAAAGGAAAGAAGAAGAGAGTGAAAAGGAATATATATATAGAGGGAATTTTTCCTCGAGAACATAAATACGGTTAATACGGAAAGATATAAGCGGTTAAAAAGTAACGGTTACAAAAGACGTGTCGAGAAATAAATGGAAGAAAGAATACGTGTGATAAATGCAGAATATGAAAATATAAGCAGTTGCGGCATTTCTCACATCATTCTCCACTTTGCAGAGAAGATATGAGAAGAGGCAATATGTAGGATTAGAATCTCGCAACGACAACATTTTAGCGAAATTATCAATGACACAGCACAACAGCGTTGCAGAACAATTTCAGGAATGATAAAATAAATGACGTCAGCAAAGATCACAAGAAAGATATGATAGTTCTGCGAAAATTAGAGAGTTTGCGAAATTAACATTTGTAATGTTGCGAGAATGTCGCAAACCATACCCGAAAATAAAGGACAGATTAGCTGTCATCCACTATGTATTCCTTTATAAATAGTCGTTCGAGTTGTAAAGAGGGGGGAGATCTTTTTTGAGTAAGAAACAAGTAAATAGGAGAGAGAAAGTTCAGAACAGAGATCATTCTTGACTTTTTTATCTTTCTTGTAAGAACACTCAAAAATTAATCAATAAAATTAAGAGTGTAAACCTAAAAATGAGTTGATCAACAATGAAATCATATGAGGTGTGTTGTGGGATTTCCTGCTTCTTTTGCTTCTGATTCTTATACACTATCTCGAAAACAAGAAGAGGGACAACGTAAGAATAGCAAATCTAATTAGCATGACGCTCGGATGTAAACGTTATTTTTTTCCTCCTGATCCTTATAATCTAGTTCATGAAGAAGATGTTGAGAGAGATGCTGAGATTACAGATAATCTTATTATTATCGGTGAAAATATTTCGATTGCCCTTGCTGGTATGATAAAACTCTACAAAGCTTTTCGTTCTTCTTCTTCGGAAAAAGGGTCAGACACGATGCCGGAGCCTAGTGAGAGGACTAGGGAGGACACAGTTCAAAGCTGAACAGTTGTCCTCCCTAAACTTTATCAAATTTAGGTCGAGTAAGGACCATGAAGTTGTGAACCCTTTCTCCATATTTTACGTTGATAACAAAAGACAAATTTATGGTTTCCTTATTTTGTAAGACCTTTTTACTTAATCATAAAGAATATATGTAGATTTTCAAAATTCTATTTTCAGTTATGTTTGGATTCCTTAATATGAAAGGTTAACGACTTGGAGCTGATTTTTGATCTCCATATGAATTCCAAACTACTGGTGCTTGTAGGGGTTAAATACCGCACACGTGAATAATCATGCGAGACAACTAAGTTACCAAGGAGCGAATGAAGTTCGCACGTCGCATATCTTAAATGACGGAATCAATGACGTTACAAAGTCACGAGTAAAGTGTGAGAGTTGTACGAAGTCCAAGAGTATGTGCGAGAAGACACAGTACACGGGAGCGATCAAGTCGCATGCTAGATCCGAAAATAGGTACTTTGTTAGTTGTCCTCCACTATGTAAAATCCCTATATATAGGACCAACTAACCTTGTGGTAGAGAGAGATTTTTTGGAGAACGGAGATAGAACTTTAGGAGAGAGAAATTTATTTGTTTCCCAAGTTAGGGTTCTATCTATCATCTTTGTATTGATTTCTATACTTAATGAAATCATTTCTTAGCGTTCTTCATAATGTCTTCATAGTTTGAGATATAGATTGTTTAAGGGGTGTAGTAGTAGGATTTTCTACTACTACATTTTGGCGCTAGGAGGTACTACTACAGTGCTACTGTAATCTTGCATATTAAGATAAGTGTTACCATCATGTACACCCAGTCTCGAAGCCTAATTAAGCCGTTCCGCGGGGCCAATTTATAGCAATGTGGACATTCTCGTGCATATTAAGCTAAGTGCTATTATATATATTCTCGTCTTCGTATTACCCAATATACATGGGATATTCCTCTATATGATTAAATATTTCTCGTACTCAATATTATAAAACACAAGGCTTTCTAGGGTTAAGAGAGAATCTACGATGGAGATTGATCATTATGATGTTCTAGGGTTACCATCAGGCGAAGAAGGGGCAAAATTAACTCAAGAAGACATTAAGAAAGCTTATAGAACCAAATCCCTAGAGTTACATCCAGACAAGTGTACTGATGATCCTAATACAAATACTAATTTTAAAAAACTTCAATCATCGTACGATATTCTTAGAGATGAAATAGAGCGTAAACGCTTCGATGATCTATTGAGGTCTCGTGCACAAGATGATTCCACAAAATTTGGCCAAATGATGGCTTATTATCATGATAAAGTTGTTGCTTATTTTTTTCCTTATTAAGACACGTATCTGAGACTGATATGGAAAGTATTCCATATATAAGTCTCTTAAAGGTGGAATTTGTTTAAGACTCGGATAGACAGTCTTAGATATGGTTTAAGAAAAGGAATTATATGTGTGTTAGGAAAGTCTTTGTTCCTTGAGTCCCAGGTCTTGGCTTGTATAAATATATGTTTATTGAATAAGAATAAACACACCAAATTATTATTATCAATTCTTGACATGGCATCAAGAGCCAGTTAAAAAACCTATATAAAAAATAAAAAAAAACGTTCAAACCCTAAAAGATGGGTGACGAAATAGAATCATCCAAAGGGAAGATGGTGGAGTATGATATACAAAAGAAGAACCCAGTATATCATCTAGGATCTAGTGATGGACCGGGAATTATCATCACGCCAATTATTCTAAGAGGAACTAATTATGATGAATGGGCTAGAGCCATACGGAGGTCGTTGATAGCCAAGAGAAAATTTGGTTTTGTTAATGGAACCATCAAACAACCTGTAGAACCCGAACAGTTGGAAGATTGGATAGCAGTTCACTCGATGCTAGTTTCATGGATTAGTAATACATTAGAGGCATCAGTCAGATCAAATTTAGGAGACTATGATGATGCGAGTATGTTATGGGCACACTTGAAGAGAAGATTCTGTTGTGAGTGGAACAATAATATGCCAACTAAAAGCGTCTTTAAGTGATTGCAAGCAAAAGAAAACAGAGGGAGTTGTTGCATATTATGGAAGATTGAATAAAATATGGGATGAGATGGTGACTTATATGAAGATACCTAAGTGCAAGTGTGGACTATGCACTTGTAATATTGCAACTTAGGTAAGTACATTAAGAGAAGAAGATTTCTTGCATTATTTTTTGATTGGCCTGGATTCTGTTTACAGTTCTGTGCGTGAACAACTGTTAGCTAGGGATCCACTCCCGTCAATAGACGTTGCGTATCAAACAATTGTCAACTGGGAGCGTCTGAGAATTGGAGATGTAAGTGTGTCTGCAGATGTGAAAGCCAATATCATGGCTTTCAAAGTACAAGTTGATCAACGTATGCTAAATAGCGCCTATGATCCTTCTAAGCACTGCAAGCATTGCAACATACAAGGACACTCTGATGATTGGTGTTTTAAAATTATTGGATACCCTGAATGGTGGGTAGATGGAACAAAAAGTGGAAGAGGAGGTCGAACTGGAGGAAGAGGACGTACTGGTTATGCACGCGGAAGAGGTGGCAGAGGACAAGGTGGTAATACTGTTCGTGCACACAACTTGCATATTCCAACAGCAAATCAATCTGGTGGTGCGTTGACAACCGATGTATAAGGACTGGTGGGAGTTACAACAGCACAGGTTCAGCAGGTGATGGAGTTTTTAAACTCAAGAAAGTCCGGTTCACATCTACAAGGTAAAAAGAATAAAACTTCTTGGATTGTTGACACAGGAGCAACAAACCATGTCACATATGAAATACGTGACATGTTAAATGTAAAGGATATTAAGGCATGTTCCGTTGGATTGCCTGATGGAAAATATGCGTACTCTGAGAAAATAGGGACTGTGATTGTTCCTGGTGGATTGAGACTTGATAACGTACTTTATGTGCCTCAGATAACTTGTAACCTAATTTATGTTACACAACTTATTGATGAGATGAGATGAGATGTATTATCCAATGTACTAATAGTTTATGTCTGGTACATGACCGGTTGACGAGGAGGATGATTGGAGTGGCTAAGAGACAAGGTGGACTATATATTTTTTGTGGTGTGCCTCAGGTTGAAGTTATGGCCGTGAGTGAAGATACATATGAGCTCTGGCATAGACGAATGGGACATCCTTCAGAAAAGGTTTTACAGAAGTTACAAGGAGTGAGTAGATTAATAAAGAAGAATAATGATGTTTGTGATATTTGTCCACGAGAAAAACATCGTAGAAGTAGTTTTCCTAAGAGTCTGAGTAAATCAAACTGTATTTTTGAGTTAGTTCATATAGATTTATGGGGTCCATATAAGATAAATTCATCATGTGGAGCTCAATATTTTCTGACAATAGTAGATGATTTTTCAAGAGGTGTGTGGATATATTTACTTCAGAGTAAAATTGAGGTTGAATTAATATTTTGTAATTTTGTTGCTCTGGTAAAGCGACAGCTTAACAAAGAAATCAGAATTGTTAGAAGTGACAATGGAACTGAATTTAATGCATTGCGTGCTTATTTCAAGACCAATGTGATAGTCTTTGAGACATCGTGTGTAGGTACACCTCAACAGAATGGAAGAGTTGAGAGAAAACACCAGCATATAATGAATGTGGCAAGGGCTTTGAGATTTCAAGCGAATTTGCCTATACGGTTTTGGGGAGAATGTGCACTGACTGCAGCATACTTAATTAATCGTACACCTACACCTATTCTGAACAATAAAACTCCATATGAGATATTGTTTGGAAAGCAACCTCCATATAATCAGTTGAAGGTGTTTGGATGCTTGTGTTATGTGCATGATCAAAGTAGTAAAGGAGATAAGTTTGCAAGTAGAGGAAGAAGATGTATATTTCTTGGTTACCCTTTTGGTAAGAAGGCATGGCAAGTTTATGACTTGGACACAAGACAATTTCTGGTGCCGAGAGATGTAAGGTTTTATGAACATCAGTTTCCATATAAGACTGATATGGAAAGTGTTTTGAATAAGAAAGGACAGTCGGGTCCTAATGCTTCGCCTGTCAAGGATCTGTCGAGTTATGGAGACTCGATTGAGACGGATACAGAAGGTGCTGTGACAGGGACTCATCCATCCAGTCCAGATGTGAGTTGGAGCGATCATGAGGATAGCTCAGTCACGAGCATAAGTGAGGTCGCAGACGCAGTCGCAGACACACAAGAAGTTACTCCAGAACCGACTGAAGGGGATGTCGATGCCATAGAAGATGTTGGTAGTCGCAAAGATGTGACAGCAGAAGAAGACATGGGTAAGGGTAAGCGTCAGAAGGTTCCTTCTAGTCGGCTCAAAGGATTTGTGACGCACACCAATCGAGAAAATAGTCCATCTCAACCTCATTCCGCACAATCGTCGTCCTCAGGTACACCTTATCCTTTGACATATTATGTTAGTTGTGATAGGTTTTCTGCAGTACATAATACTTATCTTGCAGCGCTAAATGCAAAGTCTGAGCCTAAAAGTTTCAGAGAAGCAATGAAGTATCCAGGATGGAGGAAAGCAATGGCAGAAGAAATAAGAGCATTGGAAGAACAAGGTACATGGGATTTGACAGCGTTACCGCCGGGTAAAAAGGCACTAGGAAGCAAGTGGATCTATACAGAAAAGTATGATGAGAACGGGAAGTTGGTAGGATTAAAAGCGAGACTTGTAATCTTTGGAAATCATCAAGTTGAAGGATTAGATTACAATGAAACGTTTGCACCAGTGGCGAAGATGACAACTGTTCGTATGTTTCTGGCCGTTGCAGCGGCTAAAGAGTGGGAAGTGCATCAGATGGATGTACATAATGCATTTCTTCATGGAGATTTGGAGGAGGAAGTGTATATGAAGATACCGCCTGGGTTTGCCAAGGGTAATCCGAATATGGTGTGTAGGATGAAGAAATCCTTATATGGTCTACGACAAGCTCCTCGGTGTTGGTTTGCAAAATTGTCATCCGCATTGAAGAATTATCGGTTTCGTCAATCATACTCAGATTATTCTCTCTTTACTATGGTTAAGGGAAAGATGCAACTTAATGTACTGGTGTATGTTGATGATTTGGTTATTGCATGTAATGATCTAGTTGAGCTTACAAAATTTAAGACATACTTGGGTCAATGTTTTAAGATGAAAGATTTGGGAAGATTAAAATACTTCCTAGGTTTGGAAGTGGCTCATAGTAAACAAGGTTTCTAAATATGCCAAAGAAAATATACGTTGGATATTATTATGGAAACAGGTTTGTTGGGAGAAAAACCTGCGGAATTTCCAGTGGAAACGAATCATCGTCTTGCTTTGGCAAAAGGTGAGTTGCTCAATGGTGTGGAGAAATATAGAAGACTGGTTGGACGTCTAATTTATCTGTCAGTCACAAGACCAGATCTTCCTTACTCTGTACATACTTTGTCTCAGTTTATGCAAAACCTAGACTGGAGCATTGGGAAGCCGCACTGCATGTGGTTAGATATTTGAAGAAGAGTCCTGGACAAGGAATTCTGCTGCGCTCGGATACTAGTCTAAACTTGAGAGGTTGGTGTGACTCATATTGGGCAAGTTGTCCTCTAACTAGGCGTTCTCTAACAGGCTGGTTTGTACTTCTTGGAGAATCGCCAGTGTCCTGGAAGACTAAGAAGCAACACACTGTGTCACGTAGCTCAGCTGAAGCAGAATACCGCTCAATGGCGGCAGCAACGTGTGAATTGACATGGTTAAAACAATTACTCCGAGATTTGGGAGTTCAACATACACAAGGAATGAGTCTTCTTTGTGATAGTCAGTCAGCATTGTACATTGCTAAAAATCCAGTTTTTCATGAACGTACCAAGCATATAGAGGTGGATTGTCATCTGGTCAGGGATGCAATATTGCGGAAGATTATATCACCTTCTTACACTCCTACCAAAGTGAAATTGGCGGATATTTTCACTTAATCATTAGGGAAAGCTCAGTTTCATGGAATTTTGTCCAAGATGGGAATTTGTGACCTGCATGCTCCGTCTTGATGGGGGGTATTAAGACACGTATCAGAGACTGATATGGAAAGTATTCCATATATAAGTCTCTTAAAGGTGGAATTTGTTTAAGACTCGGATAGACGGTCTTAGATATGGTTTAGGAAAACGAATTATATGTGTGTTAGGAAAGTCTTTGTTCCTTGAGTCCCAAGTCTTGGCTTGTATAAATATATGTTTGTGGAATAAGAATAAACACACCAAATTATTATTATCAATTCTTGACAGTCCTCCTAATCCCGATAGACAAGTTCGAGAAGAAAACGAGAGATGTCATAAGCAGTTGAGAGAAGCTTTAGCAGAACTATTTAGGACGCTGTTCAACCTGAAACGTTGTTCTTCTGCTCCAGATTCTGGAACTATCTCTTCTTCTCCTGATTCTGATAAACTAGCTCGAGAAAAACTAGATCGAGAAGTAGAAGTTGATATATGCGTTGAGCTGTCGTTGGTAGGTATATAAATTATAACCGTTATCTGTAAAATAATTCTTGTTGGTATTGCTGCTGGGAAAAGATACTACCGAGCTGCTGCTTCGATTGGTATTGCTGCTGGGAAAAGATACTATCAAGCTTCTTCTTCTTTCTATTCAGAAAAAGGGTTAGACATGTTCTTCCGCTTCAGAAAAAGGGTACAAGTTGATTAACAAGCATATTTATCCTATTTTTTTTTAAAAAAAAAATTACTAATTGAGTTATTTGGTCCTTTATAAGTCATATGACTATATTGGACTTTCTTATGGATTGTATGTTCATTTGTGATTGTTAGCTAGAAACCCTGGTATAATTTAGTTTAATTATAAATACTTCCCGTACAAGAAGAATGAGCTGAAGGAGGTGCTTATGTCTATGGCTATACGTTCGTATTTTTATAAAGAAAATCATATGATGGCGAATTGGAAGAATCTCTACTTCAAGCCGCCATAATTTTTCTTTCTTAGCTTCCCTTTGTAGCTTTGTTTTGCTTTTCTTGTAATCTTTTCTCTTTTTATCTGTATATTCCACCTAGGGTGGTACTATATCTCTTTTACTCCGTTTTAATCTAATGAATTCTTCTTAATCGATAATTGAAACAAAAACAAATTGGAGATCATTAGTCTTATTAGAGAAAGAAGAATATACTGAAATGTATTCAACTTACAAGATAAAGGAGAAAACAAAAAAGCAAAAAACATTCAGAGAATTAAAAGAACAGCCCAGTCATATAGCACATTGCTGGAAATCCCAGTCAAACTACTGGATAATAGCATAGCTATGGTATTCTGTTCAACCAATTCAACATCTTTGACCTTTTCTTCACGCAAGTAGCAACCTCAGATTTCCCTCGTTCCAAATCTCCCCTCCTTTAAAACACTAAGTCATATGAGCTCCCACGTCGCACGGTGAGTGTAACACCCACCTCAAATTAAATTAGATAAAAGCTTTCACACAGAGCAATTTTAGAGAGGACAAGTGGCAGAACTCTATTGGTTGAGACATTAAAAACTAGATTACACTTTGTTTACACCCTATACTTAACTGGCAGTTAGTAACACCGTTAGCGGAAATATGGGTATACAATACTTCTGTCCATTTTTGTGGCTAAAAAACTCATTACACTTCGTTTACAACGAATATTAACTGTACGTTAATTGACGTCGTTAGTGTGGACAATACCTACATCAAAAACTAAACCTAAAGCTAACAGAGACACCAATATATCGAAGTGAGTTTTATTTTGTTTTTTTTCTTTTGTTCTTCGTGTCTTTCTACCTGTTGAACTCAAATCCAATGAATAGATTTTTTTTTAATGAGGGATTCATGTAAATCTTAAATCTAGATAAATCTAAGAAGAGGGTGATGAATCTGGAAGCTAATTGATCTTTGAAAGAAGAAGAAATCAGAAGAAATAAAAATTAGGGTTTCTGCTAGAATTGAATAAGTTCTATTTGGAAGAGGAGTTTGATTTAGAACATGCAGATGGAGATTAGAGATGGGTATTATGTGTTGAGAGTAATGGAGGAGATTTAGCTACTGATTCTTAGCTCACATGGAAGATTCAGTGATTTAGGGTTTTATGAGAACCAGTGATGGAGAAGGGATTAAGTTTGAGTCTGGGGTTGTTTTGGGTTCGATGTTCTGCTATAATTGGGGATTTCTGGGTTCGATTCAAGTTGACACACATTTGAGGTTTATATTGAATCACCACCAAGCTTGCGAAGATTCAAGGTTTGTATTTTTTATTTTAATTTTTTAGGGTTTTATCCTTTAACAGAAACCACCACCACCACCAGAATATAGGTCTGGGTTTGTGTTTTTGTTCCCTCAAAATTGATTTATTTGGGGTGTTTTTCTTCAGTAGATGCTATCACCATCATCTCCATAATGTAGTTGTATAAAAGTTAATCAGGTAATATTTTTCCCAATTGCAGAATTAGTTCTTTTGTATAAAGGTAATTTTGATTTTTTTCATCTGATTTCTCTGATTTTTTTTCGTCAGATTTATCTGATTTGTTTTTTTTTTCGTGATTGATGGTCAATAATTATAAACTGGTAAAACTTGTTTTTGCATAGTGTTAAGCATACTGCAGAGAGTCTTCCTCAAGACTCTCAACTCAGTCAGTCAGTAACCAAAAGTGACAGCACTAGTCAATAGGCTTTTAAGCCGGTCTTCTTGTTAGCTAGAAACTAGTTCAAGTCTTTCAGTTTGTAAAACAACTTTTGATTTATTCTGTAACTGTATTTGAGTTTATCTCTAAATATAAATAAGAGTTTTATCTCCACAAGTATTCTTGGAAGATATTCACCAAACATCATTCTGACTTGGTATCAGCCTTCGATCCAGTCGCTTCCGTACATATCAATCACCTACCAAAACCAAACAAAAAAAAAAAAGAAAGCTGCGATCCACACTCCATAAATGGCAGATACAACAACTACTCTCAGAAATGTTCAGATACATCATCTTGTCACCTTGAAGCACACAGAGACTAATCATCATCTGTGGAAGGCACAATTTAGACCCATCCTTAAAGGGTATGATCTGTCAGGTTTTGTTGATGGCACAAAACCAAGACCACCACCTACTCTTCCTGAATCTGAAGATGTAAATCCAGCATTCACAGCTTATGAATCCCAAGATTCATTGATCGTTGGTTGGATGAATTCAACTCTTACACCTGAAGTTCTTAGTGTTGTCTCAGAACTAACTACTGCCAAGGAAATCTGGAATAAACTTGAAGCTGAATATGCACCAAAAACATTTTCTCATCAGAGTTGTCTCAAGAAGCAACTCCACTGCATGACCAAAGGTAACAAATCCTTAAAAACTTATCTCAATGATGCAAAACATTTGTTTGACCAGCTAGCTGCTTCTGGCTATATTGTGTCAACTGAAGAAAAGAAACAGTGCATAAGCAATGGCTTGAATCAAACCTATGATCCAATCGTCACTGCTCTTAGCACTGTTGAAGGGATGGACATCCAGGCCTACACCTCACATCTGCTCTCCTTTGAAATGCGGGTTGAACAACAACTTGCACAAATTCAAGCTCCGATTGCAAACTTTGTTGCTTCTAGTTCCACCATGACTACTAAGAATGAACCACGACGGTTCAACAACCAGAATCGTGGACCACCTCCTCCAAATAACAATCGTCGCCAAATGCAGCCCAACAGAAATCCAGCTAATGGAGAAGTCACCTGTCAGATCTGTAAAAAGAGAAATCACACTGCAGATCGTTGTTGGTTTCGTTATGACCAACAAAAAGTTACTCAACATAAGCCTCCAACAACATACCTTGCTTTTCCTGGTGACTCTTCAAGCGCTCAATGGGTCACAGACTCTGGTGCAACTCATCACTTGACTGCTGATTTCAAGAGCTTATGTATTCCACATGAGTATGATGGCACTGATACAGTTAAAGTTGGTAATGGTAATACTTTGCAGATTGCTCATATTGGCAATGCTGTCTTTACTTCTAACAATAGGAAGTTCTGTCTGAATAATGTTTATCATGTGCCGAAAATAAAAACAAATCTATTATCTGTTCATCAATTTTGTAAGGATAATAATGTTTGTTTTGAGTTTCACACAGATTTCTTTGTTGTGAAGGACAATACCACGGGAGCTTTGCTGCTAAAGGGGAGGAATGAGAATGGACTGTACGTGTTAGATGGAGTGGGGGACTTAAATAAACAAGCAACTTCCTTTTTCTCCTGCAAGTATCCCTATCTGGCATCAGCGGGTTGGCCATCCTATGTTGAGCACAGTTTCTAAGATAGTTAATAAATTTTCCCTACCCTATTTGAATAAACATTTTGGTTTCTGTCACTCCTGTCACATGAGCAAGAGTAAGCGTTTACCTTTTTCTCGTAGTGCAGCTGAATATGCACCACTAAGTCTTGTAGTTTCAGACATATGGGTTTCTCCAAAATTTTCAAGAACTGGATATCGTTATTATTTGTTAATTATGGATGCTTTCTCTCATTATACCTGGGTTTTTCCAATGATAAAAAGATCTGATGTGTCTCTTATTTTCACTCTGTTTCATAAGCAAGTTGAGAATTTAACTGGTATAAAATCAAAGTTTTTCAGTCTGATAATGCTCTTGAATACCGAAAACTCACTTCCTACCTAAACAATTCAGGTATACAACATCGATTTTCTTGTCCTCATACTTCTCCTCAGAATGGTCTTGCTGAGCGTAGAATAAGACATGTTACTGAAAGTGGTTTAGCACTATTGTTTCATGCTAAACTTCCATCAGAATTTTGGTCTGACGCCTTCACCACAGCTTGTTATTTAATTAATAGATTACCAAAGTCGTCTGAAGAAGGAAAAACTCCTCTAGAGCTTCTCTACAACAAAAAGCCAGATTATTCTTTCCTTAGAGTCTTTGGTTGCTTAGCCTACCCATGTCTCAGACCTTATAATTCCCACAAACTAGAGCCTAGGTCTTTACCATGCATTTTCTTGGGGTATAGCCCATCTCATAAAGGTTATACGTGCCTTCACGTTCCTACAAATAAGGTGTATATTTCTAGACATGTTAGGTTTGAGGAATCGACATTTCCATTCTCTCCTTCTCCACGACAATCTCCTGAGGTGAGTTCTCCAACTCAATTTACTAGCACTGAGATTTTAAGTTCTCCTGTGTTTCGGTCATCCCCTGCTGTTACTGTGCAGCAGCCGCAGACGTTGGAGCCTATTTTACAAGCATCTGCATCTTCAGAAGCATGTTCTCCTGGTCACAACAGTGTGTCTCCGCTGCCTTCAGATCTTTCATCTAATATGCAGACGTCTATGTCTACTGCATCACCTGATATGCTGTCCCAAAATTTAACGCAGCAGCAAGGCCATCAGATGATTACTAGAGCAAAGGCAGGAATAACTAAACCAATACAAAAACTGTGTCTCTCTGCTTCAAAACACCCGCTGTGTGCTGCTGACTTCATGGAACCGACATGCTACTCCAAGGCTTGTACAATTCCGGAGTGGAAAATGGCCATGGACACTCAGATTAATGCATTACTCAAGAATGGCACATACTCTCTGGTGCCATATGAAGCTGGTATGAACGTAGTTGGCTCTAAGTGGGTTTTTCGTGTTAAACATAATCCTGATGGCTCTATTCAACGTTATAAGGCTCGTTTGGTTGCTAAGGGTTTCAACCAGCAGGAGGGTTTAGATTATGGAGAAACTTTCTCACCTGTCATTAAACCTTGCACTATACGTATAGTCCTCTCTATTGCAGTTAATAACAAGTGGAACCTACGTCAGTTAGATGTTGAAAATGCATTTCTGCATGGTGTTCTTGATGAGGACGTGTATATGAAGCAGCCTTATGGATATGTTGATCCAAACTACCCAACTCAAGTCTGTAAGTTGCATAAGTACTTGTATGGACTTAAACAGGCTCCACGTGCGTGGTTTTCACGTCTCAGCAATCATCTTCTCAAAATGGGGTTTACTGCGTCCATTGCAGACTCCTCATTGTTTATAAAAAAATCTGGAGCTTCTGTTGCTTATGTGCTGATCTATGTGGATGATATCATTGTTACGGGCTCGGACTCGACGATGGTGGATAATTTGATTTCAGATTTGGGCTCTGAGTTTGCTGTAAAGGATATGGGAGATTTATCTTATTTTCTGGGTGTTGAAGTCTTACACCAGGGGAAATCCTTAGTCTTTTCACAAAGGAAATATGTCTCTGATCTACTGCGGCGCACAAATCTAGATGGCATCAAACCAGTGAACACTCCTCTGGCAGCCAACGTTAAGATACAGAAGGTTGGTTCTGAAAAGTTTTCAGATCCTACACTCTATCGCAGTGTTGTTGGTGCACTGCAGTATCTTCATATTACACGTCCAGACATCTCTGTAGCTGTCAATAAAGCTTGTCAGTATATGCATGAGCCTTATATAGAACATTGGGAGCTGGTTAAACGTATCTTGCTCTATCTGAAGCACTCCATAGACTATGGGCTGTTTTTTACACCTGGTGGTGATTATACACTACATGCATACAGTGATGCAGACTGGGCAGGAAGTTTAGATGACAGGAGATCCACTTCTGGCTACTGTATCTACTTTGGAGGAAATCTTGTTTCTTGGAATGCACGGAAGCAGAAAACTGTTTCAAAATCATCCACTGAGGCGGAATATCGAGGTGTTGCAATAGCTACCTCTGAGCTTATATGGATTCAGTCTTTACTTGTTGGGTTAGGTGTAGCAACTCCAACACCTTCTCTCTGGTGTGACAACATTGGAGCAACGTATCTTGCTGCTAATCCTATTTTCCATGCTCGTACGAAGCACATTGAGATTGACTATCAATTTTTCCGAGAAAGAGTTGCCCGCAAGCAATTACATGTTATGTTTGTCAGCAGTCGTGATCAACTAGCTGATATCTTCACTAAAGGGTTATCCTCTCCAAGATTTCAGTTCATCAGACACAAGTTGCACATTCGTCAACTCCAGTACAACTTGAGGGACGGTGTTAAGCATACTGCAGAGAGTCTTCCTCAAGACTCTCAACTCAGTCAGTCAGTAACCAAAAGTGACAGCACTAGTCAATAGGCTTTTAAGCCGGTCTTCTTGTTAGCTAGAAACTAGTTCAAGTCTTTCATTTTGTAAAACAACTTTTGATTTATTCTGTAACTGTATTTGAGTTTATCTCTAAATATAAATAAGAGTTTTATCTCCACAAGTATTCTGTGGAAGATATTCACCAAACATCATTCTGACTTTTTTCATCTGAAATCTCTGATTTTTTTTCGTCAGATTTATCTGATTTGTTTTTTTTTTCGTGATTGATGGTCAATAATTATAAACTGGTAAAACTTGTTTTTGCATAGATCGAATGAATTTGTTTGATTCGATTCACGATTAGAGATCAAATGAGGTTGTTTAATTTGATTCACGATTTTAAATTTATTTATGACTACGGAGCTAGGGATTTGGATAGATTTTTTTAATCTTTTGTTTCACTGGTTTCTAGGGTTTGTGGGTTCTTAGATTTTTGAACTTAGCTCATCTGCTTATGATCCTTGTTATAGATTCAGATCTTGGGTTCACGTTATGCAGCTAGTTTCGTTTTCAGATTTGAAAATTTATCTGCTTATGACCCTTTAAGTCTATTTATGAGAATGAATCAAATATTTGTAGATTGAAATTTCAGTGTCTGGTTGATTAAAGATTAGCTAGTTGTTTATGAAGGTGGACTAGAACTAGCTATTCTTGTGTTATGCAGCTAGTTAGTTTTGCTGTACTTTGATTTGTATATGTAGTTGTTATGCTCGTTCATTGTTTTGGAATTGTTCAAAGTGTACTGAAATATATAGACTCAATGATATAGTGTTTCCTGGTTTGCCATGTGATCATTGCTAACTTCAACAGCATAAAATCACCATACATTATCTGATGCGCAAGAACTGATTACATGTAGGAAGGGGATTAGAACATGGTAGAAAGAAAGAGAAGTCTAATGCGCAAGAACTGATTACATGTAGGAGGGGGATTATATAACATGGTATAAAGAAAGAGAAGTATTATGTAGAAGTGTTGAGGTTTGAGAGGGAACTTAATAACAAGAAGTTAGATTAATCATTTACTTTAAGCTCATAACATTTTAAAAACTGAGAAAACACTAACTTGTTAGTTAATGAATGACCTGAAAAATTGGTATTGACTTCTTTCGATACATACACATTGGCTTCTGATTTGCACCTCAGTAGCAAGATATGCAGGGAATTTCATTTTTTAATCTTTTTAAACCTCAGTGCTTTTGTTTCTTATCCAGAGAAACTGTGATAAGATCTATGATACAACGAAGTTTGATGGATAAATTCACATACTCGTTATTTCTGCATTACCCTATAGTGAGTGTTTGTAGTTTGGTTTGTCAGTATACATTTTGCTTCTATGGTCTCAATGTACATAAAGAGTTTACATTTTACCGTTCTTGTAATGTGCAGCATCGATGGGGGTTGAATAAAAATGAGTTTCTATCAAAGAAGAGAAAGTTGATCTGTCGGCTCCACCAGGTTTTGTCTTACTTACATCCGTCATTCTAAAGAAGATGGATAAAGGTGAAGTTTTGATGAGTAATATGGTCTTTGCGGGTGCAAATGAGTGTTTGAGGCTTAAGAGATCTCTTAGCTACAGACCATGGGTACACTACAGTAAATTAGGTGATAACTCGGATGAGGAATCTACAGATCGACAACCTCGTTAGGTTCATCCTTGTACTGAAATTTCGAAAAATCTAACTGGCCTTCACATAATGAAATTCACTATAATCACATATTTGTGATCTGAATATTTTTTTTCTTTATTGTCAGCATCTTCCTCCGAGGCCAAGCCTTCCTAAAGGTGTTCTTCGTGGGTGTTTTAAGTGTACTAATTGCGAAAAGGTTAAGTGATGGTGTCCGAGTCATTCTCTCCTTTGCTCATTTATGTCTTAATTATGATGAGACGTTTATGATGTTAAATTATGATGTTAATGGTGTCTTTAAACAAGTCACGGCAAAGTGGCGTCCAGAAGCTACACAAAGGTATTTCCTTGAGGATGCACCTGTTTTCTATCCATTTTACAGAAATCGTATCCATTATTTTTTCTTCATTTACTATTTCATGTCATCAGAGAATGCTATGTTGTACAAGTTTGGGTTTCTGATCATTCAAAACTCTATTTGCAGGAGTTTAACGATACACTTAAATATATAGACAACATACGTTCAAAATCAGAGCCATATAGAATTTGCATAATAGTTCCTTCCTCTTCATGGAGACCTCACTGCCCTCTTAAAGAAAACAGTGTATGAGAGACTCAACTGACTAGGAAGATACAACTACATCTGGTACGTGTACATGATATGCTTACTGCTATGTCCCTCATGTAGTATACGTTCCAATTGTAGAGCAGTATGAAAAACTGATTGTAGATATTGATGAACTCATACATATACATACATGTATTCCTTGCATAGATGAAACATACTTTCTTTTGCATGTTACTGAAATTTCTTTCATTTGGTTATCATTCTTTAGAAATTTTTTATATGCTAGCTTAGGTCTAATCATTTTTCTCATTCTATAATCTTGTTGATGAACATTAAGTTTAGTGACCTTATAAAGCAGTACCTCTCAGCATCTATTAGTGTTTCGTACATACCCAAAGATTACAGTTAGTAGTAAACTCACATGACCTAAATGCATACATATTACATTCACAGATATTGATATCACGAAGTTTTTGTTGTAAGGAATAACCAATTACTCCTATGAATAATTACTTAATTAGCTTTGTTACATCGCGAGAGTTGTACTGTTGCTCATTAAACCTTTCTCATGGAATGGGTATCAGTGATGTTGCCTTTTAAATGATTAATCTTCCTTTCCAGATGTGAAATTTTAATTCTACCCTTGCTAAGGGTACTTGAATATGGGTACTTGAACATGTTTGTTTGCTAATACGACATACTTCCCTCGTTCCCTTGGCAGGTTAGTGAACCTCCATCTTATGACCAGCTATTATTTCGTATCTTTAGATTTCTTTGTTGAGCTGCATTTTATTTAATCTTTGTGTTGTCATATGGACATAGTAGTCATATTAGTATGATCGTTATATATGATTAACTTGATTTCTCTTAGTTTTGATAAACTAAACGATGGACAATGAACTGAGTACAAACTATGCTTGTAAAGTCTTGCATAACAGGGTTCTCTATGGACAATGAACTGAGTATTATCAATTCTCTTTGTTGTAGGTTTGCACCCAGAGGTCATGGAAACGTCCATATGGTGTTGGTCTGCTTGTTGCAGGGTTGGATGAATCAGGAGAACAACTCTACTACAATTTCTCAAGTGGGAACTACTTCGAATACCATGCCTTTGCTATTGGGGCTCGCTCACAATCTTCTAAAACTTGTTTGGAACGCAAATTTGAGTCCTTTGCCAACTCTACCCGTGATGATCTGATCAAAGATGCACTCTTTGCAATCAAGGAAACTTTACAAGGAGATAAGCTAACAAGCTCAATCTGCATTGTTGCTGTTGTTGGTCTAGAACACTGGTTGAAGTGTAATTACGACCCATCATCGTCATCACCAAAAACTTCGTATATTTGCACGTATATAGGTGTATAAGTGGCAGCGTCATGCATATATATATGCCTGAAATGGAGGTGAGAAAAGAGTTGCGAGTACTGTTGAGTAGCTGGTTGTATTTGAACTAAGAATGAAATGTTGAACTAAAATATGTGGCCATTAATTTGAGTTGCTGCATGGCTTTGCGGGAGTTATCTACGTTCCATAATGAAAAAACTTTTGTTTAAGGTAGCTTTTCAAATTGTTGTTTTTAAAAGTTTGTTGATTGTATTTTCCGTTAATCCAAATATATGAAAGAAGCTTGTGTGTGATACCTACGGTTACAACTAACAATCAATAACAACAGTTCACTGTGTTTGTATCACAAGTTCAACTTTAGCTAATAAGTGACTGACTAGTAGCTAGATTGATTGGTAAAGCACTTAAAATGCAATAGAACCTTCTAAGAATCTACACGTATATATTTTTTATGCATAACATCAGATCAGGGTTCAATATCTATGGGTAAGAAAAGTACGATCCTTGGGCTGCTGAATGGTTACTCAACATTATCACTGAAGCAGACAGGGTTTCAGGTAAACCAAGTCACCGGACAAATTCATGGGGTAGGGATTCTTCGATTTTGATCATTGGGAGCAGAAATAATCGAGGCAGATTCCTTGCAATCGATTGGTTTACGGGTAATCCAGGGGACAAACCTCATCATCAGGTCATTCCTAAAGGCTACAACAGAGGGGAAAGTTGATAGAGCGCACCATTGAACTTTTGTTCTTGATTCCCTGACTTAAAATATCTTGCATGAAACAAACAACCTCATGATCCAAGAGCTGCCATGTGATGTGACCCCACGATTACCCCGATATGTAAATTTTCCTAAGAACAAATCTCATACAGTATAACTTTACAATTAACCTTCACAGTTTTTTAACATACACGGAAAAATACAAACAAAAACCTAAGGAAAAGCTCTGACTTCCATTAATTTGCTAATTCTCCCATAGAGAAGTCTTTTTCTAATAGTTGGCATGACTAACCTTGCAGTTGTTATGTCTACACTTAGTAAGTGGAGTAAACTAAGAAAAATTCAAGAAATACAAACAAAGTGGAGTACACTAAGAAAAATTCAAGAAATACAAACATTATAAATGGCATCATCTTGTGATAGTCGCCCAATTGCTTTGCTGGTGAGGAAAATTTCTACAGAAACTTACTTAAGATTATTCAAGCCGGATCAACTATTAGACCAAGAAATGTCCTTTTAATGTTGTTTGCGGCTGAATCCAACCAACAAATAAATTTATTTGAAACTTTCAGTGACCTTCATTATATCTCCATATTACCACTTAAAAATATATGGTCCAAAATAGTTTAAATACATACCCTCCCGCATAGACTATGCGGCATAGTGTTTGTAGGTTGTAGCTGTGTCAAATCGTGAAGAGCTAATCCAAAAAAACATGGTCCTTTGCTAATGACGTACAATTATTAATAGGGGTAGCTCTCATATTTTTGCTATAAATATATAGCTACATTTATTTTTAAGTTTTAAGAGTAGAAAACTTAGGTTAACTAAAAAATATTAAACAATGAAATTGAATGGAATTGCTCAATCATTTGAGAACAAGATCATCTTTGTCACCGGTTCTACTGGGTTTCTATCAAAATGTATGTAATTAATAAACAATCATCAACGCAACAATTTTTAACAGGCAGTGTGTCTTTTATGTTTTCATCTGTTATTCTTTATCTTCTTAATCATATCCTTAAGCTTTGATCAAATTGTGTATGCAGTGTTTGTGGAGAAGTTACTTAGGGTTCAACCTAATGTGAAACATTTGTTTCTTCTTTTAAGAGCTGCTGATGCATCATCTCCTACTCAGCGTCTGAATAAGGATGTGTGTACAAAATTCAATTGATTAACATTGGTTTTCCTTTACTAATAGATGATTGTTAGTATTAGTCAATAAACTAAGTAAATTAACTTAATGAATATAACGTTAGCTTGATTTGGTTTTGCAGGTGACAGGGAAGGAGTTATTCAGAGTGTTAAGAAATAAACATGGTGTTGGGTTCCAATCATTTATATCCAAAAAGGTGACACCAATTTTTGGAGATGTCAGTTTAGAAAACTTAGGAATTACACATCCTGATTTGGAAACTAAGATGCATAAAAACATCAATATTGTTGTCAATTTTGCTGCAACCACAAATTTCATTGAAAGGTATATATTCGTTAACGAATTCTTTTGGAGTAGGCACAAACTCGTGTACATGTCGATCATGCTGACTTTTGTTCCCTAATATTATTGATTAGGTACGATGTGGCCTTGGCAGTGAACACAATGGGAGCTAAGCATGTTTTGGATTTTGCAGAAAAGTGTGAGAACCTAGAGATCGTTCTTCATGTATCTACAGGTAAACTTTTGTATAATGCAAATGTATTTATGTCTCGGGATCCACTTTTGTGGAAATTAATTTGTGAGAACCGCATGCATTTTTCGTATGACGCTTATCAAAATAATAGTATCTTGTACACGTTATTTTTATTTTATTTTATTTTATTTTATAAGTTCTTGTACACGTTTTCCAAAAATCGCCAATACGTAATACCGCCTATTCTTGCACGTTTAAAACTAAACTATGCACGTGGCTATGATTGTTGATGGTTGTATAGCTTTTGTATGTACTGGAGAGACTACACCTGGAGTTATACTAGAGAAACCTCTGTGTAAAACACTGAAAGAATCCTCAAACTTCCTGAAAATTATTCACGAAGAAAAGAAGTTGATTCAATGCAGATTGGATAAACTCAAAAGTGAACAAGTCTCGAAGAAAGAAGAAACTGCAGCACTGAAAGAACTTGGACTTGAAAGGTAGGTAAAGAGTACTGATTTAACTTTATAAACAAATTTGAGATTACTTGGTCCACAACGTTTCTTTCATGGTGTTGTGAACAGAGCTAAATTATATGGATGGACAAACGCATACTCGTTTACAAAGGCATTGGGAGAAATTATACTTGGTGGACGTTTAAAAAGAAATTTTCCTCTTATTATTGTAAGGCCTACAGCAGTAACTGGTACTTACAAAGAACCATTTCCTGGATGGATAGAAGGTTTCAAGTATGTCAAGTTAACACTATACACTCTACCTTAACCTTATGGATAGAATGGCACCCTTCTAAGCTCTATTAAACCTGTTGATAGTAATACATTCCCATCAATGAAGTGAATTCAGATTCAAACGGAATTAGAATACCAACAATGCAAACCATTTGGAACCAGCCATTTTCCCTAGATACCCGTGATCTAACCAATAAATATGATAAACCTACGTTTTCCTTCACTTTTATTATTTTATTCACCAAGATGTAAAAGTCCAACATTTTTTTTTCCAAACTGATCAATTCAGCTGATGATGAACCTGAACCATAAGCATTATTTATTGCATTTAATTCTGCAGAACAATCGACCCCATGGTAATTAGCGTTGGCAGAGGGAAGTTACCTTGTTTTCTTGGGGACTCTGAATCATTCTCGGACATTGTAAGTTTAGCCTAATTAGCTCCGGTGAAAGCAGATCAAATCGTACTTTACAGTTTTTTTTCCCCTTTTTTCCTTAATCAGATCCAATGGTCAAATTATTAACGAAAACTCTTTATAATTTAATAAAACAGATCCCAGGAGATATGGTGGTGAATGCTATAATAGTAGCAATAGTGTATGCAAAAACCAACTTTCGTATTTACTCTGATGGTGACAACAATATTATCTACCATATAGGTAGTTCTGCACATAGAGAGCCAACGAGGATGGTTAAACTATTAGAATACGCTTACGATTATTTCAGCAAGAATCCATTGATAGGTGGAGATATTGATGAAATTGTTAAGCCTGTTTACTTCCCTACCATGTCTAGCTTCCAACGGCACATCTATAACAATTACGTGGTATCTATGAAGGTAAGTAAATAAAAACTATTAATCTATGAATAGGTTATATCAACACTAGAATCAATTTTGTTCAGGATGAGACAATTAAACTAATGCCTTTTCTTTCTTTTGTTTTTTTATTTGATGCAAACTAATGCCTTTTCTTCTTCTTCCTTCTTTTCTTGCGAAGGAGCAAAAAGTTCGATCTGCAAAACGGTTAGCTGAAATTTATGAACCTTTTGTACTCTTCAAAGGAACGTAAGTAATTTATAATTCAAATTGATATTCGGATATTTATTGGTGTTGTAATCTCTGAATTTTTTGGCTTGTAGTTTTAGTACTTCGGCCGTTGATCAATTGAGAGGGTGGACGAAAAAACTTGGAGATGCAGAGTTATTTGATTTCAACCCGGAACACATAGAATGGAAAGATTATATGATGAATATCCATATTCCCGGTCTCGTGAAATATGTTGTTAAACCACAGGTGGGACATATTAGCAAGTTATAAGTTCAATCGAAATCAAATTATGATGCTATGCTAAAGCGTCAAAATACGAAGACCAATAAATAAGTGGGTTGATTACAGTATACAGCGACATCTTTTCCTTTTATTCTTACTGTCAGTTTACTTACTTAAGATTGTAATACGTGGTGTTCATCCATGCGTTGATCGTCCTGTAATCACCGACACTAGTCTCAGTAAATAAATAATCTGTGTCTGTACTCTGTACTACTCTTTCTTATAAAATGAAACTATAACTTCCTTGTCTGTCACTAAAATCATCATAAACAGAAAAAGAAAATGAAAACTAGAAATACCGATGTCTTGATATCATTTTTGGAAATTACTGACATTATTTTCTAGAAGTTTAAACCAATAGTTTTTGGCACCATGTAACCACTTGCTAAGCAAAACTATTATATCACCCGATTTCCGTGTAATTTGGTACACCTACAACAATCTTGCTAGCATACCAAAATAAAAAAATTAAAAAAAAACACAACTATTTTAATGTAGACTAGCTAGTTTTGTACTTAGCCATGGTACTCGTGCGCACCATTAGTTAACTTTGGAGTAAATGTGATGCAGGCTTTGTTCCCAATCAACTGCTGTAGTATCTGTGCTTTGATCTGCAGTCACTTTGAATTCAGGTTTAGAGAGAAGTTTGGTGTCTGTTTTCATAGTTTTCACACCTGCAGTATATTGCAAACCGCCGGCATTGGTTGCAGTGTAGAGCTTTCTTCTACATAGAGTGTATTTTAGTTTGCAGGCCCGATTCTTTTGTGTGGAGGCTTGGTTTGATCTTGATGTAACTTGTTCTTGGCTCGGGTTTTCTTTTAATATAACCTTTTCATTCGAAAAAGAAACTTGGAAGTAAATGTAAATGTAGGTGGTGAATACGTGAGCATTAGCTTATACAGACTCGATCAATTTGGAAGTTAAATTCCACGAACACTTGACATACGTGATCATTAGCATATATCCCACGCATGGGCTCTAATCTCTTATTTACGTTTACGTATATATAAATTTTCCTTAACTTGATTGACATCGTTTACAAAACTGCAATTGTATTATCAACCCGAATAAGATGTCTTCTGAATTCATCACAGGAAAGGTAGTCGGAGAACTAACAAAATCTGATGATCTCAAAGCTATTGCAATGATGCAACCTTCGCGTGTTATCGTTGATGATATCAAGGATATGTAAATGTCACGAGTTGGTTTCTTTCTGTTAATCTCGTCTTTGATGAGTTTCACCTCTGATTGTCTTTGAAGATGTTTCTCGCATATGTTTCTTCTTTTGTTTTAGTAATTAATTCCCGAACGAGTATGAACGTTCGTTTTACAAGTTATCCGATTTTTGCAGAAATCAAGGTACCCATTTCTATTCTAGGAGCTAAACTCGACAACTAGTCTCCAGCATTTTAAAAAAAATAAAATGAAGAAGTTTAAAAAACCCGAGATAATCAAAATTATACACATGTTGTATGTATCTGATGATGCATGACTGCAAAAACTGTTGTATATATTATCAGACTCTCAGCATGTTGTACGATGAGATTTATTCGAATTAATCAGAGGAGGTTGTGTTTTGCTTACAGGTAGACAGCATTGTGAAGACATTTAAAGGGGTTGATCACGGCTGGACTTTGAAATATGACATCGGAAATAAAGAAGCTGTCAAGCAAGCTGAAAAGGCTCATGAATACACGTTAAAATGGCTCTCTAAGTATGTCAAGTGTTAGTCGTGATGACGTTTATTCCCACAGCTACTAGCCACTATCGGTTTGTTATGGTTGTTTAAGGCTATATTCTAGTCAGTCGCACAGTATCATATTTGTATATTTCATCATATGCTTCTCGACATTACTGTTCAAAATTTCACTCAGCGATGGATCAATAAATCCGATGTTTTTATTCAATCACGGATGAATAAATCAAGCCAATGTCTATAATGGTATTAATACTCATAAAATTCGTATAAAAAAACTCTTATCTCTCTGCTTCTCTCCGTGAAACTAACCCTGCTTTTTCCTCCATGTGACTGAAGCAGTGTTTGAACGACCAGTCGACCATATTCTTGGTTTCGGGAAATATTGTTCGTAACCAACCTTCTGCAACTCATCTCAAGACCATAAACCTCATATATTCCACTTTATCTTTGTTACGCATAAACAAATTGATAGAAGTTACATATGAATATGAACATCAACATCCTATCTATATACCTATGGGTACCAGCTAACAATCAATAACAACAGCTCACCTTTGTTTGATATCACAATTTGAACTTTAGTTAATCAGTGGTTCACTAGTAGATTGTAGGTAAAGCAAAATGCAATAAAACCTTAAAAGAACCTATATACATATATATTTTATGTATAGTATCAGATCATTTTTGCAGGAGAAAATTATTGGAGTAGGGAAGCGATTAGTAATAGCAAGAAAAAATTATGGCAAGAGTTTTAATTTTGTTAGGCTTTTTGTGAGTTATTAGGGCTATTCCTATGGAAACTGTCAAATAATTTCTTTTGTCAGGTAGATGGGAAAACTCACTTTTCCACTATGGCTATTCAGTTGGGGGTCTAAAATGAGATGTGCGCTCGAACAAGTCCCGCCGACTACTGATTTTTAATCATCAACTGTACAAATTTGTATTAAAATAATAATAATATGTATAGAAGTTGTAGGTACAGAAAAACTACTCGTCACGTGGTCAAACGAGATGGCACGAAATGGACGAATGAATCTCACCAAAGGATCCTTCAACTAATCTCAAAAATGAATGACAGTGATAAGTTAAATCAGCTGTCAGATAAGTCAAATCAGCTGTCAGAGTTACTTTTACGAATATAGGATCTGTGAAGTATGGATTCTTTCCTGTGAAGATAGATCCGCGAAATACATGATAAGAAGACACATCTCGAGATAATCAGAAGGCGAGATAAAGATGACTGAATGAGGTGATAGTTAACGAAGTGAGTAATAGCCCTAGACGAAGATAAATTATTGAGCAAGAAACCAGGACACTTGTAGCGACAAATTACCGAAATTATCGGCGAAAGAGATGGGAAAATTTTATTGAAAACGATTTGGGCGAAGTGTAAAGTAGACTCATGTGAATTGTGTGATTTCTGGCGAAGTAAAATGAGTTGTACTCCATTATGTAGTTTTCCTATAAATAGAGACCTTAGATGATTGTAAAAGGGGTTCGATAATTTTTAATGGGAGAGGTTATGTTGATAGGAAGCAAGTGAGAGTTCTGGTGAGTTCATATACCTTGTAATATCATCATCATCATAGATTCAATAAAGAATAACTTTGATTTATTCTCTTAAACATGTCATGGGATTGTTGTAATTATTATCTCGGGTGTACCAATGGATTTCCAGTCACTACACCATATTTTGCATTTAGTAACTTTCATTTCTGTCACTAAATGGGGTTGTAACACAAATCTACCATTACAAAAGGGGGTGTAGCAAATTTTCGTAACAAACATGTTACCGTTACTAATCTGTGGTTGTAACAGCTTTCGTAACAAAATCAAGCCGTTACGAAATGAAAATTAGTAACCAAGGTCAGACCGTTCTAAAGAGAGGGAGTTGAAGTTGTTCTTGAGTTTTGTTATTAAATTTTTTTAACGAGTTATTCCTCACGAAAAGTATGGTTTTACAAATCTTAGAAGTTTTGTTTGTATCTGAGATCTAAGAGATAGAGTAATCTTTGAGTTTTATCTTGAAAATTTCATTGAAATTTTAAAAGGAAAATTTATCTTAGGGTTCATAGCAAAGATAACTTAACTTCATTAGTTAAGGATCATAAACAACTCGGTGAATCAAGAGTTAATTCGTAAGTATCAGTTGAAGCTGATTAATGGCAAGAGTACTGAATCGAGCAAAACACATAATAGCAGCAAGAAAAAGCAAACGTTTAGAAGCAAGAAGAGGAGGAAGAATGAAGATAGGAGAAACATCATCTGCAGTAGGAAGGTGTGGTATGACTGGGCAGCAGAACGGTGGTCCTGCCGGAAACAACTTTCTCGAAGGATCGGTCCATACTACTGATACCGAGACTGTTGTAGGAGAAGAACCAGTTCATGAGGAAAGGGAATAAAATATCAATGAACAAAATATGACCTTGGAGCAATTAAGGGAGACACTTCGTCAGGAAAGAGAAAGAGAAAGGGATTTGGTGGAGCAACGAACAAGACTCGCAAGACAGAAAGCTACTTTAATGCAGGAAAATTGTCAACTCAATGAAGAAATAACAATCAATGACTCATGAGCAGGAGATTCATACTCAAGGACGAGAATAAGTTCATCAGCGAGGAGGAATTTACATATGAGAGATGATGTACTCGAAAATAATGAAGATGAGGAAAAAAGAGACGAAGAAAGAAGAGAACGAATGAGGAGACGCCGAAGAGAGAATAACGAAGAAAAAGAGATGATGAGAGCGTTGGAAGAAACTAGATGGGAGGATCAGAGGAGAAGATTCGAAGAAGAAAGAAGACGCGAAGAAGAAAGGATATACGAGGAAGAAAGAAGACACGAAGACGAAAGAAGACACGAAGAAGAAATAATAAGTGTACGCGAGGAAGGCGGTGGAAATTTGAATCAAGCAGTTTTTAAACGAATTGCGAGATATGAGGACGCTGATAAATAATTTGAGAAGAGGAGAAAGGGTACAATTAGCAGAAGCAATAGAGGAGGCTGATAAATCCCCATTTACTTACGAAGTATTGCATGTGGGAATCCATGAAAGATGCATGTTGCCAACCTTTGGAAGCATATTCAGCGGAACAGAAAGTGCAGTACAACATTTGAAGCAGTGCACTTTATCATTGATGAAGTGGGGACGAAATAATGCGATGATGTGTAAGTATTTTCCTGCGAATTTGACGGGAGAAGCATTGGCTTGGTTTGATGGATTACCATAAAGATCTATTTCCTCATTCAGTGATTTGCAGAGGATATTACTGATAACTTATATCAGTAATAATATGATAAGACCAGGAATCAAAACCTTGTTTAACCTAAGACGAAGACCTGGAGAAAGTTTGCTAAGTCTGGTGACTAGATGGAGGATTGTATGTAGTGAGCTCGCTGGAAGAGTAGATGAGAAGAATTTTATTTTGGATTTTGTAAACGCCCTGATCCCGACTGATCTCTTTTACACCAAAATATTCATAATCATAAACTCATTATATTTGAATGAATTGAGGGAGTATCAAGAAGAGTACATAGATCTAAAGGAAAAGCAAAAGGAGGTTAACGAAACACAAATCCCATCAAAAGAAGGAGCTTGGCGCCTTTTACCCCGAATGGCGCATGCAGTAGAAAGCGACTCGAAGATAGACCCTATATTCGTCCGCATGTACGAAACCATGCCAAAGAATTTAGGAAAGTTAAGAGAAATCCAAGAGGATTATGTAGCCCTGGAAGAACTTCAAGACGGTACTTATGAAAATTGGTGAAAAGAACCATTAGGCGCCAACCCAAGGAGCAGGGCGATCCAACAACGGGTCAACCCAGTTCGATAAACATTGGACTGGGGTATGGAAAGGGCGAGACCAGGCCCAGCAAAAGAAGGGAAAGTTCGTAGACCCAGTCTACACGAAGCTAAAAACTCCCATATCCGAGATACTCAAGAAGATCGACGGAAAACATAAAAATCACTTATCCGTGGAACAGAGGTCAGCAGCCAGAGCGGGCCAAAAATAAAACTGACTTCTGCGAGTTCCATCAATTCCATAGCCACACGACAGACTCGTGTAGAGACTCGAAGAAGATGGTACAAGATATGACGATGAAGGCAAGCTTCAAGAGTACATCGCACAACCAGTGATCCCACTCGCAGCTGGAGCACCCATACATCATGTGGAGATCCCTCGTGAGGCGCAGTATCTAGGGTGCAATACAATATCGCACTCGGCAATCGTTGCCCCCACACCTGAAGCAAATATTACAAGATGAATTCACAAGCGAAACTTCGAAGGTGATGAAGTTTTCAGTGTATCTAGAGAACCCCTGATTGGGGAGTGGATAAAATTACCTATCAGCTTTTCATCCACGGAGGTACCTGATGGAGGACAAAACCACAACGACCCACTAGTGGTCACGATGGCCATAGCTCTTCCTGAATGCGAAGGCGAGGAAGAAAGACCAAAGGCGTTCCCTTGGGCAATGCCCAAAATTATACTCGACGGAGGTAGTTCCGTCGAGATCCTGTTTTATGAAACATTTAAACAGATGGGCCTTAGAGACGATTGCCTAATACCCTCTACCTACAACATATTTGGCTTTAACGGCTCCTCAACCCGCCCAAGGGGCGAGGTGACATTAGAAATCCTTGTGGGAAAAATCCTCACCTTAACTACTTTCTGCGTGGTAGATGTACTATCGCCCTACACAGCTATTGTCGGGCGATCCAGGGTCCATGGGATCAAAGGAGTGGCCTAGACCTACCATCAAAGGCTAAGATTCCCTACGCCCGAAGGAGTTGCAGAAATTATTGGAGACTCTGGAGAGGCAAAATACAGCTACAAGATGGACGTCCAGAACGGCGAAAATAAGGTAAACTCCCAAAGGCACAAGCAAGGAGGTCCAGAAATGACAATAATTTGGTTGAAATTCATGACAACATAACAATAACTAATGCGCCAAAATGCTCGGACGATGCTCCAGCCTCGTGCAACGCTATAACCTCGGGGTCGCCTACTTGGCCATTATCGCAATCACAGAACCTCCCCGATGAGGTTGAACACGAATCTAACCTCCAATCAGAGGATGAAACCGCCCTTATCCTAAAAGAAAAGGAAGAAGGCACCATCGAAGGAAACACGGGAGAACGCCAAAACCATTTGAGAACTGGTACAGAGCATAAGGTGACACTAATGCACCAACAAGCTGTCTGTAAGAAATTGGGCCACATACACCTATGACGAATCATGCCACAGCCAACGATATTTGACATAACTAGGATGTCAGAGATAGATGGAGGCAAGCGAACCAGCATTGACACCAGCGAACTTGCGGGGACCTCTTCACGAAATAGTCCACAAAAACTCAACCGACTCACAAATGACGCATCAACAGGTGAACTGCTATCCCTGATGGATAGATATTCGGGTTACAGATCTCCAACTAGCAAGGATAGAATGCAAGAACATCTTTGGCCTTACAAAGGAAAATGCCTAGAGTAAGCAACGATGATGAACCTAGAGCAAGACGAGTTTGGTAGACGAAGGCGTACTCCCTTGGAATTTTCAAGCTTAGTACTGAGCCCTTGGCCATTAACCAAGAGTTGAACCAACATCGTTGAGACCCTTCGGGGTGACACATGACAACGAGCTACTATACAATATCACTTTGCAATACGGGCAGAAAACACAACCCACAGGCACGACCCGGACCATCACGTCACTAACAAACTCGTGGGTCAGGACATTCGAACCACCACCGCACCAGATAGCGGAAACAGCGCCCAAAGGGCCATTAACAAAGTAATCTCTCATATGACCCGGACAAATACATACGCACGGGGAGCCAGTAGATGCGATCGGCTACGCAATATACCATGGGCCAGTCGGACTATCCATAGATCGATGACTGAAATGACCCCGATCGTTCTCACCTCAGCTACAGAAGCGATCGCAACAGCTGAGGCAACAATCCAAATAGATGAGGCCTCAACCCTAGGAAGAAAACCACCTCGGAGACGGCGCCCTTGAAGCCAACCAATCCTGAGGAGAACCCATATTTGGTCCCTCAAAGGGTTAACAACTGTCACTGGAGGTATACCCGAGGACACAACAAGTATGCCCATCAGAAACAATTTGACTCAGCCAGCAAAACTCTGCATGAGATCCTACCATGCCACTACGAGTCGTAGGAACCGATTCCCAATCGAAGAGGAGCCTGCGCGATCATTGCCGAGGCATATGATGAAGCACACAAGCTTCCCAAACTTATTAGGGAAGCAATAACGCACACATAACATGCTAAGTACCCAGATCAACACAAAGCCCATGTAGGCTGACGCTCAGAAGGTCAACATATGAGAATAGTGCCTAATCCCTACTTGTAAACAGGTCATGAAACCTCCCTCAAATGTACTAAGGGTTCACCAAACCCTCTTTTGAAGATAATAAAATTACCCCTTTTGGGTATTCTCAAACATCTGACCACTCAAAGGGAAAGTATAACCTAAACTGGACACTATTAAAAAGCCCACAAAGGAACGAAGGAGAAAGGAAGGTCTGCTATATTTGAATCCCAACACTGTAAGAGATGACCTATCCAATTAAGGAATTGATCACTCCTAGTTTATGTCACCCATGGTTGGACCAAGAATATACACCAAAATCCTTTAAAACAAGCAACACGAGACTATAAAAGGATAAAAGAAAGAAATCACTAGCCATGTTGTTAGATAAGTTAATGGGAAATATCAAAAGAGCCTCCCACATTTGAGGACTTCCCAAAGATAAAAAAAGTATTTTCGTCTCGCAAGGAGCACGAGAAACAACCAAACAACGCTTACTAATACACCCTCGGACGATAACCAGAGGTCAAAAGAAGAAAATTCAAAGTCCTTAAAAGGCAACACCTACATGTACAAGAGGGCAGGAAAGATCAAGTCTGTCCATCATCAGGAGCGCCTTGATCAGTGTCCATATGATCCTCGGCATCAGGAGTCTCTTACTCAGGCTCGGGCTCGACGAATGGTGGTGGGATCGCAACATTAGCAGCAGCAGCTACAGCAACCTGTTGACGCTCACGAAGCACATCGGCTTTACAGACCTTTGTGACCAAAGCCTTGCACTCCGCGCGAAGTTTGCTTAACTTTTCATTCTTATCGGTGCGCTCAGCTTCCAACTCTTCTTCATGTTGATTCACCGACTCATTTAGCTCCTCATCAAGACTATGCCTAGCAGCTCTCTCTTGCACCAATATCTTCTCCAACTCTGCACTTCGCTTACGAGCCGCTGCAAGCAAAACAAACGGAGACGGTCAGTTTGATAGAAATATCATGAAGGATAGATACGTAAACAACGAATATTTTCATCGATCAACCTTCATTCTCAAATAAAACGGCAGCTAAATTTTGTTCTAATTGAATCTTTTCGGTGTCTAGAGCAGTAATCCTTGCTTCAGCAGGAGTTATAGCCGCATCACCAGTAGGGCATGATAACATATGTCTATCACGCTCCCTCTCAAGTGAGATAAAATTCCGCTTGAGTTGCCTCAATGCCTCCCTATCATCCTCGGCTTGCGCCAATTAAGGCAAATGATTGGTATGCCATTCAATAAGTTCATCTTTCTGAAGTCGAAGGAGCTTTATATCGTCCGAGCATTCCACTGCCACCTTCTTAGCCTTATCCAACAGCCCACGGAGCTCCACAATGCGATCCCGATGTACATTTACATCCTCCTGAAGTTTTGCATTATCTTGCTCCAAGGAGTCAATCTTACATTGACGCGCACTCACATCGAGTTTAAGACTGATACGTTTTCTAGCATGCCTATGACTAGCATTATCTATCTGCTCCTCCAACCGTTTGACCATGGCTACCACTAGAGGGTCTAGTTCAGAAGTCTAAACCTACTATGACGACATAAAAACTTAAACGAAGGAACAAATAAATACCTTCTAATTCTCTCTTATCCTGGCGAACAGACAAGGCTTTCTGCTTAGCCATCGTCACGGCATAACGAAGATTCTGAACCTCTTGTTCAAAATCCCTGGATCGCTTCCTAGCGACACGAGTAGTCCTCAAATTATTGCTCTTGTACATCGGACAACAACACCAGTCAAAACTGGGGCACTCAGAAACTTAAAAACAATACAAAAACAAAAGGTGTACAATACATACCGCATGCACGAGATGCTGCTGAGTAGACTTAGGTAAAGAAGTCATGATATGAGCTTGGTCGTCCTCGCTCAGTCGAGCATACTGGTCCGAGCACAACATCTTCATCGCCTCGGACCTTCCAAACACGGTGGAAGACGAACTAGAGGGACCCACTGGAGCAGAAGGAAAGCCGCTCGCAAAATTGTTTGGTACACCGGGAGTACCTATACTCGGAACTACTGGAAGAACACCACCAACATTAACATCATCATCAATCCGAGCACTCGTATCGAGAAGAGCACCCTTGTCAGCGGGATCACTCGCCTGGGGCAGACTCACTTCCTATCCAAAAGCACCACCATCGAGATTGACGGGATCATCAAAGCTTGGTCAAAATCATCAAAGAATGCATCAGTAAGGTCCAAAACTTCATTTTCACCAAATAGCGCACCAACATCCACCTCCATGGCAGGCTCTGCCACATTGGTCGAAGCATTAGATGGCCCAGAACCATCAGCAACCCTTCTCATCTGCCAAAAACATGAAATCATCAGCTGCTAAGGCATACAACAGGGGCAAGGTATGTATATATACTTCAAAATATTAAAACAGTATTTTATACCTTAGCATCCTTAATAGCCCGATCAGACTGAGAAGAACGCCTATGAGAAATGACCCATTTAAGCTCCCAAGGCTTGTAGGAGGGCAGATGGGCGTGCATCTCAGGAAGGCCGGGAAGAACATTGCCAAGTTCATCCCAACCAAAAATGTAAGGCCCCACAATCCGAATAGGAGCAACAAGCCACTTGGCATCATGAGTCTTACGAAGAGAACGCTGAGTAGAAATAGGAGGATCTAAATCGGTCATAAGCGGAGGACCTCGGATAGCTCTCCGAGATCTAGAAATCCCAACTCCAAAACCGTCAAAGGTATCGCACTGTTGACACCAATAGTTCTCCACAAAAATATCAGAGTTGTACAAATCCGTCTGAGAAGGAACGAACTGATTCAACTCGTGCACTAGTGGAAAATGGCATTTTAAAGTCTGCTTGGGATTTATGATTAAGACTACCCTGGGCTTACTTTATAATTTGGGCTTCCGAAGGTAATAATTTTGCACGGAAAAGCAAATCTAGCTTACGTGGAAGTCGTAATATAGGTTAGTAGTTCGGTAAAGAATTAGAGTTTCTATAAGGAGTATAGTTAAGTCTGCCGGTGTAAATAGTTTCTCTGGTCCGAACTTCCGAGGTTTCCTTATATTTTCCTTCCTTTATTATCACTTCTTTCTCAGATATCTCTTTCCATCTCATTTCCTATTCCTAAACGAGTGAAAAACCAAATAAAAATCTCAATCTCGGTTTCTCATCGTCTTCTCTTGTCTTTCTTATACTCAGATTCATCATTGAAACCCTCCATGAAAACTCTGCACTTGTTTACATCGATTAAGATTTGAATCACCAGTTGCAATCTGAAAATACCGTTGGTAATGCAAGAGCAGGATCAAATAATTTTAAATCAGATGTTCTATGACCTTTTAGATTCAACTCAAGACTTTCAATACAAGATGTTGAATCTATTGAATCTAACAATTAAGCTACTGAACAAGATGTTGAAGGAGGAGAAATTATTATTATTATAGATCACAATCTAAGAAGTGGGTTCTTTTCCTCTTTAATTTTGTTATGCAAATCCTAATTCTTTCATTTAGATTTTGTGTAGATTGTAACTGATGTACTTTTTTGTGTTTATCATTCGTAGGTTAAGATGTCTATCTGTAAAGGGAATCCTAAAAAAGTCCAGTTTGGATGGTGGTGAAAAGATTAACAACTCCCAACAACTTCTAAGGTATTCAAGCATTATTGCTTCATATGATTTCAATTTCTTAATTTAGGGTTTATTTAATCTTAACAGTGTTTGCTTATTTGGAGTTGAAATACATGGATTTGGATATTTTTTAATTGATTTTAATCATGTATATTGTCACTGGTAATTCAATTTTGGTATTGGTTATTTTCTGTTTTTCTCATTTTTTCAGTTATGGAATTTCTTGAATGGATGAAAGTTGCTTGTAAGGGGTTCTCCTGCCATTTATGTGTACTTTATGTTTTTCTTGTTGTTGATGTGTGGTTATGCTCCAACGGTGGTATATATTCTGTCATCTGTGGTATGTTTGATGGTTGCTCTCATGTTTCAAAAGTTAGTCTTTGAATTGTATTGTTTGGATTTTAGGTTCTTTAAGGAAGCTAGTGTGGAAGAATGAGAAGATGCTGAAATACTTAACCGAATATCAGGTGTTTGTTTAATTACTTAAGTTGGAATATTTTTTTGCAAGATTATTCTGTTTTCGGGTAAGATTTAGCTAATGAATGATGTTGTTTTGCTAATTGTTAGAATAAAAAAGGGGGTAAAGTCAAGCTACAATCTATGATGATACCATGTCTGAATCCGATCAACTGAGAAAGGGAAAGCGTTGTAAGGTAACTCCTCGTTCTCAAATTCATATATATGTTCCAAATGTTTTTTTTTCTTTCCATGTTGTACTTGAACTTAGCTTTTATATACTTAGTGCTATTTGTATCCCTTGTACGGTCACTGATTAGTAATGAGTGTGGACAATTTTTTTGACTCTGCTGTGTGGCTTGTTTACCATGTTTGTTTACATCTTCCAGTAGTTTGATACTACTTGTCGAGATGATAGGCCCCCATGTTTACTCTCGTATCTCTTAATTATTATTATTATTGTGTAGATTTAGTTTCTTACGCTAGATAGTAAGATACGACAAATGAGAATACATTTTCTTCCATTGATGAATAGGGGTTCAACATTTTGCCTTCCTAAAGCAGGTGAATTTTGTTCAATTGGTAGTATTTTAGGCATCCAACTCCAACATAAGAAAGAGTAGATTCATGCTAAAGATTTTTTGTACCATTTGAGGATTATGTGTTTTATATAACCAATCATAAGAAAGAGTAGCATTTCTGGCTCAAGTGCAGATTGTCAGCTAATCTATATTTTTTGTGGGAGGATCTGTCTTCTGCTCCAACATGAGCCATAGTTCCTTCCTGTTGTATTTCGTTTCCATTTAAATTATATTACTTCCTGTTGTTCTCTTGCCTTGGATGTATAATACTGTAAGTGCTAATACTATAAGTTCAACATTAGTAACTGTATTTATATCCCTTTTGATGACCATTTAAGTTGATCATAATCATGTTTAGGTCATGAAATTTCCATTGGTGATTTTCATGTTTATTTTTCAGTTTCCTTGGTTTGGTTAGTATAGTTTCTCTTCACAAGGTATCTTTCCTCGGCTTTGTTCATTTAAATATTTTTCAGGTTAGATTTATTATTTGTGTGCTGTCAATCATTTGAATAAGTTCTTGTTATAGGCTTGTAGGATTTATGTAAATGGTGAAATTGATTCATTTATGTTGTCTCTCATGTGAGATGTACAGGTAATCATGGATTACATGCTAACAAACCCGAGTGACACGGCAACTTGAATGTTGATTAACATCTTTCATACAAATACAGAGGTTGAGCTTGTTGGGTGCTTAATGGACCTGATTAGAGACAGTTTGTTAATAAATGAAGGCATAGATAGTGAAGTCCCTCCTTAACTTAGTGTAGATTTTCTGGTTTATTAGCTTGGAACAGGAATATGAAATTAAGTAGATGAAGTTTTGAGATTTGGAAAAAGTATTTTAGACTGTTGGCGCTTTTTAATGCAAATTTCGTTTTGATTTACTGTCAATTTAGTTTTTTTTGATCGGTGCAGCTTAATCAGCTTTGAAATAAATTAATTTTTTGATCAATAAAACCGTGATGCAGTTGAATCAGCTTAATTTGGATTCAGCTGGATCACTTCCAAATTTTTTTTATAAAATATGTTCAATATAAAAGTCTGTTTCTGTCAGCCTATCAGTTGACTGTCCAAGATAGACGTTTTCTAATAGATTCCAGGGGTCCCAGAAGCAGTCTTTTCGAGAATTAAGACTACAAATTTCGGGCCCCCAGAAACAGACGTTTCTGGTAGACTTATTTTTTCAATTTTCCACTAGTGGTGCTCGGTAACCTTACCCTGACTTCGATGAGAACACTCTCGGGCGATCCTATAAAAATTATCATTGGGCTGAAATATAGCTCGCTGAGGGTCAAGATTACACAATACCTCGTATTGGAAAGGATCCAGCGGACAGTACAGAGGAAGACGAGGGCCCGCATCGAGTTGGCCCACTGCCACAATGATCTCGTTGGACCACAAGGGTTCTCTGTAAAAAGGCTCTTCGAAAGAACACCAAACTGACCCTCAGGAGTAGCAAAAGAGATCTGAAACTTTTGAAGACGATGTCTAACCCTCACCGATTCCATAAAATCATCATCAGAAATACCGGTGGAACAGTCGGAGCATGGATTTCTCATCGGACCTTTCCCGGTATTGCTAAAAAAGCAAATAGAAGGAAGGAGTTAATACAATTGCAAATAAAGAAAAGAGAAATCAAAAAAGGTGGACAAAAACAAATAATGACGGTTCTCAGAAACTTCACAGACGAAGAATAATGGAGGAAATCATCAAAACAATCATGATGATCACAAAACCCAACAAAAATAAATCAATGAAAAGAACCATTGATCCAGACAAGTATAACAGACACACAGTTCAAAGTAATGGTGTAAAACTACCGGAGAAAACAAAAGGAAAAGTAAAACCAGGGGACCATACCGTCTTGAAGAGCGAGATGGAGAGTTTCTCCCAGACATAATAAACCTCTTTATAGGAGACAAGAAGTTAAGAAGGAACAGTAAGAGACAAAGGAGAGAAAGAATGAAAAAGTTCTGAACTCTGAAAACAGATAATAAAGGCGACATTCTGTCCTCCCAAAAGATTTTATAAGAAACCAAGGGATAACCAACCGACGCCTCAAATCCAACTGGTAAAAGCGCACTAAAATTGCAGATGTGGCGGAAATCGCGGACGTGGCGAAAAGGAAAGGATAGTTACGAAGTTTTCTTCCCATCATGCCATCGGCAAGTTGAAAAGAAAAGGAGAAAAATGTGAGGGTAAAATACCCGATGTCCACGTGTCAACATCCTAAGGGATGAACCCATGATAAGATAGGAGCATTGAATCATCCTCTAAAAAGGTGAGTTTGTCTGAATCGAGACGCCTGCTACAACGTCACATGAATGAAGCATGTAAGGAGTAGTCTAATCCGCTCAGAAGGTCAAGTCTAAAAAGAAGGACCGCATTTAATGAAGGATAAGGGCAAGATGTGGGCAGATCTATATCGTGACAGAAGACTCAGACGATCTATACTGCAACCCAGAAGTGAAAGAGCACGAGGTTCTCCAAAGAAGGGTCGCACGATATGGAGGAGAGCGAGACAACTCGGAGGGAGAACCAAGCAAGTCATCAGGAGGGATAGTATAGAACCAGTCTGAAGCAGCGAAGGCGATTTACGATGGACCTAACAGTTCGGATAAACAAGCCTCCACGAGTCTAATTCCCCTATAAATACCAGTCCATGTAGAAGGATATGGACAACTTATGTATTATTAAATGGTCTTTCTACAAAGAGTTCCTGAGAGAGATCTAGACAGAGAAGAGTAAGAAATCTAAGTGATATTTGCAGCTCCTTCAAGGGTAAGACCTTATAATCAATAAAGAACACATTTTCTTTCCCGTGGATGTAGGTCTTCATGGCCGAACCACGTTATATGCTTGTGTTAATCTTTACTTTTCATGCTCTTTTCATCTTGTTCATCTTGAATCTTGTATAGTTTAGTAGTTTATAGCCTTTAGATCTATATGGGTGTAGTCCTCAGAAAAGATGCAACTACACAACTAATATCGCACAGGAGGTGTGGGGATTAAGTTTCCCAGTTGATAGAGTTCTCCCTTATATAGTCTTTCAAATCAGGGTTTGCAATTAATATTAGATTGGTAACAAAGCATTCAATATTCACCGTTAGATGAAAACCTGATTAGATTCAAGCTAATATCGTTCAACCGTTAGATCGAAAACTTAGATTGTTACACGCAAATGAAATGTACTATTTTGGGTTTATGTAACCGTACCCAAACATGAACATTTGTTAGTTCAACAATAGTTAACCAATGGTTAGCCATATGATCACTTCATATCAACCATGTTCTTCTCACCATAACTAGTTCAAATGACTCAAATGAACTAGTTAGAGAGTTTTTCAATTGCAAGGAAATCTTATGTAACTACATAAGACACAATGGAAGCAAAAATGATTTGATTCACTCGAATCGGTTCATGAACTATATATCCATGTTTTGCATTTAGCATTCCTTAGTTAATATAAATAAGTTCACAAACAATCGTCTTTAGATATAACCAGCTTAAGTTCGCAGACTTAAGTTTCCGGAAGGAGTTCTCAAACTCCAGCAGATTTTCTCGAGTCGAGAACTTCCGCCAGTTCGCGGACTAGGTTCGCGGTCTGAGTTCGTGGACTGAGTTCACGGCTCTTGTTCCGGTTCTCTTGATCAACAAAGTTCGTAAACTTCGGTTCAAGGAAAAAGGACTTATACATATATGTATTTCCACACAATGTTTATATCCATCATTTTTTATATAATCTAAACTCTCATTTCAATCATCGAAACATTTTTAGAGGACGTTATATTGTTGTTATTCACAAACCATTTTTCGTCAAAATAATTTTCAATGTGATTGAAACATAACATGACTTTCGTCACTAGGTAAAGATGAACTTGGACAAAGCGAAAGCTTACCAACACATATTTCGAGAAATAGATAGGCGAGATAAACTCGGCTCGAAATAGCAAATGTTTATAATCAACGTCTATATAGCAAAACGACTTTTGTCTCAAGATAGGAGATAGAGTAGATATACTTTTGAGTGATAGATACGTTCAAGTATCCACATACCTTTTAGTCGATGAAGATCCACCAGTTCCTTGAGTAGTCCTTCGTCTTATATGATGATCGCCATGTAGTTCTTGAGCTCAACTATACTTTCTATTCTAGTCCGAGACTTAGCTATAGTAGACTAGAAATCAAGACTTATAGTTTTGATCACTAACATTGACAAACATGCTTGAGATAGCAACGCATACGAGTTCGACCGAGAAATGCTCTAACAAATACAACCGTAGAAAAGGTATGGGAGGCAATTGTATTGACTGAAGAAATTCCTATTCCTCTGAATATGGGGATGGAACCGCCACCGGGGAGAAGGATTCATGAGTTTTGCAGAAATCACGGGCACCATACTAATGACTGTAGAAACGCCCGAAGAATGATACTTTGTCTGATAGAGCAAGGAAAGTTAGCCCATTTCTTGGAAAATCAGGGACCACTACCCCCACCTCCACTTCGTGAAAATAATCAAACCAACAAGCTACACCAGTTTACCGTGTCAAAATAGATAGAGGGGCACAAAGGTTGAATTGCAATTCAATAATACGTTCTGCAAAAAGCATTGAGAATTTCCATGATAATGTATTAAGAAGAGTATACAAGAGAGATTTCAATGGGAACAAAATATTTAGTGTTGCGAAGAAAGGACTATTGGAGGAATGGAAAAAGAGGGAAATCACATTTTCAGCTATGGATGCGCCTAAAGGAGGAACTTTACATACAGATTTGTTGGTTATAACCCTTACTTTCGGCAAACATTCGCGATGGGAAGATGATCCTACTAGGGACAGGAAGACTTGGGCGATGGATCGGATATTAGTGGATACAGGGAGTTCGGCTGATATTTTGTTTTATCATGCATTCAAGACCATGGGATATAAATACTTTGATCTGTACCATCTACTGACAATATATATGGATTCAATGGAGTGGCTTCGAGACCAAAGGGTGAATTGATTGTAAAATCTTCGCGAGAGAGTTGGAAACGGAGGTCACCATTTGTGTGGTTAATGTAGATTCACCTTATAACCCCCTTATAGGTAGGCCCTGGGTGCATAGCATAAAAGGGGTTGCATCAACATTTCATCAGGAAATTCGATTCCCAATGCCAAGCGGAATAGGCGAGATAAAAGGAGATTTGAAGGATCCGAGAGAATGCAGTGAAAAATATGTTCACAACTACGAAGAAAAACTAAAGAATAAGAAAAACAGAAGAAGAGAGTGTTAGAAGAAAAGAAGGAAGAAGAATTGATGATATACATGGACGAAGCAAAAGAGGGATTGGCTATACCAAGAGAGATTCTTGAAATTGAAGAAGATTCCTTACAGCAAGTAAAGGAACCATATCCATTTGATGAATCAATCATGAAATTCGCAGGAGTAAAGTCCATGAAGGAAATAAACTTGAGAAGCGAAGAAAAGCAGAAAATAGTGAAAATTTGAACGAAGATGGAGATGAACAAAGAGAACAACTGTCTTTTGTGAACATCCTTAAAATCTAGTTTATATCAAAAATGTTTTCTATAATTGTGAAGTATACTGACAAATGAATAAAGGGAAAAAATATGTATTGAAGTATCTTTTAAAAATATTCAAAAGGAAAATATCTATTTGGGCAAAATAATACCTCTTCAGCAGGCATGTAAGACCTCACTAGGAGGCTGATAAGACCCACGAAATAAAATAAGAACTTAAACCCTTCGCCTATGAAGGTTGGGGACTCATGGTGTGCACCTTAGTTCGGACGAAAGTGTAAGAGGCACATATGTAAGTCCTAAATCACGTCATGTTGAACAATTCCCAGAGATATAATTAGGGGCAATAATAAGACATATCCGCCAGTCCCTTTTATGACGGCCTTCGGTAAGGAGTGCAGAAATAGGACTAGGGCGCCGACGTACTCGGTTGAGTTGCGGGTTCCTGGGACGTTTGAAGCGTTACCGGCCATGACCGTATGGCAAGTCCTGGCTACGATGCACTCGGTCCCAAAGAAACCCCACATAGGGTGTGACTTCGTAACCATAAGCCACATCAGCGAAGGGATAAGAAGTCACGAAAAACAACTGATTGTTGTAATAACCAGATGGGAAGAGCTCAAAATGCATGTTAGGGGAAACTTTCTTGAAGGGGCAGTCAGGGGGAATATAAAGGGACGACACCCTCCAGATTAGGGAGTTGTGTAACCAACCAGACGGCAATATCACGTGGATATTATTCACGGGAATAACTAGGCATGTCGTATTGTTGAGAAATCACCTGAAGAGGTAAGAACATGATAGCTAAGACGAGGTTGATGGATCATTATTCGTGAGAATAACGAGCGCCTGAGACTTCTTCGGGAAAATGAAGACCCCGGAAAAACAGGGTGAGGCGCAATAAGACCTTGAAATAACAATTCATACCATCAATAAAAGAGTATAAGAAAAAATTCGAACAAGAGGCAAAACTCACAATACCAAAAATGAACACGAAAGGCACATTTATGAAACAAAGTCAAGAGGAAAAATTCTTATGAATAATGCATCATTACTATAGAATAACAATTGATGTTGCAGGAAAATTCCAAATGACGAATTATGAAAAACAAGCTGCAGAACCACACGCAAAAGGCAGTATAATCGACCACACATTGAACTGATGCAACGAAGGAGATAGGTAATAAACGAATAAATACAGGTATGCTTCGGAACTACTCAAAATAATAAGAGGCAAGAATATACTTTTAAATTTCTATTCTTTTGAGTATTTCCTTCGCGAAGATTCTCATTCATTAAAAGCAAAAAACAGAGGCAAGTATATACTAGAGATAGGAGTAGTATTTTTTAATTTCAAGAATGAGACTAACCTCGCAAGTTTAATTCTAAATCGCATATAGAGATAGATAGATCCTAAAATATTAAATCACTTCGGATGTCAAGCCATGATCATACGAGAAATATCCTAGCCATACTAACTATGTTTGTAGGGCCAAAATATCCCACTACACATTTTGTTAGTGCGCGAGATTCATTCATTTTCCTTAGCGCGCATCATTCATACATTTTCTTAGCGCGCGATAGAACGTAGCAAGAGCGTGCTAAGACGTAGTACGAGCGTGCTAAGACGTAGCACGAGCATCCTGAGACGTAGCACATGCGAGAAGATCCAATATGAGCGTGCGAGAATAACGCACGCCAGATTCGAAAATAGGGGATTTATTAGTTGTACTCCACTACATGTTAGCTTTCATCCACTATGTAAACACCTATATAAAGAGAAAGGAAGGAGAGAGAAAATATAAATAATTCTAAAGGGAGAGACACATTTTGTATAGAGAGACTTCATTTTCTTTATCATCTTCTTCCCCAAAAACTAGATCTAGAGATCTCCAAATACTCATTAATGGAGTCTCAATGTAACACTCATGTAATTCCAATAATCACTAGTGAAGAACCATGGATGTAGATCACATTGATCGAACCATGTAAAAAATCCTTGTGTCCATTTACAATTTTAGTATTCTTATCATCATTTTCATATTCAATATGTTTAGATCTATAGAAATCATTAAGGGGAGTTAGTTGTGGGATTTCTCACAACTACATTTTGGCGCTAGAAACAGGGAGAGAGTAAAGGATTTTATCCTACCTGCAACAAATCTTACCATATCTACAAAGTTCAGAGGAAAAAATCAAAGTTTCAGTGGAAGTTTTTCATATTCAGGAGAAAGAGCAAGAGGCAAATCTTTGAAGAAAACAATGGAAAGGCGAAGATAAAGATAAGTGGTAGACGCTGTGATTTCTGTCACAAGCAAATACTAGCACAGATGGTTCGGTGCGGTTCTTCGCAAGGAGCAGGTCATGGGATAAATTCTTGACTCTTGCACATTTGTTTTTGTTACGCGAAATTTATACATAATTGCCTCTCGCACAGTTGGTCTTTAATTATTTCGCTCGCACACTTGGTCTTTGATTATTTCGCATGAGAGGGTTAGCACGGTTCGCACAGTTGGTCTTTGATTACTTCACACAGTCTTTGATTATTTCGTATGAGAGGTTCGCACAGTTGGTATGGTGCGAGAAAATTCAAGAGGCAGGTCAAGGGTTCAAGTCTCTCTTCTCACACTTCTTTTTGCTGCACGACGTTCATACATTTCAAGGAATTTATTCACTTCTTTGACAACAACAACAACAACTCACATAAAAGCTAAGTACCACTTCCTTAAACATTTTACTTTACTTGGAAAAAATAACAAGTTTTTGATTTGGTTTACAAGCGCGATACAATCGCACAATTACAAAAAATCGAGAAAAATCTCACATATATCAAACTTTAATATTTCTCTTGGATATTTGCTTTGCTTCAAATGACATGGTATTTAACATGGAGAATAGTAGGAGGCATAATAAGACCTATACAATAGACAAAATAAGACCTCATTAGGATCATTTCCATATGAAGTATTTATCAAATGAGACGAAACAAGTCATACAAAGGAGATGAGACAAACAAAACGATTTGAAATCGGACATAAATGAAATTTTTTGACATTTGAAATATTGAATACTAATTTAAATTCTTATTTGTATTACAGCATAGCATGAGGCAGAGAATATGGAGTATTTACCTCATTTGATTTGTTCGCATACTTCTTATTCGCATTCGAGGACGAATACTTCTTATACTTCTCAAAGGATACTTCATACTTCTTATACTTCAAGGGTTGATACTTCATGCATACTTCGCAAAGCTTCGGAACTTCACAAAAGAATAGAGGCAAGTATGTACTTTTCAAGAAAAGTATTCTTTCGCATAGTTCCTTCAACAACAAAGATCAAAGGCTACCCCAACATCACGCATCTCGCTCCAACAACTACAACAAGGCGGGTTTTTCCTTAAAGATCGCTCTTCAAGAAATATTCAAGAAAAAAGAGGCATCATTCATACATTTTCTTATCGCGCGAGAGAACGTAGCACGAGCGTGCTAAGACGAAGTACGAGCGTGCTAAGACGTAGCACGAGCATGCTAAGACGTAGCACATGCGAGAAGATCCAATATGAGTGTGCTAGAATAACGCACGCCAGATCCGAAAATAGGGGCTTTATTAACTGTACTCCACTACATGTTAGTTGTCATCCACTATGTAAACACCTATATAAAGAGAAAGGCATGAGAGAGAAAAGAGAAATAATTGTAAAGGGAGAGACACATTTTGTAGAGAGATACTTCATTTTCTTTATCATCTTCTTCCCCAAAAACTAGATCTAGAGAGCTCCAAATACTCATTAATGGAGTCTTAATGTAATACTCATGTAATTCCAACAATCATTAGTGAAGAACCATGGATGTAGATCACATTGATCGAACCATGTAAAAAATCCTTGTGTCCATTTACAATTTTAGTATTCTTATCATCATTTTCATATTCAATATGTTTAGATCTATAGAAATCATTAAGGGGAGTTAGTTGTGGGATTTCTCACAACTACAATGTTTATCTCAAGTGTACAATAGAAATTCTGAAACAGATAAAGAAGTCGAAAGATGATATATTAAAGTGCAAAAGGATCCAAAGTGTCTTACCCCCAAGCTTGGGAGCGCCCAGTTAAGAAAGTGTTAAAAGGAAGCAAAATGTCAAGAACAAAGGAACCAACAAGATGCAAAGAAGAGAATCAAGACTGAAGAGATAGTTGTTGAAGAGGAACAACGCCAGTAGCTTCCATTTCGACACCATCATCACCATGAGATTGATTGGGAGAATTTTCCTAGGATGAAGGTTCATTAGCTTACTTCGAAGTAACAAAATATTTATCCTATGGAACTTCAACCTCAACTTCACCATCACCATCAGTCTTCTCGACACCCTCTTCGTCATCAGATAGAGTTTTCTCGTCGTCGGATGGTTCATCTTCGGAGAATTGTTCGAAATCGAGAGTTTCACGAGGTATTCCATGCTTATCATAAAAATCATCAAAGAACTTTTTCCTATAAGTTTCAGCATTTTTCCGAGTCAGCTTCGCGACTTTAGCAGCATCCCTCTCCATTTTACCCATATCCTCATTTAAACACTTGACTTCTTCTTTGAGCCTGAAAATTTCCTTGACATAACCATATTTCTGACTCTGCAGGCAATGAAATAAGAACATAACGAAAACGGGTCAAAAGCAAGGAATGAACACATAAAAGTAAAGAGACTTACTGTGAAGGTCTCCAACCTCCTTTTCCCATTTGTTCACAGAGTTCCTATCTTTAGAAAGTTCCTTTTCTAGTTCAAGAATGCGGGTTTTAGCATTCTTTAACCTCTCATAAGACGTTCTAGTCTCTACAAGATTGACAAGATAGCGATTGAACTCCAACGAGGAATTGGGAAAAAGTAAGATACGATTCCACCAAAATAGAAAAGAGAAGAAGGATGAAATTTTACCAAGCCCATTAAAGCAGCGTGTTGATTAATAGAAAAAGCCATATAAGCATCCTCCATCGTAGACGGATCAAGTATAATGAAAGAATAGGTACAAAATGATACCATAGATCCAACGGCAGGAGATCTGATAGCCTCATTTTGTTGAGCAGAGGTATATATATCATTCAGGAAGTCAAGATCAGGGAGACAAATAGGATCTTCAACTTCGCAAATCTTTTGCTTCTCTTTATCAAGATCATTATGTAAAACACGAAATCAGACGATCAGGAAGAGAGAATCACAAAGTAAAAGCAGATGAACATACCTGACCAGAACCAGGAAATTCAGCGATCTGGTCGTGCTTCTTAAGACGAGTCTTGATCAAGCCGGCAAGAGGAATGGGATACTGAGACGTATAAACGCGATAAGAGACGTTAAGTAGGACAAAATAAAACATGAAGAAATGAAAATTACCTTGGGGGATATCTCATACCATTTAAGTCTCCAAGTTCCATAAGCAGCAAGCCAACCATGCTTAGAAAGAGGACATGTGCGAGGTCGACCTTCGGCGTCCAATCCCCAAACCCAGGGACCATCGAGAATGAGATGGTACATCAATCCAATCTTCGTCATTAGAGAAATGAAGGGTGTAGGAGTAGAATATCGCACATATAAATAAGTATGCGAAGTAAGGTATCTGATGTAAGCGAGGACTATCGCACATGGCAAAGCTGAAGTGACGTATTGGATGATGTCAACAAGATCACGAGTAAAGTGTGATGTTTTATGCAAGGTATAGTCTGTGCGAGAATGAGTGATTGTAAATGAGCGAATGTATCGCACAGTGATTCCGAAAATAGTGGATCTCTTATCTGTCATCCACTTTGAGGAATCGCTATATAAAGGAAGCAAGTCCTCACATAGAAGGAGAGATCTTTTAGTGTGTATTAGACAAGAAACTAGGAGAGAGAAAGTCTGTTTGGAGAGGAAGTAAAGTCATTGTTATCCATTGTATCCAATTATAATCCTTTAAAGTTAATAAAGAATTCATTATGATTACTTGAGAAATAATGTAGATACATTGGAGTGTAGTTGTAAGTTTTCCTGCAACTACATTTTTGGCGCTAGGAACAGCTTTAGGTTATAAATCCTGGTAGTAAATTCGTAGAATCTTGGAAAAAGTAAGATCTGGAAATTGAAGATGGCAAGACTTGGATCTACTATTGAACAGGGAACAACAGCCAGAAGGAGCAATAGAATTGCTGAGAGAAGAAGAATTAGAAATCTTGATCAAGAGCGGAATAATGATATTGATTATGATAGAGTGAGCGTTCATACTTCGCAAACAAGTTCAACTAAAGAGGAAATACAAAGAACTTGGGATACAGGAAGAATTGAGGGGAATGATGAGAATAAGACACTTGCAGAGCTTAGACAAAGATTGATTACAGAACGACAAAGAGAAGGTGAAGAGCATGCAAATTTGATACATCAGAATGATGAATTAAGAGAAGAGAATCTTAGATTGCAAGAGCATAGATCGAGAAGTGCCACACGATCCAGGTCGAGATCAAGCAGGAGTTCATCAAGGCAAAGTCGATCCAATCAAGAAGATACTAGGCGAAGACAACGCATGAAAGCAATTGAAGAAAACTTGCAAGTAGATGATAATCCACAATACCAACAAAGAAGAAGGGATGTATCTCAATATTTGGGAACTAATCGATATGAGCATCCGCGTGAACTTCTACATCGCACACATAATAATTTCGAAAGAGAAGAAGAGGATCTGAGGCAAGGACAGATGATATTGGATGGAAGAGAAATGTTGAGAGCATAGGATGAACGCGAAAGGGAAGCTACACGTGTGAGGAACGAAAGAGACAGACAAAAAAGAAGGGAAGAAATTGAAGAGAGAGAATTGCAAGAAGCATTACGTCAAAATAACCATGATAATCGAGTAAGGCAGCGCGAACGTCATCGCATGAATGATATAGAGCAAGGATGGGTTGCAGTACAAGAAAGAGAAATATCAAGACATCGACATGATCGCACAGGTGAAGAGGAACAACATGATAGAGCACAGATTGAAACGAACACTGACAGGCGTAGGAGAAGGAGGAATATGAGATACAAGAAGCAATACGTCAGAATAATCATGAGAATAGACTGACGCAAGCAAGATTAAAAAGACCTATGCGCGAAGATATATATCAAAGCTTCAGTGAAGAAATTCTTAAAGAAATGGCAGAATTAAGAGAAATGATGAATGTGAAAAGAAATGGTGGAAGGAGACAATTAGAGGAAGCAGTGGAGGAAGCTGGGACAACTCCCTCTACAAAAAATATTCAAAGGGAAGTGATACCGCCTAAGTGCAGTTTACCAACATTCACTAGCATATTTGATGGAAGCGCATGTGCAATACAACATGTGAAAGCTTACACACGATCTCTGTTGCAGTGGGAAAACAATGATGCAGTAATGTGTAAATATTTCGCTGCGAGCCTGGAAGGGGAAGCTCTGAAATGGTTTAAAGGACTGCCAATAGAATCCATTGGATCATTCCACCACTTACAGAACGTCTTTTTAGGACAATATATCAGCAATAATATGTCAAGACCAGGGGTTGAGACTACATTTGGACTTCGCAGAAGAACAAATGAGAGTTTGCGTCATCTGACAACACGCTGGAGAACCATGTATAGTAAAATGGGAATACGAGTGGATGAGAGACACCTTATTCTTGCATTTATTAATGCTCTTTTCGCTACAGATTTATTATATACGCAAATCTTTATGATAAATGATACATAACAATGTCAGAGTTGCGCGAATTTCAAGAGGAGTACATAGCACTTGAGGAAAAACAAAAAGATATGGAATCGTATCCAGTCGCAATACCTGATGCGAAAGGTGGAAATGCAAGTTTACTCCCAAGACTGACAAATGTTGTTGCGAGTACATCGCAGGGAAATCAAGGAAGAAACATTACAGAAATGGAACAAAAACTAATAGCCATGGGTAGTGCAGATCAAGCAGAATTTGACAAAGAATACAGAGACAGACAATTTCAAAATCATGGAGGTAGTAATAAAATGAAAAGAATGGATAATCCACCAGAAAGTTCAGGAGGTCAACAACCATATTATAATAAAAGACAAGGAACTAGAAGGATAGTATGGGAACAAATAAATCTTCCAAAGTTGAACACTACAGTAGATAAAGTCTGGGAAGCTGTCATTATAATGGAAGAAATCCCAGAACCACATAATATAGGAGATGAACCACCACCAGGGAGGAGGAGCAGAGAATTTTGTGTATATCATCGCTTTCATGGTCACACAACAAGTGCTTGCATAAATGTGAGGAAAATCATATTGCGAATGATTGAACAAGGAAAATTGGATCATTTCTTAGCACAACAACCAAAGAATTTACCACCACCACCACCAGGAGGAAATGTATATGCAAAGAAGAAAGGAAAGGATACATTTGTAATTGAAGTAGGCGCGAAAGCGAAGAACCTATATTGTAATTCAATTGTACATTCATTCAGAAGCATAGAAGACTTCCATGACAATGTCTTAAGAAGGGTTTATGCAAGAGATGTTGATGGAAGGCAAATTCTTAATCTTCCGAAAATATCACCATTGAAGGATTGGCAAAAATAGATTATCTCATTTAGTGCGGAAGAAACACCAGGGGGAGGGGAGTCGCATGAATGTCCATTAGTAGTGAGATTAGGAATTAATCCGAAGCCAAAAATAGAAGATGATGAAGAAGATGAAGCAAACACTTGGGGGATAAATAAAATACTTATAGATCCCAGAAGTTCTGTTGATATTCTCTTTTATTCTACATATAAAACCATGGGTGGAAGGGACGAAGAATTGATTCCTTCAACGTACAAAATTTATGGCTTCAATGGAACTGCGGACAAGCCAAAAGGTGAGGTGACTATGATAATTCTTCTTCAGAATATGCCTACAGATATTGTGTTCTGTGTTGTAGATGTCGAATCACCCTATAATGCTCTAATTGGAAGACCATGGCTGCATAGTATCTTGGGTGTGGCCTCAATATTTCATCAGTGCATAAAATTTCCCTTACCTCAGGGTATTGGTATTATAAGAGGAGACACAGTTGAAAGTAGAAATTGTCAAGAAATTGACATTGACAAGTGCGAAGAAAGAGAGAGTAAGCGAAGAAATTGGAAAAAACATGCTGCAGATAGTCAAAGAGCTGAGAGGTTAATGGTGGATACAGTATAGTTGAGAATTGGACAAACAGAAAAACAGAGTACTGAAACAGGGTTTAAAAAGTATGTGAAACCCTAATAGTTATCGCACAGAGAAGATTGAAAGGGGTATGCGAAATAGTATTCTGAACAATATCTGCGAGTTTAAAAAAATACAAAAAATGAAGGGGATAAATGAGTAATATGGAGAATGCAGATGTCTTTCTTTATGAGAAATAAGTTCATAAGAAATCTATGTACTAGAGTTATATAAACTCAAAATTTGAAAATGGAATGACAAATTCTAGTTTCATGAAGTGATACTATGTCGAGGAAAGAAAAATTAAAATCTTTATAATAAGACCTTAATAAAAGGCATCAGAAGTGATTTTAATCAGATTGGCTAGGAATTCGAATGTGGCGTGCAACCTAGTTCGCATACATGCAAGAGGCAAATAAGTAAAACCTATCACACGTCATAGTCGGAGAAACCTAGAAAGCATTACTCAAGGGAAAGCAACATCGACCCTGGAACTTGAGTCATGGAGATTTAGGGTGAGAACAAACGAAAATGCCCATCCGGGAGAGGTACCTTTAATTTTCAGTCTAAGATAATAATCTTAGATTGAGATACTAAGGTGAGAAAGTCTCTCCTAAGGAGTGCAGAAACTCGATCAGGGCGCCGAGGTACGAGGTTGAGTCAAGAGTGCCCGGGGCGTCTGGAGCGTACCTTGCCACTCTTGACAAGTCCTGACTATGATGCACTCAGTCCGAAGATACCCCACTTAGGGTGCGGTCTTGCAACCATAAACCTCATCGGTGTTGGGATGTGAGACTGCGAAATCAACCGGTTGCTGAATTAACCAGATGGGAAGAGCCATAACCTTAACCCGGTAGAGGTAAGCTTCCTTGAAGGGGCAATCAGGTGGAAGATAAGGACTACACCCTCCATTAGGGAGCTGAATTGTGTCAAAAGACATAAATGTCATAAGACTTTTTAGTCAAGGGAGTATTAAGACTTATCATATTTATGCGATAAAACCAGAAGAGTAAATAATACAAGAAAAAGATAAGATGAGATCAATGGGTAGCTACATTACAATTTAAAGACCGCCTGCGATCTCATCGCACGGAATTGAGACAAGATAAGACCTTTACATAGGAAGGCAAAATAAGACCTTGTGAGAAACATAAAATTTTATACTAATTTTGTTTTGCAGGAATTTACAGGGAAATAGGAATATTGCGAACGCATTCGCACCAAATGCATGAAGAACTATAAAATAGAATTAATCATAATAAGTCTATCAAGATGTGAAAATTAACAGAGGAACGAATGGGAATGCAAAGGGAATTTTATTTGCTCCATTTGATAGACTCATATACATGCGAGAGAATGATATTTTGGACGCGAATGCGAACAAAGGGAATTTATATTAAAGGAGTGAAAATTAATGCTCAAAAGGTGCATGCTTTCAAGGTTACATGAAAATATTCAGAAGGCAAAGAATTTACAAAGAATTTACAAAAAATGAAAATGATTGATCTCCATCTCGCTCAGCCTCAGAACCACTTATTTCTTCTTCAGATTCTTCATCTTCTCCCTCACTGTCTGAAATATCATAAATATGTTCATTATCAGGGATTTCAGGAAATTTATACTTTGTAAGAGGAATGTTATTCTCAGCACAGACTTTCTTAACAGCAGCTTCACGAGCACGATTAGCATCATTGCTATTGTTTGAGACCATGATGATGAAGTTTTTCTTCAATTGATGATACTTAGAGTTGCGAGCAAATAAATCTTTTTCTTCAGAAGCTAAGCGAGTTTCTAATTCTTTAATCTTCTGAGGATAATTCTTCTCATCTTCAGAAGCTAAGCGAGTTTCTAACTCTTCAATCTTCTGAAGATAATTCTTCTCCTTATCTGCGAAATATGAATAAGCAAGTTAGAATACATATATAAAAAAAAAGTGTCATTCTTAGAAAAAAGATAAGTATTAAAAGATCAATATTTGACCTTCATAAATGGAAACAATGTCTTTAACCAATGCGGAATGTTCAGCTTGAAGACTCACGTTTATGGCTAAGTCCTTTCTAGCATCATTCAGAATTCTAGCAGCCCAACTAAATTCATCTTCGCTTTCTATGAGAAGCTGAGAACGAATTAAATTTCTTTCTTCGACAAGTATGTTCTTTTCCCTCAAAGCTAAATCACATTCTTTTTGAACCTCAACAATGGATTCTTGGAATTTTTCTAGTGCTTTCCCACCCTTAAGAGTGATCTCGTCTTTCTCATCAATAAGCTTATTCTTCTTTGTTTCCAAAACTTGAATTTGTTCTTGGCTCTCATGAAGACGATGTTTAAAGTTATTAAATGTAGTCAATAAAGATCTACTGCTTTTTCTAAGAGCAGCATATTTCAGTCTTAATTCTTCCAAATTCAGATTTTCAAATCCTTGGTTGGGATAGTTATTTAAAAAAGAATTAAGGTGTTCTAAAAGGGTTTCACCATCAAGAAGATTGGCAGCCTCATCCGAAAGGTTATACAGGTCTGCGAATAACAAAATAAGAAATGTGAATTATCGCATAAAATAGAAGAACAAGGAAAATAAAGGTTACATACCAATGAGTTCATCATTTCTTTCTCGGGCTCTGCGAATCAAATCAGAATTGGTTGAATTCTCAGCTTTAAGCTTGGAATTTTCTTTCTCAAGTTTAGTAAGTCTCCTTTGGTAGTCCGAGGAGATTACATAATATAAACGGGCTCCCTGCGAGAACGAGAGGAAGTACTACTATCAGGAATAAAGCAAGATTAAAGAAAAAACAAAAGGTAAAATTGCAAATATTACCAAAGAGCCGATTGTGAATTGGAGGTTTGGATTTATCGCAGAGGCAGCTCCACGAAGAGATGGATCATCTAAAGTAGGAGCATCACATATTTTAGAAACCATTCCAAAAGCATGATTTAATTCTTCATTATCAACAGCAGTTAGGAGATTTCCAGCAAAAAGATTGGACAATTCTTTCAAAGAAGAAGGAATTGATGAATCATAAGAAACAGAGATATCATCCTCACTAGACTCCGAACTTGAAAAGGAATCGTATCTTTTACGCTTCCTAGAGAGATCATCCATTGTAGATGTCGTTTTTGATGAAGATTTAGACGTAGGCCTTTTAGGAATATACTTGCCTTTACTTGAAGTCTTATCACCTAAAGAATTAACCTATGCGAATAATCAAGATAAGAAACAGAGGCAACAATATTGTTAAAATGAAAAAGAATGTTTCTTACTTTATTATTCTGCGAAGCTGATGCATTGTGTGAAGTTTTGGCCCTCTTAGCAGTCTGCAAAAAGTGGTATTATTATGCGAAATTAAGAACATTTATACGACTATAAAAAATTGGAAGAAATTATGCGAGATTAAGAACATTTATGCGAAGCCGCATACCACTTTCTTTGTCTTAGCTTCGGAAAGCACAAACTTCCAAGGTTGGTAAGAAGAAAAATTTTCAAGAAGAGGAATATCAGAACCATCCTCAGCTCGAGTCATTAGATCTGCGAGCAGAATTGTTAGATTTGTCATTCCAATCAACATCTCGCATGATCCTATCATCTTCAGCGATACCATCTTTTCTTCTTAAGAGAACGACCCATTTAGTTAAATTTCTTTTCATAATTGCAACATAGTAATTTTTGAAGAAATTATCAAGAGTATATTCGGTAGAATAATTGACCTTATCTCGATGCGATTCGTTTCGCACCTCATAAGGATAAGAGGATTCTATCCCAGCTGCGCGACGAGAATATTCCAATGTTATTCTGATCGGATCACCACTTAGTTGGAATATTCCCCGTGCGAATCGATCATCAGTAAGAATTTCATAAAATAGGGGTATTTCGGGGTTAAACAAGGGAATTGGAAGAATGGAAAGTTGTCCCAATGAAATAATAACTCTTTGATTATTCCATTGATCGGAATTGATCAAATCAAGACTAAGTTTGGATGAATAGTCAGATGATGGGGGAAGAGAAAGTGAGTAACCTCTCGAATGGAATATATTCTTCAACCTATTGAATTATGTCTCCATCTTCTTGCTAGAAAGAGCCATTTTTAGAATGGGAATGGAAATGGGTAGAAAGAAATTGATTTAGCTTTGATCAGAGAAAGCAGTAGTAGAGAAGATGAAACAAGAAAGTAGAAAGAACGGATAAAAACAGGCGGTTAAAATGACGTGTCAGATAATAAGTGGTTAAAAATGCACGCGTAATTAAGGAAAACTGGAATTCCGGAGGAGTGTTGGCAAGATAGAATACGAAAAGATATACACATGCGATATTATAGGATGGAAATTTCTCATATCGCTCACTTCACAATGTAAGAGAAATGAGAAGAGGAAAAATGTAGGAGTGGAATATCGCACATATCAATAAGTATGCGACGTAAGGATTATCTGATGTAAGCGAGGACTATCGCACATGGCAAAGCTGAAGTGACGTATTGGATGATGTCAGCAAGATCACGAGTAAAGTGTGATGTTCTTATGCGAGGTATAGTCTGTGCGAGAATGAGTGATTGTAAATGAGCGAATGTATCGCACAGTGATTCCGAAAATAGTGGATCTCATAGCTGTCATCCACTATGAGGAATCGCTATATAAAGGAATGAAGTCATCACATAGAAGGAGAGATCTTTTAGTGTGTATTAGACAAGAAACTAGGAGAGAGAAAGTCTGTTTGGAGAGGAAGTAAATTCATTGTAAAGTCATTGGTATCCATTGTATCCAATTATAATCCTTTAAAGTTAATAAATAATTCATTATGATTAATTGAGAAATAATCTAGATACATTGGAGTGTAGTTGTAAGTTTTCCTCCAACTACAAAGGCGATCATTTTTCGTGTAGCCGACTGGATCCAAATCCAAAAGAAGAACTTTGGATAATTCCTCCGTTGGATTCCGAACAAAACAAAAACCCCATTCTTGAAACTTTCGCGTGTTCAGGGTTTTAACACCATAGTCTCTCGTGAAAGAATCAACAATATAGTCCCACGAAGTATAATCATTTGCCATCGAGGAATCAGAATGACCCTCACCTCTTGAACGACGAACAAACTCATTCGGGATACGAATTGGGTTCCCACTCAACTGAAAAACTCCCCGTTGAGTCCTGGATAGGTCTTCGTAAAAGAGGGGATTCGTCGGATCGTATAAAGGGAAGGTTAATCCATCCCTCAATTGTCCTAAGAAGATGATAACCCTAGTTGACGACCATATCTCGAGTTTAATCCAACGATAATTCAGTTCCATTTTTTTCAGGGCTGTGATCGGAGGATCAACAGAAAAGTCCATTGCCGGAGAAAGGGTAAGCCCCCTTTTACCCAATTCTCGTTGAAACTCTTCAAAACTCCATGAAGCAGAGGGAGAAGGAATTTTCCTATGAGCCATAAAATATGAACAAAAGGCGCAAAGAGGTTTAAAAAGAATAAAGAAGGAAGAAGGGATGAAGAAGAAGAGAAAATTAAAAAAAGAAAGGGGGTTAAGGCTGACCAAAGTATTTATAGTAGGATGAAGGACAACCGGCTAAGGCAGGTCGTAAAAACGATGGAAGAAGTGGAACCGTTTTTTGTGGTTACCAAGAAAACGAGGCGACGTGGAAGCGAGAACGACGGAGATGTGGCAGTTACGAATCCATTATGAGATTCTCTTTCCATCCTTACTCCTTGCAAATGGAGAACGACGGAGATGTGGCAGTTACGAATCCATTACGAGAAAAGGAAAAATGTAGGTATAGAAAACCAACTCGCCACGTGGTCAAACGAGATGGCACGAAATGAACGAATAAAAATGTCACCAAAAGATCCTTTAACTAACCTCAAAAATGAATGACAGTGATAAGTCAAATCAGCTGTTAGAGTTACTTTTACGAATATTGGATCTGCGAAGTATGGATTCTTTCCCGCGAAGATAGATCTGCGAAATACATGATAAGAAGAGACATCTCGAGATAATCAAAAGGCGAGATAAATATGACTGAATGAGGTGATAGTTAACGAAGTGAGTAATAGCCCTAGACGAAGATAAATTATTGAGCAAGAAACCGGGACAGCTGTACCGACAAATTACCGAAGTTATCGGCGAAAGAGATGGGAAAAATTTATTGAAAACGGTTTGGGCGAAGTATAAAGTAGAGTCATGTGAATTGTGTGATTTCTGGCGAAGTACAATGAGTTGTACTCCATTATGTAGTTTGCCTAGTGATCGTTGTCGTATGCGTCAAAAATAATTTCACTTTCCTAAAATATATGATAAGAAAGAGTTTGTTTCCACAGAGAGGCAATTGTAATTATTATGTATTCAATTTCCTAAAGTAACCAATTGGGGGATTTCTTATCTTTATGTAAGCAATAGAAGTAAATTAAAAGCAAAGTATATTGGAGAAATAATCAATAAAGAGAGATATTGGTCAAGAAGTTCATCTTCAATCTTAAACATGTGCTTGCATACATGATTAGAATTACAATTTAATCTTCATCATCAAAAGCCTAGAGTATCAAGAGAGCAAGATATTCCATTAATTTCCTAAGTTCATCAACACACACATTAGAGTTGCGTATGTGAATTCTACCTGAAGAATAACCTAACGCCTTGCGCTAATTAAGTTCAATTCTTAGGAGCATTAAGTTTTGAAAATAGGCTAATCAATGCAATTGTCATACATTGCGCATAACAATTCGGACAATGGTCAAACTCTACATATGATCACAAGAGTGTATCACTACAAACCGTGATCATATCATGCTACTTGTATTCAGGGTTATCGCTCGATGAAAAACCCTAAAATAGCTATGAACAAGGATGCAAGTCTAATTAATTGGCCACTTAACCAAACAAACACCTAATCCTATCACAATACTTCAATCATGTGATTATAAAAATAGTAGAAGTTCGAACGATAATCAAGAGAGAAAACTAATGCATCAAGCACAAGTTGTAGATATAGGACTACATCCTTAACCAAAAATGAATAAATTAGCTACTCATAGCTATGGAGTTCATGACAAATATATTAATTGAATAAAAGAAGATGAACATAAGCAAACCCTAGTAGAATAGCCGCTCTCCTCCAAAGCTCCAAATAGAATACGTCCTCTCTCCAAGTTGTAGAAAGACTTCTCCTTTTTAACTCCTCTTATTCCAAAATTAGGTCCAAGTCTTCAAAGTCCATTAGATAAAAATCCACCAAGCCCATATGTGAGAAAAAACCCATGTAGAAATTATCCCAAAAATATGTCGCCGAAAAACTGGGTCCACCACTGGAAATTTGCCGGAAAATGGCCGGAGAAGCATCTCAGGTAACCGGGAAAATCCACCCGGTCACCGGTCAACGTTTCAGATTGGTCAGGTCAACCGAGTCCACTCAGTCAAATCACTGAGTCAGAACGAGTTAATACCGATTCAGCTATCTGACTCGGCTAAGTTGGTCTGGCCAGGCCATTGCAGCTTGCACAGGCCATACTTCAGTCATGCACCATGATGGTTGAACATCCCGCGCATCCAGCACCTGTAACCGATTTCATTCATCATTATCACATCCTCCTGCAACACCCATTCCTGTAGCTTCACAACTGCAATTTCTCAGCTCCATTGAACCACTTTATTAGCACCTGCAATACGCAGCCATTTCTCCATTGTGCTCATTACATAGCATCGCCTAAGCTCATCCATATCTCCTTCCTGCAATTCATCTTACCACCATGAACATTCTCTGCCTCAAGCCAAAACCACAACTCCAACACACACTCATTACAAGCAAATGTTCACAGTTCAGTACCATCAAACTCAGACTAGCGACAACAGCATCTGTAGCTACAACTCTACTTTCCATCACTAGCAGAACACCCATTCTAGCTTTCTACAATCATCCAACTTGCAGCTCAGCTCAGCTCAGCATCACCAACACTGAACACCATTACTTGTAACACTGCACTTCTAATTCCACCAGCAGGCCTGTACATAATTTTGCAGCCATCTTGGCTTTTCCATTCTCTCCAATTCAACATCAGCTGCTTCTTTCACTTCCACATCTTGCTATACTAGCTCATTCCCAGGCAATCATTCACTGTATTACCACTGTCATATCCCCAATAGTTGCTCAGCCCCATTACTTGCAACTGCACCACTTACAGCTTTCTCTGCGTCCAACGTCTAAAACTGCAGCCATATTAGCTCAGCTACATCTTCTCAACCCAGCTGCCAACTGCTCAGACTCTAACCAACTGCAACCAACTACTCATTACCACTATGGCTGCAACACCATGGCATGTAGTAACACAACAGCACCACCAATTTTATGTACTTGTTCATCCCTGCACTGCAGCTGCTTCATACCCACTTAGCTGCCAACTGCAACTGCAACACAGTTCACCACTAGAGCTTCACCTCCATTCACAAGTGCAATTCAAATTTATCAGCAAAACTCATGGTCCATGCCAACTTCAGAAGCACCAGGACACTACCACTGCTCCCCTGTATTCAACCTTGTAACTGCATTCTCCACCATGAGTTCAATACCACCACTGCATCTTGAGCAACAACACCAAGGGCAACAGCTCAAATCTGCATTGCAGCATCAACAAACAATAACACTCAGATTCAGGCATTTAACAGCAACACCCATCATCTGTGGCTTATTTCCATTGTCACCATTAATCCTAGTCAACCCCATTAGCTTCACCATTTCAACCCATTCTCAGCTGTCACCAACAATTTCAAGCCATTACCACCTGCTGTTGCATCCATACACTCAACTCCATTTCCAGACCCATACCCTTGTTCTGCACCACCAGCAACTGTTGCAGCTCCTGCACCTGCTACCAGTTCGCTTCAAGTTACAACCAGCACCATTCTCCATTTTAAACATGGCTAGCTGCTACAGTCACAGATTATCTGCACTTCATCTCCCACATTTCTTAATTCTTCTTCTCTTGTTCATCACTGTAGCCTTAGCAACTGGCAATCAACTCACAGAAACAACCAACCCATTTCTTCTCTACATCAGATTCACGACAAAACCATCTCAAAGACAAACCCAATTTCAGATTCAAAACAAACCCTCATCATCATTTCAATTCCTGTCTGAACCTCTGTAAATCTCAGTCTCTAATTCCTCTTCTCGATTCTTCAATCAACACAGAACATCACAGGTTCACTCAACTCGAATACCCATTCTTCTGATTCTTCAACAGCCCAATCATCTCATTGTACTCTCCATTTCGATCTCAAATTCTCATTAAATCAAACCCTAATTCATCTCAGATGCCTTCTCTCAACCTCATAATACCAGAAGCAACAGCTCGTTTCACTACCACCAATTTCATCTCTGAATCACTCGATTTCTCTGAGTTTTAGCTGTGCCGCCATTGTTTTCTCAGGTGGAGAAGAGAAAGAAAAGCCAATTATGAGAAAATGATTTTTTCTCTGAAGTTTAGTCTTCTGTAAGAATTTAGGTTGGTTTTAACCACCCCAGCTCTGAGAACCCCAGAGTGTAAGCGCCCAACAGTTAGATTCAGGCCACCAAATGACAGCCCCTTATCCTCCAATGTGCTCCCGATAACGCTTGCCTGTGCAACGACGATTCCGCCCTCTTGCTCCAAATGAATGCTCTTTTCTTCTCTTGAATTCTTCCACCAACAGCAGCCGTCTCTTACTTCTCATATCTACTTCTTCTCTACAATTTCTCTTCATCACTAAAGCAATCGTGCTTTTCAGACATATATTTGCATCACTAAAGCTGACATGCTTTTCAGACAAAAATTAAGAAATAGAGGCAAATAATGAGAAATAGTTCGTCTCCAACAGCATTTGCATCTTTTTGTCTTGTTCTTCTTCTTTTGTTCCAAATGACTCCAAAGTACCTAAATACTCAAAAACAAACATAAGATACATAATTTACAAGAAAAACTTAGCAAAAAAAGCGTAAACAATAGATAAATATTAAGGTGTTTTAGACACCTATCACCTAGAGATCTTAGATGATTGGAAAAGGGGTTGGATAATTTGTAATGGGAGAGGTTATGTTGATAGGAAGCAAGTGAGAGTTCTGATGAGTTCATATACTTGTAATATCATCATCATACATTCAATAAAAAAGAACTTTGATTTATTCTCTTAAACATGTCTTAGAATTGTGGTAATTATCATCTTGGGTGTACTACTGGATTTCCAGTAGTTACAGAAATAAGTATCAATACTTCTTCATATAAAGGAGAATAACTTTGATGACATGGCGGCTCCAGAATAATCTTCATTTTTCTCCCAATTGGACTTTTGACGTGGAAAATCAGTTTTTGCTACTTTGTGTCTTATGGTTGTATTCGTTGGAATAGATATGTCCCTATGGAAGAGATCTATTCCGAGTTGTTCTATATTTGAAAAGACGTGTCTCCACTTGATGCAGCCGAATATATAAGAAGATATATATTCATTATGTGAATTAATGATATTCATTAGATTCATTCCGTTTCGGCCATATTTGTTGGCTTTAATCATTTTGCTGCGAAATGATGTTCTTGGTTGCAAGTTAATTCTTCGAAGGGTTTCTTCATAGACGACAATTATATGAATGAATGATATGTTCATTATATTCATTCCTACTCCGCCATATTTGTTGGCTTTAATCAGTTTGCTGCGCAGTATGTTCTTGGTTGCAAGTTAATTCTTCGGCTTTCCTTATCTATACAGATAAAGTAGTCGCTTTCGTTATCTACACAGATGTTTCACAATATCTGTAGAGTAGTGTCTTTTACACACCAGAAATTAACGCTGAAATACGTTTCCGCCTGCACGTTTGTTTGTACATGCACGAGTAAAAATGCGACATATTGGGCCTGATTGCTACTTGAACCTCCGCTGAACACTCATATCAGGTAGTTTGTGCCTCTCTTCGAGAGTAGATTAAATACTTCAAATCTTGAGAGCGTACTTCATACCCATTGTATTGCAGTATAAGGACATAACACAGGCAGCATTAGCAGGAGCCATCAGTATTGGAGAGTCGTGTACGGTGAGGAGGCTCGTCTATACAGCTTCCGTGGTTGCTGCGGCGGATTCAAAGATGTGGTTAATGAATCTTGCCCATTATTGTGGCTTCTGCTACTGCAATGAAGTGAAACGGAAAACTGGATACTTGATTCTTTTTCAAAGTTAAGCAAAATTGATAGAAGAAATTACAAAAGAAAATAAAAATGATTTTGGGGTTTGTTTAGTTTTATAAAGTGAAACGGAAAACTGATTAAAATATGAGCACACTTTGTTGACATGAAAGGCGATTTGGCAAGTCGTTCGTGTAAATAAGTATCTTACTCAGCTTAAATTACCATGACAACTATATCAGTTTAAGAATCCGTTTCCCTTTTTTTATGGAAAGAATCCGTTTCCTGATGTAATTAGTTTTATGCTAAACTAGTATCAAATATAATCAGTTTAAGAATCCATCTCTCTTTTTTTTATGGAAAAAATCCGTTTCCTGACATAACTAGTAGTATCAAATAATCACCATAAATACGCTCCAAACCAAGAATTTTATGTACAATTAAAATTAAAGAGAGCAGTTTGTGAGCTCAAAGAAAAGACCTATAAAAGTTTAAGGAAAGATAACATCGCCATCACCACAAGGTAGAGAAGAGAGGGAGAAACACAAACACCAAATATGGCTCGTAACTTAGAGGAACTAGCACCAATTGATGCTCGACTAAGGCTTTTAGTTCCTAGAAAAGTTTCAGAGGATGACAAACTTGTTGAATATGATGCTTTGCTTCTTGATAGATTTCTTAATATCCTTGAAGATTTGCATGGAGATGAAATCAAACAAACTGTTCAAGAGTTGTATGAGCATTCAGCAGAATACGAAGGAGGAAACCATGACCCTAAGAAGCTAGAAGACCTTGGGAATATACTAACAAATTTGGATCCTGGAGATTCAATTGTAGTTGCTAAATCATTCTCACACATGCTTAACTTGGCTAACTTAGCTGAGGAAGTTCAGATTGCTAATCGTAGAAGAATTAAGCTTAAGAAGGGGGATTTTGGAGATGAGAATTCAGCAACAACTGAATCAGATATCGAAGAGACTCTCAAGAGACTTGTCACACAAATGGGAAAATCCCCTGAAGAGGTTTTTGATGCTCTCAAGAACCAGACTGTTGATCTTGTGTTTACTGCTCATCCTACTCAATCCGTCCGAAGATCTTTGCTTCAGAAGCATGCAAGGATTCGTGATTGTTTGGCGCAGTTATATGCAAAAGACATTACTCCTGATGATAAGCATGAACTCGATGAGGCACTTCAGAGAGAGATTCAGGCAGCGTTTCGAACTGATGAAATCCGTAGGACACCTCCTACTCCTCAAGATGAGATGAGGGCAGGAATGAGCTACTTCTATGAGACAATCTGGAAGGGTGTCCCAAAATTCTTGCGTCGCCTTGACACAGCGTTGAAGAATTTAGGGATAAACGATCGGGTTCCTTACAACGCACCACTCATTCAGTTCTCTTCCTGGATGGGCGGAGACCGGGATGGAAATCCAAGGGTTACTCCGGAAGTCACCAGAGATGTGTGCTTATTGGCTAGAATGATGGCTTCCAACTTGTATTACTCCCAGATAGAAGACCTCATGTTTGAGTTGTCTATGTGGCGTTGTAGCGATGAACTCCGTGTACGTGCAGATGAGCTCCACAGGTCCTCAAAGAAAGAATCCAAACACTACTTAGAGTTTTGGAAAAAAGTTCCTCCCAGTGAACCGTATCGTGTTATACTTAGTGATGTGAGGGATAAGCTGTATCAGACTCGTGAACGCTCTCGACATTTACTATCCAATGAGATTTCAGATGTTCCAGAGGAGGAAACATATACAAATCTCGAGCAGTTCCTAGAGCCTCTCGAGCTTTGTTACAGATCCCTTTGCTCTTGTGGTGATCGAGCAATTGCTGATGGTAGCCTTCTTGATTTCTTACGCCAAGTTTTTACTTTTGGTCTCTCACTCGTGAGACTTGATATTCGGCAAGAATCAGATAGGCACACTGCTGTCATGGATGCAATCACAAATCACCTGGGAATTGGCTCCTACAAAGAGTGGTCCGAGGAACGCCGCCAAGAGTGGCTCCTTTCTGAACTCGGTGGAAAACGACCACTTTTTGGCCCCGATCTTCCAAAAACAGAAGAAATCGCTGATGTGTTGGACACTTTCCATGTCCTATCAGAAATCCCTTCTGACAGCTTTGGTGCGTACATTATCTCAATGGCCACATCCCCATCAGATGTATTGGCTGTAGAGATCCTACAACGTGAATGTCACGTGAAGAATCCCTTGGGAGTTGTACCGTTATTTGAAAAACTTGCGGATCTAGAAGCTGCTCCTGCTGCCATGGCTCGTCTCTTCTCTGTAGAATGGTACAGGAATAGAATCGAAGGGAAACAAGAAGTCATGATTGGTTATTCTGATTCTGGAAAAGATGCTGGTCGATTCTCTGCAGCTTGGCAGTTGTATAAAGCTCAAGAAGACCTCGTAAAGGTTGCAAAGCAATTCGCAGTGAAGTTGACAATGTTTCACGGCCGAGGTGGGACTGTTGGAAGAGGAGGTGGTCCCACCCATCTCGCTATCCTGTCTCAACCCCCAGATACTATTCAAGGTTCATTACGTGTCACAGTCCAAGGAGAAGTGATAGAGCAATCTTTTGGGGAAGAACACTTGTGTTTTAGAACACTTCAGCGTTACACTGCTGCTACTCTCGAGCATGGTATGAATCCACCTGTCTCACCAAAGCCGGAGTGGCGTGCACTTATGGATGAGATGGCCATCGTTTCAACAGAGAAGTATCGTTCTATTGTCTTCCGAGAACCTCGATTCGTTGAATACTTCCGCCTGGCAACACCAGAGCTTGAGTTTGGTAGGATGAACATTGGGAGTCGTCCATCAAAAAGAAAGCCGAGTGGGGGGATTGAGTCTTTACGTGCAATCCCGTGGATCTTTGCATGGACCCAAACAAGGTTTCATCTTCCTGTGTGGCTTGGGTTTGGAGCTGCATTTAAACATGTCATTGAGAAAGACATTAGAAACCTCCATATGCTCCAAGAGATGTACAACCAGTGGCCTTTTCTCAGAGTCACAATCGACTTGGTTGAAATGGTGTTTGCCAAAGGAGACCCTGGTATAGCCGCTTTATATGACAAGTTGCTAGTGTCGGAGGATCTTTGGTCTTTCGGACAGCAATTGCGAGCTGATTACGAAGAAACCAAAAGCTATCTCCTCAAGATTGCAGGCCACGTGGATCTTCTTGAAGGAAACCCATACCTGAAACAGAGACTCCGACTTCGTCATTCATACATAACAACCCTAAATGTTTGCCAGGCCTACACACTGAAACGGATCCGAGACCTTAACAACCATGTTACATTGAGGCCTCACCTTTCGAGAGAGATTACAGAGTCAAACAAGCCGGCTGCTGAATTGGTGAAGCTTAATCCAACAAGTGAATATGCTCCAGGACTGGAGGACACCCTCATCCTAACCATGAAAGGTATTGCTGCGGGTATGCAAAACACTGGTTGAAGTGTAATTACGACCCATCATCGTCATCATAAAAAAATTCATATATTTGCACGTATATAGGGTATATATGCCTGAAATGGAGGTGTTATGAGTAGTTGGTTTTAGGTTTCGATATCTGCGTGCATGCAGCCTGTATATGAACTAAGAATGAAATGTTGAACTAAAATATGTGGGCATTAAATTTGAGTTGCTGCATGGCTTTGCGGAAGTTATGGCTATTACTGATCTGATTATCTATGTTCCATTATGAATAAAACTTTTGTTTAAGGTACATGCTGATTGTATTTTCGGCTAGTCCAAAAATATGAAAGAAGCTTGTTTGTGTTTTGCATATAGTAACGTACATGCTGAGTCATCTCCCATACTGCAAAATAGTTAATCGGAAGTATCTTACAATCTGAATTTGGATCTAAATCATCATGATCGTAGTCAGATTACCTTGTAATTGAATAAGCCAAATCAGACATAAAATTTGTTGTACAAGAAACTATTTTTTCTTGGGGCTTAAAATTAAATCGTCAAAAAAGAAAAAGAACCCTCGTGAAAGGGAAATTTAGAAGCAAAATGACCAAGCAACGAATTAACTTAATTTAAGCTAGACTAATTTTTATACTTAGCCATGGTAGTCGTGCTGGTAGTTGTGCGCACGATTAATGAACCTGGAAAGTGATATCCAAGTGGTGTGAATACGTGAGCATTAGCATAGACTCGATCAACTCGATTAGTTAAGTTCCACCAACATGTGTAACCTTCTCAGCACCCACGCATGGGCTCTAATTAATCTCTTAATCAACTTAATTAGGTACTATATTTTTTTCTAATCCAAGTCAACTGTAGAGGCGTTTGTTGTGCATAATAATAATATCAATCACATTATTTTGTCAGATTAATTTTGCAGGAGAAGAATATTGGAAGAGGGAAGTGATCTGTAATAGAGAAAAAAAAAATCATGGCAAGAGCTCTAATTTTGTTGGTTCTTTTCGCTTTTGTTGTTGATGGAATAATCGCAGGAGATCATCATTGTTGTACTAAGAACCCACCAGCTCTTAATTCAAGTTCTGGTTATGGACATGTCGAAGAAATTGGAGGTCTTAAGGCTTATGTTTCTGGTTCTTTGGATTCAAAGCTTGGAATTCTTCTTGTTTCTGACTTTTTCGGTAACTACTCGATCACTTTGGTTAATTCTCTTGTCCTCTCAATCTCTAATGCTATTTTCCTATTCCCATTACGATTGTGTATAAATTAACTTTTAATAAATGCGTTAAAATTTTCTCATTTTGAATTGTTCCTTGCTATTAATGGTGTTTGGTTGACAAGGTTTGATTTGATTCATTTGACATCTTGGTATTGATATATGTGGGTCAATTTTACGAATTTGATTGGGACCTTAAATATTAGAACATTAAACTGTTCATTATTTGATTTTTCTTTGCGTCAAAACTGAGTGATTTAAATCACAATATTTGATACTGTCTTGGCACACTGTAGGATTGGTTGAAGTGACCTCAGTTGGCCTTCACCGCTTCTTTATCCTTTTTTTCGTTTATGTTTGAATGTAAATGTGGTTGTCAGTAAATCTCCCTTATATGCCCATCTATTTTAGCAAATCTTCGTGTAGCTTTTCATTTTTGATTCTCTATATTGTTTGCGCGCAGTTGTGGATATAAATGTTATTCATTCTTTTCTCTAATTGCTTTCCTCGATTTTGTTTTGTAGGATATGAAGCGCCAAATTTGAGGTATACCGAATTCCTTGATAAATATAATACTTTGCTGCCCAATCTAATCACAACATATATTTATGTAGTTAATTTATTGATGTTGTTTTACATAAAAGAAACCTGGCAGACAAAGTTGCAGCAGCTGGATATTATGTTGTAGTTCCAGATTTCTTTCATGGAGATCCTTTTACTCCTGGCGAGGATGTACTAACCTGGCTTCAGTCTCATGGAACGGTTAGTTTGTTTCACCAAGTTCATATTTACTGCATCAAAAATGTATTCAAATCATTGTCTTGTGAAATTTGCAGGATAAGGGAGCTGTAGAAGCTAAACAAGTTATTAAAGCTATAAAATCTAAGGGAATATCCGCCGTTGGAGCTGCAGGAATGTGCTGGGGTGGTAAGTGCCATGGTTCATCTTTATGTATGAAGTTGTTCAGTATTTTGATGTGATTTAAATCGTCTCAAAAACCTGTTGCATTTGTTGTTCTTTATTTCATTCACATCCTTAAAAAAAATTGTATTCTCCACTTTAATATGATGTTGTCTTTTGAATTCGGCTCAGGAAAGGTAGTCGGAGAACTAGCCAAGTCTTATGATCTCAAAGCTATTGTGATGATGCACCCTTCGCGTGTTACGGTTGACGATATCAAGGGTAAATAAAAGTCACGAGCGGGTTTCTTTTTAGAACTCCAGTTAATTGGGTCATTATGTTTATACCTTTGATTGTTTGCGAAGATGTTTCTCGCATATGTTTCTTCTTTTGTTTTAGTAATTACTGTACAAGTATGAACATTAGTTTTACAACAAGTATTGAACTTCCAATCTTTCAGAAATCAAGGTGCCCATTTCCATTCTAGGAGCTGAACTCGACAAGCAGTCTCCACCAGCACTTTTGAGACAATTTGAAGAAGTTTTATCAACAAAACCCGAGGTAATTAATTTTATCATATACATACATTTAATGTATGATGTTGCACATGACTGCAAAAATGGTTGTATCATCCTCTCAGAATGTCATATGATGATTTTTTTTTTCGAATTGAACAGAGCTGGCTATGTTTTGTTTACAGGTTGACAGCTTTGTGAAGATCTTTAAAGGGGTTGATCACGGTTGGACTTTGAGATACGACATCGGAAATAAAGTAGCTGTTAAGCAAGCTGAAAAGGCTCATCATTACATGTTAAAATGGCTCTCTAAGTATGTCAAGTGTTAGTCGGGATGACGTTAATTCCCACAGCTACCAGACCCTATTTGTTTGTTGTGTTTGTTTAAGGCTATATATTCTAATCAGTCGCACAGTATCATATTTGTATTATCATTTATTTTATGCTTCTCGGTATTAATGTTTTAAAATTTCACTCAGCGATGAATTAATAAAGCCAATGTTTCTATGATGGCATTGCTTTTCTAATTCATATCAACCAATTCCCTAAGACCAACCGGCTTCTTCAATCCTGTTACTGTTACTGAAGCAGTCTTCGAGTGACCATATTCTTAGTTTAGGCGAAGATTGTAACCAACCTTCTGCAACTCATCTCAAGACCCTAAACCTCATATTTTCCACTTTATCTGTTTTACTTACGCATAAGCAAATTGATACAAGTTACATATGAATATGAACATTCACTTCTGAGATATACCGTTAAGCAGTCTTCATACCTACGAGTACCAACTAACAACCTCTTGATCCAAGGATTGCCTCGTGGTCTAATGGATAAAATTGTTCATTAAAGACTGTTTCATCTACATCTTTGTTGGCAACGTACTCCTTGTATAACATTTAGAACTTTCACCTTCGCATTTGAGAATGTCTGACTTTCCTTAACTTGCTAATTCTTCCCATAGAGAAGTCTTCTTCCAATAATTTTCATGACTAACAATAGGATAAGGCTTGCAGTTTTAAAGAACATATATACCTAATATGGATCCTTGTCATGATGGCAAGTGGAGTAATCAAAGAACAATTCAAGAAATACAAACATTATATGTGGCATGATTTTAGTTAGTCGCCCAATTGCTTAATTAGCTGTTGGGGCAATTCTCCAGAAAATTAAGATTATTAGAGCCAAATCAATGATAAGATGAAGAACTTTCCTTGTAATTGTTGTTGGGAGACTAATTCAACCAGCACAAATAAATTTGAAACCTTCACTGCTCTTTATTAAATACCCTGTGTTCACTTTTTTAATATATTGCCAGACCAAGTAACTGTCCTTTTCTATAAGTAGCAGCACATGATTTGCTAAGTTCTCATCATCACCTAAGCTAAAAACTTAATTTGCTCATTCTAAAAACAACAAAACTTGAGTTAAACTTCTTTTTGTCAGAGAAAGATCAAGAAAATGAAAAGCTTCATGGGGCATCTGATTGTAGCTGCAGTCTTTCTGGCATCGGTTTCTTCCATTGTCAATGCTAACGATCCAGGCTCCGTACAAGACTTTTGTGTTGCAGCTAGAAATCCAAATTCTGCTGGTATTTTTAGATTATCTAAAATTTGTTTCCTTTTTATAACATGTTTTGTTTAACTTTTTTTTTTCCTGTTATTCAAACCCTAATATCTATGACTTACTCAACGTAACTGCTTCTTTTGTCTGCAGTGTTCGTCAACGGTCAATTTTGCAAAGATCCAAAGCTGGCTGTGGCAGAAGATTTCTTTCTCGCAGCATTCAATAAGCCTGGAGTCATTACGAGCCCACAAGGTTCCATAGTAAAACCCGCTAATGTTGCTCAAATTCCTGGACTTAACACTCTTGGTATCTCTATGGTGCGTATTGACTATGCTCCCTATGGAGGTATGAATCCTCCACATACCCACCCGAGGGCCACCGAAATTTTGGTCGTCTTGGAAGGTACTCTTGATGTTGGATTTGTCACATCGAATCCCGAAAACAAACTCATCGCAAAGACCCTTCAAAAGGGAGATGTGTTTGTATTCCCCATCGGCCTCATTCATGCCCAAGTTAATGTTGGAAAGACCCCAGCTGTTGCTATTGCTGCTCTAAGCAGTCAAAACCCTGGTGTGATCACAATTGCTAATGCTGTTTTTGGTTCTAAACCATTCATTCCTACTGATATCCTCGCCAAGGCTTTTCAAGTTGACAATAACATTATTGACCATCTCCAGGCTCAGTTTCCGAAGCAGGCTTGAAGAATTTGCGTGATAACAACTGTTTAATTTGTATGTGTATTGAAGAATAAACCCAAATGATGCAACCTAAAACATCGCCTTCATTTATTTTATTTTGCTCTATTTGAAAATTGTGATTCCAGTTTTATTTTCTTTCATTGATACTTTTTTATTATTGATTATATTTTCCATTTATTTATTTATTTATTGTGAAGGAATAAGGGGTTCCAAAAATCCCAAGAACAAACTTTATCAGATTACATCATTAAAACTGAGGTTAAAAGAAACAGGGCAGGAATTCGAGTTCCACTAGCCTGTCGAGTTTTCATGCATAGCAAATTGACATAATGCATGAACAATGAAATCTAAATGTTTAGGAACCGAAACTAGCTTAACATAACATTTCTTTCAAGTTCTCTAAAAAAAGTTCCCTTATTCTGAATGCCTTGTATTTTTGGGATTGCTTTTGTCCGTACAACTGCTTTTTCGTCTATATTCAACTGCATTTTTCCCTTCTGAAAACCAATTTCAAAAGGGTTATTCCTACTTGGCTGGTGAAAAAATTCAAAATTAAATGTCAATAATCTATTGTTCAAAATCAAATAACTGCAAAATAATTGTCAAAGATTATTTCACAGCTTTTCTTTGCGGGAGCCCCAGGTCGTTCGTATCCTTCTTATGCAGCATCTATTCTAGGAGCTGAACTCGACAAGCAGTCTCCACCAGCACCTTTTTGGTTTTTTTTTTTTTTTTTTTTTTTATGAGAAGAAAAATTTATTAAAGAGAGGAGATGTTACATAGGTCCACCAAACGTAGACAGGGAAATGAAAAAACAAAACAAGATGCAGATGTCTTAGAAGAACACAGTCTCCGAATTGATGACAATTGATGACAGTATTTGCAAAATTTAAATGCACCCTATTCCCATTAGCATTAGCCCATGACAACACAAGAGACTTTGCATCAGTTTCCAGGTCTAACTCTGTCTTGAAAATATAATTTTCCTCAAAGATTCGTCAATTCCTTTCTCTCCAAAGCACCCAAATAACTGTCTTGAAAATATAATTTGATCCTAGGAAACCATGTTTCACATTTGTTTAAAGGAAGTATATTCATGAACTTGTTTCGTAAATCGAAAGGGAAATTAATAGGATTATTGGTCCGTCTATTCATTGGAAATCTTTGGATGACCAATATGTGTGAGTTAGTAGAACCGATCTTAACTCAGGTTATGTACTTTGTATAACTAATCACAATACCTAGACTTATGATTTGGTAAGACTGGTTTTGGTAACTGGTGTAACCTATCCTAAGTAATCACCATGTGATGGTATGATCGATCCTTGTAAATTGTGTGACCGGTCTTAGTAATTGGTGTGACCGATCATGAGTGTGTGTGCCCGATCCTTGTAATTGGTGTAACTGGTCCTGGTAACTGGTGTGACCGATCACAAGTAATACCATGTGTAGATGAAACAGATCCTTGTAACTAGTATAAATGATCCTAGTGACTGGTATAACCGATCACAAGTATTTCGATATTTAGGTATAACCGATCCTAGTGATTGGTAGAACCGATTGAACCCATGTATGTGATTTGGTATGATCAATCACATAGTAGTCTTGGAAAACAGGCAAACCAATTCTAAACTTGTTTGGAAGTGTGGTATAACCGATTCCAAGAATGCAAATCCATGTAAATATGAAATAAGTGAAAATGCGGGGGTCTAACAACCACAACCCAACAATTCGTTTGGAAATATGAGAGGACTTACTCCAATACACTTTCTAGAGAATCAACTAGACAGTCAGACTCAATATAGAGTAAAGTATATCAAAGAGTTATAATATCTCTGTTTCACAATGTAATCAGCAAATCAAACAGATAGAAATCCGTGAGCCTAATTATTATGTGAAACAACTTAAACGGTACCAAAGACCAATGTTCAAGTGTCAATCAATGTAAATCAACAACCAAAGGTTGGATATTCTAATTGATTGATCTTAACGCACAACCTGTGATATTTCAATTATATAACAAAATATAATGCGGAAAAGAAATAACACAAACACCAGAATTTTATTAACGAGGACACCGCAAAAGCAGAAATACCCCAGGACCTAGTCTAGATTAAACACCACATTGTATGAAGCCGCCACAGACTCTATCCTACTACCAATTAACTTCGGACTGGACTGTAATTAATTGAAAGGGATGTGAAAGTAGAACCAAAATTAGGTTTATGTATTTAGTGTTCCTGAGGTTTTTATTTCAGTGTTCATAATCATCATATCCGGAAGCCATATCAAAATATGTAAAAGAAACCATTAATAATAATATTTAAAAAAAAACGATGATGAATTAAAAGGAGAGAAGTAGAACATGGATAGGAGAGGAAGAAGGCTGCAGAGAGAAAAAACCCCACTGAACATCTATTACGCCTACTGCCCCCATTTGTGGCATCCACTGTCTAATGGCACAAAAACTATCGATCTAGCATGGTCTTTCACTTCAAAACAGACTGGGAACCTACATTAAACATTTCATGTTTGTTTAAACATTAAAATAATTAAACATAAGGAACTACATCACCTTGGAGCATTAATCGTGTTCTTAATTTGGAGCATTAACTCTTGCCTTTGTGTTATACAATTTCTTAAATGTATATTCATAATTAGTTTTGTCCACTCCTCCTGTGAACATCACAGTATCAGCAGTAAGCCCAATCATCGTACTCATACTGACAATAAAAAATAGACTTAATTAATCATTTGGGTCCAAGTGAACACATAATTCGCATAATTGGCTTCTCATCGAAGTAACAAATGTGTTGGCATCATTTGGGTCAAAGTGAACACGTAATTCGCTTCTCATCCACGTAACAAATGTGTTAGCAGTTTCTCAAGGAGCTTTTGGTAAACAAATGTATACCATATACCTTATTTTCGACCAAGAGATTAGTGTAACATTTTGGGACTGCCGTTATTTTGAGTTTCAAATATACCTGCTTTTCTGCCAAGAAATTATCACTGTAACATTTTGGGACTGCCACTGCTTTGAGTTTCAAATAGAAGGCCTCGACATCCGGTATCATCTATTATTTGGATGGTATGAAATTTAATCAGTCAAAACACCTGCCAAATATGGGGAAAGAGAAAGTCTGGTGCCAATGAAAAACAAAGAGTTAATGTATAAGTACTGAGACTGCAACATAGACGGGAAAATATGCTTGTATGCAAACGGATCCTGCACTTGTACTAATTCAAATTAGCATCCAAAAATCAACCAAAGCAAATGGTATCGTTTCATAGAATGGCATGCCGTCAGTTATCTAAAGAATCAACCATCAAAGTGTAAAGTCTCAAATTTATTATACTTGTAACTAGTTTAGTTTTACTATTTAATCTTACCATCCTACAAATATCCTACAAATTAAACCACCTAAACAGATTGGACCTAACCACTGTAATTTTGTGTCAAGATTAAGGGATGTTATTGGGACGAATCCAGTTCCATAAAGAAGAATCACAGGGCATCTAACGAATGCAAATGAGGGGGACTCACCAGGTTGAATTTCAAGTGATGTCTGTCTATACATATCTCCAAATCAATTGAAGGCCAAATAACATATAAAAGATCTCCAATCGGGTTTACTTTACCACTTTATACAGAATTTAGAATTGAAAAATTGAAAAGCAGAGAAGTAAAGAGAAAATTGATATACCTTAAAAGACATATCTTCAATGAATCAACACACCAATGACCTAATATTGAAAACAAAGAAACAACCAAAAATTACTCATATTATATCACCAAAATAAAATTAGGGATTAAAAGTTGGATAAAATAAATTAGGGTCCTTTTTGAAACCTACCCCAAAAACGAAAATCGGAGATATCATCGGGGATTCTTCAAATTTCGCTTCAAAGACCTGGCGAAGAGATTGCAGTCGAACCAAAAAAAACTCCTTCACCTAATTCTTAAAGAAACTTAAATTGAGCCTAATACATCTAATTATACTTCAATCAAGAGCAAACCCATCATAATTTGATCAAATTATAAACTCATCTAATTATACAGAGTTAATTAAAGAAATCCTAAATTACCTGGTTTTGTGATTCTTCATCAGAATGGTTCCCTAACTTCAATTTATAACAGCAACGGGTTTTCCTTCTTCTTTCTTCTCTCGTCGAAGATGTAGAGACGATTTTTGGGTACGGCTTGAGAGATTTGGATCGCGAGAAGGTTTTTCTTCTTCGGCTTTTTTATGTTTTCGTTTTCGATTTTTTTTTCGCGGGTATAAATAAATAAAAAAATTCTTTATTTTGTGAGAAAAAAGCCTTGTTTTTCTCTCCTTTAAGGAAAAGTGAAACGGAGCAGTTCTGTTTGAGGGTGAGGGTCACCGTTCAACGTGGAGCCTAAAAAGCTTAGGATTTTAAAGAAATTAGATAATAAAAAATAATTAATAAGAAAAGTAGCACAATTTAATCATCATTATTTAAAATATGGATAAAGGGCAAATTAAGTTATTTCAGCATAGCTCTATTTTGTTTTAATCATAAAAAACCACCAACGAAGGTTATTTCAAATTAGACGTTTTAAATAAGTTTTAGTTTTCAAATTGGAATCGAAATTTCTTGATAATCTTTTGAGTATCGTAATGATGATTTGATTTGGAGAGAAAATGTAAAATTGAAAAACACCGTTAGTTCAATTTCCACCAACATCATAGTCTTGAAGTTTTGGTTTGATACTCTAAACTTGTTCGATGAAAAGTGTAAGTTGTTTATTATTCTTAAAGGGTAAAATGCACTCCAATAATTCAATGGAAATTATATATAAAACTTAGTAGCTTCTCATGTTGTTTTCATTATTAGTTAATTTATTGACAATTTAACATACACAAAATTGGTTAATAAGACCAAAATCAACAAGTCCTGGGTGAAATGGACCGTTAGATTTTGATACTATTTAAATGGACAAAAATGTAAAAATAGGCAGGATGTAACCAGTTTCATCGTGCCCATTTTCAAATATTTTTTCTTATTTTTAATTTACACAGGATGTATCCAGTTTCATCCTTACTATTTTTTTGGCTATTTCAACCAAACTATTTTTTACTCGTCCATTTGAACCGTGATTTAAAAATATTTGGACAAATGACCCTTTTCCGTTTAACATACAATAACAATGACAAAAACACAACAGTATGGGAAAGACACAAATTTATCAAGTCATGATCGGTTTGCCCTATATTTCGCTCTCCTTAGTTTTCGTCTCAAATATCTTTCGAGCTAAAGCAAAGCAATTATGATGTTAATGGCAATTTATCTGGTTAGGGCCGTTAGGCTAATGAAGTCTCGCGAGCTTGGGAACTATCAAAGTTCCTATTACTTTAATTTTTTGTTTGGTAGGCAAAGTTTCTATTACTATTACCAATACCTGTGTTACTAGTTATGTGGGTGCAAAATACCGCACACCTCATCGTAAGGCGAATAAATCATTTAATAGCGGGCGAATATCACGCATTCACTATATTTCTGCTGACGGATTGGATGACTTCACCAAGTCACACCAAAAGTGTGAAGATCGGCACGGAAATTAAAATGAGAGCGCGGCAACTATAATCAAGGGAGACTATAACGTCCTCCCAGATCCGAAAATAGGGGCTTTATTAGCTGTCCTCCACTATGTAACCCTTATAAAAGAGACCAGAAGCCATTGTAATGGGAGAGATCTTTTTGAGAGCTGAGATAAGAATTTTAGGAGAGAGAAAGTTGTTTAGCTCCCAAGTTAGGGTTTTCATATATTGTATTTGTTCTATCTTTTAATTAAATGATTTAGTGCTTTCCCCAATAATGTCTTAGATTCATCTTGAATACTTACTTGGGTGTTAGTTGTATGGTTTTCTGCGACTACATTTTGGCGCTAGAAACAGCTTGGATGAAGAAGAGGATGATCCCTGCCTGTGAAGTCATTTAAAAAGGAATAGATATTGTTTCAAGATTTTTCGAGGTTTCAAGTGTTTTACCAGATTCAAAAGGAGTTTTGGAAGATTTTTGATCATCGAGGCCTTTATTACAGTTTTTAAGATCTGATTTTGAAATCTTGTTATAGTTTCTGGATCCTATTATCATTTCAGGAAAGAACATCAACAAATAGAAATGGAGTCATCTAGGAGAGAACAAAGCAAGGAAGAACAAACAGTACCAGAACGAGAAATAAAAAGTATTACACCAACGAAAGGAAGCAGACGTATACAGTGTAATTCTATAACAAAATCGATTACGAGTGTAGCAGATTTTGATGCAGGGATTACAGGAAGGATCCACAAACGTGACTATGAAGGAAGGAAGATTATTACTGTAGACAAAGTATCTCCCTTGAAGGAATGGCGAAAACATCGGATCATATTCGGGGCAGAGGATATATCGGAAGAAAGCTTAAAACGAACAAATCCCCTAGTAGTCACTTTAAACAAAGGATAAGGAAGATAGAAACTACATTTCATCCGCAGATAGAAATAGAGCTACAAAAGATGCTAGATGCGGGAATAATAAGGCCAGAAAAATACCCAGTATGGATAGAAAACATGGTGGTAGTACCAAAGAAGAACAAAGGGATACGAATTTGCATAGATTTCAGCGATCTAAACAAGGCTTGTCCAAAGGACAGTTTCCCACTTACAGACATACCACAAATAGTAGAACGGGCATCAGGAAACGAAAGATTATCATTAATGGATGGATATTCAGTCTATAGCCAAATTGCGTTGGCAGAAGAAGATCAGGAACACACTCGGCTTACTTCGCGCCAAGAGGGATGTACTGTTATACAAGAATGCCATTTGGTTTGAAAAATGCAGGTGCAACATATCAGAGGATAGTGGAGAAAATATTTGCAAAATGGGTGCATACAACCTTGGAGGTCTGTTAGAGCATAGCTCGGTCGACCTCGCATGCGTCGCTATATCAAGCATGTTTGTCAATGTTAGTGATCAAAACTATGAGTCTTGATTTCTAGTCTATTATAGCTAAGTCTCGGACTAGGATAGAAAAGTGTAGTTGAGCTCAAGGACTTCATGGTGATTCATCATACACCGACGAAGATCTACACAAGGAACCGTGGAACTTCATCAACAAAAAGGTATGTGGAGACTTGAACTTATCTATCACTCAAAAGTCTATCTATTTTATCTCCTACTTCTTATGAGACAAAAAGTTGTATGTTATATAGACTGGATCATACACATTTGACATTTCGAGCTGAGTATTCACTACTTATCTTTTTCTCGAAATCGTGTGTTGTTAAAGCGTTTCGCTTTGATCAAGTTTATCTTCACCTAGTGACGAAAGTAATGAAAAGTTTTAATTACTTTGAGAATTGCTCTGACGTGAAAAGGTCTGTGAATAACGGCTATATAACGTCCTCTGAGAATGTCTCAATGATTGGAATGAGAGTTTAGATTACATAACCATGTATTCCTTAATCCGAAGTTTTTCGAACTTTGTTGATTGAGATAAACCAGAGGAATTGGCTTTGCCAAGTCCGCGAACCCAGTTCGCGAACTAACGGAAGTTCTCTTACCGAGAATTTCTGCTGGGATTTTCCAAAAACTCGTTTGCGTGTTTAGTCCGCGAACTGGCGGAAGCCTCTTTGCCGAGATTTTCTGTTGAGTTTGGAAAACTATGTCGGTTGCCTTAAGTCCGCGAACTTGTTTGTGATCTTAAGTGGTTATGATCTAAAGATGTGCTCGGAAAATGAAACTTAAATTACTAAGGAATGCTTTATGCAAACCGTGGATATAAAGTTCATGAGCCGATTCATCGAATCGAATCATCTTTGTTTCAATTGTGTCTTGTGTAGTTACATAAGATCTCATAGCAATTGAACAACTCTCTAACTAGTTCATTTGAGTCAATTGAACTAGTTATGGTGAAGAAGAACTAGGTTAATATGAAATGCTCATATGGTTAACCTTTCGGGTTACTATGTTGAACAAATATACACGTACACGTTTGGGCATGGTTTTCACATACCCTGTAAACGTCTACCCAAGTGTGTGTGAAAAGCTAAGTTTTCGATCTAACGGTTGAGAAATATTAACTTGAATCTTAATCAGGTTTTCATCTAACGGTGAAAACAGATTGCTTTGTAACTAAGGAAAAATACTGATTTGAAGGCTATATAAAGGAGACATCTAGCATTGTGCAAAACTAATCCCCACACGTCAGTGTGATACTAGTGCGCTCGCTAGAGTCGATTCTCCTTTAACTTTGGTTTTCTTCTCTAAAACTAGGTTAACTACTTAAAGACTTCATTGGGATTGTGAAGCCAGACTGGTACTACTTTTATCGTAGTTGTGTGATCAGATCTTGCATCTTCTATCGCACGAGTACAATCTATTGATTGGCTTGAGATCATGAGAGTTCTCCGATAGGCAAGATAAAGAAGTCACAAACATCTTCGTCTCACTGTTTGTGATTCCTCGAAAAACTGCTTGTGTAGTCAAGAAGGATTGTTGAGAGGTGATTGATTAATCTAGGCTGTTCTTCGGGAATATAAGACTGGATTATCAATTGGTTCCTGTTCACCTTGATTTTATATCTTAAGACGGAACAAAACCTAGGGTTTTTCTGTGCGAGACAGATTTATCCTTTGATAGACTTTTCTGTGTGAGATAGATTTGTTCATTATCAAATCTGCGATTTTGGGTTGCAGCAACTCTTAGTTGTGGGTGAGATCAGCTAAGGGAATCAAGTGTGCAGTATCCTGCTGGGATCAGAGGCGTAGGAGTACAACTGTACCTTGAATCGGTGGGAGACTGATTGGGGTTAAACTATAGTCCAGTCCGAAGTTAGCTTGGAGTAGGCTAGTGTCTGTAGAGGCTTAATACAGTGTGTATTAAATCTGGACTAGGTCCCGGGGTTTTTCTGCATTTTCAGTTTTCTCGTTAACAAAACTTCTGGTGTCTGTGTTATTTCTTTTCCGCATTATATTTTATATAATTGAAATAATATAGGTTGTGCGTTAGGATCATCGGTTGGAAATCCAACCATTGGTTGTTGATTGATCCTTGGATATTGGTATTTGGTACCGTCCAAGTTATTCCTTGTGTTTTATCAAAGACTCGCTATTGCTTTAGCTTGAGTAAATCAAAACAAGTGAGAGATATTGACTCCTTGAGATACTTTAATCTAGATTGAGTCTGACTGTCTAGTTGATTCTCTAGCAAAGTATTTCGGAGTTAGTCCATACAGATTGCTAAGCATAATATTGGGTGGTGTTGTTAGACCCCCGCTTTTTCAATTGGTATCAGAACAGGAAAACACGTTTAAGACCTAAAAAGTCTGTGTTTGTAGCGATCTGACTCTATGGACAGAGGTGCTATCTCTATTAACGTACCACCAGTCTTTGATGGCTCAAACCACTAAGCATGGAAAGTTGTAATGTGTGCTTATCTTCAAGCATGTGATTTTCAGACCTGGGTATGTATTTTTAAAGGCTATAATCCTCCGGTTAATACAAAATACGATGTATCTATACCAAAGGATGTTGGTAGTTATAGTCCTGAAGAATATCTTGGTGCAATGCAAAACTCTTTTGGATTAAATGCTATCAGACAGGTCGTTACCCTAGATCTTCAGTACTATGTGGCTACCTGCACTAAGTTTAACGAAGCCTGGGATATCTTAGAAACTGTATTTGAAGACAAGAGATATGTTTCTAAGAAACATGCCATCAATGGAGGAAACAACTTCAACACTCCTTCCACGAATACCTCTTGTGGACAGGTGACAATTCGTGATCCAAATTTTGTTCAAACCTTTGCATTCAACGTTGTTTCCGAGACAAGTAAATCCTCTAACTTATCTTGGGATGATGAGTGTTGTTCATCTGGTTATCGGTTCAATAAACCGTTGTTAACAGAAAGGATCAAGGATTTTATAAAGAGGAGCGTTAGATATGATAAACATCCCCTGTCAGCTATTGCTTCTAAAGATTCTATGGAAGATAAATCTCTTTGTGTCGACGTCTTGAATACGTCTGTTGGATGTGAATCTACATCTCTCGCGGCAGAAACCTCCATACACTCAAAATCTGATTCAGAAATTGAGTCTGACACAGAGATTTTCGATTTCTTGAACAAAGAGGTCCTTCAAGAAAATCTTCAATTAAAAGCTTTATTGAAGAAACTGGAATCTTTAATCCAAGTGAAAGATCTTGAGATAGATTGTCTTAATGATCAACTCACCAGGACTATTTTTCTAAAGAAAAAAGAGATTAATACTCTCAAAGATGATCTTCAACGATTATCTGTAAATTTTGATAAAATCTCAGCAATGTTATTTGGTCAGAAATCCTTTGGAAACACTAATAGTTTAGGACTTAAGAGCAAGACTGCAGGTATCGTCAACTATGTTCCTAAATGTCTTCGGAAAACAAAGGATGAAAGTTGTGATAAACAGAAGGCACTTCAATAATACAAAGGATCGCCGGTTTGTTCGTTTTGTGGAAATGCAATCATGTTCAAAACACGTGTTGGAGGTTCAACATGCAAAAGTTGAATCTGGATAATCAAAGGTCGTGCAAAACCAATGCTTCCAGAATCAGAAGGAGGAGGAAACCTGTTTTTGCAACAAGCCTTGACAAGCAAGGGGAGCATCTAGCTCACTTTGTCTCTGGTTGAGCTCCGAGACGTCTGCATACTCATTCTTAGATTGAGAGGTTGAGGCTCTGCATCTTGTGACTCAAGTATGTATCTATGTTTGTTAAGAAAATATCCTACTAACGATATTGATTTTGGATCCTTAAACTGTGGAAGACTGTGTCAAGGATTAGGGTTTGACACTTATAAATCTTCTTATCTTCTTCTTTCTTCTCATACGTTTTCATGGCTCCTGTAACTAGAGGCGCTTCTAAAAGTAATGCAGTAGAAGTAGTCAAAGTATATCTGTGCAAAAGAATTATTTCCTCAAGGATGATAAATAAGAAGTCTACAATCATTAGAAAAAGTTCTTCCTCTAACTGTCTCTATTCTGTTTGTCGTGTTGATAATCATTTTAGAGAAATGGTGAAAGACTTCATCAGCAAGAGAAATGATTTAAAATCTCGAATCATTTCCTTTGTGGAAGAAATAACTCACTATGAACAAAGGTTGTATCTAACCAAGAATACCTTGTGTGATCTAAAAAGGGAACTGAGTGAGTTAACTGATATTTCTGAAGATTTAGAGGAATTGAACGATCCCATAATCAATGGGTTTTTCAATAACAAGAATGATTTCTGTGTAGATGCCCTGAGAAAGATCTACAATACCTAGTAAGTCTTCTTTTGAATTAGTTGGAAGAATAACTAGCGTTTTGAATAGCGACGATTGTGACTACACATAGCTATTTTTGTTTTCATCTTCTTATGTTATTTTTTAGGTTTATTGGTTTTTAAATTGTAAAAATATTTGGAGGATGATATTATTGCAGTATTAATCTGTTTTGAAGTATTGCAATATTTTTATGGGATATGTATTGTTTGCGTCTGTGAACTTGAAGGTCCCATATTGTGTCAAAAGTAAAGTTGTTCATAAACTGATATTCGTATTGATGAAAGGACGAATGGACTTTTGACAATTACAAAAGTTATGCCTATGCAGTCATTTATTTGATGGAAAATAGGATGAAATCTTTTGTTTGACAAGGATAAATTCTATTATGTCGTTATGAAAATAGTGATGGAAAATAGAATAGATCCTTGTATGTTATCCACGGTATTTGATCTTCATTGATCCATTTTGTTATGTTTTACCGTGAAGGATCCATTGTGTATCTTATGTTGAGCACCTTACAACTATGTCGATTAATATTGGCCTTGTTGGTTGTTCCATGAGATGCTATACGTTGAGCATTCTTGAACCAAATTAATCATCTTGATTGGTTATTTAGTTATTTGCTCTGAAAGTCTTCTTTTGTCGAGCAAAATCTTTTGACAATTAAATTGATTGCTTCGGTGATTATTTTGGTTGTATATTCCAATTAAATTAATTATAGGTTTTCTTGTAATTAATCTAGTTGAATTTTTCATATATTCCACAAGTTCTTGTGTTGAGTATATGAACGGCTATACTAGTCATGTTCTATTGGTTGATGTAGTCGTTTATTCCGTAAGGTTTTCCTTATGTTGAGTATTTGAACGATTAAGGTAGTCATCTCTGTGTGGTTATCTTAGTCGTAGCTCCGTGAGTTTTCTTATGTTGAGCACAATCAATTAAATTGATCACTTTTGTGGTTTGATTTAGTTGCGTATTCCGGTTAAATTAATCATGGGTTTACTTGTGATTAATTTGGTTGAATTTTGGATATAAAAAATCATCCCATGGTTTTTGGTGTCCAATTAAAAAATCCTTCTTTTCTTTCGAAATTAAGGTCGCTCTTGTTGTTCTTTTGGGAATGACATCAAATGGGGGAGAGTTCTTTTGAACTTGTGCTTAATGGTAATACCTTGCGGGGTGTGCGGCTGTGGAATTTTATAGGGGTTATTTTGTATCTTAAAACTCCTTGATGAATGCATTTAGATTCGGCTTTATGATTGAATCTAAATTAAGTTGGTATGTATTTTTTCTTTTAGTCTATGAAATGTCTCTTGTGGAAATTTCATTATGATCCCGTTCTTTTACCTTTGCCAATTTTATTGATAAAAACGGGGAGAAATAATGTAGTTCACACTACAAATACATATGGTTTTCGGATCATTGTGTAAGGGGGAGTGGTTTCCATGATCGAGATGGAGTATTGACTAATGGGGAGTGATACATATCACCATAGTATTGTTGTTAAATTCGTGATGCAATTGGACTTTGATGTTACATAATGATACTATGACATTGTATAATAATGATCGAGAATCTCGATTTCTCTCATTGTTATAGCTACGGATATTCAAAAACGGTGGTGCTAAACTTACAACCTTTGGGATCATTGGAGTACTTTGAAGGACGAATATTTCAAGGAACGTTGAAGATTAGACTATGGAATAGGAGCCACTAAAGTTTATCTTTTTTGTATTCCATATGTATTAATAGTTTTGTCACTAAAATTGTCAAAGGGGGAGATCGTTAGAGCATAGCTCGGTCGATCTCGCATGCGTTGCTATATCAAGAATGTTTGCCAATGTTAGTGATCAAAACTATGAGTCTTGACTTCTAGTCTATTATAGCTAAGTGTCGGACTAGGATATAAAAGTGTAGTTGAGCTCAAGGACTTCATGGCGATTCATCATACAACGACGAAGATCTACACAAGGAACCATGGAACTTCATCAATAAAAAGGTATGTCGAGACTTGAACTTATCTATCACTCAAAAGTCTATCTATTTTATCACCTACTTCTTATGAGACAAAAAGCCGTATGCTATATAGACTGGATCATACACATTTGACATTTCGAGCTGAGTATTCACTACTTATCTTTTTCTCCAAATCGTGTGTTGGTAAAGTGTTTCGCTTTGATCAAGTTTATCTTCACCTAGTGACGAAAGTCATGAAAAGTTTTAATTACTTTGAGAATTGCTCTGACGTGAAACGGTCTGTGAATAACGGCTATATAACGTCCTCTGAGAATGTCTCAATGATTGGAATGAGAGTTTAGATTACATAACCATGTATTCCTTAATCCGAAGTTTTTCGAACTTTGTTGATTGAGAGAAACCGGAGGAATTGGCTTTGCCAAGTCCGCGAACCCAGTCCGCGAACTGACGGAAGTTCTCTTACCGAGAATTTATGCTGGGATTTTCCAAAAACTCGTTTGCATGTTTAGTCCGCGAACTCAGTTCGCGAACCTAGTCCTCGAACTGGAGAAAGTTTCTTTGCAGAGATTTTCTACTGAGTTTGGAAAACTCTGCCGGTTGCCTTAAGTCCGCAAACTTGTTTGTGAGCTTAAGTGGTTATGATCTAAAGATGTGTTCTGAACATGAAACTTAAATTACTGAGGAATGCTTTATGCAAATCGTGGCTATAAATTTCATGAGCCGATTAATCGAATCAAATCATCTTTGTTTCAATTGTGTCTTGTGTAGTTAGATAAGATCTCATATCAATTGAACAACTCTCTAACTAGTTCATTTGAGTCAATTAAACTAGTTATGGTGAAGAAGAACTAGGTCAATATGAAATGCTCATATGGTTAACCTTTTGGGTTACTATGTTGAACCAACATACACGTACACGTTTGGGCATGGTTTTCACAAACCCAGTAAACGTCTACCCAAGTGTGTGTGAAAGCTAAGTTTTCGATCTAACGGTTGGGAAATATTAGCTTGAATCTAAATCAGGTTTTCATCTAACGGTGAATGTGGATTGCTTTGTAGTACGACAAAACCCTGATTTGAAGGTTGTATAAAGGAGACATCTAGCATTGTGCAAAACTAATCCCCATACGTCTGTGTGATACTAGTGCGCTCTCTAGAGTCAATTCTCCTTTAACCTTTGGTTTTCTTCTCTAAAACCAGGTTAACGACTTAAAGACTTCATTGGGATTGTGAAGCCAGACTGATACTACTTTTATCGTAGTTGTGTGATCTGATCTTGCATCTTCTATCGTACGAGTACAATCTATTGATTGTCTTGAGATCGTGAGAGTTCTCCGATAGGCAAGATAAAGAAGTCACAAACATCTTCGTCTCAGTGTTTGTGATTCCTCGACAAACCGCTTGTGTAGTCAAGAAGGATTGTTGAGAGGTGATTGATTAATCTAGGTTGTTCTTCGGGAATATAAGACCGGACTATCAATTGGTTCATGTTCACCTTGATTTTATATCTTAAGACGCAACAAAACCTAGGGTTTTTCTGTGGGAGACAGATTTATCCTTTGATAGACTTTTCAGTGTGAGACAGATTTGTTTATTATCGAGTCTGCGATTTTGGGTTGCAGCAACTCTTAGTTGTGGGTGAGATCAGCTAAAGGAATCAAGTGCGCAGTATCTTACTGGGATCAGAGGCGTAGGAGTACAAATGTACCTTGAATCGGTGGGAGACTGATTGGGGTTCAACTATAGTCCAGTCTGAAGTTAGCTTGGAGTAGGCTAGTGTCTGTAGCGGCTTAATACAGTGTGTATTAAATCTGGACTAGGTCCCGGGGTTTTTCTGCATTTGCGGTTTCCTCGTTGACAAAACTTCTGGTGTTTGTGTTATTTCTTTTCCGCATTATATTTTATATAATTGAAATAATACAGGTTGTGCGTTAAGATCATCAATTGGAAATCCAACCTTTGATTGTTGATTGATATTGATTGATCCTTGGATATTGGTCTTTGGTACCGTCCAAGTTATTCCTTATGTTTGATTAAAGACTCGCTATTTCTTTAGCTTGAGTAAATCAAAACAAGTGAGAGATATTGACTCCTTGAGATACTTTAATCTAGATTGAGTCTGACTGTCTAGTTGATTCTCTAGCAAAGTATTTCGGAGTTAGTCCATGCAGTTTGCTAAGCGAAATATTGAGTGGTGTTGTTAGACCCCCGCTTTTTCAAGGTCTATGTGGATGATATGATGGTAAAAAGTAAGAAGGCGGTAGATCATGTTGACAATCTGACATAAATATTTGAACAGATGCGGCAATTTAAAATGAAGATAAATCCGGCTAAATGCATTTTTGGAGTAGCATCAGGAAAATTCTTAGGTTATATTATATCAAAAGAAGGAATAGAGGTGGATCTAGAGAAAGTTGAAGCAGTTCGAGATATGCCATCACCCGCAACGGTAAAAGACCTACAAAAACTGAATTGATTATTGGCTTCCTTAGGGAGGTTTATTTCGCACTCTTCGTACAAATGCAAACACTTTTTCAGTATCTTAATGAAGGGGACCAAGTTCGAATGGACATCAGAATGTGAACAGGAGCTCCAAAGCATCAAGAATTATTTAACAAATTTATCTATTTTGCAGAAAGCAGAACCAGGAGAAGAACTGTTAATATACCTTGCATCAACACCGCATGTGTTAAGTGATGTATTACTCCTCCTGGATGGAGGGATTGAAAAACTAATATACTATCCAAGCAAGACTTATAACTCAGCGGAGCGAAATTATACAAAGATTGAAAAGCTCATTCTAGCTTTAGTTTATGCTACACAGAAACTTCGTACTTAATTTCAAGCTCACAAGATTAGAGTGTTGACTAAGATCCCAATTGAATCAGTTATGAAGAACTCAAAAAGAGTAGGAAAGGTAGAACGATGGAACGTACAAATAGAGCAGTTTGAAGTTAAATATATAGTCTAGAAAGGGCTCTAAATGACGTTTTTAAATGATAGATTACATACGTAAATAAGATATCACAAATAAATACCGTCATATAACGTGAAAATAATGGAGTCCACCGTTTAACGTAAAAAAAACTGTCATTCTAAAACGTGGTAATTTGATAGGTGTGCGATTTAATGATAGAACCTTAAATTACAAAATAAATCCGTCATATATTTTCGTCTCTATACGCCCATCATTATTTTTTTATTATGTGCCCAAAAATGGCTAGTCATCGGCTTAGCAAAATGCATTTGGAATGGTTAGCATGGTTAGCCAACAGCGTACTTGCCATACGTCTTTCATATATGGCTATATTGGTTCAAATCTAAGAACCCCAAAACCAGAGCTGAGTTCACTCTTCACCCTCACCCCGCCGTCTGTTATTTTCGCTCCGGAAACCTAACTACCCTAGAGGCTAGAGGATACTTTAACTCAGAAGAGGAAGAAGAAGACCACGAGTAAGTTTCAAATTAGTTTCATCTTTGTATTTGGGTTTTGCTCAAGTTTCTATCTGGTCCCTAAAAAATTGATTTTGGAGACCAAAATTGTACATGCAAAGATTTTGATTTTATAAATTGGTTAAGGTAGAAATTCGGAAGGAGTGATTTTGATTAGTTTGATTGCATGAAAGTGGTTTCTGAATTCACTTCTTCAAATCTTTCTCTCTGTTATTTTGCTAGAAAAACCTAAGAGGAAATCGAAGAAGAAGAAGAAGATATCTAATTAAAGTAATTTTCAAATCCCTTTTCATCTTTGATTCTTTTCTTTTTTTGCTGAAGCTCCTGCCTGGTTAATCAAAAAATTGATTTTTTGGAGACCAAAATATTATCTAATAAGATCCAAAAATTCTGGTTAATTTGATAAATTGCTTGAGGTAGAAATTGGAAAGGAATTAATTTGTTTAGTTTTTGCATGAATCTGAAATGGGTTTTCAAATCTATTTCTGAAAATCCCTTTTTCTTCATACAACTTAATGATTATTTGATTAATGTCTGCTTTGATTATTGATCTATGTAGTGGATTAACTTCATTCTTTTCTTATTGGTATGAGGGTCTGTAAATGTGATTTTTACCAGTGAAAAATTGGAACAAAGCATTACCCATTCCAATAGGTTAAAGATTATAGTTATGTGGGTGAATGATGGCGCTGAAAGAACTCTAATAATAAATCCGTGTAGTTGTGTCCAGTAATTCACTATTCACTGCTCCTTTAGTTTTATCACTTCTATTTTTAACATTTGTTGCATTGTAAGAGAAGCTGGCGGCAAAGCTTAGCTCCTACTGCTGCTTGTCTGGCTCCTGTGATACACAATTTTTTGTAGTATACGTAGTTGCCTTTTGTAGGATGCTTTTGATAGTAAGTTCGCTGAACTCTCTTTATCGACTGCATTTCAGTGTTAAACATGCTTGAGCATTGCGGAAATCATTTCTTATTGCTTTCTTAGTTGACTGAATAGTTAATCTTATTTGCGGAACTTGAGGCTCAATGGTGTTGTGTTGTTGGTAGTCTCCAAATTGCTGTAGCAGACTTTCTACAGCTAATGAATGCATGTTGTTATGAGTACCGACCTACCCTGTAGCACAAGAAAAACTGAATAGCTTTGAATTGCTATTAACCTGCACACATCACAAGCAGATAAGTGCTAACCTGTACTTGCTTAAATATATCTGAATGCAAGCGTTGAGCCTCAATGCAACCTTTGAGTCTTAATCTTAGAGACCTAATGCGCAACATTTATTTGTGAATGAATGCGACTCAATCATCTATCTTTCTTATCTTTGAGCTTTGAAGTTTACATTTGTGAATGCTATAGCTCATAACCTTTGAGTCTCAATCTTTTAGTAAATGTTGTTGTCTTTTTTCTCTCTCTTACAGGAATCTATTGAAATGATGCAAAAGAATTACAGGGTTAGGATTCAGCTTCATAGGAGTTAGTTTGACAGTTCATGAATGCCAAAGTATCTATCAAGAGGTGAGTTTTGGTGCAATTGTATTTCATTCTATTAAAAGGTGTTCATATTTGTGACAAGATACATGAATCACTTGCTAGTACACAAGGCGTACTTTCGGGGTTTTATGTTGTTTCATATTGATGGCATTATAGTCTGAGTCTTACGTTCTAAGTCAGAATCCTTGCATTACGTTGAGTCAGACATCACTGGTCCTTGAGTTTGTTTGTGACCCTTGCTCTGATTGAGCCTGGTTTTATGCTTCTGTCCGTGTGTGATTCACCCGTTTTATGCTGAATTTTCAAATCGTCCTTTCCATAGCAACTTCCCATTCAAAAGTTTAGGGTTGTGGCACTTGACTTAGTGGATCTGCTCCAAACTATGTTTTGTTCGTTTGTTCTTTCCTTTTTTTAAATGAAAGTGTCAAGTCAACAACAACTTCAGCTGTCTTCCCAGCTAAATGGTTTCTCGGTATATAAAATTTGTCCACAACCACCATAAACTTGTACATAAACTCCAGCTATCTTCCCTGCTCCGTCTTGCATTGGAACTTCTCATTAGACCCTTGGATAGAACTGATGTCAATGAGATCTGGAGTAGCACCAAATTCAGACCACTAGTGAGTAGTGATCCTTTTGAAAATAGCCATGTTTTTGTTCAGCTATCTATACTGTAATTATCCGATAGAATCAATGAAGTCTTTTGTTGAATGTGCATTTTGTTAATGGCTCGTACTTGATCAATGAAAGCTGTGATGTATACAGTAGTGACTTGTCTCGTTTATTTGGAGTCGAATGAGTATGCAGGCCAAATCAAAGAAAGTAAAAGCTTTTATTAGCAGGAAGGAATACTGCTCAACATTATCTGGTTGCAAATTTTAGGGATCCATTTGAAGTTTTGTATATTTACTTCTACTGTTTTGATACTACTTATGTTAATTAATAGTATCAATTTACATTAAGTGATTGTTAATGGGAAAATTGCTGTGGCTTGTGAATTTGTCTCACATATAAGGAATTAGTAACTGCATTTGAAAGCCATGGTGTTCTTAATGCGGAATTTAGAACAAATTTATTTGATTTGATCCTTGTCTTACAGATTATTGACTAGCATCATATTGGTTTTTATGTATGTCATTTAGGTTTACTGGAAGTGATGTCTATTACACCTCCAAGCAAAGAATGGATGGATGCTCCACGACAGTCAACTCAATTTTTGGAAGGAGTTGAATCCTTTATCAGGTTCGCAAAAGATACTCGAGGGGCAGATAGATTATACCTCTGTCCATGCTCGAAATGTAAGCTCTTTTCAGCAAAAAAACAATATCTCTAGAGGAAATACATTTGCATTTGCACAAATCGGGTATCCATAAGCTATACAGAATTTGGATACATCATGGAAAACAGCCTCGTCCAGATGTTGTCAATGTTAATCCAGCTCCTAATTTACCTGGTAATAATGTTCATTGTGAAGATTCTGGTCGGAGAATGGTCGACGTGTTCAGTGACCTCGATAAAAACATGGAAGAGTGTTCCAATTAATCCATTCTTCTCAAGCTATCCAAGTTTTTTATTGCAAGGATGAGAGTAGGCCTGATAAGAAGCGGCATAGTGTTTTAGAATCTCCAAAACAACAAGGTCCTAATGTGAATACTTTTGAGGATCCTTTTGTTTTTACCGGCATAATTAAAGAATCTTCCCTAACAGCAGCGAACTTATATGATAACAGTAATTCGGAAGAAGATGCATTTGTAAGTTTAAGTTTTTTGAATTGAACTGTTTCTTCATTTTATCAAAGTGTTGTACTGATTATTAATTATGATGTTATAGGAAAATTAGGAGAGGCAGAAGTTCAACACCAGTAAGCATTCCAACAATGGCTCGCGACAATATTTATCAGTACTGGATTTTGAGTGGAATTTTTCATTATGATACAAATGTTACTTTAAATTTCTTCCTAATGTACTTCTTGAATGTTTTACTTTGGATATCAGTTTAAATTAATCCTTTTCATTCAGATATTCAATTATGATAAAATATTGAGTTGCAATTAATTTGAGTTTAATCCTTTTTATTTTTATATTTATTACAATTGAGTAAGGGATTTTGTATTATAATTACACAATTTTGATGCAAATTGCAAATCACCTCAATCCGAAAGAATATAAGCTTCAATTTCTTCAATTTTACTCGAACTCGTTCAACCTTGGTAGAACTTTAATAAAAAAATATCCATATTGTTTTTTCTTTTTTTTTTTTATTTGTTACAATTGAAGTGTTAAAGTCTTGACTATGGAAGTAAATTTTGAAGCAAATCGTCGCAATTCGAAATGATGAAGTTCCAATTCTTCAGTTTTGCTCGAACTCGTTCCAACTCGATCAAATTTTCAAGTAAGGTGTCGAGTCTTGATTATGAAAGTAAGTGTTGACACAAATCGTCTCAATTCGAAAGGATGAAGTTCCAGTTTTTTCAGTTTTGCTCGAACTCGTTCCAACTCGGTCAAATTTTCAATTGAAGAACCGAGTCTTGATTATGCAAGTAAATTTTGAAGCAAATCGTCTCAATTCGAAATGATGAAGTTCCAGTTCTTCAGTTTTGCTCGAACTCGTTCCAACTCGATCAAATTTTCAAGTAAGGTGTCGAGTCTCGATTATGCAAGGAAGTTTTGACATAAATCGTCTCAATTCGAAAGGATAAAGTTCCAATTTTTCACTTTTGCTCGAACTCGTTCCAACTGGATCAAATTTTCAATTGAAGAACCGAATCTTTATTATGCAAGTAAATTTGGACGCAATTCGAAAGGATGATGTTCCAGTTTCTTCAGTTTTTCCCAAACTCGTTCCAACTCGATCAAATTTTCAAGTAAGGTGTCGAGTCTTGATTAAGCAAGTATGTTTTGACACAAATCGTCTCAATTCGAAAGGATGAAGTTCCAGTTTTTTAAGTTTTGCTCGAACTCGTTCCAACTCGATCAAATTTTCAGTTGAAGAATCAAGTCTTGATTATTCAAGTAAATTTTGACGCAAATCGTCTCAATTCGAAAGGATGAAGTTCCAGTTTCTTCAGTTTTTATCAAACTCGTTCCAACTCGATCAAATTTTCAAGTAAGATGCGGGTCTTGATTATGCAAGTAAGTTTTGACACAAATCGCCTCAATTCGAAAGGATGAAGTTCCATTTTTTTTTAGTTTTGCTCGAACTCGTTCCAACTCGATCATATTTTCAAGTAAAGTGTCGATTCTTGATTATGCAAGTAAATTTTGATGCAAATCGTCTCAATTTGAAAGGATGAAGTTCCAGTTTTTTTCAGTTTTTCTCGAACTCGTTCCAACTCGATCAAACTTTCATCTAAAGTGTCGAGTCTTGATTATGTAACTAAACTTTGACGCAAATCTCCTGAATTCGAAAGGATAAAGGTTCAGTTTTTTTATAATTATGAGCGAAACTCGACAATTACCCTGATGGCTGCAACATGCCATGAAACTAAAGATCGACCTGATTATGATTAAGACTGAGGACTATCACAACGACTAAAAAGTATTATGTAACTCTGATTTCTAATTTTATTTAAATTTTGTGGAGATATAACATAATATAATTATACTCACAAAATAATTTTAACAAAAAAAACATTTTCTTTTGTTGGTGTCGGTCAATCATAGTCAAAGTTGCTAAAAAATAAACACTAGGTAACCACTAAAAAGAAAAGAAAAAGAAAAAAAGCGAGGAAGACGCGTGTCTTTGATGTCCTTTGGTGTCAACGATGTAAAAAGGAGTTTCTCCCTAGTCTAGACCCAGCGATTCATCTCCATCTTTATCTTAAGTAAAAAAATTCTCTTCAATCTCATATTCTGGCAGAAAGTTAGGGGTTCTTCGGAGAAGATTTGGTCTGCAATTTTGGAATATTTCTGCATCGCCGTAGGATGAAAATCTGATGTAAACAAGAATATATTGACAAGGAATGGAAAAAGAACCATTTCTTTTTCGATTTGAACCCTAACAGTTTCATTTTGGGCGGAATGAAATCAAAAGAAAATCCTCTTGGGCGGGTTTATTCCCGCTTGGTGTTCTTGAACAACTATAATTTCAACCCTAACATCTATTCAGAGATGTGAAGAGATATCTCTTTTTTGGGGGATTATTATTTCAGAGATCAAAAACATCCAAGGTATATCTTTTTATTCTTATTTATAGCTGAATAACTTATGATTTTTGTATTGGAAAGATGCATGAGTTCATAATCTTTGATTGAATCTGAACTTGGGTTACATAGGATTGTTGTAGTGGTGTAATAATGCTAAATAACATGTCTTTTGATTGAAAAGATGCATGGGTTTCAAATCTGACTATTTTTGGATGAATCTGGACTTAGGTCACATAGGATTAGTGACTATTGTTGAATTTTGATTGTAAAACTGATTATTTTCATCTAGCTTTCTTTGTGATTTGATTACGGTAGTTCCAAGTTAGGTTTAGCGAATAATAATCACCAAAACATATGTATCTATCTACTATTTTTTAGGCAACTTATGCTCTAGCATTGGCCCATCCGAGCCTCTCTGCCTTCCCTTATATTTTGTGTGCCACGATGTATCGAGCTTGTAGACCACAAATATTAGTGGTGTGTTAGGCCTGTATAAGTTTATTCCATTATTGTGAGATACTTTGGTTGAACTAATGAGTCTATAGACTACTGATAAACATTGATTGATATATCTGGAATATGTAGAATGGATAGTGGTAGTGGGAATTTATCATGCTTAATGCCTTCTAATTTTATTGAATCAACCATGTGATCCTTTGAAGTTAAAGACGAATATGTAACCATCCATTTTGTTCTTTTGTTATTAAGTTTTGATACCGGTCCAGGAGGTCCTTGATATTTTAATCTCGTTTGTTGATGTTTCAGATGACTGGAGGGAGTACGACCACTTCTTTTTTCGAGGGAATGCAGCCCCACATTGAACTGGCCTCCCTCTCCTCCTAGACATAGCCCCATAGTATCCAAATCATCAAGTCATGGTGAATATAGTTTAGGGAGCCAACCGGATGGAACTGTGTTAACCCATGGATCAGACTATGCTCTTAATTCACAAGATAATGAAATTGAGAACATTCATGAAAACAATAATGGTAATGTTAGATATCTTTTCATTGATTTCCCTAGTTTCTAAGTTACATCAACTACAATTTATTTGCTTCTAGTAAGTTTTGTTCCTTCAAATACATTCTTATCTAAATCACAGATGGTTCATTACTTGCTCTAGTTTTGGTTTTTCCAACCTAGATGAGCGTTTTCCAGTATTCTTTAATGAGTATGGGAATGGGCCAGCACAAGGTGTACCCATAAGGTGGTTTCAGCAAAAAAACCTAGAAGGTGGCTTGAAAAGGTAACTTCTTAACACTATAAAGCATTTTTGAGCGATTATTCTTATGTTATTTCGTTTGTCTCATCAGTTTCAATCGAATTGGTTTTTAAAGTGCAATACTAACTGAAGAAACCCAGCTGGTTAGATTTTATAAAACGCGATGCTATAGAATAATTACTTATCTACAGAGCTAAAGGAATTTTGATGCACTTATTTTTCAGTTAAAACCTCTTTTTTATTGTCTCATGCAAAATTGTGCGAGTATTTGATGCATTGTGTTGTCACAGGAAAAGGAAAGTCCCACTGGTGAGATATATAGGCCAGACGTGTTTATGAAGACGTATAAAGTTACCCCAGATGATAATCCCTCATCTTCTAAATCACTGGCAGCTGCAAAACTAGTAAGTTTTCGCGTTTTGTTTAATATTATTTGTTGATATTGATGATATCAGTTAATCTCTGACTTTAGTTGGATTCTGTTGATGTGTAGGCATTTGTGAAGGAGGCATATGATAAAGATCCTTCAACACAAAAGTATTTGGGCACCGACGTTGTTTTCAAGGTTAGTGGTGAATTTGTTATTACTTGAATCTTTTTGCTTCTAATTTTCATATTGGATGGCGATAGTGATTACGTTGCTCTCTTACAGTAATGCTTACTGATTTGGTTTGCAATTGTTCTCAATCTCTTATAATCACATTGCCATACTGTAATACTGCTGCATCTATGGAACTGTCTTACTTTAGGTTTTAGTAGTAATTGCTGCTTCAAGTAGCGAGCACCAGCACCACTATGTGGATATCATTAGTTTTTAAAGTAGCAGTTTTGAACTCGTGATAACATATGCTTGAAGACATAAGTGCTAGACTGTATTTGAAAAATTTGTTAGTAACTGAAGTTTCCTTTATGTGTATACTGTTATTGCCGCCTCGTGAATTGCCGTGACTTTCCATCTGTTAAATAGTCTAAAAAATGCCCTTGTGTTACATTAATCGTTTAACTGAATTTCAATGAATTTGAACTATTATATATGGCTAGATATTTGGTGCTGATCGAAAAAGATACGTACGCGGAATGGGTGCTGGTGTTTCTAAATCTCAGTTTCTTGCTTCTGAGTTTATGAAGGCCAAGTTGCAGGAAGAGAAGCACACTGTGTGGAAAGAGAAGCACAATGTGTGGAAAGAGAAGCAGAAAACCGAAGCTTTGAATGCACAGTAGGACGCTGAAAGACAGAAAAACAATACTGGAATACATCATCAGATCTCTAATAACTCTTAGTAATGTATAGTCAGATCGTAATATTAACAGCATGATATGTTAAACTGACTGTGTTGTTACATATAAAGGATATTGGGATGCCAGAAGCTCTCTTGTCGTTTGGTCTTCGCTTTTTGAGGAACTTGAGGAAAAAGCCAGTTGATTGATGACAATTATGATTGCATGCTTAGAGGAAATTATTTTGCCAAGTGCAATGTTGTGCGACAGAGATGATGTTGTACCTCGAGATGTTAAAATGTGTGAGTTTATTAAGTGGCCAAAGGCCTATGTGACTCCCATAGGAGTGCGATCAAGATAAAAGTGTCGATGACAGTAGATTGATTATTTTTTAATTTTCAATATGTAAGTAGGGGTTGCTAGGATGTCTACCGATTTGTATTCCAATATTCTATTTTCTTAAAAGAAATAATTAATAAAGTTAATTTTAGGTTCTGCGTGGAATTGCAATTCTGTTTCGCCTATTAATTAATTTTGATTTTATATTTAATTTTGAATTTGAATTAATTTCCGATACGCCAAATTTAAGTTTGAACGGATTTTAGATTCACAAAATCTGAATCAGTGGCGTTCAGATTCATAAAATCTGAATACCAAAACCTGAATCGGTAGCCAAAAAATGACGGAATATTCTCGTTAGAATTTGTAATTGCTTTGTTTAACATACAATAACTGTGTTTTTTAGTGACACATATAATAACCGTATTTTTTTTATAGCATAAATCAGCTATTATTTTAGATAACACAAAAAAAAACCATGATATTTAATAACAGGTCATGTACGTGATTTTAAATCACAAATTTTAGGCGTCATACTTAATAACGTTATCTATGTGTCATTTATAAAGAGTCACACCAAATAAATAACGGTTCAAATAACATATGAAAACCGAGATAAATCATGTTTTATAACAGACTTCATTCGTCATTTATAGCCCCTTCTAGATTAGACTATCTTTACCAAAATCACAGGTTATCGCAGATTTCTGGCGGAATTTTCATTGGAAGAAGATGAAGGAGTGGAAGAAATGATGGATATACATGAAGAGCAAGCAAATCCAAGAGACCTATTAACAAAGGGCAATCCGAAAAGATGGAAAATTCTAGTAGATTGATCAGTCAAGATCATTGGCATTAGAAAAGCTAATGCAGCTCATGTGAGCCAAATCGCAATGTTCCTCAAAAGTGCCGCTGCCACTTGTTTGGTCTTGCCTGATCACTTCGACTCAATTTCTCGTATGCTGCCTCAAGATTCATGGTATGTTGTTGCCTTGGAAGTTGACGTTCTCGAGTTCTGGTCCTGGTAAGGTAATGCAAATTTGATGCCTAATTTCAGCAAATTTGATGCCTAATTTCAGTCCACCCATCACTTTGTTTCATTACATGACCAAGAGAATGTATTGCATTACTATTGCGATTAGTTTGACAAATTTGAACATACTGGAAACACTAATGGACTTAGAGGACATGCGGGAGACGTGATATTGAGATGAGAAGAAGATAATGGTGTTTGCAATTATTAGTGTAAATATTTATAGCCGATAGATGGCAAACACAAGTTAGCAACGTAATCCGATTCCACATGTTTTTAGATGTACGAAAAGAGTTGTCTTTACAACATATCAGATTCCGAAATTTCTATATTCTTCTCGTAATAACTAATCACTAGGTGGTGCGCCCGTGCTCTGTACGGGCTCAATTTTGTTCTCACAAAAAATTTGGATCTTCTAATCTTGTAGGTAACTATGTTTTCAATGATATCAAAAAACATGAACTTCACTGCACCAAATCTAGGTTTTCCTAACAATACATATGCTAACTCTTTTTATTTTCGTAACCCAAATGATCCATTATAATTCTAGTAACTTATATGAAGGGTTAGCAAATTAAGCAATAGTTACCATATTTAGAAATTATCAAATATAAACTAAATAACTATTCAAAGTGTGAGATAATTAGTGATACATGCCTAACACAATTTACACAAAATCATTATTACTAATATTTCTACCCAAAATCCATGTATAACAAAATCCACCCTACCTTTATAACTGTTTGTCATTTTCATTAGTAACACAGTTTGACATAGCTAACAAAATAATTCATTTTAAAATTTTGAAAATGCAAAAATATAAATTTTAACATTTCATAAATCTTTTGTTTGGAACCAATTTAAGTTTTAGAACCTTAGAATAACTCATATCCCGGAACCATTAGATAATGGGAACCACAAACTAACTTAGTTATTTTCCAAAATCTTAAGGACCGAAACCACACCGACACCGACACAACTCTTCCACCCATTACGCACCCGAAGAACTCTTTCTTCCTTTCTATCAGTTGAACTCAGATGCGTTTAATTTTGGTCTCCCAAATTCCGATCGATCGAGCCGTGAGAAAATTGAAGAGAGCTCTAACCACGATAGTTGAAGGAATTAGAGGATTAAATCTCAGGAATCTTCTATATTAAGAACCCTAATTTTGCTAGAAAGTTATCAATTACAGGTTGGTTTTCTTCCTCTTTTATTTTTGTTACTTTAAGATGGGTATTGAAATTTAGGTTTCTTAGTCAAATTTTCTGTTGTGAAAAGAACCTATGATCAAAAATTTCTTCTATAACATTGTTCAAGTTGCAATTTCTGCTAAAAGAAAGAAATAAAACCGTTTGTTTTGTGCTCAAAATGTTTGGTAAATTGTTTGAATGGAGCTGAAATACTTAAAGTTCCCATGACTAATTCATGATTCAATTTTATTTTAGGGATTAAAATTTTGGTTTTTATGAGATTGGGTTTTTTATTTTTTACATTTTGTTGCACCAAATTGAACGTTTGGGATCAACCAGTTAGTGAATTAGCTCTGTGCTTATTTATCAACTTGTATGAATTATATTTACTAGCCCCTGACTGATATTCTGATTTGATTGTTGCACTTCATCTTTAGGAAGTCAGAAGTTTGCTTCCATTGGTATTCGTGTATCTCAGTGTATAACTTACTATCATCTAGCGATAATTCATGAATTTTTATATAGTTACTTACTGCTCTTAATGTTCTGTGTCATGTTATGTGCACCACATTACATTTCTTACTGTTTTGCGTCACTAAATTCATATATGTCACTAGTAAACTTGCACGCGCAATGCGCCTACCGATGGAACCGGCTATTGGGCATCTGAAAATGATGCAAAAACACATTGACCATGTGGTTGTTATTCGGGTCCAAAAGCTGCAACAACATGTAATGCTTGCGATCGTAACTTTGTTTAATCTATTGATGTCGGTCCAGATGGTGTAGTCATTGCATCATGATTTTATAAATCCTTTGGTTCTGCTTTATTTTTTCTTGCCATATGTGAAAGAGGAAATTGGATGCCTAATACGGTCACCAACTACTGTGCATTTGCGCTATTGATCTGCCATGGGAGTTCAGTGTTAGACTCCGACCCCATGCATCTAAGCATCCTTGCCCATCCATTTTCTGATAAGTATTATTGATGTCTTGTTGTAGCCTTCTTGGTGAGGAACTGAGATACAAATATACTTTGAGAAAACTGAAAACTTTAGTGGTGCCAAAAATGACCCTCGCAGAAACCTTGGTGGTACAGTAATAGTAGTGTAGTTCACGTCTTATGGTATTTCTGTTTTGTCCAAGTGTAGCACATGCATAGTGAATGTCATTACTACACTAGTAATAACGGTAATAATCCATCTAAATTTGAATGCATAGTTATATTAAGTTATCCTTAGTGTACTTATTCCTTGTTTAACATTCTCATTATTTTACGTTCCAAAATGAAATTCAACCAACCCCTATCTCATTGTTTATACCATTTCTAGCTACTCTGTCAGCTTGGGGCATTAAGCTTTGAGTGGCCAAATCAAGATACGATACGATGACAGACATAAAACATAAAATTAGAATTTGATAATATGTGGTCTTCTCAGTCTCCATACTCCTATTCTCATCTATCTGTTTCTGTAAAATTCTTCTGTGTTTCTTATTCGTTCCTTTTTCGTTATTAGATGAATTTGGTGCAATAAAATAAGATTTGGGGACCTGGCTAACATGGTTAATCTAAATATTCAGAATGCGGAGAGAATTGGATAAGTCTTGGATGTTTGAGAATGATAGGTTTGGTCAAGTATACAGAGATGGGGTAAACATTTTCATTAAATATGCATCTACATATGGCCCTTGGAAAACACTTTGTCCTTGCCCATGTTCTAGATGTCTAAATGGGGGTCGTCTCGATATTAAGGAAGTGCAAGAGCATTTGTACGAGTATGGTATCGACAAGTCGTATATCACTTGGGTCTTTCATGGTGAGAAGCATCCGGTGAATAATGTAATGAGTCGTCCAGTAGAGAGTTTGTCTAATGAGAAAGTTAGAGAAGATGTATTTCCAGATTTGACTCCTTTTATTGATGCTGCATTTGAAGTTCATGGAAGTAATGGTGGTGGTGTTTTTATCGATGATGTGAATGGGACACATGATGATACTGAGGAACCATTCGAGTTTGAACCAGATGCGCAAAAGAGACACGAAAAGTACAAAGAATTGGCTGAACAGAAATTGTATCCTACTTGTGAAGGCAATGTTAGTACACTATCGACGATCGTGGAGCTGCAAAATTTAAAGAAACAGTTTGGAATATCAGGTAATTGTGTGACCAAATTGTTGGAGATGATTAGTATCAACTTCTTTGTTTTGTTATCCAATGAAATATCCAAAGTTTATAACAAAATCGAAGAAAAAAGCTTCATTTTTTAGCCCTCTGTTTCATTTGATCTGTATGTGGGAAATAAAAGGATTATTGACCATTGATTAAGGGAAGTAGAATGATCTTTAGCCCTCCATTCCATATTGGATCCGTATGAGGGAAATAAGAGGATTATTGACCATTGATTAAGGGAAGTAAAATGAATGGTAATCCCTCCATTCCATATTGGATCCGTACGAGGGAAGTTAGAGGATTATTGACCATTGATTAAAGGAAGTAAAATTAATGGTAATTAAATAGCTAAAGTGGCTCTCTGTTTTACCAAATCTCTTTTTATTAGCCAAAACTGAAAGTTCGAGAAACACAGAAATCCCCAAATTTCCCCCATTCTCTCTTCTCCCACTCCAAAAATCCCCAAAATTTCGTTTCCCACCAAGATTTTCCGCCAAATCACTCTGAAATTTTAGAATGATTTCAAATCTTAGTTTTAGTTCCCCCCTTATCTTTTCTCTTTTCTATATAATCCGGTCTCTAGACTTGATTCAATTTTTTCCAAGAAACTTAGGGTTCCTAAGCCTGTATATCTTTCAAATAAATTCTCACAATCGCTGCTCTCTAAGGTGATATCATGAAAACCTTCTTTTTGTTTATGTTTCACATCATCAATTTCTGATATGAAGATTTGATATTAGGGTTTCAATTTAGTTTTATCAATTTCATGATAATAAGATTTTTCATATTCTCAATTTCAATTTCAGTTTCAGTTTTATATTAATTTCAATTTCAATTTCAGTTTCAATTTGTTTGAGTTTTGGATTTTGGGTTCTGCTATTAAGATGTTAGGGTTTCAGTTTATTTGAATGGATTTGGGTTCTGTTACTAAGATTTTAGGATTTATGTTTGTTTTCTGTCAATACCCATCTTTTTACTGTTTTTTCTCTATTTCTATTACAGTTTTTTGGAGATTCATTTGGAAGAATATTTGGATTTACATCTTAATCTCCTTCTCTATGTAGAATTGATTGATTTTAGTGATATTTGAAGTTTGTTTTCCTTTTCTTATGCAACATTGGTTGGTTTTTCTGTTTCTTTTTTACATGAATTGAGTTAATTTTGTGAACCTATGGGTCTATTATGTTTAGTGGTAGTGTTTGAGGAAGTTTGGTTTTGTGATTCTGTTTATTTTGGGTTCTTGTTTTGTTTTTGAAAAGGGGTTTTATTCTTTTGACCCTATCTCATTGCAGATGGATACTATTGAAGCCTCTAATAGTGTGCATTCAACTGTTTCTTCACCACAAACTAGTGATCCTGCTTATTCTTCTTCAACGACTGAAACTAATGTTGTTTCTATGCCAAAGTTGATGGTAACGGTTAATTTGTATGGGAGACCTGTAGGTGACAATGCAGACAAATTAGCTACTCGGGCTGGCAAACTTGTCCGTGCCTACTGTCCAGTCAAATATGTGGATTGGAGGCAGGTTCCGGATAACTTCAAAGAAGATGTGTGGTTTAAGTTGTTGGTATGTAATCTATAGTTTCTTTCTTTTTCTTCTATCCTGGTTTTATGAATGAATGGATTGATGAATCTTGTTGATTTTCTGACTTGAAACTTGTTTATTTCAACAAGAATTCGAGTTTAATGTGCCAAATCATTTAGCCAAGATGATTGTTATGGGGTCTCTTCCACAGAAGTTCAGGACATATAAACATGATCTAAGAACTGGTCCTCTCCTAGGCAAGGTCACTATGCAAGAGAAGTTAGATGCACGTCCTGTTGATTTTGACTCGGATTGTTGGAAAATTTTTGTCGAGAATGAGAGCATACCTGGTATTAAGGAAAAACATGCCAAATATTCAGAAAATCAAAAGAAGAGGACCATACATCACACATGTGGTCGAGAGTCATTTGCAAATAAAATCCACAAGATCGTAAGTACATCATATTGCACTTTGACACTAGTTTAATGTTAATTGTTTATACTTATCCATATAATGTATGTACAGGCTGTAAAGGAAGGTTTGGTAGCTAAGGCTGCACGAGGGCTTGCTTGGATGGATGGCCATGTTGGGAAAAATGGAAAAGTAAATCCTTCGGCTGTTGAGAAATATGTGAGTATAGTTGGTCAGGTTGAATGAAGCTCGTAGTTTACCTATTTACTCTGAATTTAACACACGTTGTTCAATGCATGTTAATAGGAGCAAGTAAAGGCCGCTAGATCTAGGAGGCAGGATCTAATTGATGTAGGATTGGTATCCGCTTTATACTTTGAGAATGATGAGATTTCTGAAGTCTTTGGACCTGAAAAATGCAGAGCTGGTTTGTTGGGTTATTCTCAACTTGTCTCGAAGAAGTAAGCCTTATACGCAAGTGTTGCGACCGCAGTTATGGATGCAAACACAAACCCAACAATTAATGCGCCAAGGACTGATCATATGGTTGAGGCTCTACTGCCAAATCATACTGAACTAATCACTAATGTGAGCATTTACAAGTTCTGTTTTTGATTATCATTATATCTTAATGCTCATGAAATATGAATCAACTAGGATAGTTCATTAGTTAGTGCGATTATATTTCAAAGGATAGATGCATGATAACTTTTGGATGGTACATATATGTTTTTATTTATCATTACATCTTAATGCTCATGAAATATGAATCAACTAGGATTGTTCATTAGTTAGTTGCGATTATATTTCAAAGGATAGATGCATGATAACTTTTGGATGGTGCATATCAAATACTAGCATTTAAAATTGTATGTTTTCGTGGATGCTTTGAAGATACATATAGTGTTGTACCTTTCTTTTTCCTTGGTACATCCTTTTGATATAAATGCCTGAATGTTTGTACTAGATTGTAGGTATACTAGTGGTACATATAAAACACTAGCATTTCAAATTGTATGTTTTGGTGGATGCTGTACCCTTTTCTTTTTTCCTTGAGACATCCTTTTGATATAAATGCTTAAATGTTTATGGATTGTAGTTATTATTCCCAAGTGGCAAACCTAATTTGTGTTCTTATGTGGCCAAACGAGTAATCCAAACAGACTCGAATTTCTGCTAGAGCAATAGAGCCAGGGCACAAAAATTAGGCTTATTTTTGAAACACTTAATAAAAAATTTGTATGCAAGTTGCCTCTTATACTCTTGCACGTACTTAAGCTTTAAGGGGGGGGGGGGGGTGCTTTCTTATTTAGGGGATTCACTGCCTTGTAAAAAACTGTGTTCTTTTTGAGTTATGATTGCATATCTGTAGCTGTCATTATCCAATAACTGTTTATGTTTGTATATGTTGATGACAAGTCTTCTTTAGCTGTCAATTTTTCTGTTGATGAAAATTAGTATTACAACTTTATTTACATTTTAGTCTCTTATCCGTTGTAGGTGACACAAGCAATTAACTGTTTTCTCTGTTGTTATAGGTTGTGCTGCAAGTTATGGAAAAACAACAACAAAACCAACATTCTGCCAGCACAAACCCAGCTGCTGGTGGTGTTGAAGATCCTAATGGAAATCATTTTGTGCGCCTTTACAACAGAAAAAGGGAAATTGTTTCCACAGGTTATGTTGTGTATGACATAGATGGAGAACATTGTTAGGGACTCTTAGTGCAACCAGAAGAGAGAAAGGTATGTCTTGAAACCATTGAGGATGGTAACTGTGTTGTACCTGAAAGTCCTCAAGGTGATCGCTTTTATTTGAAAGAGTATGTTGCAAATGAATCAGTAATTTGGCCCGTGTATCGTATCGAGTTTGTGGATTCTACCCATGAATGAAAACTTCTTGAGTAACTACTTTTTGTGAAGTGGAAACAGCTTATGGAGTCTTCCCATGAATGAAAGCTTCAATAACTACTTTTTGTGTAGTGAAAACATATCCTGCTTGGAGGAGCACACTTTTTGTGAAGTGAAAACTTCTTTAGTACCTATCTAATTTTCAGTCTGTAATTTGTAATGTAACTATTGGGTAACTACTGCTCCTTGTATATAATCATTATGGTTCTTAATATATATATTTTATATATCCAGTGTTTGATTCTTTAAATTGTAGCCTAAAAAGTAATTTTATGGGTATTGAATATTGTCAGTCCCGGCGACCGGAAACCGTCAGTTCCGGCGACCGGAAACTGTCATCAGTTTAGGCGACCGGAAACTGTCAGGCCGGAAAAGTGCCATTTGTTAGGTATCAGACCTAACAAATTTTCTAACAGAAATAATGTTACAAACGTCTAGAACCAAAAGACACATGTCATTTGTCTATTGGTCATTTTAATAGTAATAGAAAGAGTTAGCAACGGTTGTAACATAATATTTGCATTACAAAGTAAATATGAAGAGTAAAATATAAATAGTTAGGATAAATATTGTAATGAACTTAAAGTGTTAGTCTATTTAATTTTCCTAATGGATTAAAAGAGTGAGGTAAAATTCTCACACATTATATTACTCCCTATCGATAACCATTTATTTTAGTAAGGGAAATTAGTTTCTATTTTTTTGTAATGCTTTTTTTAAATAAGGAAATCCTAGATTTGGTGTAGTGCTTTGAACCAAAAAACACCCAAACAAATAACTCCATGGGAGAAATAAAATTGGAGTTGTAACATAGCTAAGTATTTACCTTGGCTTGATAACCTGTGAAAATACTAACCTGCTAAACTACCAAAACTGAGCACAAGTCACTAATAAAGGAAAACATTTTTAACAACACCTAAAATGATTTGACACTGCGGTATAAGATTACTTGAAACGTAACTCTACAATTACTTGAAATAATATGTCAAGCTATCAATGATGTGCAAGTAGAATTTCATTACAACCCATTATCCTAAGCAGTCTGTCTGTCTTTAAATAAATGTGAACCAACAGAAAACTCATCAAACCAAGGAACTCACCTTTTAATTATCGAACAGGAGAAGCAACAATGTTCTACCTTTACTATTGGTAGTATTGTTTCTGTTCTTCAGCTATAAGTGCAACTTTAATAAGAGCCATGAATTTGCTCTTAATTTTAGGCATTTGTTGCACTATATAATTAAGAGCTAGTTTTATCCTACGCAAATAGCAATACCATCTGTGGGAGTCGAACCACACATCTGTATGGTTGAAAACCATGTGCTCTTCCATTTTGAGCCAAGATAACAAATACTATTTTTCAAGGAAAGTGGGAATAATGACACTTCAAGTACAAGTGATTGTTAAAAGTAAAGTTCATCCCTGTTCCATAAGCATAAAGGGATAGAGCCATTGACAACTTCGGCTTGTAAAAAGATGAAGTCATCAGAATTTAAAGTTCCTATATTTTTTTGTATCAAATTTTCGACATAACAGCTGATTCAAATACACTAATAAGGTATTCAAAGTCAAGTAGTTTACCTCTTTTTAAATGAATCTGTCGGTGAAATATGCAAACAAAAAATAAAACTTGATAGCTCAAATCTAATAAGATCCATTAGATAAATAAAAAATACAATAAATGAAGTTTGGGTCACACGAAGGATGAACTCATTAATTGGAGCAGTAATACGACAGTAAATAAACACAAATATCCAAACTAAGAATCTTTATTTCATGTATACAAAAATTTGTTTCGCATAAACATTGAAACGAAATAAAATCATATATGATTTAAGCAAAATATACCATGGACGACAAGGGAGATCTTATTGTAACTTAAGTCGAGAACATGCAACCAAGTAAGCTCTCTGAGGCCATCTATGACAATTCCGTTTTTAGACAAAATAAGAGTGTGAAGTTTCTTTGGTAGTGATCCAGAAGCATACGAATTGTCACAGAATCAATTTTATATTAATTTATATATTAAAAATGGACTAATGGACACACTACTAACAATCGAAAACATTGAGATTAAGTGTTTTATCTTCACCAAGAAAATATGACACATAGAGTTGATGGACCTGATACCTTTATATGCATGTGCTAAGTATATTTTGAACTAAATAAGTAAATCTATGTAAATTCTGGGATACCAAAAAGAGAATTTACCTTCAGCTTACTGATTGCTTGCGAACCATGAATACAAAGCAAACAGGCGCAATACTTTGGGCCATGTCAATGGGTTCAATTGTTTCATGGCATATGCATATATTGGATCATAAGGGAAACAAAATAGGTCCCGACTTAATTAAATCTCGACAACCACAGGATGTTTGCGATATCTTTTTATCTGGGAAAGGAAAACCAAGCAAAATAAGTAGTATATCAAGTGTACTCGACTTTCCAGTTTTGAGAACATATATTCTAAAATCATTTAACCTACCTAAAAATCAATAAAAAAACGGGCTCAAAATTTAGTTGCACCTTTTCATCTTGATAAGTGCCCGAGTAAGGAAATCACCGTGGGAACCAAACACATAAATCCCAACTTCAGGCACAACCCATGCTAAACAACATTATCTTAGATCAATCAAAAGTCTAATTTCCAATTTAAACAGGAAACAATTTTACCTTTCTTTTAGACATGCTCTCTGGTAATAACACTACTTCTCATTGTTTTCGTTTGGATTCAGTAGCAACACCTAGTAATCTTAAAATTACAGCTCAAAAACACGAACATGAAGTAAAGAAATATGTTAAGGATACAATTAAAATTTCATGGGTGTAATCATTTTAGAATCACTCAATGAAAAAAGGATATACCTTACATTTTGAGCATATAGGTAGCAAGCATTCGAGTTACTATGGTGACAGTTTTGAATCAAAAGGTACATTATTTGAACCAGCAAATAAGAATATAGCGTCCAGTTTGTATAGATAGGTAGCAAGTGCTTCAAGCTACTACAATGAGCTGCATACACAACTTTCTCATAAATCCAAACAACCTATGAGAAAAAAATTGATTTTCATCCTTCTTTGTCCTAGAAACAACAAACCATACAAAGGTTAGAATGAGCAAACAAATCAATGAAAATCCAATTTAGAAACTGCGGAAACCAAAGTAAACATTGAATATATTGAATACATAAAATTAACCTGAGTTACTTGTACATATAATCAGTGATCCCATGATTCCCATCTAACTTGTAAACAACTGAGAATTTAGAAAATAGTTTGACTTCCCTAATCGTAGAATCCAATAGTATCTTGATCTTCACCAACTCAGTGTTGTGAACTACTAATGAAATTGTTGAATTATGTATGATTCAAATTGCGGAATATGGGAAATCCTGATTTACAAAGTAGTTACATCGAATCAAAAAAGATTCTCAATGAACAACCAATAACATCAATAACTAAAATAAAATAAAAACAAACAAAGGAGATCTGAATTAGGGTTAAAAAATACAGAGATTCAAAAATAAGATAAATAGTTAAAGGGATAACTGAGTTAGGGTTTACCAAGAGAACAGAATAATGTCACATATTTTTGGGTAAAAATCCAATCTGCAAAAGAAAACACAATAAATAATTAAAAGAAAACATACAGGATTAAGAAAAAATTAATCAATGAAGAATAGGGTTAGGGTTAGACTCTAAAAATCACAGAGGATTTTAACCACAATTGTATCAAGCTGGATATAAACAGGTTCAGAATAACTAAAACTTAAGAAACCGAAAATCAAAATTAGAGAAAAGGAACAAACCCTAACTCATACATGTTTTATATTTAGAACCCATAAACCTTTAATTGCAAAATCAAATATCCCTACCACATCCATGTTTTATCACCCATGAAAGAAGAAGACATCAATAGAAAATCAGAACATATCTCAAGAATATAGAGGTTAATTTTTTTTTTTAGGTTTGCAAGTTATATATTCTGTTGTCGCTGCTGATAATTTCGTTCTTTTTTTAAAGGTTTTTTAGGTTTGCAAGTTATATATTCCGGTGGGGAGTGCTGCTGGATAAAACTTTGGTGGTGTGAAAAATCAGGATGATTCTATTGGCCGAGATATACTCCAGTGGGGCCAGAAGCTCTAAGAAGAGAGGTTTGTTCAGCTTTTAACCACGCGAGAGGAAATTGACCTGAAATTATATTATTAATTGATTGAAAATGGTGGGCTTTTCGATACACACTAAAAATTAAGATTTGAGTATTAATCATTAAGCCCATTTTTAGAATATTTGGGTAAAATTAGAACCATCATTTGGGGCAATACCTGAAAAATTTGGGGCATACATATGGATGACCCTAAGTAGTGTGGGGTGATAAATGGTGTCTAATAAGTGGTTAAATTACTTAGATATCTTTGATTAATTAATTAATTTCAATATTAATTTTATTTAGTTTTTTTCTTTTTTTTTGGAATTTTGAATTTTATTTTTGAGTTTTTTTTTTCTTATTGCATGGAATTTTTTCTTACGACAATTACATAGAAAAGTTCGGCTAACAATAAAATCAAATTATCAGCCGAGCTTCTCATTTTTTTTCATCCTGAAAGTGTCGTGGACGAGTTCGGCTGATAATTAAACACAAAGATGTTAGCCGAACTTCACTTTATGAAGAATAATATTAAGTTCGGATGTCCTATTTTTTTTATCGAATCTTCCGAACCTAGGCATGTTTTCACAAAACACAAGTTCGACTGACATATTATCAGCCGAACCAACTACGTTTTGAAGAAACTTAGGTTCGGCATATCACTTATCAGCCGAACTTAGGTTCGCAAATAAAAAAAACTTAACAAAAAAAATATTTAAAAAAAAAAGTTAAAAATTATTTTGTTTTTAAAGAATATTTTTTTTTTTAATTTTAAAGTATAAATAATAAGGGCATTTTTGCCATTATGAAAAATGGCTAGATAAGGGGCACTGTAGAAACACTATTTAACATCCAGGTTTTGTCTATAGGCCCCAAAAAAATTTGGGTATGCCCCAAATGATGGTTCTAAAATTAGAAAATTGAACAAACTTTGGTTCACTTCACATTGTTGAAGGTGATCATAACAATATTGCAGTAATGGTGGAAGTATATCCATATCCAATCTAGAGGTCTAGAGGATGTTTGATACCAGAAGTATAGTCCCTTCGAGAAGTTAAGAGCAAAAGCAATTTGCTTCACAACAAATTGATTCTTGCTTGTTTTTAAAAAAAATAAGTTTATTTTTTCTAAAAGTCATTTAAAACTGTGCTTCCAAGTTAACTTCTACTTTATCGACAAAATAACTTCAGAAATACACCCAAATACCCTCTAATAGAACACAAAAAAACATTTGAGATGAAACTCATTTTACTAATCAGTATATTCACACTTCTTTGATAACAGAAAAAGGAAACAATTCCATGGAAAGTGATTCCATGGAATCAATTTCCTCGGGGAAACAAGGAAAGATTTTTCATGAAATTTCATGGAATGAAGCTTAAAACATATTTTAGGCCACGCTTTTTTTACAGTTCCAACATATTTTTGACCAAACGACGAAATACACGTTATTTTCATGAAAAGACGACTATTTCCATGGAATTAACTCTTATCAAACACAGAAGTTGCTACTTTTCCCGTAGTTGGAGCTAAATTAAGCTAGTACCATTTAAGATAAAATCATAGAAGTTGCTACTTTTCAAAGATTCATAAAACTTGAGTCCCAATTTTCTTCACATGCTTTGACTACATGACCTGTATCTAGAAGAAAATTAAAAGTAAGCTGACTTAGTTGTTGTTTTTTACCTTGTCATAGTCCTAGCAGCAGACGAGTAGTACAATTTAATTAGTGTGATTGTGTGTGAGCATTAGCAGAGACTCAATCAAATTCAAAAGAGAGTTGGTGAATGAATTCTAACCAATAACTAAAATAATTGATCTTCTTCTTTTTTGAATGTAAAGCTAGACCATTTCAATGGCAATGTATTTTAATTCTCTCTAAAAATATGAATACATAACTTGCTTAAGTTATCATCAACTTAACTCACATAATTTGCTAAAGATCAAGAACATCCAACACTTGAAAATCCTTGCTTGAAAAAACATAGAAGAAGATGAAAAGCTCAATGTGTTATGTAGTTGGAGTCGCTTTGGCTTTGTTTTCCTTGTGTGTTTCAGCTACCGATCCAGGGTCTCTGCAAGATTTTTGTGTTGCTGCTAAAAATCCAAATGATGCTGGTATTTGCAGTTGACTTAAAAACCTCGCCTCTATTTCATCAGTATTGATCAATTTTTTTTTATTTTTTTTTGTAATTATCAAGTTAGTTAAGTATTAATCTTTTACCTAACTTTGATAATTATAACTGCAGTGTTTGTGAATGGATTATTTTGCAAAGACCCGGCACTTGCTGTGGCAGAAGATTTCTTTCTACCACGATTTAACAAACCTGGAGTCATTAAGAGTCCAGTAGGGTCTGTAGTCACACAGGCTAATGTTGCTCAAATTGCTGGACTTAACACTCTTGGTATCTCCATGGCTCGTATTGATTATGCACCCAAAGGACTTAACCCACCACACACGCATCCAAGAGCAACAGAGATTTTAGTGGTATTAGAAGGTACCCTTCATGTCGGATTCGTCACATCAAACCCAGATAACAAGCTATTCGCGAAAGTGTTGTACAAGGGAGATGTGTTCGTATTCCCTGAAGGACTCGTTCATTTTCAAATGAACTTGGAGAAAACCCCAGCTGTTGCTATTTCCGCACTAAGCAGCCAAAATCCAGGGGTTATCACAATTGCAAATGCCGTTTTCGGATCAAAAGCACCCATCAGTGATGATGTTCTCGCCAAGGCTTTCCAAGTTGATAAGAAAGTGGTTGATTTTCTTCAGTCTCGATTTTGGATGGACAACTAGATTCAAAACCAATGAATGAATTACGATAGTTGGTACTTAAGAATAAACTAAATTATACTTTATATATTGATGTGACCTTATGTTTGCGCTTGATGATGTTTTGCATTTCATAGTTCAATAAAGAAGCTGTTGGAAAAAATTGGGTTTCACAAAGGATGAATGAATCAGAGAAGAAAGTGTTGCACTCCAAAACTTTCAAGGCTTGTATAAATTTCTTTTAGACAAATATTTCTACCCTCCCAATAACAATTGGCGATTACAACAGGTATGCGAAATATTGCCTTCAGGATACAATGAAAGCCCTGCAACGAAAACTGAATTCAAGGTTTGTACCCCTTGATTCAATCAAGAACACACAAAGAGATTTCTGATTTCTGATGATGCTTTTTGAAACAGAGAAAACAGATTGATTTTTCTTATATGTTTAAACGAAACTGGGAGAAGCTATTTATAAAGGGTTTTGCACCTGTTGGGAATAGGTTTTTATTCGCCAACAGGTTTCTATTCACGAAACGTCGGGTTCCTTCATCAACAGACATCAATGGTGTCTTTTGGATTCGAAATTTTCGAACAGGCTTTTATCGGCCAAATAAAACCTGTCAGGTCGACCACAGCCTGGGGGGCGATGCCCCCCAGGACCCCCCTTTGGTAAGCGGTGTTGAAAATATTCCAACATTCTCCCCCTATTTTCAAAAACCATAAAACAAAGTTAAAACTTTTAAATCAGAGTGACTGCATCACCGAAGTGACTGCCTACGTACCCGAGTGGGATCAAGCCAACGTAGTTCAAGCACAATTGAGACTAAGCATCATCGTTGAAATCAACACATAAATGATAGGTATCTTTTGGATTTGAACCTTCACTTAGTGTAAGAAACTCAAAGCCTTATCGAGGTTCTATGGTGAAACCAGTCTTGAACCAAGTACCCCTTATGATAAAACCGGAGTCTCCACACATATTGATTTCATAAAATCATGTGTTCTGTAGCCAAGCACGTTAATGGCCATGTGCTTATATCCTTGTTCATGAGTCTTCTTTAGAGAACGGTCTTCTTCTCTTAGGAAACGGCCTTATTTCCATACTCATATAGGTAAGTCTCGAAGGTGTTTCTGCGATACACCTTTTACTAATCATAGACTCATTAAGGATTTACATCCATCCTATTTTCTTGCAGAAACCAGCACTAATAAGAAATGGGAAGTTTTTATATTAGTGCTCCATAATACTTCCATAACTTGTTGGTACCACATTGAACCTTGTTTATCCTTTTCAAAACATAGGTTGGGTTTCTGCTATGGGAGATCAAACTTCCTTCACAGACCTTAGTCCCATTTCTTTCCTTTTTATTGAAACCACTGAACTTGGTAGACTTTTCGTAAATGGGTCTGCCAAATTCCTCTTTGATTCAATAAAGTTAACCGTAACTACTCCCCTCTTGAGTAGTTGCCTAACCATGTAGTGTCTAAGACTTGCATGTCTAGACTTTCCATTATAAGTCTTATTAGAGACATTATAGATTGTAGCTTGATTATCACAATTAATCAAGACCGCCGGAGTTGGCTTCTTCCAAAAAGGAATTCCATAAGTAGGTTTCTAAGCCAATCTGCCTCCTTACATGCATCAGTTAAAGCTATCAATTCTGACAACATTGTTGAATCAGAAATACAAGTCTGCTTCTTGGAACTCCAAGACACAGCAGCACCCCCTAATGTAAAAATCCATCCAGAAGTTGACTTGGAATTTGATTCTACATTGTTCCAGTTAGCATCGCTGTACCCCTCTAGTGCAGCGGGATAGCCTTGGTAATGCAAACCAAAATTTATTGTTCCTTTCAAGTAAGCCATAACTCTTGAAACTGCTTTCCAGTGTTCATATCCTGGATTACTTGAGAAACGACATAATATTCCCACGGCTTGGGCTATGTCCGGTCTTGTGCAATGCATAGCGTACATAAGACTCCCAATAACACTAGAATACTCAAGTTGAGCATGAGTACGGCCGGTGTTCTTCATTAACTTGATAGTATGGTCTAAAGGAGTAGGTGCTGGATTGTCATCAAAGTGACCATATTTCTTGAGAAATTTCTCAATATAATGAGATTGAGTTAAAACCAACTCATCTCCCTTTCTTAGGATCTTAATTCCCAAGATTACATCAGCCTCTCCTAAATCCTTCATATCAAAGTTAGAACTAAGAAACTTCTTTGTTTCTTCCACAACAGATATGTCAGACCCAAAGATTAACATATCATCAACATACAAACAGAGAATCACACAACCAGAACTATCATGCTTACTATAGATACATTTGTCCGCATCATTCACCACAAAACCATATGACAAAACTACTTTATCAAACTTCTCATGCCATTGCATAGGGGCTTGCTTCAAACCATAGAGAGATTTCACTAACTTGCAAACTTTCTTCTCTTGGCCTGGTGATATGAAACCTTCAGGTTGTTCCATATATATCTCTTCTTCTAAATCCCCATTTAGAAAAGCAGTTTTGACATCCATTTGATGCACAACCAACTTATGAATAGAAGCAAGTGCAATCAAGCAACGAATGGATGAGATGCGGGCAACAGGAGCATATGTATCAAAGTAATCAATACCATGTCTTTGTTTATAACCCTTGGCAACTAGCCTTGCCTTAAACTTATCAACTTCACCATCAGCTCTCAACTTTCTCTTGAATATCCATTTACTTCCTATTGCTTTAGCACCAGGAGGTAAATTTACTAATACCCAAGTCCCGTTAGTCAAAAGCGAATGCTTTTCATCATTGATGGCTTCTTTCCAGAAATTTGCATCTCTAGAACTCATGGCTTCAGCATAAGTTTTAGGGTCATCATCAGTATGCATAACATACTGGTTAACACTAAGAATTCTATTCTTATTTGCCTCTACAAGGTAATAAATAAAGTTTGGATCAGGCTTTTTCTCAATCCTTCCTCTCTTACTCCTTCTAGGTTCGATATCTTCAGTAGGCACTGAAATATCATTGTCATGAGTAGGAGAGGGATTTTCATCATTGTTATCAATCTCCATAGGTTCTAGATCAGGTAACAATGGATTCTCCATGGGTTGCATTTGAGAACTGTTCCTATTTAAGTTCTCAAAGAATTCCACATCTACAGATTCTATAATCTCAAAAGTGTCAAGGTTTATAAATCTGTAGGTGATACTATTAAGAGAGTATCCCACAAAAGCACATTTATAAGCCCTGTTTCCCAACTTTGGTCTTTTGGGATCAGGCTTTCGAACATATGCTAAACAACCCCAGACTTTAAGTCTTCTCAAGTTTGGTTTCCTCTTAAACCACAACTCATAAGGAGAAACACTCTTCTTTTTCAAAGGAATTCTATTCAAAATATAACATGCAGACAACATAGCTTCACCCCACAAAGAATTAGGCAAACCAGAACTTATAAGCATGCAATTAACCATATCAATCAAAGTTCTATTTTTCCTTTCAGCCATACCATTTTGTTGAGGTGTGTAAGGTGCAGTACGTTGATGAACTAAACCATGCTCTTGACAAAAGGAATTAAATTCAGTAGGAAAGTATTCACCACCACGATCAGAACGTAAAATCTTAATTTTGTGCTCTAATTGTGTCTCTACTTCTGCTTTATAAATCCTAAATTTATCAAAGACTTCATCCTTAGATTTCATTAAATATGTATAAGCATATCTAGTACTATCTTCTATAAAAGTGACATAATACTTATTTCCACCACGAGTGGCAGAACCATGCAAATCACCCACATCACTATGTACTAATTCAAGTAAGGAAGAATTTCGTACTACAGACTTATGGGAAATTCTAGTTATCTTTGCTTGCACACATATTTCACATTTAGAAGCATGATCAAAATTGCAATCAGAAATCAAGCCTAATCGATTCATGTTTCTAAGAGAACCATAATTCACATGCCCTAATCTACCATGCCATAAATTAACAGAGTCAACAATATAAGCAGAACCATTATTTATTAAATTAAGCTTAATCATCCCATTACAAGCATATCCTTGTCCAACAAACACACCATTTTTGGACAACACAAACTTATTAGACTCATAGGTCGTCTTGAATCCAGCCTTCATTACAAGGTCGCCGGAAACAAGGTTCTTCACGATGTCAGGGACATGTAAAACATTAGTAAGAGTCACAGTCTTTCCCGAAGTAAACGAGAGTTCAACAGTGCCTTTCCCAATAACTTTGCTGCGTTGACCGTTTGCGGAGACAACATCGTTTCCTTCTCCACTAACCGGTTCGTATGTCTTGTAAAGATTTCTATCCTTACAGATATGGATGGTTGCACCATTGTCGTACCACCATCCACCCCCAGTTTCAGCAACAGCATTGGCGGCTTGCACCACGATCACAAGTTTGTCATCGACCATATTTGCCTCCTTTTTCTGGTTCTGCTGTTGTTTCTTTTTGAGACGACAGTCACGAGCAAAATGGCCGGGTTTGTCACAGAAGTAGCAAGGGCCGACATCGCCCTTCTTCTTACTCTTCTTGTTGGGATGCTTCTTAAACTGAGTATCATTCTTAGGTTTCAAGGAATTCGGTGTTTTAGATTCTTCTACGCTATTCACCTTAGAATGGTTTTCAGAATGTGGACTATCCTTAAGTTCTCGCTTACGAGAGTCCTCTTCTATGCGAAGATGACGTTGTAAGGCCTCTAAATCATAGTCAGTCTCAGCATGCTTAAGTTTCTTCTTATAACCATTCCAAGAAGGGGGGAGACGAGAAATAATAACCCCAACAACAAACGCAGAAACAAGATCAATTCCAGCATCCTTAAGATGATTAACTATGAGTAAAAGTTCACTGACCTTGGCAATGATTGACTTACTGTCAACCATCTTAAAATCCATGAAATTGCAAATCAGGAATTTCTTGTTGCTTGCTTCAGAAATCTTGTATTTGTTGTCAAGCGCAGTCCACAATCCCTTTGCAGTCCCAATACTCCGATGTGCATTGTACACATGTTTGTCCAGAGCATTCAAAATATGACCACGACACATGAAATCATCTTCCTGACGCTGCTTTCGTCTAGCCTTCAATTCCTCAGTGTCATTGTCAGTTGCAGCAGGAATTTCCTCCAATCCATCTTCAAGTATGTACCACAACTTGATGGTGATCAGGAAAAACTTCACAGTCTCTTGCCAACGGGTAAAACCTTCACCATCAAAACGTTCCAATCGAGTAAAGGTTTGGTTCATCACTTGCAGAGATTGAGCAGTAGCATTCGAATTCGAAGATTCACCCTCCATTGCCAGAAGATATTTGTCTAAAAACTGTTGGAAAAAATTGGGTTTCACAAAGGATGAATGAATCAGAGAAGAAAGTGTTGCACTCCAAAACTTTCAAGGCTTGTATAAATTTCTTTTAGACAAATATTTCTACCCTCCCAATAACAATTGGCGATTACAACAGGTACGCGAAATATTGCCTTCAGGATACAATGAAAGCCCTGCAACGAAAACTGAATTCAAGGTTTGTACCCCTTGATTCAATCAAGAACACACAAAGAGATTTCTGATTTCTGATGATGCTTTTTGAAACAGAGAAAACAGATTGATTTTTCTTATATGTTTAAACGAAACTGGGAGAAGCTATTTATAAAGGGTTTTGCACCTGTTGGGAATAGGTTTTTATTCGCCAACAGGTTTCTATTCACGAAACGTCGGGTTCCTTCATCAACAGACATCAATGGTGTCTTTTGGATTCGAAATTTTCGAACAGGCTTTTATCGGCCAAATAAAACCGTCAGTTCAAAATATTCCAACAGAAGCTTCTTACGGTTTCCACATGTATGTTCACTAAGTTTTAGCCTCCTAATTTATATGTTTATCAAAGATCATCTTTAGTACATATGACTATATGATGTGAACACCCTGCAAAGACTGGTTTTCACAAAAAGATTGTGACCATATATAGTGAAAGTTTTGGCAATGAAATTGCTATATTTGGTGAGAAAATTACAATTAATTATCACTGCTATGCAACATCCATGTTGAGACACTGATGCGGTAGTTTGGGAGATCCTAAGGCCCAGCCACCCGATTGTCTCCTTTTTATGCAGCATCTGCTCATTCACGATCATTGGCATAGAAAAGCTAATGCAGTCCATGTGAGCCATATCACTTTGAACTTTTAACAAGTGTTTGGAAGTACGGAGGTCAACTTTAGTGAACAATAAATAGTCATCTAAAGAGATGAGAGCCTATTACACTATATCTAGCGGTCTCGTGGAGAAACCTCCATGCATATGAGAAAAAGATAAGGGCTAAGGAGATAAAGGATTTTGTTTCCTCAATTCTCTAGTATGTTTTGAGTCCTTTTAAGTACTTACTTGAAGTCCCATCTAACAAAACAGAAATTGTAAAAATAGAAACACCAGAAAATAAAAGTGCACTAGTCAGAACTAAAACCAAAACCTTTGAGAGCTTTGATAAGGAATTACAGATTGACCCATCTAATTCTGAGACTTGGTGGGTTTTAACAGCTTAACAACTCTCCAAATCTCAGCAGCGCTGGGCATGACCATCAAAGCATCATTTTCTTGCTAAGAAATGGACGAAGGCCGCAAATTGAACAGTTCCTCATTATCTGAGGTCCTAAAAAAAATAAAAAATAAAATAATCCCTTAATGCTCCATCAAATTGAGGCATTTTGGTCAAAGCTTCACCATTCTGAGCAATTAAGCAACTGATGTTATTCCTGTTTCTTCATTACAAAGTTTTTAAATGAAAATATTTTGTGTTTCTTGCACCTAACCTTATAAAACTGTCTCTACACATTTAAGATAGAAAAAACAATATATGTTAAGAGAATATTTCTTATTAAGTGCAGTGGCACAAAACCACACACTACATCCAATGGTGTAGAAGATGAATTAAAACTAAGTAAAGATACACAAACAAACATAGACACAAAGATATACGTGGTTCGGTATGATTACCTACGTCCATGGGGTGAAAGGATGAATGTTATTATTTCTTTTTTTTTATTACAAGGTGTTCTCTCCTTCTAAAATGGTGTAACTCTCAAACTCTCAAATGTAGTGTCTTGTTTCTCTCCCTCTCAACCTGCCTCTCTCTCTCGACCAGCCCTTGTATTTATAGGCCAAGGTCGAAACACAACAAAATTACAGTATTGGTCACATTACATCAGTTTAGTTGTTCCCTATCGGGCCTGTGTTGGTGCTCGCCCATCTTTTTGGTATGGCCGATAGAGTCCTGGTCTTTGATAGTTCTTCACCCGAGGCCGAGTCCTGATCGTCTGGTTGACACAATGTCTCCCTTCTTTCTTATCGTACCATTGTTTGACCAGCTTCCTTTATCTGACCGAGTGCTTTCTGATCGTTCGTCCGACTTGTCAGAGGATAAGGGTCACGTCCCATCCAACAACTGTAGGGCCATCAAGTCCGACCCACGTGACACCTCGCTCTTTGCGCTATTTGGTTCTATCTGTGCTTCGCCGCTCTTTCCTCTTCGATGTATCATAGCTTAGGATCTTTCCACCTAGCCCCGTGGATTATTTACACCTACATTTATGCCCCTTATTTTTTTCGTGTGCTTGGCACGAGGGAAAGAAAATCGTTCCATCTTCCCACGTCCTTGAGCATGCCGAGAATTCCGCCATGCAGTTCCCCACTAAACATCCCTTTATGAGTTGTAATCGATGCTGTCGGTCAAGACACTTCATCCTATAAATATATCCCTTTATGTTCTCTTTTCTCTATTCGCCATTTTCAGAGAAACCAAACGCTGGTCTTTCTTCTGCTTCACCTTCCTTCCTTGCCGACGCCATTAACTCCGGTGACCTTCTTATCTTCTCAGTTTTCATCTTCGTTGTTTCCGTTGGTGAGGTTTGCGACGGTCGTGGTTGGTTCCTCTTTTTACTTCTCTCTTCATCTGAGTTCATATTTCTCTGTTTGCTCTCTGCCATGGCTACTTCTTCTCCGCCAATGACTGAAAAAGGTGTGTGAGTGATACCTTCTCCGAGAGCGATGTTGTTTCTCTTGATTTCTTATTTTGGCTTGAGAGTCCTTCCGATCACGATTATTGTTCTATAAATTCCCTTTTTCCTGATGACTCTCCCTCTTTTTCATGTAGGGCTGATAAGAGAATCTCCAAAGACTTGTCTGATGATGAGTTTATTGAACAGTTGAAGGAAGAATTCGGTCTTCAAAACTATGAAGTGACCCTAGTCTCGGGCCAAACGGGTGTGTTGAAGAAGACCGATGTCGATAAGCATGAGCAGTCGTCCGAGGCGGTCAACGTCACTCGTGGGCAGTTAGAACTTGGCCTTCACTCTCTATACAACCCTGTCAACCCTTTCTACTATGAGGTATTGTCGCAGCTTCGTCCGTATCGGGCCTTGACTCAGTGGAATAGCAACACTTTCCGTCTGTTGAATGAGTGGAGAGACCGAGGCGAGGGTCCTGGATCTACGGCCGATTGGTCGACCTATATTCCTGGAGACGCTCCCGATTACACTTCTGCCAATTTTATCGTGAACTATCGGAGCGGGACAGCTACCAATAGCGACCTTGCTGGTTTTGCTGCTAGCACTCATTGTCAGAAATCTATGCTCGAGGGTGTTGACAGATTGATGCTAGATTCTGATCCCCTTGGTAATGGTTCCAATAAGCGTGCTCGCCACACCAATGACCCATACTGGGACCGAGTTCCACTTCTTGTTCGCTGCCAAATTTTGCATGGTAGCTTTCCTCCTCCTCAATTTCCTGCAGAGCCTTATCCATTCTGGGTGATTAACGATGATAAGGTATGTTTTTTTCTTTCCATTTTCTTTGGTTACTGTATCGGATTGAGGGTACTGATTACTTTCTTGTCGTAGGTTAAGCCTCAGGGCGAGTCTACCAAGGCGGCTGCTATTCCAAGAAGAGGAGTGCTGGCACAAGGGTCGAGGAAGATCAGGGGAAGGTAACAAACATATAGCTTTTATTCTAAGTACATGTACTTGCCCATGTTTTTTGCCTTCACGTGTTCTGACGCTGAACCTTGTGCAGAAGTTCCCTAGGCGCGAGGATGAAGATGTTGGGGGGTCCGATACTCGTGGTGGTGAAGGTTCGACCCCAAGGCGTAATCCTCCTCGGGGGAAGGTAGCGACAAAGGGCGTGGCACTGAAAAGTTCAAACATTGTGATCGATATTCCCGATCAAGATGATGAGGACGATATATTTGGGGACGATCATCCGCTTGATGAGGATGCCGACGGTCACAAGGAAGCGTAGGTTTATGAGGAGACTGCTGTTGTAACTCTTGGCGTGCAATATGGTGCTCAGGGGCCGACCCAAATATCACTCCAAAGGTTGCCCCAGATGGATGTTGGATCTTCATCGGGTGTTCATACATCCTTTACCATATCGGACCCTATTTGTGATTCACCTGGTGCATTGAACTCTACGGAGTTTGGTTCCTATACTGATGAGCATATGATTGTTGTCGTGCCCCTGTATCGTGATATCGCGCCGGTCTTTGATAATATGGTAAGTGATTTGTTTGCACTTTTCTTTTTGATGTTATCGGGCCCTACTAACTCTCCTTGAGATGTAATCGGTAGTCACTGAACCGGTCGAGGTTGGAGGCTGTTCTTCGCCGACAGGAGAATAGGGAGTTCGAGGATGCTCTTCAGCAGGAGAAGGAATGATATCGTGATATGGAGATCAAACTCGCTGATACGCAAGGTACATTGTTTACAATAGTTGTGTTTATTGAGTTCTTCGTTCCAGTATCCTGAGTCAAGTACTATTCTTCTAGCCGAAATATCTAGAATAGATCTAGACGCTGCTTCGGAGTATAGGATTATAAAGAGAAAGTGGGTATATAGAAAGATCTCGTGGAGATTCTTCGACAACGAATTTCTAATAAGGATGAGAAGATAGACCGTCAGGAGGCCGAGATCCAACAACTTCAAGAAGAGTTAGACAGATATCGCCTGTTTGACTATGTTCCCGAAGAGATAGATAATTTACGAGCTCGCCTGGGCATCCTTCAAAGACTTGCTGCTGAGAAAACGTTACTGGCCGATAATATGGAAAGTCAGAATGGCTCCCCGAAGCTTCAAAATCGAGTTCTTCACGAGGATCGGCGACAAATTTTGAGGGAAAACGCTTTGGCCGAGCAGTCCAACTGAGATCTTCTTGAAAGGAGTAAGAGTTTCGACAAACTGTCAAGTGACCTAGAGTGGACCCAAGCCCAATTATCGATGCTACAAGGGTCTTATAACTGTCAGAGGTCCGATATTTTTTGTGGAGTGACCACAAGAAATATTTCCCTCGAATGAGTTCAACGAACAGTACTATAATGAGTTAACCTTGAAGCTTTCCAAGGCCGAAGACGAGTTGGATAAGTCCGTGGAGTCGTTAGAATATGTATTGCCAATTCTTTCAGGTGTCTAGAGCACATGCTGGGGCGACCTTGGGACTTAGCTATTTTGTTGCTTTTACCTCGTCTTCTGCAATGTTCCGTGTTTAATGTGTTGATGATGTTTTGTTGCAGCCAAGCAAGGTCGTGTCAAGGATCTGGAGCGAGATGTGCAAAATCTCGGGCAGGAAGTGGAGCAGTGGAAGAAGGCCGAAGGTGATGTGAAGGTTAAGCTCCACGCTGCCGAGGCAAGGTCCCAGCAGCTTTCTCAGCAAATTGAGGAAGAGAGAACTGCTCATCAGAACGAGCTCGCTGAGGCGATCACCGCCGGTGTGAACGATTACATTGAGCAGAAGCGCCGGGAGGTCGCTCAGAGGAGGGGAGGGGCTGGTGCTGTTCCACCCAGGGGTTGATCGTGTCTTTTGTAGTGTTATGCCACTAATTTGCCCTTTGTCTTGGGTTGTAATTCGTTTGAACACTTGACCCGTTTTTATTTTAACAACTTCTTTGAATGGGGTGGTGCGTCGCCGAGCTTATTTTTTCCTTGATAATTTCTGCTTTTATCATTGTGTTGACGCTGTTTGGTTTTATGATTGCTATCTTGTTGTTTCTGTTCCATATCTACATTTTATGTCACACGTATTAGTATTAATGCCTTTTCTGTCGAACAAACTCAACAAGGAGGGTCATCGGGCCCGATGCCATGTCTCAGCCGAGGTATCTCATCACTATCTTTTAGTTCAGCGGAAGGGTAGTAGTCGTCCTAGTTCTAGGCCCGATAATCCCGAGTGGCTATCGACCAACCAACTCGGGAAAGTGGTCACGGCCACCTGCGATGGGGGTAACCTTTCAAATGTAAGTAGGTCATCTAGCTGATAAAAAATCGTATCTTAACAACCTTTGGTAACTGGCTTCCAACCACCAGTACCCTTAGGCTACCTCGACACTTGCACACTGCCACTGCCCCGAGTATCGAATAGCCAGTCGACTGTAAGTCACCTCGGCACTTCCACACTGGCTTTGCCCCGATTACGAATGACCATTCGAGTGTAAGTCACCTTGACACTTCCTCACTGGCTCTGCCCCGAGTACGAATGACCATTGGTCGCTCATGTCATTTTTCCTACCCATCGCGATTTTAAAGAAATGAATGACAAGTATGTTTACCTAGTTTCCTCGAACCCCTCACGGGTAATAGAGCTTCAGATGTTGAGCGTTCCACGGTTTTAACTCGGGTTTGCCGTCTGGCTTGAGTAATCGATAAGCTCCCTCGCCCTCTTTAGACACGATTGTGTATGGTCCTCCCCACTTTGCCGCTAATTATTTACCGCCCTTTTTGTCACGTTCCCAATCGGATAGATATTTCAACACTAACTTTCCCGGTTGAAACTCTCTTGGTCGAACTCGTTTGTTGTATTCTCGTTGTAGTCTGCTTTGGTAGTTCTCTATTTTTTGTAACGCCATCTCCCTTGTTTCCTCCAAATCATAGAGCTTGGCCAATATGTTTCGCCTCCAGGATTCGGTTCTTGTGGTGGGTATCATCGCTTCAGTTGGTAGTATCGCTTTAGTTCCATAGGTCAGCATGAAAGGTGATAGCCCAGTTGATTCCCTTCGAGTAGTTCGATAGGCCCATAAGACGTTGTAGAGTTCTTCGCACCAATCACCATATTACCCATCCAATTTTTTCTTCATATTGTTAGCGATGGTTTTGTTTGTGATCTCGGCCTACCCATTGCTTTGAGGATATATGGGGGTAGCCTTGCTTTTCTGATGTTGTAGGTGTTAAATAGTAGATCGATGTTCTCCCCCTGGAGTTGTTTTCCATTATCCGAGACGATGGACGCCGGTATTCCGAAACGACATATGATGTGCTCCCAAATGAACCTGAAGACGTCCTTATCACGGATATGCCTTAATGGTGCCGCCTCCACCCATTTAGTGAAGTAATCCGTTGCTACTATCAAGTATTTTCTCTGCCCCGATCCCACATGTAGTGGTCCCACGATATCGATCCCCCACTTGGCGAAGGGCCAAGGGCTTACCACCGAGTTTAGAGTTACTGATGGCGCATGTATCTTCTTACCAAACCGTTGGCATTCTTCACAAGCTTGCGCCATTTTTTTTTGCATCACCATTCATATAGGGCAGAAGTATCCCATTTTTTTTGCTCTTGCTGACAGACTTCGTCCCGAGCTGTGATTTCCGGCTGCTCCATAGTGTAGTTAATTCAAGATTGTCTGGCCTTCCTCCTTGCTTAAGCATCTTAAGAGTGGTCCCACATACGATTTCCTGTATCGAATTCCATCCCTCAGTTCATAAGCGGACGATTTGCTTTTGATCTTGTTGATCTCAGATCGTCCCTTGGGTAACTCTCTCCTGTCTCCAAGTACGAATGAATCCTCTTTCTCCAATCTCCGTCCGGATACCTATCGGCCGTGTTGATAGCCACGTCGATGTGTACCTCCGGCGTCTCTGGTACGGATGGGGTGAGGAGTCTCATGACACGAATACCGTCCACACTTGGGTCCGTGAGCTAGGATGCGATGTATGACAATGCGTCCGAGTGTCGATTTTTTTTTTTGCATATGTGGCGAAATTTGATGATGGGGATCTGATCGATGTAGAATTAGGCGAGCTCCCAGTACTTTTTCAAAATCGGGTCGTGGATGGCGCATTTGCCCGTAATTTGTCGGATCACCAACTGCGAGTCACTAGTTAATCTTACATCTTGTAGGCCCATCTCGACGATTAGACTCAGGGCGTGAATCGCTGATTCATACTCGGTGACGTTGTTTGTTTCCTTGAATTACAATCTGAATGAATGAACTATTTTTCGTCCCTTCGGTGTGGTAAAGACTATTCCCAACGTGTTGGGCTACTTGCTTCAAGTAAGTCGGCCGGATATTCCCGATCTTCCTCCATTCCGGGTATATCCTCGACCTCATCTTCGTCCCTTAATGGAAAATCCGCCAAGAAATCCGCCACTACTCGTGGCTTCACTGCTGTCCTCATTTCATAAAAAACATTGAACTGTTTAATTTGCGCCCCCCATTTGGAGATCCTTCCAGATCGGCCTGCATTGTCCAGTACTGCCTCTATCGGTGATTTTGTGAGCACGCGGATCCGATGGGCTTGGAAATACGTCCGTAGCTTCAGGGTGGCGAAAGCTAGCGCTAAAATCATTTGTTCCATCCTTGTATAATTTTTCTCGGCGGGACTTAATGTTTTGCTAATGAAGTAAACAGGCTTTTCCTCGCTCCCTTCATTTCGAACTAAGACTGCACTGATAGCATATGAAGTTGCTCCGAGGTATAACGTGAGTACCTCCGATGGCTCGGGTCTTTGTAATACTGGAAGACTTGCAAGATGTAGCTTAATATTCTGAAACGCCTCGTCACAGGCGTCCGTCCATTTGAATTTTTCTCCCTTTTTAAGAGTGCTAAAGAAATCCTTGCATTTGTCGGACGACCGAAATATGAATCGCCCCAATGCTGCTATACTTCCGTTCAGCTTTTTGTACGTCTTTTATTGTGGCTGGTGACGGCATCTCGAGGATGGATCTGACTTTCTCGGGATCTGCTTCTATCCCCTTTCGAGTGATGATATCCCAAAAATTTCCCTGATGTGACCCAAAAATCACATTTGGTCGGGTTAACTTTCATTTTATATTCTCTCATCGTTCGGAAAATTTCCCGCAGGTCTCGGATGTGATTCTTGGCTAGACAACTTTTTACTAGCATATCGTCGACATAGACCTTGATGGTGTTGTTGATCTGGTCTTCAAACATGTCGCCCACCAACCTTTGATATGTGGCGCCTGCATTCTTCAGCCCAAACGACATCTTGGTGTAGCAGTATAGGCCCCTTGGTATGAATAAGGAGGTGTGTTCTTGATCCTCGGGGGCCAGCGGGATATGGTTATACCCCGCGTATCTGTCCATCAACGTTAGTTCCTCGTACCCCACTATAGATTCCACCAGTTGATCGATACTTGGGAGAGGGAAACTGTCCTTCGGACAAGCTTTGTTCAGGTCCCTTAAGTCGATGCAGATTCCGACTCCTCCGTTCGCTTTGGTACCACGACCATGTTAGATATCCATTGTGGGTAGTGCGATTTCCTAATTATTCCCGATTTCTGTAACTTCTTTAACTCCTTCTCGACGACCGTTTTTAATTCTGGTGCGGCTTGCCTCATCTTTTGTTGGACCGGTTTGAAGCTTGGGTCGATATTTAAATGAAGACAGCATACCTCCGGGTCTATGCCCTCCATATCGTGCACGATCCATGTGAATGCATCCATGTTCTCCTTTAGCACCGCCACGAGCTGGTTTATTTGCTCGATTGATAGTAACGACCCGATCCTTACTATCCTTGGTTCTTCTACAGTTCCCAAATTAATCTCCCGAGTAGGTTCTACGACCGAGAAGTTTGGTTTTGGTTCCTTCATCGGTGCCGTCTCCTTTAATTTCTATTGAGGTTCGCTTCCTTGTGTTTCATATGCCATGACCGCATGCGAAATAACTTTTTCCAAGTCCTCTGCCGCTTTGGCTTCTTTAGTCTTGTTCTGCTCTCTCCTTTGTCGTGCTCGCCGCTCCTCATTTATTTGGGCATCGACCTGCATGCACTGTCGAGCTGCATGTGAATTGCCTACGACCTCGGTTATTCCCTTGTACGTTGGAAATCGCAGCCTTTGATGATAGGATGAGGACACTCCTTTGATTCCAGCGATCCACGGTCTCCCCATAATAGCTTCATAGGGCGAGGCGACATCGACCAAACAGAATGTAGTCAATGTGTCTAGGTAACCACCTCCGTCCGATACCCTTAGGGTTACTTCGCCCTTAGGGATGGTTACGGTCCCATTAAAGCCGTAGATACGATATGTTGATGGGACGAGTATATCATCTGATAGCTCCATCCTCTTGAACGTATCGTAGAAGAGTACTTCGACTGAGCTCCCACTATCTACCAGTATCCTTCTTACCCCCCCACCCCCATTCCTCAATCAGCAGGGTGATGGCCAAGGGATAACTGTGAGCCTGGCCGTTCATTGAGACATCCTGAGCCGAGAAAAAGATAGGTTGCACTATCCAAGGTTCCATCGGCAAAGTCTTTGCTACACTGAAAATTTCTTTCCCGTTATGGTCCCTTTTGTGGATTCTAGACATGATCCCAGGGTTCAGATTGTACTCTTGAGTGGCTGAATGCGAAATCGTGTTGGCAAACTGAGTGGATCTGTCGATTCGGACCTGATGGACAGGTGCATCGGGCGCGGCGGTTACCTGGTCTGGGTGTCGAACGGATTGTCTCAGGTAACCATCTAGAATAAGGTGTTGCACGATTTTTTTTACTTCTCAACAGTTATTTGTAGAGTGGACTCGATACTAATGATAATGGCAATACTCCGGGTGATCCTTGGTCTCCTCGAACTGTATCCCTCTTAATGCTGGGTATATGATGTCATTCCTTTTTTCGACCTCTTTGAAGATTTCTTCTAGTGGAGCATTCAAAGGAGTGTACGTTCTCGCCTCGTGCCTCGTCCTTTTTCCTTTGACTACCCATTCCTTCTTCCCATTTCCTCGTGTAGGTGGGCACGGTCTCTTCTCGGGCCGTCTTTGAACGTCGTCTGATGTCGACTTGGGTGCTGCGCTATCCTCTTACACTCCCCTATCCCTTGATTCCTCCTGAATTTCTTTTAGGGCGATGCAATGCTCTTGCATTTTCCTCATTTCTTTCAATGTCTGTGGTTTTTCAGTAAACATGGCTATCCAGATGGGGTCCGACCTCTTTAATGCGTTTTCGAACCCGAATATCTGCTGGTCGACTGGTACTTTCCCAATTTCTGTGCACAAATTTCTCCATCGATCGGTCAACGACCTGAGTGGTTCTCTAAACTGTCGGGCCAAGGTGAATAACCTGTTGACCCTGTTGTGCATGTAAGTTTCGAGGAAGGCTTCGACTAGAGTCTCATAACTTTCGACTGTTCCTAGTGGGAGATTGTAGAACCACTTCCTTGCCTCGCCCTCCAGGCTTGACGGGAAGAATATACGCATTACCACCTCATGGTTCTACCATTAGATTAGGTACATAGTGTACATCTTCAAATTCTCAACTACGTCTCCCGTACCGTCGAACCTGGACGGAAATATGGAGAGCGTGCACTTGGGTGGGAAGGCCCTTAGTTCTAGATCTTGGGTAAAAAGGGTCCTCTCGGCCTCGCTTATGACCTCGGCTAGCTTATCTTCTTCCCCGCTTCCTGACAGCTTCCTTATATTTTCTTCTAACTCCCTTAGCTTGGCTTCGGTTGCATTGTCGGCCCTTGTGTCTCTCTGTGGATGATTCCTCTCGCGCCATTCATCTTCTGTTGATGAATCCACGGGTGGACCGTACCCTCGGATAGGTGGTGTCGGGGGTTGTCCTGATCGTCCAGAATTGTTCTGTCCTGTCGTTGGTGGTACTCGCCCGGCTCGGCCTTGGTGACCCGATGTCCCTCGTTTGGAAGACCCTCTCGACCTCGACCACAAGTTCCGTAGATGATAGTTCTTAAACTCTAAAGCTAGGTTCCTCTGCTGAAGATTCCTTAAAGTCGCCTCTTGCCTTCTTTGATTTTCTAGAATTGCGAGTAGCGTTGGATCCGTACTCTCATGTCTAGAGTGACCATTTGGATGGCCTAAATGAGCAGGGGGTGGCGCCGTCATCATTGGCAGGGGAGGTGGTACTCTAGGGGGTATCTGGGTCGATGTCGCTGGATCGAATCTGATAGTTGTTTCTCGTCCTAACTGTACTCTCCTAAGTCTCTCTTGCTCTCTTCCGAGTGTTTCTTGATACTCAACTTGTCGCCTGGTGTTTCGTTTCTGGGCATGCAGGATTAGCGCCTCCTCCTCATCTTCTGTGTCTGACGCGGTGAGCCCATCTATTTGATCATCCCTCCTCTGAGTTGAGACGATCCGCTCCAGAGGCGATGGGTCATCGTCTCGTCCCAGGTCGATTTCCTCATCCATAGTCGGCATACCCCTTACAACGGCTCTTGATTCCTCAGGTGGTGGATTCCCATCACTTTCCTGCCTCGGCCCCGTTACTCCTCCTTGCATGCTACTGCCGGTGATCGTGCGGTTCCTCAGATTTCTCCACATCTCTGACGTGCTATCCATCGGACACAATATGTTGTAAGTCCGAAAGTCGTCCCTACCTATGTCAGTAGAAACAGACAACACATTACTTTGACCTGTTTTTGAAAAGTTTCTCTAGTACGTACGGTTTTAAAGGAAAAAGGTGACTGACACCAAAACTAAGTTTCAAAAGTACGATTCCCTCTACTCTATCATGCTGACCTCGCCAGTCTGCCCTGTTTTGACTCTAAGTGTTTCTTTTAGACGGGTATCATGCTACGTCGCTTTCAAGGTTGCACGACGTCGCTTTCAGTACCATGAATTTGCATGAACTACAATTTGTCCTACATTCCCTAGACTCCAAATCATTAACTCCTAGTTCTTTGCGAGTAAAAGATCCAAATTCGTACTTTTTATGAGGTCAGCACACTACGTCAAAATTTGGATCAAAACTTATGAACTTCCCTGAATTCCTTGGGTTCTTTCGCCGGCGACTGATAATCTCGTCGTGCTATTGTTTTGGCATTTTCACAAGCCAACATGGGACCTCAAGCAACTTCAACCACATATCAAAGATGTTATTTGGGATTTTTAGAGGTATTCTGTTATTGAAATCGTATGACGAAAACTAAGATCGAATACGGAGATAAGTGCGAAAACTAATACGATAATGAAGATTGAAACATGAAAACAGACTCGCCCCCGAGCATGGATAGTCGATCTGTTATCAGGATCCTTTCCTGGCCTCGACCAAACGCTAAAAGCGTTATTTGGGAGCTCTTGAAGGATTCCCTATCAACTTGAATGGTTGGAATTGACCCAACTGAAAATACTTGCTAAAGACACGACTTCAACAATGAAAACTCAACCATATCAACAAACTTCAAAATTAACCAAACATAAACAGACCTCACCATACAGAGTTCATCCCATGACATCAACTAACACACAAGGTGTTCTTAGGATCTTTTGGATCGTCTTTGTTGGCACATGCAGCCAAGTTATTTGGAGAACTTAGACGTTCCCCTTAGTCGGCGCCAGAATGTAGTGGCATAAAACCACACACTACATCCAATGGTGTAGAAGATAAATTAAAACTAAGTAAAGATGCACAAACAAACATAGACACAAAGATATACGTGGTTCGGTATGATTACCTACGTCCACGGGGTGAAAGGATGAATGTTATTATTTCTTTTCTTTTATTACAAGGTGTTCTCTCCTTATCAAATGGTGTAACTCTCAAACTCTTAAATGTAGTGTCTTGTTTCTCTCCCTCTCAACCTGCCTCTCTCTCTCGACCAGCCCTTGTATTTATAGGCCAAGGTCGAAACACAACAGAATTACAGTGTTGGTCACATTACATCAGTTTAGTTGTTCCCTATCTGGCCTGTGTTGGCGCTCGCGCATCTTTCTGGTATGGCCGATGGAGTCCTGGTCTTTGATAGTTCTTCACCCGAGGACGAGTCCTGATCGTCTGGTTGACACGATGTCACCCTTCTTTCTTATCATCACATCGTTTGACCAGCTTCCTTTATTTGACCGGGTGCTTTCTGATCGTTCGTCCGACTTGTCAGAGGATAAGGATAACGTCCCATCTGACAACTGTAGGGCCATCACGTCCGACCCACGTGACACCTTGTTCTTTGCACTATTTGGTTCTATCATGTGCTTCGCCGCTCTTTCCTCTTTGATATATCATAGCTTAGGATCTTGCCACCTAGCTCTGTGGATTATTTACACCTACATTAAGTAAACCTTTTCCAGATCAAGAGTTTTTCTGCCAAAACATCACGAATTTTATCCAAATTGAGTTGGACTATGAGTCTATGACGCACTCGATCCCATAACAACACAATGTAATGCATTTCTAAGCCGTCAAATTCTACATCATGCATTTCTAAACTGTAAGATTTCACATCCATTTATAATTTACGTACATTTTTATGATTGAGAATTAATCAGGCGGCTTACAGCTGGTGTATGCTCATTGTATACTCGACTGTGTGGTCCATAATGAACTTTTTTTGCGAATAGTAGGTCCACATGAAAGTCATGAGACCCACTGGATAAATTTACGTGTGATAATGTAGTTAGTGGAGAGTTTAAAAAAGCAGTATGTTTAGAATTACTTGTTTTGTTAATCACTGTTTTGATCATATTTTTTATTCTTCTTGTTTTAGTGCTTAAAGGTTAGAGCTAAGGCTAGTACCATAAACAGATAAAATCATAAAAAAAAATTAACTTTTGACAGATTCATAAAATGTGAGTCCCCAATTATCTTCGCATGCTTTGACTACAGGACCGATATCTAGAAGAAAATCAAAATTAATCTGGGTTAGGTTGTTTATTTACTTGGTCATGGTCCTTGTGGATGAGTAGTCAATTGTTGAAGTGTGATTGTGTGAGCATTAGTGATTTAGTATAGACTCGATCAAATTCCAAATAGAGTTGGTGAATGAGTCCAAGCCAATAACTAAAATACAAATGACCTAACCTGACTACTTCAATGACAACATTTTGATTTCTCTCTATAAATAAAACAAATAACTTGCTAAAGTTCTCATCAACTTTACTCATTTAATTTGCTAAATATCATCGAACACTTCAAAATCCTAGTTCTATTTTTTGATTGAGAAAAGAGAAGAAAATGAAAAACTCAAAGTGTTGTGTTGTCGTAGTGTTCTTGGTTTTGTTTTCCTTGTGCGTCTCTGCCACCGATCCAGGGTCTCTGCAAGATTTTTGTGTCGCCGCTAAAAATCCTAATAATGCTGGCATGCACTTAGCTTAAAACCATCCGCTCTATTTCATTTGTATACAAGTTCATTCTTTGTTGTAATTGTCATTAACCTTTAAATAACTGTGATATTTCCATTTGTTTAAATTATTGCAGTTTTTGTGAATGGGTTATTCTGCAAAGACCCAAAGCTTGCTGTCGCAGAAGATTTCTACCTAGCAAATTTTAATAAACCTGGAGGTATTAAGAGCCCGGTTGGTTCAAATGTAACACAAACTAATGTTGCTCAAATACCTGGCCTAAACATGCTCGGCATCTCCATGGCCCTATAGATTATGCACCTATGGGCCTTAACCCACCACACACGCACCCAAGAACTAGCGAGATTTTAATCATTTTGGAAGGTACTCTTCATGTCGGATTCGTCACATCAAATCCAGAGAACAAGCTTTTCACAAAGGTGCTTTACAAGGGAGATATATTTGTATTCCCTGTCGGACTGATTCATTTTCAAGTGAATGTGAGAAAAACCCCAGCAGTTGCTATTGCCGCACTAAGTAGCCAAAACCCTGGCGTAATTACTATCGCTAATGCCGTTTTCGGATCAAAAGCACCCATTTATGATGATGTTCTCGCAAAGGCTTTTCAAGTTGACAAGAAAGTGGTTGATTATCTCCAGTCTCAGTTTTGGATGGAAAACTAGACTGAAAACTAAATAATTTTACGATTGAATCGATTGTTTGTACTTTATATCTATTATAATCATGATGTAACCTAATGTTTTCAATTCCTATAATAAATAATAATAAAGAAGCAGTTCTTCTATTTCCATGTGTCTATTGTTGGTATATCAGAGACAAGATCACTAGTCTGTACTGAAGATTTCTTATATCTTATTGAACTGACGTACAATGATCATTTAAATAGATCATGAAAGCACAACTAACACAAACGAAACTGACTCCTAAAATGATGCCAACAAACTGACTCAGTCTAATGACTTATTCAATCTCCTAAAGATAAGAAAGCTTCAACAAACTATATCTAACTCGATGACTTGCCTCTCATGCATAGCCGTTTTATTCTTCATTTCTTCCCCTAAACTGGAACTCCTCCCTTCCAGTTTAACCTTCTTTAGTTTCAATTCCCAGGCTCTTCCTTTGTTTCTCAAATGTGTCTCGTTTTACTGCTTTGGTCATGAAATCCGAGAGCTGCTCCAATGTCGGACAATACTCAAGTTGAATAATCCCATCATTCACTAGCTCGCGTAGGAAGTGATACCTGACATGTATATGCTTGCTCCTTCCATGTAGCACCAGGTTCTTTGACAGCTTGATGGTTGAGCTGTTGTCACAGAACATTACAGTCCCTTCAGCTTGTTTAACTCCAATCTCTTCTAAAATGTTCCTGAGCCATACTCCCTGACAAGCTCCATACGCAGCAGCCACAAACTCAGCCTCAGTTGTTGACAAGGTTACTATGGGATGTTTCTTTGACGCCCACGAGACAGCTCCGCCACTCAGCATGAAGACATAGCCAGATGTGCTTCTTCTATCGTCTACATCTCCCGCATAATCACTGTCTGTATAGCCAATCAGTTTATCTTCTCCTCCTTTCTTGTACTGAATTCCATACTCTCTTGTGCCTTGCACATACCTCAGGATTCGCTTAGCCGCCAACATATGTATCTCCTTCGGTTCTTCAATGTATCTACTCACAAGATTTACTGAAAAGGTTAAGTCAGGTCTGGTAACAGTGAGGTACCTGAGACTCCCAATGAGCTGCTTGAACAATGTTGGATCAACTGCAGCACCTTCACCTTCCTTAGATAGTTTCTGTCCTGGAACAATTGGATTCATCACTGGATTACAGCTCTCCATTCCAAATCTTTTTAAGACATCCAAAGCATGTTTGTGTTGATTGATGAAGATTCCTTCTTGATCTTGAATCACCTCAACTCCTAGGAAGTATCTCATTCTTCCAAGGTCTGTCATTGAGAACTCCTCCATCATCGACGCCTTGAACCTTTCACGTAATGTGGCTGAGTTACCAGTGTATATCAGATCATCAACGTACAGGCTTACTATCAAGATCTCTGCTCCATTCCGCTTCACAAACAGGGTGTGCTCACAATAACACTTCTCAAAGCCCTCTCTTGAGAAATAGCCTTCAATGCGAGTGTACCAGGCCCTAGGGGCTTGTTTCAAGCCGTAAAGAGCCTTCCTTAGCTTGAAGACCTTCCTTGTGTCCTGTTGATCTTTAAATCCTTCTGGTTGATCTACATAGACGTCTTCACTTAACTCACCGTGCAGGAAAGCACTTTTTACGTCTAACTGGAACATCTCCCAACCTCTTCGAGCTGCTATGGCCAAGATAACACGTATCGTGTCCCACCTCGCAACTGGTGCGAACACTTCATGAAAATCAATACCTTGTCTTTGATGATATCCTTTGGCCACCAATCTTGCTTTAAGCTTGTCTACTTCTCCTTTTTCATTGTACTTCGTCTTGAAGATCCACTTTACTCCAATCACTTTGGCTCCCATAGGTAGTTCTACCAACTCCCATGTGTCATTTTCTTCGATGGATTTTATCTCTGTTTCCATCGCTTCTCTCCATCTTTTGTCTTGAACTGCTTCTCTGAAGCTCTCAGGATCTTCCGGGTGAGCTACTATAACGTATTCATCCTCTGGGTGGGCTACCATAACGTATTCTTCCTCATCTTCCTCGACAAAGAGCCCCACATAATCCTTCATCCAAACAGGGACTTGCTTTCTTCTTCTACTAGAATCTCTCTGAGCTGTTCCACTTGTGTCTCCTAGCTCAGGCTCACTTTCTTCTTCTTGTCTAAGCGTATCTGAAACCTCTGTCTCAGTATTCACTTCCTCTTCAGGTGGGGTAGCTTTTGTTTCACCTTCTTCATCATCTGATTCAGTCATTAGTTTCTCCCATACGTAGCCATTCTCTTGTTGATTCTCCTCCCATTCCCATCCATGATCTTCATCAAACTTCACATCTTTGCTTATTATAACTTTCTGTGTCTCTGGATTGTAGAGACGATAACCCTTTGACTCCTTGCTTACTCCCAGCAGGATACATTTTATGCCTTTTTCATCTAACTTGGTCCTTCTCTCATAAGGTACCATTGCATAAACAATGCAGCCGAAGGTTCTGATGTGAGCGACTGAAGGTTTGTGACCGCTCCATCGTTCTTCTGGTGTCACATCTCCTAGTGCATTTGATGGACTCCTGTTCAGAATATGAACAGCATACTGAGCTGCTTCAGCCCAGAACTTCCTTGGTACCGACATACCTACAAGCATACACCTTGTCATGTTCATGACTGTTCTGTTTTTCCTTTCTGCTATGCCATTTTGGTGTGGTGTGTATGCATGCAGTTGTTAGTTGTCTCTTGATTCCCTTTTCTTTGCAGTAAGTTTCAAACTCCTTAGAGTTATACTCTCCTCCTCGATCTGACCTTAAACATACCAATGCTTGTCCAAGTTCTCTCTCCACAGCCGCTTTAAACTCTTTGAAAGTCTGTAAAGCTTCTGACTTCTCGACAAGAAAGTAAGACCAACATTTTCGACTGTAGTCATCAATAAAATTTATCATGTACCTTTTTCCGCTTGATGATACTGGCGTAATGGGTCCACAGATGTCTGTGTGAATAAGTTGCAGCACACGATCTGACTTCCACAAACTTTTCTTTGGTATATTTTCTCGGTTTTGTTTTCCCTTCATGCACGTATCACACAAGTTCTTTTCTCCACTGATTTTTAAAGATGGGATTCCCAGCACCATATTCTTCTCAGCCAGCTCTTGCATTCCCTTGTGACTAAGATGTCCAAGTCTTTTGTGCCACAACTCTTCTGTCTTTCTTTCTGTGACTTGTAAGCATTTTACTTCATCGTCAATTTGCTTCATCTTTGCCACGATGATGAACATACGATTTTTGCTCATCGTTGAATGCATCAACAATCTCATCTGTTGCTTGTGCCATATTTCACAGACGTCATTCTCAATGATGATTCTCAACCCCTTTTGTTGCAGTTGTCCCACACTCAGTAGGTTATTTTTAAGTCCCGGCACAAAGTAGACTGAGGTAATGGTCTGTGCAACTCCATCAATTCTCAGACTGAGACTCCCTCTTCCCTCAACTTTCATTCTTCTGTCATCTCCTAACTTCACATTCGTATGGAAGCTACTGTCAAAATCACCAAACCAACTCCTATTTCCACACATGTGATTACTGCAACCAGAGTCAAGAAACCATATATGTTCTTCTTCTTCTTGAACTGTCTCCACATGTGCCATAAGTAACACATCCTCTTCGAGCTCTGCATAATTGGCATTCTTATCCCAGTCTGGACATTCGAACTTGTAGTGGCCCTTCTTGTGGCATTTGTAGCACTCAATTGACTCCTTATTGAAATTTGATCTCCCTCTTCCTCTACCTTGATAACCTCCTCGACCTCTCATGTTTGAACTTCCTTGACCTCTACCTCCATCAGATTTCCATCTTCCTTCTATCTTCAGAGCATGTTCTTCCCCTACATGTCTGATCAGTTTCTGCTCATGCACCATCAGAGAGCTCTGCAGTCCATCAACCGTAAGATCCTTTATGTCGTTGGATTCCTCGATCGCACACACGACGTATGTGAATCTTTCAACAAGCGTCCTCAAGATCTTCTCCACCACCTTGGAGTCAGTCATCTCTTCTCCTAGGTTACGCATGTCGTTCACCACTAGCATGACTCTCGAGAAGTAATCTGCTATAGCTTCTCCTTCCTTCATCTCCAAAACTTCAAAGTTGCGTCTCAATCTTTGTAACTGTGCACTTTGAACTCTCTGGTTCCCTTGGTACTTCTGCTTCATTGAATCCCATAGATCCTTGGCCGTGTCCTTCTTCATGATTGTCTTAAGAATCGACTTGTCTATTGATGCAAACAAGTAATTCTTCACCTTGAGATCTTTTAGCGTTGCCTCTGCTAACTCAGTTCTCTGTACACCAGTCAGAATCACGTTCCTCTCTGGTCTTATGATCCCAGTTTCAATTAGATCCCACCACTCCTTAGACTTGAGCAAATTTTCCATCAACATGGCCCAGTACTCGTAGTCTCCATCGAATTTCGGAATGCTTAACAATGAATCTCTATCACCCATCTTCTTCCTCTCTCTCACCAGGCTCGTATCAGGCTCTGATACCACTTGTTGGTATATCAGAGACAAGATCACTAGTCTGTACTGAAGATTTCTTATATCTTATTGAACTGACGTACAATGATCATTTAAATAGATCATGAAAGCACAACTAACACAAACGAAACTGACTCCTAAAATGATGCCAACAAACTGACTCAGTCTAATGACTTATTCAATCTCCTAAAGATAAGAAAGCTTCAACAAACTATATCTAACTCGATGACTTGCCTCTCATGCATAGCCGTTTTATTCTTCATCTATAACATGTGCATTGGGATTTAGGCTACATTGCTATATTTCTGAATCCTCTATTCATTGTTCAGTAAACCTTTAGGTTGTTTTTGATAGGAATTAATTCCATGGATTTAACCATCTTTCCATGGAAATGATCGTGTTTTTCATCATTTGATCAAAAATCTATTTCCATGCAATTATAGAAAATGTATGGTCTTAAGTATGCTGAAACTTAATTTCATAGAATTCCATGAAAAGTGTTTCCTTACCTCTCCCGGAAAATGATTTCATGAAATACACTCTCCATGGTATTGTTTCCTCTCTATGTTTTTAAGCACAGCCTTAAAGTAAACAGTAGCTCAAGAATCAAAATTAGTAAAATGCTAAGAAAGAAGATTAAAATGATGTCCAAAGCAAACATTTACATCATGGTTCCATGTCAGTTACACCATTATGGTATTTTCAGACCGGGCCCTGAGTTTCCGTTGGCCCCACTATCATTTAATTACCTACTAATAAGTATAAAATGATCAGAGGTAAGAAAAATGAGGAGGATCCCTTCACAATTTTATTCTCACACTATAGGTGATGCAGATCGGAAGTGTCATAAAAATTAATATTGTGCAGCGGAATGAAAATAGAAAAAATAACCGATATATTTATTTAGACCTCGAATTATTCTTACGAATAATGACTATGAATATAGATAATCCAGACCTCACAACTCCGAAGAATCATAACTATGGATATGATGATTATTTAGACCTCAGGATGAACCCGACTATAAATAAATCTCCCTTCATCAATAGGCGTCTTTTTTATGAATAGAAATCAAATGGTATTAGATTTGATGCTAATATTTAGGTTTATATTCCTCTTGCAGACTATACGTCTACCAAAAATGAGTGTATTCTGAGATATATAACACCATCATCCCTAAAATATTAGTTTCTAACCCGTTATTGTTTGGTTTTCATACACAAAAATGACGTAGAATCGTGAGAATAAACATGTATGGGTCTCCCCTCAAGAAAAATTTAATGATTTTATTATTCTTATATAAATAATGAGAAGAAACAACTACATATATATATATAATCAGTTTTACATGATTTTAGTGGAGCACAATGTATCCAGTTGATCAATTAATCAAAGTTAACTGCAGGTCAATCAGATCAGAACACCAGGGAAGCTTCCCTCACTTATAGGGAGGTCAATGGAACTTATCAAAGCGTATAGTGGTTCAGTCGCTTCTGTTACGAAAATAGTTATTGGATATCCGATAACTTCTGACGGAAATCCGAAAATCAAATCCAATTCTGTTACGTTAGAGTTATCGGATATCGGATAATTTTCCTATAACTTTTGTTATCTGAAAAATCATAAAGACCTGTTTTTCAGTCCAAAATATCAAATTTTCAGTTCAAAACTCATGACAAACACAAAGTTAACCCCTAAAAATATTTCTAATTTGTAGATTACATATTCATGCAAAAGAATAACACAAAAAAAATTCAAAAAGAGTAGGATCCTTGGACTGAAATGTGTGTTTTGTAACTTGTAAGCAGCCGGTACCATGCATTCCTCCTTCCTTACTCTTTACATATTCGAACTTCAAAGTATATGTACATCTGCATATCAAAGAAACTGAAATGTGTTAGTTGGCAGTGCAAGAAATGTTGGAAATTGGGTAAACAAATGTTGGAAATCAGATACAAATTAAGTTGAAGAAAAATCATGCTATTTTGAACTCAAATCAGGTGCATCCATTTATAAAAGAAACCGTCGGGTAAAAAGTTTTGACCTTTTTATAAAAGAAACTGCCAGGTAAAGAGTAATAAGGTCCAACCAGACTGGGTAACTTATTGATAATGTTTAAAATATCCAATAAAAAATAGGAAAGGAAATGATTCAGAAGTAGCAGAAGATTAAGAAGAAGCAGAAGATGGAATCATGCAGAGGAGCCAGATGATGTCACCAGATCACGAGAAAGGTGTGAAGATCTACGCGGCAGTAAAGAAATTGTGCGACAATGATAAAGTCTATGCGTCATCGACGCGTGTCGGATCCGAAAATAGGGGCTTTATTAGCTGTCCTCCACTATGTATACTCCTATATAAGGAGCTGAGCGCCTTTGTAGAAGAGAGAGATTTTTTTGGAGAGCTTAGACAGGATATTTAGGAGAGATAAAGATTATTTGCTCCCCAAGTTAGGGTTTGCTCATATCTTTGTACTAGACTTAAAGATTCTAATAAAAGTTCGTGAGATTCTTATGATGATTTCTTAGACTGTTCTATAGATTTTACTAAGGGTGTAGTTGTGAGATTTCTCGCAACTACATTTTGGCGCTAGAAATCAGCTAGGGTGATCATCCCTACCTGTGAAGTTTTTCTAGAGTGATTTCTAAACAATTTTTGATTTGTTCATAAAAGAAAGTTTTATTCAAGTTTTCGTATAGATTTGATAGTTCATAGTATTTAAATTCGTTAAATAAAAATCATATCTTCATCACAGGAAGATAGCTTTATTGTTAAAATTTCTTAGATCTTTGAGAGATAGGCTTTTCTTTGTCAAAAGAAAACCTTGTTCAAGGAAACACAGATGGTGAGACAAGCATCTACAACAGAACAAGCGATAGGAACTAGGAGGAGCAGAAGAATCGCAGGAAGAAGAAGCGAAATTGCTGAATCATCAAGGATGGGAGAAAGGAACAATCGAAGAAACCAAGTCCAAACTCAGATCCAACACGAACCGGTGCAGAACAACACCATTGACTATGATGTTGTAAGTGTTCATACTGCAAATACAGATTCAACAGAAGAAGACGAGCAAAGAACTGGAGATGGAGGACCAATTGTAGAAAATGAAGACAAAGACTAGTCGCGGAAAGAAGGAGAGAAAAAGAAGCGCGCATGATGAACTAAGAGAAGAGAATATCATATTACAAGAGCAGAGGTTACGAAGTACCACGCGTGCAAGCTCAAGGTCAAGAACAAGCGGGAGCACATCAAGACGTAGCAGATCTAGCCGCAGGGATACCAGACAACAGCAGCTTTTAGATAACAACATTGTTGAAAATTTTCAGGTAGGCGACAACATACGTGGTCAGCGCGATGATAATCGCATAGAGAAACAACTGAATGATGATCAGTATGTACAACAAGGCGAAAATTATCGCATGGAAGGAAACCGCAGAGGTGATAGACCTGAGCAACAACGCGAAGGTCATCACACTCATTATGATCAGGATGGTGAAACTGACAAAGAGCAAGGAAGAATGATATTACAAGGAAGAGAAATGCTACGAAACCAACGCAACCATATAGAAGAAGATGAAAGACCTAATGACGCACAGATCAATGCGCGAAATGAAAGAAATGAAAGAGAAAGACGAAGGCGAAGAAGAGAATAGGTGGAGGAATGAGAGGTACAAGAGGCGATGCGACAGAATTGGCATGACAATAGGGTAAGACATGCAAGGTTGTAAAGACCAATGCAACAATATGCAGACCAAATCATTAATGAACAAATCTTAAGAGAATTGGAAGAAGTAAAAGCGATGATGACAACGCGAAGAAATGGAGGTAGTTACAATTGGAAGAAGCAATAGAATAACACAATTCGCAAGGAAAATACAAATGGAAGGAGTACCAACTAAATGCACTCTACCCGTATTCACTAATATTTTTGATGGAACCACATGTGCGGTGCAGCACATAAAGGCATACAAAAGATCTTTATTGCAGTGGGAAGATAATGATGCAGTCTTATGCAAGTATTTTCCCGCCAGTCTAACGGGAGAAGCTTTGCAGTGGTTTGAGGGCCTACCCATGGGAAAAATCAGATCATTTAATCATCTATAGACCATATTCTTGGGAGAATACATCAGTAACAACGTGTTACGACAAGGGATATAGAAGGTGTTCAGCTTGCGAAGAAGAACATATGAGGGCTTGCGAAACTTAACCACGCGGTGGAGGACCATGTGTAGTGAAATGGCTGCAAGAGTAGATGAGAGGAATCTCATACTAGATTTTATTAACGCATCATCACCAATAGCTGACATAGAGTCAGAGAAGATACATGACAATTGCCCCATGGAAGATGTGAGTGGGGAGTTGTCAGGAGGATGTATTTCATCATCACCATAATGAGAATATGAGGGAGAGGGAGAAGACGCCTTCCACTTCTTAGAAGGATTTTTGGAAGTGGACTTAGAGACGTACTTCTTCCCCTTACCCTTGGAAGGAAGAGCACCATCATCAGAACCTTCAACGTCTCCAGCCTTCACATACACACATAATGAGAGATAAGAAACAGAGGCAACAATATTGTTAAAATTAAAACAATGAGTATTTCTTACTTCATTATGGCGCGAATTTGGCGCTTGAGACAAATTTTTATTAGCCTTCTTTCTTTTCTTTGCCACCTAAAGCCAATAAAGATAATAAGGGAAGTGAAGAATAAAGGAAGAAAAACAGATAGAAAAAAATAAAAGTTAAATGGAAGCGTACCACATTTCTTTCCCCAGGCCATAAAAATTCCCAAGGTTGATAAGCGGCAAACTTCTCAGGAAGAGGGAGATCAGACCCATCAGCATCTTTGACAGTAATGTAAGGGACTTCAACAACAATAGGATACTCCACCCAATGAGTATCTTTTGATTTGCGGGCGGTGTTATTGGAAGAGTCATGAAAATCAACATCTCGCATGATCCTCTGGTCTTCTGCTAAACCATCCTATCCCACCAAATGAATACCCCAAAGGAATGATTCATTCTTCATAATGACAACATCATAGTTAAGAAAGAAATTCTCAACTGTGTATTCCGCAGGGATAATTTCCTTCTGTGCGTAGTTTGAGTTTCTTACATCTTCTGGATAAGCAGATTCCAACCCTGCCGCACGACGAGCGTATTCTACCATTATCCTAATACAATCACCACTTAGTTGGAATATGCCACGCAAAAATATCGCATCAGACGAAAGCTCATAGAACAACGGAATTTGAGGATTATATAAAGGAATGGGAAGACCCGCAGAGAGTTGGCCAAGCGAAACAACGATTCTATCATTATCCCATTCGTCAAGCGAAAACCATTCGGGTGCGATTCCAGAAGAGGGTTCAGATCCATGAGGGACTGATAATGTAAAACCCCTGCGACCAAACTCATCCTTCAACCTGGTGAATTCTTTGAGGTTTTTCCAGCCGGGCTTCAGAACCATTTTCAGAATGGAAATGTCGATGAGTGGAAGATCAATCAAAAAGATCAAGATGGTCAAGATAATCAGGAGGATTCAGATGAGAATAAAGATTGGAGCTTAAATATAAGAAAAGAAGGAAAAAATGGCAGTAAATAATGAATGGGAAGAGAATGAGAATAAGAAAACGACGAACGATCAAAGAATGAACAAAGAAGATGAACAACAGTAAAGGTGAGAGTTGCAGAGAAAAGAAAAGAAGAGAGTAAAAGGAAAAGAAGAAGAAGACGTGTAGCAGTAAATAAAATATTTTATACCAGTTCCCGAGATATCCCTTCCCATCAGCACTAATTGAGAATGGATGGATAAGAAGAGGCGGTTATCAGGGACGTGTCTGATAATGAGTGGCGAAGAAAACACGTTTGGGTTACGAAGAAAACACGCGTGGGTTACGAGAACTCGGAAAAAAAATTAACTGATAGGAATACGAAAAGATGAACTAGTGCGGCATAATAACAAAATGATATTTCTCATATCGCTCCTTCTCAAAAAGGAAAGATATGAGAAGAGGCAAAATGTAGATACAAAATACCGCACACTCATTTAGTATGCGAAGTAACTCCTTAGGTGATAAGCGAACACGACCGCATACAACATATTCAAGATGATGCACCAGATGACCAGATCACGAGAAAGGTGTGAAGATCTGTGCGGCAGTAAAAAAATTGTGCGATAATGATAAAGTCTATGCGTCATCGACGCGCGTCGGTCATATCCGACCGAAAATAGGGGCTTTATTAGCTGTCCTCTACGATGTAAACTCCTATATAAGGAGCCGAGTGCCTTTGTAGAAGAGGGAGAGCTTAGACATGATATTTAGGAGAGAGAAAGATTATTTTCTCCCCAAGTTAGGATTTTCTCATATCTTTGTACTAGATTTAAAGATTTTAATAAAAGTTCTTGAGATATTCATGATGATTTCTTAGATTGTTCTATAGATTTTATTAAGGGTGTAGTTATGAGATTTCTCACAACTACACGGTGAGATTTTCGATGTTACTCATTTCTGCTTTTAATCCCGGTTCTGTCGCAATGCTTCCTTCTTTAGTAGTAGTTAGATCTTTAACTACTACCTAAATGTATGCCACCAATATACGAAGATAGCTTGTGCTAGATATCGTTTCTTTCACCAAATACTTAAACTTCTGAATAACAAGTAAAATCGAAAATCTGACCTTCATGCCTAAAATTAACTCCTCTTGGCCATCTTTTTATTTTCTTTCCATATTTTTAATGAATCTATGACTTAGCCCTAGACGTGTTTATGACTAAGTGCGAAGAGTGAGTGAACCTATACCTAATAAAGTTGATTAAGATGAACGAGCCGAGTCAACTGATAAAAACTGATACGCGTTTGTATTTCTATATGAATTTCAACTTGGATTACATAAGCAGTCTGTGTACACATATATCTCACTATCGGACACGTGTATACAGAAAGGTACGTGGAAAGCATGCAAGCCAAGACATCAAAACACGATGCGTCGCGAAGCACCAAATAAACCCCTAGGAGTTGCTTTATCCCATCCCCAGAAGAGGAGCTAAGATCAACGGTGGGGAGAAAGTCAGCTGACACGGACTGACAGGGGCAGAAGACACTTGTCTGACACGAGCAGACCCCTCAACTACCCGCATTAAACACTCTGAACAGTGCACGTGTCGACCGACCTATGGAACGAGCGAAGATGCCTCCGCGGGATCGAGGGGGAAACGCAGACCTCTGCGTGATGGACACAAGACACTAGAAGATAAGGTTCCAACGGTCATCAGAGATGGGTCCCACATTCCTACCTTATAAATACCCAATCTCCACAAAGGGGGAGGGGGATCGAAAAAGAGGAGGAGAGAGAGAGAGAGAGAGAGAGAGTAGCAAAGGTAAGGAATCCCATAGTAGAGAGAAATATGTAAACCCCAAGTCATTCAACTATTCGTGTAACCGTGAATAATATAGCAGAACAACAAACCCCGTGGATGTAGGCCTTAGTGCTGAACCACGTAAACCTTGGTCTTATTTACATTTCAGCACTTTACATTCATTTAGTTCCGCATGCATTTACTGATATATGTTGTTTTCCTTTTATATTTGTACCCCATGCATAATCGCTACGCATGGGGAAGTTGGAGGAGGCCATGATAAACCCGCGGGTTTTGAGCCAATGAACCCACATCAGGGTATCATCATCGTAATCTCTTTAGACTTCAACAATTGATTGCGGGCATTCGGACCCCGCGTAGTTCGTGTGTCCACAATTTGGCGCTAGAAACAGGGACTTCGTCCCGGTAAAAGATTTATCTTGTCCTGTGATTTCATTCTAATCTGGCATACGATTGCTCCGATTTTATCAGCTCTGACTGTATAGATCATTCGTCAACAGTATTATATTCAAAAACCCACCTTTTGCCTTCGATAAGAGTTAGTGTTCCAAGCATGGGTTATTGTCCTAATCCGTCGGATTTACAATTTTCAGTTTTCTCTTTATATACTAAAGATCGCCTTTAATAAACCCGCTTTTGAAAAATTGTATTTCGACAACTAACCCGCTTCACGCGGACATTCCCGTTTCTGTTTGAATAAATTTATACAGAGAACGTGTTGTGAGTAAAGAAGGCGAGTTTACGCTAGATTTCGTCAACAAAAAGGCACGTGATGGAGAAGACGCAGGAAGCAGGAAAATCCAAAGCTTTGTCAAAAGAAACACCCCGGACAACCCCGATCATCACCCGAAGCAAGCAGAAAGGAGATAAAACTAAAATGACCAATCGAAGGTAGGATACCACTGAAATCACTTCACCCATGAACGCTAATTCTGTTGCAATGGCGGCTCTCAGAGCAGCAACGATAAAATACGGGGAAGTCGCGGTAGTCTTGAAGGCTGCGGAGGCTAGCAATACCTTCGCCATGAGTCAACTTAACCAACCAAGGGAGAGGGTGGATGAATCCAGAACATTCCAACCCGCGCATCTGCTAACCTTTGGAATGCCGCTAACAAATAACCAGAATCAAACCATACCGGCGGCTCGGGCACCGCAGAGGGGCGCTCACTCCAATTTGGAAACACCAGCAACAGAAGTTGAACCCCTGCCACCTTTAGTACAGACCATGGAGGAGGGCGGCGCCACGGCTGTAGCGGCACGTGCGGGGACTCCCAATCAGGGGTCCAACCAATCACACCAACTAATGGCTGAGCTCGAGGAACTAAGAAGGAACCAACAGGTTTACGCAGAAGCTGTAGCACTTTTGGCCAGAGAAAATCAAGACTTAAAGGAGCGGATTGCTCTAAGCACAAAGACCAACCAACAACTTGATGAAGCAAGCTCCAAAGCACCAGAGCCAAACCAAGACTGCAGAGTCGTCCTAGCAACCAATGAAGACGCGACAAGGAGACATAGCGTATCCAACCCGGATTATGACGATGGAGAATCAAACGGAAATGATCTGAAGAATTTAGAACACCAACGCGCAATGGAGGAACTGCGAGATGAGATGATGGCAGAGATCAGGCAATTGAAAAATAAACAAGGAGGGGGAAGGTTAGAAGAGGTTATGAGAGAAGCTAACTCCACGCCCCTGACGCATCGCTTGGCCAACACCCCTATTCCCCTGAAATGCCCTGTCCCGACGTTCGAATGCTATGATGGGTCCAGCGACCCTGCTGCACATGTTCGGTACTACAACCGCGTCCTAGCAAGATGGGGAAAGAACGACGCCGTACTCTGTAGATACTTCCCGTCAAGTTTGAAGGGATCGGCGTTATCATGGTTTGATAATCTGCCACCAAATTCCATACACTCATACGACCAACTGGCAGAGAAATTCTTAAGAACATACATGTACAACAAGACTGTAAACACTGGGATGGATAAGCTTTTTTCACTAGCAATCGGCTACAAGGAAACCACGAGAGAATACACAAACAGATGGCATAGGATCTGCCAAGCCATAGGAAGCGTGGACCCAGTGGTAAGCATCAATTGCTATAAGTGGGGCTTGGACCGAATGAGTCCCCTATTTGTTGAAATTCACGGGAGCGTGCCCAAGACAGAAGGCGATCTCCGAATAATTATCGAGAAGCACGCTCGACTTGAAGAAATTCAACGGGAAAACCCGAGGGCATATCCGCAGAGGTCTCACCGCACCAATTCAGCAGAACAAACCAATGGTGCCAAAAGGGGTTCCTCAGATGAGAGACCTCACGAAGATAGAAAGGAACGGAGGGATGAACGAAGAACAGGCGACCGAAAATTCGAAGACCAAGTTTACACGAAACTCAACGCTAGCTATGCTCGTATCCTGCGGGAGATCAAAGGGAGGGAAAACTTAGAATGGCCATGGTCTAAGGGAAAGCAGCCCCCAAGATCCGAAAAGTCTAAAGATTACTGTGAGTATCACTGTTTCAACGGACACCAGACCGAAAAATGCAAGAACCTTAAAATAATGATTCAAAAATTAATTGATGCGGGTGAGCTCAAACATTACATACGGAAGGAGGTTACCGAGGACAGATCCAAACGAACCAAGCCAGTCCAACTTCCGGAAGAAAACCGAACAATCAACACCATATCGTGTTCCGAAGCCACAGGACCCTCGCTCACAGCACAGATTGGAAAAAGGTTACGGAAGCAATTCGAAGATCGCTGCGAGTTATATAAGGTCGATGGGATAACAGTAGATGAACATGAAAAATGGATGGAATTACCTGTCATCTTCGATGCCGAGGATATCGAAGAAGATATGGAAGACCATAACGATCCCTTGGTCCTGACATTACCAATAGCGGGATGTAACCTCAAAAAAATCCTCATAGACGGGGGAAGCTCTGTGAATGTCCTATTCTATGACGCATTCAAGCGGATGAAGCTCCATGATGAACAGTTGATGACCTCTTATCACACCATCTACGGATTCAATGGAGCGGCCACGAAGCCCTTGGGAGACATTGTGTTACAGGTTAACGCAGGGCCCATGAAACTGGATACCCGATTCAGTGTGGTGGATACCCCTTCCCCCTACAACGCCATTATTGGACGACAGTGGGTACACAAGCTCAAAGGAGTTGCGGCAACATACCACCAGTACCTAAGATTTCCGACACCTGAGGGAATTATGGAGATCAAGGGAGATCGAATCGCTACACGAGAATGCCAGGCCACTCAGGATCATATCAACAACGAGCAAGAAGAACAGCGAAAAATCCGAAGAGTAAGAAATCAAGAAACCACGCAAGAGAAAGCCGTAGAACTATTCCTTAAGGAAACCACAGGAAAAGGCTTGACGAAAGAGGGTAATGTCCGAGGCTCGGAAACAAGTACCTCAACAATCAACAAAGAGCAGAAACACGCCAAATAGCAATTAAAGAGCGCCCCAGTCCTCGGAAACCCAAGGCCTATGTTCACACCCGTGGAACCCACTAAGGAAATCAACATAGGAACGGAAGAAGACCCGAAGAGGGTCAAAATCGGGACCATCATGGGCGAAGGGAGAGAACATTCCTTAACCAAATTACTCAAGGAATATGCGGATGTGTTCGCCTGGAAGTTAGGAGATATGCCAGGGATCGACCCAAAAGTAATCCAACATGAACTACGCATCAAACAGGGCACACCCCCGTTCAGGCAGAAAATACGAAAAGTGGCTCCAAAATATCATGAGGCGGAAGAAACAGAACTTCGAAAGCTACTAGACGCAGGATTTATCAAGGAAGTCAAGTATCCTACCTGGATATCCAACATGGTCATTGTTCCTAAGAAAAATGGAGGGGTTAGAATATGCATCGACTTTACTAATCTCAACAAGGCGTGTCCAAAGGACAGCTATCCCCTGCCGAGCATAGATCAACTGGTTGAAGCAGTTGAAGGGTACGAGGAGCTGTCGTTTATGGACGGATACTCTGGTTACAACCAAGTAGCCCTGGCAGAAGAAGATCAGCAACACACAGCATTTTATACACCACATGGCCTTTATTGCTATACCAGAATGCCTTTCGGGATCCGAAACGCAGGGGCAACATACCAAAGGATGGTCGATGCTATCTTCAAACCATGGATTGGAGGAACCCTAGAAGTCTACGTGGACGACATGCTCGTCAAAAGCAAGCTGCGTAAAAATCACCACCAGGACCTGAGGAATATTTTCAATGCAATGAGACAACATCACATGAAAGTAAATCCGGAGAAATGTACTTTCGGTGTCACCTCAGGGAAGTTCCTCGGTTATCTGGTGACGAGAAGGGGCATCGAGGTAGACCCAGCTAAGATTCAAGCCATAGTAGAGATGCCGTCACCAAAGAATCTAAAGGAAGTGCAGAAGCTCAATGGGTCCATAGCAGCGTTGGGCAGATTTATTGCACGGTCTTCGGACAAGTGCAAACATTTCTTCAATATTCTTAAGAAAGGGAGCAGGTTCGAATGGACCGCCGATTGCGAGGAAGCATTCCAAAAGATCAAAGAACATCTAGCTTCGATCCCTATCCTGCAGAAACCTGACCCTGATGAAGTTTTGGCACTGTACATAGCAGCAACGGAGGACGCAGTCAGCGCGGTATTAGTCAAAACCAATACAAAGATAGAACAACCTATCTATTACGTCAGCAAGACACTCAATCCCGCGGAAAGAAATTATACCAAGATTGAACAACTCATCCTCGCACTGGTATGGGCTACCCAAAAACTGAGAACCTACTTCCTAACTCACTTCGTCAGGGTACCATGCAGAGCACCATTGGAAGCAGTCCTCAAAAGCACAGGAAAAGTGGGCCGAATAGCCAAATGGAACACCCATCTGGACCAATTCAACATCATTCATGAAATTCAACATTCTCAGAAGTCCCAAGTTCTGGCAGATTTCTTAGCAGACCTCCCTCTAGACAACGACGAAGAGATCAAGGGAATACCAGAAGCCGAGGAAGCAATCAAGGATCCAATGGATATCCTCGAACCTGCGAGTCATAGACAATGGGAAGTCTTCGTCGACGGATCTAAAAATAAGGAAGGGGCAGGAATAGGTATTGTCATCATCACCCCAACTGGAGAAAGGATCATACAGGCACTTAGATTGGAATTCAAAGAGCATACCAATAACATTGTTGAATACGAAGCTGTCATACATGCCCTAC